>NW_028274819.1:64852193-65475655 GCF_037043125.1 Eumetopias jubatus | reverse complement strand
AAAGGAGCTTATACATTTCTCTGGAACACCAATTTTTGTAACTGTCCTCAAGGAGACACCTCCAGATCAATATACAGTTTATGAGTGCAGTCCCACAGGACTGCATATATTTGCATACTTCAAAAGCTGCTGCCTGAGGGGCTGTCTTCTTTTTTTTTTAAGATTTTATTTATTTAATTTGACAGAGAGAGACACAGTGAGAGAGGCAACACAAGCAGTGGGGAGGGAGAGGCAGAAGCAAGCCTCCCACCGAGCAGGGAGCCCGATGCAGGCCTCGATCCCAGGACCCTGGGATCATGACCTGAGCCAAAGGCAGACACTTAACTGCTGAGCCACCCAGGTGCCCCTGAGGGCCTGTCTTCTAATCAGTCCAGAACTAGGACTGATTTGGCACCTCTCTTTGGAACAATGGAAGATCCTGACACAACCTCAACAACTGGGACCTATCAAGAATAAAGCAGGCTGCTTAGACAATCACAGAGGTTCAAGAGACAATCAAGAGCTAGGGAAAGCTTGAGCAATAGGTTTCATCTCCTACCCAAGGCTACTTTTTCAAGCCTAGCAGATGTAGCTATTTCACATAATACATAGAAACAAACCCAGAGAGTCAAGAAAATGAGGAAACAGAGGACCATAGTCCAAATGAAAGAACGAGGTAAAACCCCATGGGCCAGGGGTAGGGGGATCCCTACTGAAATGGAGATAAGTAATTTATCTGATAGAGTTCCAAGTAATGGTCATAAAGATGCTCACTAAACTTAAAGAAGAATGGGTAAACACAGTGAGAACTTCAATGAAGAGATAAAAAATAAAAGAAAGTACCAAACAGAAGTCAGAGAGCTGAAGAATAATATATAATATAATAACTGAACTGGAAAATACATTAGAAAGGCTAAATAACAGATTAAATGAAGCAGAAGGATCAGTGAATCAAAAGACAGAGCAGTAGAACTTCCCCAAAAGGAGCAAAAAAAGAAAAAAAAATTAAAAAGGGGCACCTGGGTGGCTCAGTTGGTTAAGCATCCAACTCTCGGTTTCGGTTCAGGTCATGATCTCATGGATTGTGAGATGGAGCCCTGCATTGGGGAGTCTGCTTGAAGTTTATCTCCCTCTGCACCTTCCCCACTCTCTCAAATAAATCAATCTTTAAAAAAATAATTAAAAAATTGAAGATAACATAAAGAATATGTGAGACATCAAGCAGAGCAACGATCATATTGTAGGGGTCCCAAAATAAAAAGAAAAAGAAAAGGAGACAGAAAACTTGTTTGAAGAAATAATGGCTGAAAACTTCCCTAACCTGGGGAAGGAAATAGGCATCCAGTTCCAGGAAGCACAGACAGTTCCAAATAAGATGAACCCAAAGAGGTTCACACCCAGATACATTATAATTAAAATGTCAAAAGTTAAAAATAAAGGAAGAATCTTAAAAGCAGGAAGAGACAATTTGTTATGTACAAAGGAATGCCCATAAGACTATCAGCAGATTTCTTGGCAGAAAATGAACAGCCAGAAGGGAGTGGCATGTTATATTCAAATTACTGAAAGGAAAAACTTCCAACCAAGAATACTCTACCCAGAAAGTTATCATTTAGAATTTAAGGGGAAATAAAGGGTTTCCCAGAGAAGTAAAAACTAAAGGAGTTCACCATCATTAAATTGGCTTTACAAGAAATGTTAAGGAGAATTCTTTAAGCTGAAAATAAAGGCTACTAATAGTGGCAAGAAAACATATGAAAGTAAAAATTTCAATGGTAAAAGTAAGTATATAGTAAAGATTGTGGATTAGTCACTTATAAAGCTAGTATGAAGGTTAAATGACAAAAAGAGTAAAAATATAAATACAATAACTTATTAAGAGATACACAAAATATAGGGATATAAAATGTGACATCAAAAATATAAAATGTGGGGGGTGGGTAAGAGTGTAGATTTAGGATGCATTTAAGCTTAATTTATTATCAACTTAAAATAAAATAGACATATATTGACTGTTTTATGATAAAGGAGTCAATCTAAAAAGAAGATATAACATTTGTAAATATTAGTCATTCAACAGAGGAGTACCTAAATATATAAAGCAAATATTAACAGACATAAAGGAGAAATCAAAAGCAATACAATAATAGTAGAGACTTTAATACCCCACTTATGTCAGTGGATAAATCATTCAGACACAAAATCAATAAGGAAATACCAGCCTTAAATGACACATCAGGCCGGACGGACTCATATATATATATATATATATATATATATATATATAACATTCCATCCAAAAGCAGCAGCACACACATTCTTCTCAAGTGCACATGGAATATTCTTCAGGATGGATCATATTTTAGACCACAAAACAAGTCTCAATAATTTTAATAATATTAAAATCATGCCAAACATCTTCTGACCACAATGATATGAAATTAGCAATTACAAGAAAACCAATTCTCAAATAAATATTTGGAGATTAAAATCATCTTACTGAACAACCAATGAAGCAATGAAGAAATAAAAGCAGAAATCAGAAAATAACCTTAACACAAATGAAAATACAGCATGCAAAAAATCTATGGGATGCAGCAAAGGCAGCTCTAAGAGTGAAGTTCATAGTGATACAGGCCTACCTCAAGAAACAAGAAATATCTTAATTTAACTTTATACCTAAAAGAACTAGATAAAGACCAAATAAAGCTCAGAGTTGGTAGAAGGAAAGGAATAATAAAGATCAAAGCAGAAATCAATGAAATACAGACTAAAAAGAAATAGGAAAAAAATCAATGAAAATAAGAGCTGAAATTTTGAAAAGACAAACAAAAAATGGCACATATTTAGTTAGACTCACTAAGAAAAAAACAGGAATGTCTCAAATAAGATCAGAAATGAAAGAAATTGCAACAAATAACAAAGAAATTCAATGAGTCATAAGAGACTGCTATAAACAATTATAACCAACAAATTGGTCAACCCAGAAGAAATAGATAAATTCCTGGAAACATATAATATTCCAAGACTGAATCATGAAGAAATAGAAAAACTGAAAAGATTTATCACTAGTAAGGAAATTGAATCAGAACCTCCTAACAAACAAATGTCGAGGATTACATGGCTTCACTGGTGAATTTTACCAAACTTTCAAAGAAAATTTACTATCTATTCTTCTCTAACTTTTCAAAAAAATTGAAGAAGAAGGGATACTTCCAAACTCATTATATGAGGCTAGAATTACCCTGATGCTGAAACCAGGCAAGGACACATGAGAGAGAGAGAGAGAGAAAGGGAGGAAGGGAGGGAGGGAGGGAGGGAGGAAGGGAGGGAGGGAGAGGGGAAAGGGAAGAAAGGAAGAGGGAGGGAGGGAGGAAGGAAAGAAGAAAGAGAGGAGGAAATGAGGGAGGGAGGGAAAGAAAAAAGAGAAGAGAACAAAGAAAAGAAAAAGGAAATTACAGGTCAATATGCCTGATAAACATAGATGCAAAATTTCTTAACAAAGTATTAGGACATCAAATTCAGCAATACATTAAAAGGATCTTACACCATGATCAAGTGGGATTTAATGTAGGAATGCAAGGATGATTTGACATCCATAAATCAATTAATGTGACACACTACATTAACAAAGTAAAGGATAAAAATTATTTGTTCATATCGATAGATGCAGAAAGAACATTTGATAAAATTCAGCATCCATTTATGATAAAAACTCTGAACAAACTGAGTATAGAGGGAATGTACTTCAACATAATAAAGGCCATATATGACAAACCCACAGCTAACATCATAGTCAATGGTGAAAAGCTGAAAGCTTTTTCCTTTAAGATCAGAAACAAGGCAAGGACACCCATTCCTGCCACTTTTATTCAACATGTATTGGAAGTGCAGCCAAAACAATTAAGCAAGAAAAATAAATAAAAGGCATCCATATGGAAAGGAAGTAAAATTATCAGTATTTATGAACAATGTGATTTTCATATATAGAAAACCCTGGGTGGGAGGAACACCCCGAAGACACCACCCAAGAACTGTTAGAACTGATACATAAATTCAGTAAATTTACCTGCTCTAAAGTAAATATATAAAAATCTTTTGCACTTTTATACATTAGCAATAAGCCATCAGAAAGAGAAATTAAGAATACAGTTCCATTTATAAATACATCAAAAATAATAAAATAATTAGGAATAAATTTAACCAAGAGGTGAAAGGCCTCTGCACTAAAAAGTATAAGACATCATATTGATGAAAGAAACTGAAGAAGACACAAATAAATGGAAAACTAATTTGTGCTCATGGATTGGAGAAATTAATATTGTTAAAATGTTCATAATGCCTAAAGTAATCATTACAGATTCAGTGCAATCTCTATCAAAATTCCAATGGCATTTTTCCTCCAAAATAGAACAATGTTAAAATTTGTGGGGAACCACAAAAGACTCCAAATTGCTAACATGGTATTGAGAAAGAACAACAAACCTGGAAGCATCATGGTCCCTGATTTTAAGCTGCATTACAAATTTATGTAATCAAAACCATATGATATTGGCATAAAACATAGATCAATAGAACAGAATAGAGAGCCCAGGAATAAACCCATGCATATATAGTCAATTAATTTGTTAAAAATAAAAAGGCAAGCATATACAATGGAGAAAGGACAGTCTCTTCAGTGTTGTTGGGAAAACTAGACTCTCTCATGCAAAAGAATGAAATTAAACTACTATCTTACACCATGAACACAAATTAACTTAAAATTGATTAAACACAGGGGTGCCTGGGTGGCCCAGTTTGTTAAGTGTCTGCCTTTGGCTCAGGTCATGATCCCAGCATCCTGGGATCGAGCCTCACATCTGGCTCCTTGCTCAGTGGGGAGTCTGCTTCTCCCTCTCCCTCTGATGTTCCCCCTGCTTGTGCTCGCTCTCTCTCTCTGTCAAGTAAATAAATAAAAATTCTAAAAAAAAATTGATTAAACATGTAAATGTAGGATTTGAAAAAGTAAAACTTCTAGAAGAAAACGTAGGTGGTAAGCTCTTTGACATTAGTATTGACAGTGATTTTTTTGAATCTGGCTTAAAAGGCAAGGGCAACAATAGCAAAAATAAACAAATGGCACTACATGAAACTAAAAATCTTCTGTACAGCAAAGGAAACCATCAACAAAATGAAAAGACAAGTTACTGAATAGGAGAAGATATTTGTGAAGCATATATCTGATATATGTATCATACATATGCTATTTGCAAATCATATATTTCATGCAACTCACTAACAGTAAAACAATCCGATTAAAAATGGGCAGGGTATCTGAAAAGACATTTTTCTAAAGAAGGCATGTGGATGACTAATAGACACATGAAAAGATGCTCAACATCACTAATCATCAGGGAAATACAAATCAAAAGCACAATGAGATAACCTCACACCTGTTATAATGGTTATTATAAAAAAGACAAGAAATAACGAGTGTTAGCAAGGATGTGGAGAGTAGGGAACACCTGTGCACTATTGGTGGGAATATAAATAGTTGCAGCCATGATGAAAAACATTGTGGAGTTTCTTCAAAAAATTAAAAATAGGAACACTTTATGAGCCAGCAATTCCACTTCTGGACATTTATCTGTAAAAAAATGAAAACACTAGCTCGAAGAGATAGATGCACCCCTTGTTCGTTGGCACATCATTTACAATAGCTAGAAATGGAAACAACCCAAATGTTTATCAATGGATGAATGGATAAAGAAGATGTGGTGTATCTATACACAACGGAATATTACGAAGCCATAAAATAAATGAAATCTTGCCATTTGGGACAACATGGATAGTTCTTGTGGATATTAGGTTAAGTGATTTAAATCAGACAGAGAAAGACATATACCATGATTTCACTTAGTAAGTGTACACCTGGAACTAATATAAAGTTATATGTCAGTTATACTCGTTGAAAAGAGAGAGAGGGAGGTATGTTGTTAGATTCACTTAGGCAATTTGTAAGTGAGTCAGGCTTTAGTGGCCTCTAAATGAGGGCACTGTAATGTAATCCTAATGGACAAAAACTCACCAGAGCCCTGTCCTTAAAGAACAAACCACTTTATTGAAGAGAGTCAGTCTAGTTGCAGAACAAGCATTAGACTGGTAGTCAAAAGAGAAAATTTAATGCTTTAGTTCTGTAAAACATCTAGTTGTATGAACTTTAGACAAATCAAATGACAACTCTAGATCTCTGTCTCCCTATTTGTAAATTAAGGAGATTAAACTATATAATTCTAAGGTCCTTCCAGCTTTGAGACTACCATCATTGTCGGTCTGGGACATCTTCTAACTTACCTGAGGCAGTTTAGATGTTGCAAATTAAGTCTTGAAATGCAGAAATGAGGTTTTGTGATACTTGATTGGATATTCCTAATGGTAAAGATTTTATTTTTTTAATTAATTTATTTTTTAAAAGGTTTTTTTTTTTTATGAGTGAGAGAGAAAGCGAGCAAGCATGAGTGGGGTGGAAGGGCAGAGGGAGAGGAGGTTCCTGCTGAGCCTAACTCGGTGCTCAATCCCAGGAACCTGGGATCATGACCTGAGCCAAAGTCAGATGCTTAACCGACTAAGCTACCCAGGTGCCCCCCTAATGATAAAGATTTTAATTTGTGACAAAATCCAGTGATGATCTCTGAAGCTAGATGGGAATTTTAAGATACATATTAATGGGAAGTTATCAGGAAATAATACCCACAACCTGACCTTAATTGAATATTCCCCAAATATCTTGTCAAACCTATTTTTCTGAGTGCTTTTGAGCTGATTATCTGACACTTAAACCTACCCAAAAGTACAAAAATGGAAGGTGCTAAGAATGTTCCTTCCTTGTCCTAACACTGCATATATTAAAGTCTTCTGAATTGTTTATCTGATTGTCCCTTCTTAGAACATTCAGTACTTAACCATTACCTGTAGAATGAAGTTCACAATCATGAATACACCCTGAAAAGTCCTTTCCAGTCTGCCTTCTGCCAAGTTGTTCATCTGCCTTTTCCGTCACCCCTCTGTGCACACTCCAGCCATCCTGAGCTCCCTTTACTATTCAGTCTGCCAGTACTGTGCATGAATTTACTTCTGCCAGGGAGTATGGTTCCTACAATTTCCACAAATGAATCCCTTATCTGTAAGCATTGCTCATGCAGTCCCTTTGGCTGGAATGGTGTTCTTTTCTGTCTTTGCCCAGCAAACTTTTCCTCAGCCTGAAATCTCAATTTATTGAAGTCTTCAAATTCCTCTCCAAGAATTTACCTCACTGAATGGCAATTAGTCTTTTATATGTCATTATTTTATATTAGACTGCAAACTCCTGGACATCAATGGCTTATATATTTCTGGATCTTTTGCACCTAACATGGCTGACACAGAGAAGATTCTTATGAACATTTTGGTGAATAAATGAGAAATGAAGTGTCCTAAATGAAATACACTTTATCCTCTTCTTCCTTGAAATCTTCCTTGGTTTACCCTTCCGGGTCTTCAGTTACCTCACTCCCCAGTATTTTCATTCCACTCTTATCTTTATGTATTTGGGTTCAACTATGTTTTTCAACACTTGTGCTTTATATATTTCATTTCATTTATTGTCATTAGACCACATTTTCTATATATGCCTTTTCATATAGCTCTTTGTCCGTGTGACTGTTCAATAAAGCTGTAAATATTTTAAGATGAATGTTATTTGTTGTATATTCCTGCCTTTTTATATTCATGTTATCTATTTTGTCTATAATTAGATAGGAAGAGATGTTAAAAAATCATTTTGCTACCGCAACTTAGAAGTACTCGATAAATATTTAATGATGCTAATGTTGATTCATTACAATATGCAGAATGAAAATAAAGCAATTGCCACCATCATGCAGTGTAAATCTGACTGCAAAGATTTGTTGCCACTGAAACAGCTCCCATATGACATCTTCCTTTTTTTGCTGAAGCTTTAAAGGTTTAAATGATTTTATGAATTTTGACTTTAATTCCAAGACCATACAAGTAAATCACTGGACTTTGCTGTGCCATTAGCCTAATATTTTAAGGAGAGAAATGGATTGTCCCTGATCTTAGGTTCAATCCCTGGGTCTAAAGAAATTTCTGTGGCATTACATACAAATGATAGATGGCCAGCCTTCTCTGTTCCTTCAGTGTGCTCTTCCTCAAATTCACTACCCACCCCCCACTGAAAATTCTTGTCAGATTAATCTTCCTAAGCCTATTCTTCATCATCTCACTCTAGTAGGATAAAAACATTCAATGTTATATCCATTGAAGGGAGACTGATATATAGAAACAGTTATACCATGGTACGGTAAATATTATGAGGATGGATACATTATTCATTCAAGAAATATTTAATGAGTCCTTACCTGTCCTTGTGATATGCAAATTCCTGGGGTGAAGATTGGTTTGATCTCTGCCTCTGGGTTTGGGAAGAGTCACAAAAGAAATGTCTTATCAGCTGGCACTTGAAGGCAAATTAGGAATTCACTACTTCATTCAAATGTCTTAATAATTTCTTACATCTATATATGAATCTCTCCCTCTCTACCCCACCCTTCTCTAGAGTAAAATAGAATAGTTCTGGAAGGCAGAATGGCAAGGATAAAAAATTTTAAAGTAAAATGAAACAAAGAAGAACCTGGAACTTAATCTAATATGTAAAACTTTGAAGTCCTATATATTTTAAATATTTTAGCACCTATTGGTAAATTTGATTTTTTAACCTAAGTAAATTTAGGAAACATAGTACTTTAAAGAAAGAGCTAAACTGCTAAAACATGTCTTGATTTAATCCCAGAACAAGGACCAGTGATGAGTAAAACTGAAAATGTTGGAAAGGTACTCATCTTAAAGCAGTTCTGGCCACAGTGGGAATAAGGGAATTAAAGGCAAAGATATAAGACTATAGTAATTGGAGTCTTCAATTGGTGTGTTAAATTAGTGTAGCATGGGTGTGTATGTGGGAGGTTTGGTGTTAAAGGGGACATGCACAGGGAGGATTATTTTTGTTTTTCATTTGGCTGAGTTTAAATGGAAGAGCTAGAACAGAAAGTGGGAAAATAAACATTCCTCTCTTCCTTTGGGAAATTCAGAACTAGCCAACAAGATCTAATTAACACACATGGAAATCAAGGGACTATTTTATAATAATTCAGCTTACTTAATCACATGTTCACTAAATGCATAGTTGTCCACACAACCCATAAGGCATCCCCAATTTCCTCCAATGCTAATGGCATTCTGTGTTATAAAATGTACAATAGTACAGGAAGAGAGTAAAACATTTATGCAGAAGCTGAATCTTAAGATGTTGTCACCATAGATTGTACACTTTATTTTATTTGTATTTAATGTTATAATAAACCTTCAAAATAGTCTTTAATTTTAATTTTTCTAGCATTTTATCGGACCAATTTTCATTTTATCAGATTGAGTAGAATATTGAAAAATACTGTTTAATTATATACAGTCATACTTTCTGGAGAAACAATAATTAGCTCTATGTCAAATATGTATTATCTCTCTATCAAATTATCAATTTATTAATCTATCTTCCTTGATCTATGTAAATAGCTACATTTGTTTTCACAGAACCATTTGGAAGTTAACTCACAGACATGGTGACTTCAGTATTCATCTACATAACCACAACAGCATTACCACACAAAAAACAATGAAAAATTGCTCTCTAATATTATTTAATATCCATTTTATATTCAAGTTCTCCAACTATCCTCCTAAATTGTTTATAATAATTTGTTTTCCAAACCAGGATTCAGTCATGATTCATGCATTGTGTTTGGGTCTTTTATCTTTGGTTTTGTTTTATAGAACTATCCCAACTTTTTTTCCATGACACTGACCTTTTCCCCCAACTTTTATGTTGAATCATTAAAAACCTGGAGAAAATTTGAATGAATAGTAAGCAAACACCTTTGTCCCTTCACCTTATTCACCAATTTTATCATTTTGCCACCTTTGCTCTCTCTAGGTAACTTGCTCTAATTCTAATATTTCTTATACGTGATATTTTTTGATAAAGTTTTCCTTCATTATCTTATGATGCTACTTCTGTGAATGCAGGATGGCTTCATACTTTTCCTTTAATTACCCATTTAAGTAAAGAGTTAGTGTAAAAATCAACTTCAATGATGGGAAATATTCTAGTTCAATTTTTAAGAAAGTATCATTTCTTTTGATGCTCAAATTTTTACCAAATTTGGTCAAAGAGAGCTGGCTCTCCTGGGACTTTCCCTGCCCCAAACATAAAATGAGCCATTTCTCCAAGGATCCCTGGCTCCTTTTAGTAGAAAATGATAGTAAGGGGCACCTGGGTGGCTCAGTTGGTTAAGCGACTGCCTTCGGCTCAGGTCATGATCCTGGAGTCCTGGGATCGAGTCCCGCATCGGGCTCCCTGCTGCTCAGCAGGGAGTCTGCTTCTCCCTCTGACCCTCCCCCCTCTCATGTGCTCTCTCTCTCTCTCATTCTCGCTCTCTCAAATAAATAAATAAATAAAATCTTTAAAAAAAAGAAAATGATAGTAAGAAACCAATGTCTTAGTGCTAGCTATGTTAATTGCTATGCTATGGTATCATTATTTCTTAGGCCCTTTTAGTAAATAGATAGGGAATACCTATATCTACAGTCAAATGTCATGAGTATTGATATTTCCAATTCAAATCCAGCATTACATAATAATGTTTCCTTAAAATTCCTTGACTTTATATTTGTAATTCCTTTCTTATACTACAATATTTGTTTTCTTAATAATATTTTTACCTTTTTGCTTTGTTCTACATTTTATACCAAATAACTTCAAAATTACAACATTAATAATATAAACAATAAAACTATTGAATAAAATGTAGATTTTTGTTTGTTTGTTTGTTTTTTGCAGTTCACTTTTTACTTAGAATGTACTCCAAATAGGATGAACTGTATTCAAAAGTCAGTTGAAATAATTATTTTCTTCCTGGGATTATTTGATACTTAGTCTAGGTTGTTTCAGTTTGTTTGCATTGTTAGAATTTATTGTTCTGTTTCTTTTAAATATTATTTATTTTGAGGGCACATGTGGTGATGAGCACTGGGTGTTGTACATAACTAATGAATCGTTGAACTAGTGATGTACTACATGTTGGCTAACTGAACATAATAAAAAAATAAAAAAAAGAAATAGTTGAGAAAAAAACACAAACACTAAAATTTCTTATGGAGTGTGACATTTCAAATATCATAATAAAAATACAGAATTATAAAATATATATATTATTTATTTTGAATATTTGTGATTCAAAAGTAAAAACTATATTAAAAGATAAAACAGAGAGGATTTTTTTCCATCACTCTCAATAACCTATAGTAGATACAGTCATATATAATTCATTGTCTAAGTAGGATATTTTTGAAGAGGAGGGGAATTGCTTAAAATAATTAAAATTACAATTCATAATTTTTATAATATTTATGTATTGACTGAAACCTAATTTCATATCAGAGAACAAGTAAAATAGTTACACACTAAAGGAATTCTTAAAAAGCTTTTAAGACTATATAAAAGTCTTACATATTAAAAATAACATAAATACACATGTAATAAAGAGAATTTATCAATGAAAGTGTCTATCCTGGACAAAATGGTTTTCATGGTAGGCTTGCAAAGTTACCCATCTTATCATGTTATGATTACAATTTGGTATTTACTTGGTATTTATTTCCACAGAAATGAAGTGTGTGTATGTGTGTGTGTGTTCTTATTTCGCTTCCTTTCTTATACAAAAGGTAAGCGCATTGGTATTTTACTTATTAAAATATAATGGAGATCAGTCTATAACAGTGTATAGAGGTCTTCTTCATTCTTTTTTTTTCCAGTTTAGGATTTTCTTTACTTTTCTTTTTTGCCAGTTATATTGAGATACAATTGACATGTAATATTGCATTAGTTTAAGATGTATAACATAATTTGATATATGTATGTATCATAGAATGATTTCCACAATAAGTTTAATTAACATCCATCACCTCACATAGTTACAAATTTCTATTCTTGAAGTGAAAACTTAAGATCTACTCTCTTAGCACGTTTCAAATATTCTTCATTCTTTTTTATAACCATATAGCCCTCCATTGGGTGGATAATCATCAGTTATTTAATAAATTCCCTGTTGATTGGATATTTGAGGTCCTTCAATCTTTTGATATCATGTACAATGCTATCACAAATAATCTTGTGAATATGCTGTTTGGTATTTGTAGAGGTATGGTTGTAGAATAGATTCCTAGAAATGAGATATCTAGTTTAGTGGGAAAACACATATGTAATTTTGTTGTCAAATGCTCTGTCATAGGGGTTGTAATACTTTGTACACCTACAGCAATATATAAGAAGGTATGGTTTTTCTTGCCAACTCAGTGTGTTATCAAATTTTGGAATTTTTGCCAGTCCAGTAGTATGAAAGAATATCTCAGTGGAATTTTCTTTCTATTAATGAGTGATATTGAGCATCTTCTCATAAGTTTGAAGGCTATTTGTCATTTTTTGTGGGGTATAGTCTATTCATATATTCTATCTACTGTTCTCTTGGGCCTTTTGCATTGTTCTCCCAAGTTTCTAGAGGCTTATTCTACGTGAAAGTGATTAGATCTTTGTGCCTATGATGTAAGTTGCAAATATATTTTTACAGTTGGTTATTTATATTTTGAAAAACATATATATGTTTTTATTGCTCATGTATTACATGTATTTTATTGCTCATGGAGTTTGAGTCACAGTTATAAAAGCTTTAACCTCAGGTTATAAAGGGTTTAATCATGTTTTTTTTCTTTTCTTCTAGTACTTGTATGTTCTTTTCTGTTTTGTTTGTTTGTCTTTACATCTAGTTCTCTGACCTATTTGGAGTTTATTCTAGTATATGGTGTGAGGTGCTGAGCGGATTTTCTCTTTTTCAAAGTGACCATTTCGTTGTCTCAACATTATTTATTCAAAAATTCATCTTTCTTTTTTTTCACTGATCTGAGATGTCACTATATCAGATACTAAATTCAATATATACAATTGGGTCTTTTCCTCAACATTTTTTTGTACTTTAATCTGACTAATGTGCAAATATCATACTTTTTAAAAATTTTTATTGTTATGTTAATCATACCTTTTTAATTAAAGATAATAATAGCCTCCAAAGCTCAGGAGAGATAAATGGTTTTGCCAAGGTCAATTTACGGAAAAAAATGTTAGAGCCAAGATTTAACCCATGGCCACCCTTTATTGGCACAATTTAAATAAACTAAGCAGAATCTTTGTCTCAGTTAAATAAGTCTACCTGGCATAGATATTTATGTCAAAGGAGCACTGTGAATAAACGGTTCTGTTTGGTGGTTGTAAACTACAAGAATTAAGGGTGCAGAGTAGCTTTTATAGCACAAGATAATTATTTCGTTAAAAGTCTTCTGATTCCTTTGTTATATATGAATTATCCTATAATCTGATTTGAAAAGGTCGTCAAGAACCTTTTACATCACAGAAGTGGGATTTTACATGCAAACATACTATTAGGTACATATGGCAAACTTTTAGCTGATTTGAGCCATAATGAAGATGATGGGGAGAACCTCTATCATTGTCTCGTATGGCCCACGTTCTAATGTCCATGCAGGGCAAGAATCCCTATAATGACTGCATTCTTTTATAAGTATGAAGACCCACTAGTAAATAGATATGAGGCAAATAAATATTGTTTCCCTAGTGTTGAGCAGTTTAAAACAAAAACAACCCACTGGCAGAAGCCATCTGGTCCTGGCAACTTTCCCG
Organism: Eumetopias jubatus; assembly: GCF_037043125.1. Classification (NCBI taxonomy): domain Eukaryota; kingdom Metazoa; phylum Chordata; class Mammalia; order Carnivora; family Otariidae; genus Eumetopias; species Eumetopias jubatus. Next base: position 65,461,836 of record NW_028274819.1, on the reverse strand, counting down.
GTTAAACACTTTTAATTGCTTCTGTGATCTTGGTGGGTTGGCGTGCCATGGTTTCCAGGGATTTGGGAGAATTGACCTTTATGAAGTAATCACAGTTTGTTGTACAAAAGAACTCTGAGTTACCAAAGTGGGCAGCGTGTCCTGCTGTGGAGCCATGATAATGAAAATGGATCAAATGTGCGATAGTTTCCTATTTGGATTAACTTCATGCCAATATTCCACATATAAGGGCATTCCAACAGCCAAGAACATTCCACCTGGAATGGTCTGAAGCTTTGGCACTGAACCATAGATCTAATATGGTCTGTAAGTGAGATCTGTTTATCATTAGAGTCATTCTTGTGATGCTGAGGTCTCTTTTCTATATATCTTGAGATTTTGCTTACTGGTTGGGAGAAACACTAATTGGCATATATTTCCCCCTGTTGTCCATATCTATTTATGTTGAATTTACTCAAGGTCAGTTTAGCTCAAGTCCACTATAGGCTAGTTCTCTCATCTTAAATTAATATTTTAAATAATAATAGTTAACTTTTTTTGAGCAATTAATTTGTGTTTAGGGCTGTGAATAAGTTTCACATCTTCATTTAGTCTTCACAGTGCTGTATAATTTAGGCACATTTATACCCTTTGCTCTACAGATAAAAGAGCTAAAGCTCTATACTAGTGAAAAAAAATTGGTTAAGATCAAACAGTAAATGACAGAACCATTTGAGTCAAGTTCTGTGTGATGCCAGAGTCCGCACTGTTAGCCATTACAGAGGAAGAGATTGAAATGCAGGGACATTAATTCTCTATTCTATATCATATAGCAAGATGCACACAAAGTCAGGTTTAGAACTCACATTTATTATCTCCCAAACCACTACACTGAGAAGAAGCTATTGGTAACTATGTGAGAAGCCTGAACTTCAGGCTTAATGTACCCAGAATTATTTGTTGCCTCCTCTCTTCTCCTATAGTTGCTTTCTCATACCTCTGTTGTAGCAGTTGTCATTTTGTATATTATTCTCTGTTGACATGTTTGTCTGCATGACAACGATGTGCAAAGTTTGAGTCCAGGATCCTCTTTAAGTCTTTGGAGCACCCAGAATAACCTGTAATATATTGGAGGCTCTCAGTGAATGTTTCTTGAATTCAATTCCTAATGCAGGTTGGTTCTCTACCTCACACTAGGGTAATTCATTGCAAGGGTATCAGTTTCTGAATACCCTAGAATAAAATCACATTGAAACTTGACATATGTAATTTATGTTGTTGTGTTTGTAACGGCTAATCCATTCACCAAAGGTGCATTTCAGTTTATGCCTGAAGTAGAGGGCAAGAGGATATAGATTATATGCACTGCTCTCCTTTTCTCCTTCTGAATCTACTAAAGAGGACAGTATAACAAGTCAATCAAATCTGGCATTGTAAGCCTAGTCAACTTTTATTACAGTTAATGAAGAGTATTTAAAAAATAATAATATGCAGTATAACTAGAAACTATATTATCAAAAAACAGAGGTAATATTAAAAAACAAGGCAAGGGACGCCTGGGTGGCTCAGTTGTTAAGCATCTGCCTTCGGCACAGGTCATGATCCCAGGGTCCTGGGATCAAGCCACACATCAGGCTCCCTGCTCAGCAGGGAGTCTGCTTCTCCCTCTCACTCTGCAGCTCATGTTCTCTCTCTGTCAAATAAATAAATAAAATCTTTAAAAAAAAAACCAAAAAACAAAACAAAAACAAAAAACAAAAGCAAAACAAAACAACAACAACAACAACAACAAAACAAAGGCAAGAGTATGTTCTAAACTGGCCATTCTCTTACAGGTACAGCATGCACCTACATTCCTTCCTTTCTTCCTCTTTCTTTCATTTGTCCATCCTCCCTTCCTCTCCCTCCCTTCCTTTCTTCCTTCCTTCCTTTTTTTCTATCTTTTATTCAACATTCTTTGAACACCAAACATATGATAGACCCTGAAGATGTAGAGATAAATTGGGCCTCATCCCTCCCCTCACTGAACTCATAATTGAGTATCGTAATCAGATAATTCAGGTGCAGTGAGAGCTGGTAGAAGGTCAGTCCCACCTAGATAGAAATAATCCAGTACCACTTTCTCTTTCCCCCATCCTTACCCCAAGTGATGCTGAGCCCAGGCACTGTCTAATTAGTGGCTTCCAGACAACAAGAGTATCAGGAGTGGAACCCTCAGCACAGAGAACTCAAACATGCAGTCTAGAAGAGGCCTCTTCTCGAGTTGTCACCTCTTTCTCCTTCCTCTTACTCTTCAAACTTCTCTGATATTTCTGCATAGAATGAATCTTATACTGACCCCTTGTTTCTGAGCTATCTTTATTTAGAAAAGCTGCATTCGCAGAGGATGCATCCAATCAGGAATACTGTAATAAATACACCTCTGTATAAGGAAGAGAGATTGTGTGGTCCTACAGAAAAGAATGTTGCCCTGGAAGTTAGGGGAGCAAAATCTATAATCTGACTCTGCTCCTGAGTGTGACCTTAGACAAGGGCTGAACCTCTCTGTGACCTAGACATTTTACTTATAAGTAAAGGGAGATGCCTCAGAGATCTCTCTGGTCTTTTCCTCTTCTGACATTCCAACTCTTTGAATGTTGCTTTGTAACCAATAGAAGTAAATTGGGTCTTTATATAACACCTACCCCCATTTATGCATCTGACGGTTTCAAGAGTTAGCCCTTATATGTTGAAATCTGATTCAACTCAATATTCTTTCTTCATAGCAATAAGATCAGGTATGTGATTTTTATGAGTGGTCTGCTGAACTCTAGATAATATTTCTATGTTCTGGAAAATTAGATTTTTATACATGTTTAAAAGCACAGTGGTCACTGCATTCATCAATTAATTCCAGCTCTTTTATATTTTTATTTGGACTGTTAAATAGTTGGGACAAAAGGTCTTTTAAAAACTTATTATTTATAGTTAGAAAATAGAATGTCTAAGGGTAAAAGTGATAAGGATATCTTGCATGCACCACCAGGAAGCTTGTAATGGTTTAATTTGTAGTTAGAGTCCCTGACTGTCTGGGTGCCATTTTGATAAATTTGAGCTTCTGCTCTTTCGGATAAGAAGGCTTTGTAAGAAAAGGTTGAAATTGTGAATTATAGATCATAGAATTTTAGAGTGAAAAAGACCTGTGGGATCATTTAGTTTAGCCTGTTTATTTCACTGATGTGAAAACTGAGGCATAGAGAAGTTAAATATCTACTCAACACTGATGACAATTAGAGTAGAATCAGGCCAAGAAACTTGATCTCCTGACTGTATTTCTGGTGTCTTTTGTATCATCTGTACTGGTTTCTGTAGGGTTAGAGGAGTTCATTCATTCATTCATTTACCTATGCATTTACTGAATAGCAATTATGTGGCAAGTGTGCCAAGTGCTCACAACCCAACGATAAATAAAATATGATGTTTTTCTCCCAGAATTCACTATTCCATCTATCAGAGGAGATATAAATTGGTACCCTTCTCCACTCCAAAAGGAAAATCTCACAACAGATTGATTCAGTAGAGTTATATTAAAGCTCTATAGTTAACTTTTTTTTTTTAATAGTTAACTTTTAACCTTAGGTTCTTCACTCCCTCAATAACTTCTAAATTCTTACCCAAAGCTTATTCCTAACTTTTATCAAGGTTTCAGTGAAATCTTAACAATATTGAACTCATCATATTTGATGATTTTCTTTATCTAATTTGGACTATTTCCTATATATGATTGATTGACAGGTTGACTTCTCCCCATTTCTTTTTTTTTTTTTAGCTTCTCTTCATTTCTGGCCATCTATTTACAATTATATGAAAGCATAACTTAAAGATTTTTGAGGCACTTATTCTTCACTTAATGCTCTTGAAGGTAATACAGTTATGAAACATAGTTCTAGGAAAGGCATAGCAGAGAGGCCAAAATAAGTTCCGTGGAGACACACTGACTTGGATATGAATTCTGGATCCTTTATTTGCTACTTGTGTAACATTGGCCAATTTATTTTAAGTTCTGACTCTTCATTTCTTCAAGCATAATATGGTCGTAATAATGCCTGCCTTAAAATGTTTTTAGGCTGCTAAAATGAATGCATATGTAGTGCATTGCATAGGGCCTGGAAGAGAATGGGCTCAACAAGGAAAAGCCATAACTCCTAACCTTTGGGGAATAAAAGTCAATATTCTTATAGTTTTCCTATTTTTCACATTCTTGACAATGAGTTTTAATGAATTGAAGGAGTTTGCAACCTTGAAGAATTAGAGCTTAAAGAATTTTCCAGGGGTCATCTTATCTACTTTTCTACCTTTAGGTCAAACTGCTATAAAATACTAAACATATGTGGAGCTACTTCCTGAAAAATCCTCCATTGAGTCTTTCATAGTACAATAAACTAATTTCTTCACTTACAATATCTGTGATTTGGGGCAAAATGCTTTGCTTGGTCAGCTTCACATTCTTCATGTATATGGGATAGTAGCTTCACAAAAGCAAGAACTGCACCTGTGTTATTCCCTACTGTAACATCAGCACTGGGCGGGGGGGGGGGGGGGGGGGCGCGGCCTAGCACGCGATGCATACTCAGTAAAGCTTCTTGAATGAACAAATGGATAAATAAATTGGACTATTGTAAAACTTCACTGAAAAAAATATAAAATAAATTAGTGACCCAAAGTCACTTGTTAATATCCAATATAAGTAATACTAAAAAGAGTATAATTCATGGATGTAGTATTTATCAAGTGAATATAATGGTATTTTTTCCTAATAGGAAAATCAAAGTACAGGGCATCCCCAAGAGAGCAAATATAAGTATGATAGAGCTATATGATACCTGAGCTAACTCTTTGTACAGTATAAATTTTAAGTCTTCATTCTTGAACTACTTTCTCTAGCACATCTTCCAAGTGTAATTGGTCATTTATTTATTTGCTCACTTTATGAAGTTAATATTATCCAGATGTCAAAACTGACAAACACACACACTCAAAAATACTATGACTTATTCTTATTACTAAGAATTTTACTTATTAATAAGTAAAAATGCATAAATCCTAAATAAAGTGCATCCAGCAAAAAAAGAATATTATGAATTGAATAATTATCTATGAGGAATAAGTAGGATTTAATTCCTGGAAGGCAAAGATGGTTTAATTAGAAATCTGTTACTATAAAGCATAACATCTAAAAATCAAAGAAATAAAAAAGTAGTATTCAAAAATACATTAAAGGCATTTGATAAAATTCAACACTCATTCTTGACAAAAGCTCAGAAAACTTAGAATAAAAGACTACATATTTAACATTGTAAATAATAACCATCTCATACTAATAATCTCTGTCATACTTAATGTTGAAAACCAAAAGAATCCCAATTAAAATTGGAGAATAAAAAGAATATCTGTCATAACTTTTATGCTTTAACATTATTTGAAATTTCTGAACACCAAAAAATAACATGAAACAAGATAAGATATATCAGAAAGATTAATTGCTCCCTCTTTCCTTCCTTCCTTTCTTCCTTCCTTCCTTCCTTCCTTTCTTCTTTCTTTCTTTCTTTCTTCTTTCTTCCTTTCTTTCTTTCTTTCTTTCTTTCTTTCTTTCTTTCTTTCTTTCTTTCTTTCTTTCTTTCTTTCTTTTTCTTTCTTTCTTTCTTTCTTTCTTTCTTCTTTCTTTTTCTTTCTTTCTTTCTTTCTTTCTTTCTTTCTTTCTTTCTTTCTTTCTTTCTTCTTTCCTTTCTTCTTTCTTTCTTTCTTCCTTCCTTTCTTTTTCTTTCTTTTTCTTTTTCTTTCTTTCTTTCTTTCTTTCTTTCTTTCTTTCTTTCTTTCTTTCTTTCTTTCTTTCTTCTTTCTTTCTTCTTTCTTTTTCTTTCTTTCTTTCTTTCTTTCTTTCTTTCTTTCTTTCTTTCTTTCTTTCTTTCTTTCTTTCTTCCTTCCTTCCTTCCTTCCTTCCTTCCTTTCTTTCTTCCTTTCTTTCTTATTCTTTCCCCAAACTCAAGACATGAGTATGATAATAAGACAAATATAAAACAAATGAGTTCCTTTCCTAATTACTTGAATAGAGAGAAAATAAAGTTTCAAATATTCCATTTACAATAGCAGTAGAAAGTACAACATATCTGGGAATACCTCTCATTCTGTCTATGTAGGATATAGATAAAACCATAACATTTTAATAGCAATGTCAAAGGTATTTGAATAAATGGCAAGATAACCCATATTTCTGCATATGAATTGTGAAGTTGAAAAAAAACTAAAAATTTTCCAATATTTAATATAACTTATCATAGGTCAAATAATAAAGTATTTGAAACCAGCAAAGGAATTATATGTTTGCTTAGAATAATAAATGGGTAGTAAGAGTAATGCTGTTGCCAAAAGGTAAAACAGTGAATGAGCTATTTGTCTTACTATAAATTAATAAAAACTAAAAGCTATAACAAGTAAAAAATGTTAAGTGCTGGTATACAAACTGGCTACCAGACCAATTCAACAGAAGAGTTAACTGTGAGATAGAGCTCATTACATACAATAATGTCACATAACATGAAGGAAGAAATAAAAATGAAAGAGGGAACAGTTGTATATTTATTTAGCAATTATTTGGCTATTTTTATTTATTTTTTTAATTTTAGTATAGTTGATAAAAACATTATAGGGAACGTATATATAAAATAGCAATAGACGCTAAACTTGCACTGTACTGGGTCTTGTGGAAAAAAGCTATAAAACTCTACTAAGGAATATAAAAGTGTTAATAACAATATTGTGTAAATATCAACATTTTTTAAAAAGTGCTATTTGTATAGAACCAGAAAAGATCCCGAATAGCCAAAGGAATGTTGAAAAAGAAAAGCAAACCTGGTGGCATCACAATTCCAGACTTCAAGCTCTTTACAAAGCTGTAATCATCGAGACAGTATGGTACTGGCACAAAAACAGACACATAGATCAATGGAACAGATTCGAGAGGCCAGAAGTGGACCCTCAACTCTATGGTCAACTAATCTTTGGCAAAGCAAAAAAGAATGTCCAGTGGCAAAAAGACAGTCTTTTCAACAAATGGTGTTGGGAAAATTGCACAGCCACATGCAGAAGAATGAAACTGGACCATTTCCTTACACCACACATGAAAATAGACTCAAAATGGTTGAAAGACCTCAATGTGAGACAGGAATCCATCAAAATCCTAGAGGAGAACACAGGCAGCAACCTCTTCGACCTCAGCCTCAGCAACTTCTTCCTAGAAACATCACAAAAGGCAAGGGAAGCAAGGGCAAAAATGAACTATTGGGACTTCATCAAGATAAAAAGCTTTTGCATAGCAAAGGAAACAGTCACCAAAACCAAAAGACAACTGACAGAATAGGAGAAGGTATTTGCAAATGACATATCAGATAAAGGGCTAGTGTCCAAAATCTAGAAAGAACTTAAAAACTCAACACCCAAAGAACAAATAATCCAATCAAGAAATGGGCAGAAGACATGAACAGACATTTCTCCAAAGAAGACATCCAAATGGCCAACAGACACATAAAAAAGTGCTCAACATCACTTGGCATCAGGGAAATCCAAATCAGAACCTCAATGAGATACCACCTCACACCAGTCATAATGGCTAAAATTAACAAGTCAGGAAATGACAGATGTTGGCAAGGATGCGGAGAAAGGGGAACCCTCCTACACTCTTGGTGGGAATGCAAGCTGGTGCATCCACTCTGAAAACAGTATGGAGTTTCCTCAAACAGTAGAAAATAGAGCTACCGTACAACCCAGGAATTACACTACTGGGTATTTACCCTAAAGATACAAATGTAGTGATCCGAAGTGATACATGCACCCCGATGTTTATAGCAGCAATGTCCACAATAGCCAATCTATGGAAAGAGCCAAGATGTCCATCGACAGATGAATGGATAAAGAAGAAGTGGTATATATATATATATATATATATATATATATATATATATATATACATATATGTATATGTATACATATATGCATATGCATACATATATGTACGTATGTATGTGTATATATATATATACACATACACAATGGAATATTATGCAGCCATCAAAAAAACAAAATCTTGTCATTTGCAATGATGTGGTTGGAACTAGAGGGTATTATGCTAAGCGAAATAAGTCAATCAGAGAAAGACATGTATCATATGATCTCACTGATATGAGGAATTCTTAATCTCAGGAAACAAACTGAGGGTTGCTGGAGTGGTTGGGGGTGGGAGGGATGGGGTGGCTGGGTGGTAGACACTGGGGAGGGTATGTGCTATGGTGAGTGCTGTGAATTGTGTAAGACTGATGAATCACAGACCTGTATCTCTGAAACAAATAATACATTAATATTAAAAAAAAAAGATAGTAGGAAGGGAAAAATGAAGGGGGGAAATTGGAGGGGGAGACGAACCATGAGAGACTATGGACTATGAGAAACAAACTGAGGGTTCTAGAGGGGAGGGGGGTAGGGGGATGGGTCAGCCTGGTGATGGGTATTAAAGAGGGCACATATGACATGGAGCACTGGGTGTTATACGCAAACAATGAATCATGGAACACTACATCAAAAACTAACGATGTAATGTCTGGTGACTAACATAACATAATAAAATTAAATTAAAAAAATTAAATGAGATGTTTTCTGGAAGCATGAAAAATTCATGGAATTAGTGATAATAATTCAGAATAATATGGGGAAAATGTGATCTTTGTGAAGTCACAGAAGATATGGATACATCAAATAGATAAAAAAGAAGATTGAAAATCATATGTGCATATAAATGTTTCACGCATCATGAAAGTGGTACTGAAAATTAGTAGAGAAAATTTGTTTTATTAATAGTGAAGGAAAATCATTTTGGAATATAAGACTGAGATAATCTCATTCATAGTTGGTACAAAATAAATTCAGAGGCTCTAAAAGTTTCATAGAGAAAAATGAAGTACTAGAATTTTTTTAAAAAGTCAAAGAGGGAACAGATTTATTATTCAAACCATGGCATTCAGAAAATTATAATTTATTGAAAAATCAAGTTAGAGCCATTCTACATTAGTATAAAAAGAGTAGTTAAGAGAACAGGCTCTAGGAACTGCCAGAGTTTAAATATCATTTTTTTTTAATTATTTTACTTTTCTATTTTCATTGAGTCGATTTTGGCATTTTATTTATTTTTTTAAAGATTTTATTTATTTATTTAATTGACAGAGAGAGAGACAGCGAGAGAGGGAACACAAGCAGGGGGAGTGGGAGAAGAGAAGCAGGCTTCCCGCTGAGCAGGAAGCCTGATGTGGGGCTCGATCCCAGGATCTTGGGATCATGACCTGAGCCGAAGGCAGACGCTTAACGACTGAGCCACCCAGGTGCCCCATTTTTATTTTTTTTAATTTATTTTTTTTTACACCCCCCTGTCCGCCTGCTTTGTGCCCTGCTCTGGCTGTTGTGGGAAGGATCAGGGAGACCTGAGTGAAAATGCCCTGACAGAGGGCTCTCTCTGTGTAACAGTGTAGGAATTCTAAGGGTCCTTCCTTTCCTCCTCTTCCTCCAGGAAGTCTTGCCTGGTTTATTTATTCTTCAAATTTGGGGCCTCCCCTCTGGGGTTCAGAGACATAACTGTTCACACATGGCACCCCAGGGGTTGTGCATCGTGCAGTACCCACAGGACCTGCTGACTGCCCCCTGTCCAGGTCACTACATGCTACTGTGGCTTGTGTGCTATTAGAAGTAGTCCAAGATGCAGCAGCAGGCCACACCCAGGAGAAGTTTCCAGACCTCCCTGCCCCCACTGATTCCCTGCCACTCTGGGCTGGCTGGAGCAAGACTGGCCGTCTAGCCTGGGTTCTGGAGCACCAGCTCTTTTCGTCGTCCTGTTTGCTGAGCGCTTTTTTTTTTTTTTTTTTGAACTATCACAAATGAGATGTAAGTTTAGTTATGGGGATCTTTTTCTTTAAAGAGTAGATGATGCTAAGACAACCGACAGAATGGGAGAAAATATTTGCAAATGACATATCAGATAAAGGGCTAGTATCCAAAATCTATAAAGAACTTACCAAACTCAACACCCAAAGAATAAATAATCCAATCAAGAAATGGGCAGAAGACATGAACAGACATTTCTCCAAAGAAGACATCCAAATGGCCAACAGGCACATGAAAAAGTGCTCAACATCGCTCGGCATCAGGGAGATCCAAATCAAAACCTCAATGAGATACCACCTCACACCCGTCAGAATGGCTAAAATTAACAAGTCAGGGAACGACAGATGTTGGCAGGGATGTGGAGAAAGGGGAACCCTCCTACACTGTTGGTGGGAATGCAAGCTGGTGCAACCCCTCTGGAAAACAGTATGGAGGTTCCTCAAACAGTTGAAATTAGAGCTACCGTTCGATCCAGCAATTGCACTACTGGGGATTTACCACAAAGATACAAATGTAGGGACCCGAAGGGGTACGTGTACCTCAATGTTTATAGCAGCAATGTCCACCATAGCCAAACTGTGGAAACAGCCAAGATGCCCATCGACAGATGAATGGATAAAGAAGAGGTGGTATATATACACAATGGAATATTATGCAGCCATCAAAAGGAATGAGATCTTGCCATTTGCAACGACGTGGATGGAACTGGAGGGTGTTATGCTGAGTGAAATAAGTCAATCAGAGAAAGACATGTATCACATGACCTCACTGATATGAGGAATTCTTAATCTCAGGAAAGAAACTGAGTGTTACTGGACTGGTTGGGGGTGGGAGGGATGGGGTGGCTGGGTGATAGACATTGGGGAGGGTATGTGCTACGGTGAGCGCTGTGAATTGTGCAAGACTGTTGAATCACAGTTCTGTACTTCTGAAACAAATAACGCAACATATTTTAAGAAAAAAGAAAAAGAAGAAGATAACAGGAGAGGAAGAAAAGGGGAGTATGTCAGAGGGGGAGACGAACCATGAGAGATGATGGACTCTGAAAAACAAACTGAGGGTTCTAGAGGGGAGGGGGGTGGGGGGATGGGTTAGCCTGGTGATGGGTATTGAGGAGGGCACGTTCTGCATGGAGCACTGGGTGTTATGAACAAACAATGAATCATGGAACACTGCACCAAAAACTAATGATGTAATATATGGTGATTAACATAACAATAAAAAATTTAAAAAAAAGAGTAGATGATACTTCTTGAGCTTTCTCAGATTTGATGAGGTCTGTTCTTTTTTTTTTTTTAAGATTTTATTTATTTGACAGAGAGAGACACAGCGAGAGAGGGAACACAAGCAGGGGGAGTGGGAGAGGGAGAAGCAGGCTTCCCGCTGAACAGGAACCCGTTGTGGGGCTCGATCCCAGGACTCTGGGATCGTGACCTGAGCCGAAGGCAGATGCTTAACGACAACATGATTTACTGGTTGTGTGATCATGAGTAAGGAAATCTTAGTTTAGTTTCCTCACATATAAAACAGGGACAGTAATAGTTATTACCTAATACCTGTTAAAATAAGTAATAGTTGTAAGGTATTTATGAGGATTAAATAGGAAATAATTCATATAAAGAATGTAGTATACTATTTGGCAAGTCTTCACTCGATAAACATTATCAATTATTTCTATAATCAAACACCAAGTTAATCACAGATATATTAATAGGCTAATGTAAGAATAAACCCATAAAAAGTCCATATTTAACTCATCTTAGTTGGGAGAAGGCCTTCATAATCATAAGTACAATATGAGAATTGACAAAGAAAAAACATAGATTTGATTACATAAGAACAATATTTTTATTTTTTTTACATAAGAACTTTAAAATACTGTATTTAAAATATAAAAAATTGAAAAGCCACAAATAAGACAGTTATTATGTTTAAACTATAAAGAGCTCTTACAAAATCAATAAAAAAATCACCGGTGTCCTAGATAATTCACAAATATTCAAGTAAGTTCTTAAAATATTCTAAATCAATATTTAAAACAGTCAATAAAAATATGAATGAGCATCGAATTAGGGAAGGATATGGCAATACTCCAGGTGACAAGAATGTGGGAAGATGATCACTCCAGGATACTGCTGGACAGGATTTATATCATGTAATGTTTTGGAAGACAATTTGGCAACACAATAAAATTCTCAAAAATGTTTTCACCCTTTTAGTCTTATTCTAGGAATTCATCGTAGCGAAATAATTAGAAAAACAAATAAACATTTTTGTATACTAATTTTATCAAGCATTGTTTATAACAGTTGGCACATCCGTGAGATAGACTATCATGCCACCAAAAAAAATCATGTCTTTGAAGCATATTGAATGGTGGTCCAGTTTCTCACAATAATGGCTAAAACATTAGGCAAATTATAATCAGTAACCACACTAGTATGTACATTTATCACTACATCTGCATCTGTATGTATACCTATATGTAAAAGGGAATACACCAATTTTCTAGCATTTAGACAGATAACAGAATTACAAGCAAATTTTACTTTTATGTCATGTATTTTCCAGTTTTCTACAATAATTAGCAGCACGTGTACAATTGAAAAAATAAGACAAATAAGACAAATAGTTGAAATATAGATTGCATTCTGTTTGTCTCTATTTTTTGGATAGTAATACATCACATGTGATGTAACAACTTTCATTTATGAGATTTGTTGTATTTAATCAATTTTGCATGAATTACAAATTTAACCTTTGGAAAATTAATACTAGACTTTCTCTTTAGTTTGCCAAATTTGGGAGTGAAGAACAAAACTGAGCTTATGAAATTACTCTTAGGAACAGCTGGAAACATCATTCAGGGTTGTACTATGTTTAATGTTCAGTGCCCTTTCACAGGGAATGAAGAGAAATAGGAGTCTTGGCATATGTTATTTTCTGCATGAAAGCTTGCCACAATCCCTGGTGTATTCAATTGCAGGAGTGGTAGGCTACAGCATTTTATCATCTCTGCCATACAGTTTGGCATTTGATTACATTCAGTTTAGCACTTTATAATATACTGTCTTTATAATTTCTCCCTCTTATGAACTCTCAAAACATTTTATCTTTTTACCCTATTTTAGCACATTTTATTCCCATTTATCGAGTTTTTATTCATTGAGGAAGTTTTATCTTGTAGTATATATCCTACCTCTTCTACCAGCCTGTAAACTTCCTGAAGTTGGGAATTGTGCCTTATTCACCTCTATACCTCCTGCACCTAGCCCAGAATGCCTTGCACCTAAAGGTAATATTTTGCTACATAAATGAATAAGTAAATGATGAATAACTATTTAATATATCTTCTAATCATTTCAGATTATATATTTTCTCTCCCCACAAGATTGGAAGTTTCAGGAGGGCAATGCCTAGGATGTCACATACTGTTTTTTGCACTTAATACTTTCTAATAAACTCAGAGTACTGCCCACTTAATTAAATTATTTAGCCTGTTGTTTCGCAGAGCAAGTTTAGATGGAATTATCTGAACATAGCTTATTAGCACAACTACTGGTTAAACTTAAACTAAGAACAAGGATTTATTGAAAAACATTGCTTTTGTTTTTAGCCTACTGATTGACGGTAACAAATGGTGATTATGTAAAACCACTTCTTCTTCTTTTTGGGGGGGAGCATTCATTTTATTTTATTTTTTTCTTTAAATTTTTTATTGTTATGTTAATCACCATACATTGCATCATTAGTTTTTGATGTAGTGTTCCATGATTCATTGTTTGTGCATAACACCCAGTGCTCCACGCAGAACGTGCCCTCCTTAATACCCATCACCAGGCTAACCCATCTTCCCACCCCCATCCCCTCTAGAACCCTCAGTTTGTTTTTCAGAGTCCATTGTCTCTCATGGTTTGTCTCTCCCTCCGACTTACTCCCCTTCATTCTTCCCCTCCTGCTATCTTCTTCTTCTTTTTTTTTTCTTGACATATATTGCATTATTTGTTTCAGAGGTACAGATCTGTGATTCAACAGTCTTGCACAATTCACAGCGCTCACCATAGCACATACCCTTCCCAATGTCTATCACCCAGCCACCCCATCCCTCCCACCCCCAACCACTCCAGTAACACTCAGTTTCTTTCCTGAGATTAAGAATTCCTCATATCAGTGAGGTCATATGATACATGTCTTTCTCTGATTGACTTATTTCACTCAGAATAACACCCTCCAGTTCTATCCATGTCGTTGCAAATGGCAACTGTTGGCAGGGATGCGGAGAAAGGGGAACCCTCCTACACTGTTGGTGGGAATGCAAGCTGGTGAAACCACTCTGGAAAACAGTATGGAGGTTCCTCAAAAAGTTGAAAATAGAGCTACCATACGATCCAGCAATTGCACGACTGGGTATTTACCACAAAGATACAAATGTAGGGATCCGAAGGGGTATGTGCACCCCAATGTTTATAGCAGCAATGTCCACAATAGCCAAACTGTGGAAAGAGCCAAGATGTCCATAGACAGATGAATGGATAAAGAAGATGTGGTATATATACACAATGGACTATTATGCAGCCATAAAACCACTTCTAAAGGCATCATTTTAGCTAATGGATATTAAGGGTAAAAATCTCTGCCCTCATAGACTTCACATTCCAGTAATGGTGTTGGGAAAAGAAATAAGTGAAAATGATGTTAAGTGCTGATAAATGCAACGTTGAAAAGTAAAAGGAGAACAACCAAAGAAGTGTCACTCTAGAAAAGATTTGAAGGAGGTGAGGGATTGATTATATGGATATCTTGGAATAAGGATTCCAGGTAGAGCTTAGAACAAGGCATGAGACCTGAGGAGGGAATGTACTTGGTTGGTTGGTTGGTTGTTAGTTGTTGATTTATTCATTGTTTGTTTATTTATTTATAATTGACTTATAGTTGACATGTAATATTGAATTATTTTCAGGTATACAACATAGTGATTCAACAATTATATACATTAAGAATTGTTCACCACAATAAGGGTATTACAATATTATTGACTATATTCCCTATGCTGTACTTTTCATTCCTTTGACTTATTTATTTTATGACTGAAAGTTTGTACCTTTTAATCATCTTCACCCATTTTATCCATTCCTCTACCCTCTTCTCTTTTGACTCCAGTTCTCTATATTTATGAGTCCGTTTCTTTGTTTTTTGTTTGTTCACTTGTTTTGTTTTTTTAGATCCCACATATATGTGAAATCATATGGTATTTGTTTTTCCTCTATCTGGCTTATTTCACTTAGCATGATACCCTGTAGGTCCATCCATGTTGTTGGGAATGGCAAGATTTCATTCCTTTTTATGGCTGAGTAACATTCCATTGTGTGTATATTCCACACCTCCTTTATCCATTCATCCACCGATGGACACTTGGTGTATTTAAAGCACAAAGACCAAAGAAATGATCCTTCAGGAGACCCGACCCAAAAAGACAAAGTTAGTTCCTGACTTTGCAAAGCTGTGATAAGTTATGAACTGCATGTAAAGTACTTAGCACAATGCCTTGCACATATCAAATAATTGATAAATGCTATTTATCATCATTATGTAAATTATATGAGACAAGCTCTTAGACCGTTGCTAGAAGAAAAAAAGCGCTACCAACTGGTGATGTCTTCTCAGGGTGAAAACTAAGAAATTGTTCTCTCACTTGTTTGGGTCAAGCCACCTGATTCTAATGCATTATTTCCTTGTATAACGCATTGCCATGTATTCTTATTTCTGGTGGATAGCAACTTATTCATGTTTCTAAATAAGCCTGTTTAAAATGTGGTCCATGGAGCTTCAGAGAATAAGCTGAGGCAGTTTGAATTTGTCCTATCCAAGTGCTTGGAGATACCAGCAGGTTTTTCGTGCAAAGTTACAATACTGAGACAAAGGCCCTGATGCTCAGAACCCAGTGTTCTATACTCCCTTGGAGAGGGTTATGGTTGTTCTCATAGACATTGGGTCTTACAGACACCGTCAATGTGAGCCAAGTTCCTCTAATGGATGTGCTGGAAAGAGCTCAGTGTTACTGAGTCAAGAATGTAATTTGAGCTGTGCCGACAGGAAACAAATTGATCATTTTGGCCCACAGTCCCGATTCTGAAACAGCCCTTCCCCAACAGGGAAGACTTTCCAACATGATGCAGTTAAATTCTCAAATGTTCCTGGATGTGGAGTCCTAATTTAGAGTTCCTTTTAAGCCCTTGAGTATAGTTTCAAATAGTGTCTATGCCCTTTCAATGCTCAGTGGAAAATGGGATGAGATTCTAATATGTGCTGTTGCATGCATGATCCTCAGTGATACTTTTTTTCTTTCCAATGTGTGGGCCTCTGATTTTCTTGCATTTTGGCAAAGAGAGAGCACGAAGTATTCCCGGGATCTCTTAGAATAGTCTGTCTGCTGCCAAAGATTGCTGAGATGAATAGTTTAAAGTATAGACTTTGAAAACTTTGTTTCCTAAGCAACAGCAGAAAATAGAGTAAAAATCAATTTCTGAAATCAAAATTAAGTACCATGGTTAAATGTATTTCTATACCAAAACTGAACTAAATAAAATGGAAAAGAAAAATAGAATTAATCAGATTTTCTTAAATTCTTTATTGATTCACTTGCATTGCAGCTCAGACAAAAACATATACCCAAAATACATTGTTAATACTTGGACTGTTACTAAATGTAAATGGTGTCAGAAACGGACAGGTGTGAATTTTCTTTAGAAAAATTGCTGTAGGTGAAAGGAAAGAGAATAGAAGTTAGGTAGAGATAGAATAAAAAAAGGAAATAGAAACTTTTTTTTCCCTAAATTGCCCCAGTTTCTGCTTCTTTTCTTCATGATTTTATATTTCTTTCTTTTTTTATTATTTTGTCTTTTTAATTACCCATTTTTAGGAAAACCAAATATATATTTTTTAAAGATTTCATTTATTTATCTGACAGAGAGAGAGATAGCGAGAGCAGGAACACAAGCAGGGGGAGTGGGAGAGGGAGAAGCAGGCTTCCCGCTGAGCAGGGAGCCTGATGCGGGGCTCGATCCCAGGACCCTGGGATCGTGACCTGAGCTGAAGGCAGATGCTTAACGACTGAGCCACACAGGTGCCCAAGGAAAACCAAATATATTTAAGTTTCACATGCTAAGCATTCTGTTTGTTTTAACAGCTTTACTGAAGTATAATTGACATAGAATAAACTGCACATATTTAAAGTGTTTGGTTTGATAGATTTTGACATATAACTACACCTGTAGATCCATCACCACAATCAAGATAATGAACATATCTAGCATCTCCTAAAGTTTCCTTGTATATGTTTGTCAGTCTTCCCTCCTCTTACCTCAATAATCACCAGTCAACAACTGATACACTTTCTGTCACTACAAATTTGTTTACATTTCCTTGAATTTTATATGAATGGAGTCGTATTGTATGTGGTCTGGCTTATTTCACTGAGCCTGATTATTTTGAGATTCATCCATGCCTTTGCTCATATCAACTGTTCATTCTTTTTTATTTCTGAATAGTATTGCATTGTATGAATAGAACACAATTTATTTATTGTGTTGATGGACATTTTCTCCCAGCTTTTGGCTATTCCAAATACAACTGTTATGAAATTTGAATACAATCTTTGAATGGACATATGCTTTCATGTCTATTGGGTAAATGACCTAGGGGTAGAAGTGCTAGGGCATTGTTTTAATATGGGTTTCACTTTTTAAGAAACTGCCAAACTTGTCCAAAATGATTGCACTATTTTACATTTCCAAAGTGATTGTTCCGTTCCGCATTTACATGTTTTTATCTTACTGGCAAGACATTTTCCTGAGACCAGCTGGTAGTCAGAACATGTCTGTTTCCTCTAGGTGGACAACCATCCCCACCATGAGGATAGCTCCCATATATCCGCCTCTAGACATCTTCCTCTGGAGCTTCAGCTCTGTAATTCTTACCACTAATAGCTAATCATCTACTTTATTAGTACTCTTAGGAGACTCTACAGATGGGGCACTAAAGTACCCCAAAGTAGTAGTATCAGCCCTTCAGAATCATCTTTCCTTTGGGAGAACCCAGGTTCAAGCTGCTTCCTGATAGGATCTAGCCCAATTATGAATAAAACCTTTCTGTAAGTCTTCTGAGACAGAATGGAACATTCACAAAGACTTCACCAAGTACTTCCCCAAAGACATCAAAGGATAGGAACACAGAATAAGAAGAGGGGTTTCTGATTCCCAACACAGCTGGCAAGCTCACAGGGGCTATAGTCCCGGTCCCAAGGGAAAAGGACCAGTGCCATATAATAGGCACCCCACCCTGGCCTAACTTGTGGTTAGGAGAGGGGATCCGGAGTCAGACTACAGCTGGATTCAGGTGGTGCCACGGTTAGTTGAGTGACCTCCAGCAAGTTACTTAATTTCTCTGAGTCTTCTTATGTATAGGCTGGAGCCATCTCACAGAATTCTTCTACGGTTAAATAAAATAAGTGCTTACGTCTTTGACTCATATTTTTTTAAAAAATGATAAATTTTTGATTTGATAAGCATTTTAACCAAAAAAAAACATAGTACCCCCAATCCAAGCCTCAGATATCTGTATGTATTGACTGTAATGATTGACTCCAGCATGATGGTAATAACTGACATGTAATGATTGATTCCAGCAATCTTTTGGCCCCTACCTTGTCTTATAATTCATTGACCCTATCACCTTTTTTCTGGTTCTCACCTCTCTTCTAACCTTACTGCCTTTTCTACTCAGCTTAAATACCATGGACATTCATAATGATCATTTCCATCCCATACAATCTCAACTTGCTTGTCCTTTCATTCTGTTTACTGCTTTCATAGAATGCACAGTTCAGTAAGAAAACTATATATTAAAGAGATAACTATAAATGTTGAAATGTTCAAGGACTTTGAGTTTTTTCACTATCTCAGCCAGTGACTGTGGTTTTAAATACCATTTATAGGCCAATATCTTCTTCGAAATACTAGAAGTGTATATTCAGCAAGTCTTGATGTTTCCACGTAGATGTCTAAAAGATATTTCAAACTTAACACATTCAGAGCCCAACTTCTTATTTTTCCCAAGAAACCTATTCTATCCACAACCTTCATTTCATCCAGTGGTAAGTTCAGCCTTGTAGCTGCTCGTATTGGCAGCTTTGGGGTCATCCCTGCCTCTTCTCTTTCCCTCACACCCCTTATTCACTATCTTCAAAATATGTCCACAATCTGAACAATGTTTTTGTTTCCATGTGCATTACTTTTGTCCAAGCTACCATTATTTTTTTTAAGATTTTATTTATTTATTTGAGAGAGAGAATGAGAGAGAGAGAGCACATGAGAGGGGGGAGGGTCAGAGGGAGAAGCAGACTCCCTGCTGAGCAGTGAGCCTGATGCGGGACTCGATCCCAGGACTCCAGGATCATGACCTGAGCCAAAGGCAGCCGCCCAACCAAATGAGCCACCCAGGCGCCCCCAAGCTACCATTATTTTTAAACTTGATAATTGCAATAGTTTAACTGTTACCTCTGCTTCCAGCTTTGACTCCTTACAGTCAAGTTTTCCATGACAGCAGCAAGAGTGATCTTATTAATATGTTAGTCATATTGTATTGCTCCCCTGAGGTTGCTTCCCACCTTATTATCACAAAAGCTGAAATGCCCATGATAACTTATGAAACATAGAGGATCTACATCCCCACTCCCCCTTCAGTCCCCTCTCTATCCCTCAGACTTGATTTTGTACCATCTTTCTCCTCACTGTGCTTCAACCACACTGACCTTCTTACTATCATCAAACAAGCCGGCATAGTCCCTTCTTAAGGCCTTCTTTCACTGGATATCCTTCTGACTTACTTTCATTTCATTAGGATCTTTGCTCAAAAGTTAATCTTTCAATGAAGTTTACTTTAGTCAGCCTATCACCAAATTTAACCACTTTGGCAAGTTTTTATTCCATTTACCTATTTAATTTTTTCTTTGGCATGTATCAATATCTAATAGACAATATACGGTGCTATTTATATTTCTTATTATCCCTTCCTTACACTAAAAAGGGATCTCCACAAGATAGGTTGGTCTATTTAGTTCACTGTCATATCCCCATTGCTTAGAAACATGGCAGGCACATAATAACACTCAAGTAAGTATTAAAGTAATGAATGGAGGAGAAATTTTTTTCATAACATTTCTTACTGGACATACATATTCCTGTCTTTTCTGGGGTCATCACAACTTGAACTGTCTAAAAGTTAACATAGCATTACCCATTTCATTTTTATATGGATATGGAAATCTCCAAGATGCAGGTTAAACCCCCTGGAACACAATGAAGTAGAAAACATCAAAATAATTTGCAACAGCACTTCCTATTTTTAAAAAATCCTCTGCTTTAGAAGAATTACAAAGAAAACTTAGAGCTCTCACATGGAAACTACTGACCAAGAGGAAGAATCGGCAGATCTAACAAATGATAGAATTAAATATCTAAGAAATTTAACAGTGAAAATTTCAGGCAAAGACTGTAAAATAAGAATACTTAAAATTAATAATGAGACAAGGAGGAAAGAGAAAGTAAAATGAAGGAAGATACTGTAAAGCAAATTCTTCCTTTGTCTTAGAGATAGCTCCAATCCCCTCCAGGCTCAAATCTTCAGCTGCTTTTGACTCCATGTTCTTAACTTATAAAGCATCTGTTACATTTTACAGATTCTGTCTCCTCAGTTAGTCCTTCTTTCATTCATGCATTTAGTAAATCCTTTTAGAGACTTTATTATGCACCAGGCACTTTGTTCAGCAGAGCACTTTGTTTCAGCAATGGGGAAGAGACAGTCACGGTCCCTGCTTTTGTGGAATGTCCCACAAGGAAAGCAAGGGAAATACATATCCTAAATAGACAATTGTCATTGTGATAAATATTTTGAAAAGTAATGTATTGTGCTAAGGAAGTGAGTTGGGATCCAAATCTAACCTAGGATATCAAGAGAAAATGTTTCTTCTGTTTCTCCTTGCCTTTTTTTCCTACCACTCTCTGCCTAATTAAGACCCTGAATATATCTACTGCCTTCATCGTTCTCCCTGATCTCCAACTCTGAACATGTTTGTCATGATTAAACATTTATTGGCATTTGTCTAATTACAGTATGGCTATTGCCTTTTCTTCCTTACTTTCTCCTCTTTCTCAAACATGTCTCATGCTTTCCAGCCTTTTTACTTTTCCTTATACTGTTTCTCCTGGCAAATAAATGTCCTTTTTTTTTCTTTTGATCTGTTTTCTAAGGCCCAACTCAAATCTTCTTTCTTATGAAAAGCCTGTCTTCTCTACTCCAGCCCATGGGTTAGTGAATGTTACCTGAACACCTAGTACTTGCTCCTTCTCCATTCCATTGATTTTCATTTCATCATAAGCCAGTGCATGATATTTCTTGTACTGTTATACTATGTCTTAAAGTTAGGAACATTGAAGACGGGCGAGTTTTGAAAATCAAGAAGTGAGGGGCAAAGCGGGCTTCAAAGCCTAATTCTTTTAGGAAAATGGCCTTGAATAAGTTGCTTAATTTCTGAGAAATACAGTTTCTGAATTTGTAAAAGGAAGGTAATAGTATTTGACTCAGACGTATCTTGAGGTGATTCAAGGAGATGAGAATATTTCCTAAGGTGTGGTACACTTCAGATGGTACCTGGCAAACGTTTTTTAAAAATTTATACTTTAGTATATGAATATGGTAAAAACGTATGAGATTAGATAAATACTGAGATAAGGAATGTTAAGTACCTTAGTGGGCAAAAGAGTTTATGTATTTTAAAGACAAAATACTTTAGTTTCATATAAAAACGTTTAAGGTAAAGTAGCTGACATAGAGAGGCACCTAGCAAGTCAGTCTCTTTCCCTTTTCTCTCTATTCAGCTATAAAGGATACAACACAGTGATACTATTACATTAAAAAATTTTTTTTTACCTATATATACTCTTTAAACTGGAGAGAGGCTACAATTAATATCAGGATTATTTCCAGTAACGCTATCTGCAGTTGACATTTGCACTGAGGATTTGAGCAGCTGCTGTTTCTGTTTTATGTAGGTGGCTGGATGGAAAAGGAATAGTTTGTATGTTTTCATTAATAGGTCTCATTTTTAAGGCAATGAAAGAGAGAGTTTTATTTATTTATTTATTTATGAATGTGGTTCTACTTATTAAATTTTGTAAAAGATCACATGTGTCTATCTAAGGAGGGGGAAGAATTACAAAGTGAAAAAAAATTGATAGCTTGTAGGCCATGATTCAAGAAGTCTCATTGATTTACCTTTGAAATGTGTTTCAAAGCACTTTGAGCCCTTCTTACAGTGACTTTGACTTATCTCTTATAGTATGAAGATGAATGTGAGGTTAAAATACAAATAGAAGGTAATAATAAATGCTTAATGTATGTCTCTACAGTGCCTTTCTGTTTTCTCTTGGGGGTATGAAGCAGGTTAATTCAAGTGATAAGCTCACTCATTTGTTCATTCATTAAGCAAATAACTATTAAATTATCTAATACATTTATTGAGTGCCTACTATATGCAAAGGACTATGCAGATCCATGAGGATGCAAAAAGAAGTAAGGCATGGGAATTTTTTTTAAATTGCTCTTAGTCATTTAGGGGAAACCATTTAAATTTAAAGTAGTCACAAAAGCTAAACTTGGGATATGTACAAATTGCAATAGGGAATATTAGTTTTAGCACAGGAGTACAAACTGGCTCTGTCTGGAGGGATCAGGAAAAGTTTCATAGAGAATTACTGAGCCAAATCCCAGAATACATGTAAGGATTTGTCACGTGTAGAATGGCAGGCGGCAAGGTGGAAAGGAAGGACTGCAAGGGGGGGAATCGCATATACAAAGATGCAAGTACGTGGAGTGTGCCAGCGAAATGGAAAATACTTTTGTGACGACCCAAAAGATGATATGGCAAGACTACAACTTCATCAAAAATGGACAGTGGACTTTAAAGGCCATTGACTTACAGACCAATTTTTGGGTCATAATGTCATGGAGTAATAGATTATTTGGTCTTAAGGGGAATTTAGAGATTGGTTATATAGTACAATACCCAGAGGTAAGATGACTGTAAAACTAAAATTAAAACGAAGAGTATTGATTCCCAAATTAGCACTTTCCTTCCATGGATGGAAATAATTCTCTTGTTGAGATAGGTACAATACTGGACTGTGTAATAAATTATAGTTGATAGGAAAGTTCCCATTCCAAAGGGCTCAGGTTAGATGAGTGGTGTTTAAATGCCTATATTTGTGGCATGCTTTGGCAAGACATGCAGATTTGGAGATTGAATTGAATTATCTGTTACCAAATTATTCAACTACTCATGCTTTAACATTGTATAGCTGTTTCAGGAGAACTCTTTGGTCTTGCGTATTGCATTGTTTTTTGTTCTCACAGGTCATAATTCTTGTGTGTTCCATTAGATAGCCATTTTTTCTTAGCTGATGGCTTGATGTTCTTCTACTCTGCTTCTCACATATATTCACTCAGCAATTCATTCCTTTTGATAGTTATTGCCATATCAATCAATATCCTCAAATGTAGTAAAATTTAATTGTAAGCATGTGGGCAAATCATAACATGTGGATTCAAAACTACTCTATAATTTCGGGATTCATTTGAGTTGTGTGTGTGTGTGTGTGTATGAGAGATCTGTAAAATGAAGAGAGACTCTCAAAAGACTAAAAAAAAAAAAAAACCTGTTTAGAAAGCTTAAGAAAATATTTATTTGGCCCAGAATAGAGACGTTTGTGAAACTGAAAGTCTTTAAATCTATGAAAGATTTTACAAAGGTTTGGAAACTGATTTGTTTTCCTGATTAATGAAATTAAAAAAAAAAAGAAAGGACTTAGAAAGAAGGTAGACTTCCTAGCAGTGAAGATGGTTAAATACAAAGATAAAGATTGTTTTAAAAAGCACTTTCTGCTTTTTCATTATAGTAAGCACAAGTCTTCTTTCTAATGTGTTTGTTGTATTTCTTGAAGGTTAGAGGATGAATAAAAATAAAAACATGTTTATTGTACATATTGTGTGCCCCAGGCGCTGCTCTAAGTAATTTACATGTGTTATTTCATTTGACCCTTATTATCAACACGAAGGTATAGTTTCCATTATTATCCCATTTTATTCACTCAACATTATTTGTCCAAGGTCACAAAAGTGGTAGTGGTGGTGGTTTATCTCACTGTTAACTCTAGGTAATTAATTATTATATGATAGGGACTTTTGAATAGCATTTTAATTAAATGACTTCCTGGAATCTCTTGCATGAAACATTTTGCAATACATCTTATACACACAATTGTCAGACATGCTTATTAAATACTAAAAGCTCATGGGCAGCCCAGTTAAATTCTTCAGTTTGTTTTGGGATTAATCTAGAGGCATGGCAGTTTGACTGGTTTGAGTTTGTATAAAATGATGGCCAGAGCAGTGATTTCTTTGGGCTGACTGTGGCATGCCAGGGGTATGTGGGACTCAGTATGAGCCTTCAGGGTGAGAGTGCAGGGGTTTTGGTGCCTGTGCTGGGCAAGACAGTTGTCCTTATGATCACCAAAGGAAGAGAAATGAAACTAAGACCCCTGCATAAAACTAAAAACTGAAGTTTGTCATTTAATGATAGAGTTTCTAAAAAACGTTATTCATTAGCTCAGAAAAGCAATAAGGAAGTGTTTTTATTATGAGTAGAAAAAGGGGGGAAAAGTAAGTTTAATGCTTTGGTGTGGGGAGAATAACATGAAGCCACATATTTAACATGAAAGTGCTTCTGGAATAGTGAAACCTCTGGGCAACTAGCAGAAGGATATGCAAATTATTCTGTAGCAAGAGTCACATTACTAAAGGTCCCTGGGACTCTCACAGGAAGTACAGTCTTATCAAAGAAGATTTTAGAATAAAAATGTACAGTTACATACAGAAACTATCCACTATGAGTGGAATCAGCAGGGTTGGATTTCCAAGCAAATTGGGTAATGAGAGTAACAGATAAAGACCTCAAATTAAATGTTTTAATTTAAAAACATGACAAAGGGAGGAATAAAAATCATAAACAGAATACCCTTATAAAAGACTGGGTGGATTTAAAAAGAAGTATATAGAACCTCTAGAAATTAAATATCTATATAGCATATATATACAATTCATTAAACATAAGCACTCTGTAGATAGGTAAAACAATAGATGAAACCTAAGAAAAAACAGTAATTAGAGCTAAGCCCATACCCCTGAAAAGAGCACAAAAAAAAGAAGAAAAAGGGTAAGAGATATATGAAGCAATAGGTTGGGTCAAATAAAACAGACCAGGAAAAATACTACAGGATTTTTGAAGGAGAGAATAGAGAGATTGAGGGAGGATACTTGAAAAGACTGAGAATTTTTTTAAAAAAATAATGAGATTAAAGAACCATTATGAGTTCCAAACAGAATTTTAAAAAAACAAAAACACTGTATTGAAACTGTAGTTTGACAAAAACAAAGAACACAAAACCTTCAAACAAACCATAAAAAAAGAGATATTGTTCTTACGATTGAACAATTTGATTGACAGCAACAGCTTCCGTAAAAACAGATGCCAGAAGACAGCATGAAATAATATCTTCAAAATGCTGAGGGAAAAATCACTGTCAATCTAGACATCTCCACTTACCAATGCTATCGTTCAAACTCGAAGCTGAATGTAGGCCATTCAGGAAAAACATAAAAAGGTTGAGCGTGTTTAACCGTCTCAGATTTTTGCGGAAATAACTATTACAATACATACATCAGTAAGAAGGAAGTTTAGGAGGGTTCAGATGCTAAAAGTAATGATAAGAAAATAAACTGATAGAATGTGAGAGTTATTTTGAGTAACCTTTACTTGTAGAAAAATAAATAATGATGCTGATAATGACCAATTTGGTCAGGAATGGCACTACTAACAAGAGAGAACCAAAATATTATAAAATAATAACATGGAATATTGGGTGTGGTATTAAAATGATCAATTGTACAACTTTATAAAAATTAATTTGAAGTTAGATCAAGTGAAAAGGATGAATAGCCCCTCAGATATCAATATTTATTGTATGGCATATTAACCAAGATAATGTGGTATTGGTCCAGGTAAATAAAAACAGAACAATCCACAAAGAGCCCAGAAACAATCATATGCACATTCATATGATCTAGACCTATTACTTAGGAGCATCATGAGTCAGTAAGGAAAAGGAATAACATTCTTATATCCCAGCAAAATACATACATACGTACATACATACATACATACAACTGGCCATATATATGGGGAAAGTAAGTTCCTATCTCATGCTATAAATTAAATAAAAAATTAAGACTTGCTTGTGAAAAGAAAAAAATTGTGTAGAAGAAAATATAAGATAATGTACTTATGTACTTGGAACAGGAAAAAAATTCCTTGAGATACAAAAATGTACACACATAAAAGAAAATATTGATAAATTTCAGTATATTTAAATTTTTATGAGGACTCCTATGTGTATGATAAAATATAAATGAAGTTTAAAAAGAGTCACAGGTTGGGAAGAGATATTTTCAGTGCCTATAATAAACAAGGAATCAGTGTCCAGAATACATAATTTTACAAATGCATGAGATAAACATAATTTAATTTAAAAATGGGCAAAGGCTATGAATAGAAGAAAGTTCAAATTGACAATAAACATATAAGATGCTAAGTCTCCCTAGTAATAAAGACAATGTATATCCAAACTCTCAGAATCTAACATTATGCATTATGTTTGGGAAAAATTAATAAGTCTGATTATACCATGTCATCTAGAATATAGGACTTGTATAAACTACTAATTATATAAAATAGTGAGAAATTTTTAATGAAAGTTCAAGATGGACATACCCTATGACCTGTCAGTTATATTTTGAAGTACCTACTCTAGATAAAGTTGTATTTACTTAGTGGTACAAGAATGTTGAGTGAACATTATTTTGAGATGAATTTCATGTAGGGTGGAGTGAAGTGGAAAGGTTTTGTTTATATGACAAAGGGTTTATTTCTTTAAAATGAATCTGAATCAAATATGGTAGAATGTTATCATTTATTAAATCTGGGTGATAGGCACATAGACGAGTGTCATATTTACTCTCTTACGTCTCTGTCTCTAGATGCTTAAATATATCATGATTAAACATTTAAAAGAAAGGGTGTGTGAGATATTGAAATACTGAAGAATTAGTTTTGATGATTTTGAAAACAAAACAAAAAAAAAGAGGTAGGTTTAGCCCATCATAATTAGAGTCAATGGGTTTATTATTTGTAGTGATTCCAATATTTTTTCACACTTATCTGTGGCTGGTTATCTCTTTGGGACAGAAATATTATCTATCTGCAACTGGATCGGTTTGCACACATTCATTTTGATATACATACAAAGTTATAGTTACCATTTTTCTTAGTGTTCGTACAAATAAAACATGCAGAGAGATTTAGCTATTCCTTTGCCTTTTTATATACTTTGGCACTAATTATTGTGCTTTTTCCAGCTAACATTTATTATTGTGCTTATAACCTATAGAAACCAAGAAACAGTTATTTTTTTCCTGAGTTCCCACATTATCTTTCACACATCTCTTAGAAAGCCATCCTGCCCTGAAATTTCTTTATAAATCTGTGCTCCCAACTGTACAGGACTCCTTGAAAGGAGGGATTGTATCTTGTTCATTTGGGGTCCCTAGTAAATAAACAATACATTTTTATAAAAAGATATTGCTTACCTTTTGAATCATACATGCAATAACATTGACATGTTCTCATTGTGGAAGACTCAAATATTACACAACCATATAAAATGAAATGTAAATGTTTTTATTTTCTTTTTCCCATGCCCTTTACAGAGTTAACTGATATCAACATCTTGGTATTCCTGTGAATTAAATTAAATATTATGTTTCTATTCCTTTAGTCATAAATTCTATGTAGTATATTTCTGACACCTACTTTTTAATAACAGGCTAATATCAGATGTTAATCAAAGGGCTATAAATATG
Organism: Eumetopias jubatus; assembly: GCF_037043125.1. Taxonomy (NCBI): domain Eukaryota; kingdom Metazoa; phylum Chordata; class Mammalia; order Carnivora; family Otariidae; genus Eumetopias; species Eumetopias jubatus. Next base: position 65,433,810 of record NW_028274819.1, on the reverse strand, counting down.
AATATCAGGTATGCAAGCAACTCAAACAAATATTTGAATGTTTATTGGTTCTGTACATTAACTTGTTTATGTCTCAAACATGTATTTTCTCTGGTGTATATTAAACACCTAACCTCAATAGCTTTTCAAGCTACCAGATACTAGTTTCTAGGGTTTAATGTTTACTCTGTTTTTATAATTATCTGTGATGTATTTAGGTGATTATTAAAAAGAAATCATTCATGTGTTCATTCATTAAGTATGAACTTAATGGCTTGATTTAAACATTGCATTTACCTTGAGAATTCAGAGGAGGCTCACAGTGTGTGTGTTGAGGCATGAACCCAAAGCTGCTTAAAAGGATTAATGTTGTATCTCGTACTCAGCTGCACCAGTAGGCTTCTGTCATATGAGAGGTATTAAAAATGAAATTATAAAGGAAAAGTTCTGTCCGGGTACTGATGATATACAGATGGAAAGCATCTGACAAACTTGTGTCCCTTACACAGCAGAGCCACAAAAGTTATTTGTCTCAATCAGCACAGCATTGGTTAGAGACTCTTAGGAGTTATTGTGGGCGGCAGCCACACTCTTGGTAGCAGGCAGGTCTGCCCAGAAGGAGTCTAGGGAAGATGCTTATACAGCTCTGGCAATGACTTCATTCCCTTGACAAGACATCGAGCTTTCAAAAAACTTTTACAATTTAAAATTTGTAGGTATGCTTCTATTGCATCTTCTAGTCTTTCCAGTTTGAGGCTTCTCCTATTTCACCATAGACACAGTCAACAAATATAGTTTGAATACCTACATTGTGCTAAGCGTTCGCATAACACGGACCTGGGTCCTGGCTACAAATGACCTACTCCACGCCTATTTCTATCCTTTCTACCTCTGGTTGCCTATTTAAAGTACAGAGGTTATTCTTGTGATTTTTAAAGTTAAATCTTAGCTGGTAGGCCCCAATTAATTTTAAGAACTCCATCCTGTAAAAGTTAATAAAGCCGCTGGGTCAGGTGTGTGAAGAAGGGCATTAAAGGTTCAATTTAAAAGCAAAACCAACCAACAATATGATCAACCAACAATATGATCAAAGATCTCTCCAAGCCCCAGTTTTAGTGACTTAGGAAATCTTATCTTATGAAGAAAGTGCAAACATTATTTTCTGATCTGGCATTCCCATCAGAGTAAATTAACATTCTTTGATTCCATGATATCAGTGGCTTGAAAGCTCAACATTTTTTTCTCACCTCTTTATTGACTAATTCCATCTTAAAATATTAAAAACAGAAATTTCTACTCATTAATTTAGGAAGAATTGCTCCCCCCTCCACTTTCGATCTACTTTATTCTGTTCACTGAAGAGTCTTTCAACTAAACCGTGGTTTGGACAAACTCGTATGAAGGAATAATGAATACCTTTAGCATGATGGCAATATTAGGGTAAGCTGCGGTCCTGCTGAGTAGCTCTTTGAAAACTAAGCAGGAGTTATCATTTATTTATTTGCTGGATTTCTGTGGCACTTTTCCTCCAAAGAGCACAGGGTGTGATGTGGAGGATTTTGCATAGGGGTTGTTGAAGAGTGACAAAAGGAAATACAAGAAAAGTCATGTTGATAGGAAGTGGGAACACGGACCAAAAGAACAGAAAATGGCAAAACCAAATCATAGGTGGCAGTTGTGCACATTGCAGAAGGTAGAAGGATCTGGGTTGCCCCAAGGGTGCTGCTGTTAGCTTTTCAGAACACGGAGCCATTAGTGCCCCTGGTGAACACTGCCCATTTCTGTTCAGTACTCGCATGAAGACTCATAATCAGAATCGTAGACTCATAGGGCAGGGAGGGGCCTTAAAAATTATCTGCCTAATTGTCTTACTTTACAGATGAGGCAAATCAAGTTCGGAGAGAACAAGGAGATTAGAAGCATAGCCCTGGTTAAAACCCAGGTCATTTATCCATTCAACAAACATACACTGATTTCCTTGTGCTAAACACTGTTTTAGGGGCACCAGGGTGGCTCAGTCAATTAAGCGTCTGCCTTCGGCTCGGGTCATGATCCCAGGGTCCTGGGATCGAGCCCCGCGTCGGGCTCCCGGCTCAGCAGAGAGTCTGCTTCTCCCTTTCTCTCTCCCTCTGCCTCTCTCCCTGCTTGTGCTCTTGCATGCTCTCACTCACTCTCTCTCTCAAATAAATAAACAAAATCTTTAAAAAAATAAATTAAAAAAACCCACTGTTTTAGGCATCAGTATTACCTTAGTGAGTAACACAGATGTGGGTCTTGACTGCTGTCTTATCCCACACTGCCTTGTTCTGCCTCCAGTTGCCTACCAGGACATCTAGTATAGGAATCCCTTCTTATCCACGGTTTTGCTTCCGAGGTGTCAATTACCTGCAGTCAACCACTGTCTGAAAGCAAATAATCCTCTTCCTGACTTATGATGGGAAGGTCAGCTGTAGCCTCACGCTACGTCACAATGTCTGTGTCACTTCCCTCACTTCATCTCATCATGTAGGCATCATAACATCTCACATTACCACAAGAAGGAGGGTGAGGACAATACAATCCATTGTATTTGAGAAATGATACTCGCATAGCTTTTATTACAATATATTGTTATAACTGTTCTATTTTATTATTAGTTATTGTTAATCTCTTATTGTGACTAATTTACAAATTAAACATTATCCTAAGTACGTATGCACAGAAAAAAATAGAGTATATGTAGCGTTTGGCACTATCCGTGGTTTCAGGCATCCACTGGGGATCTTGGAATGTGTCCCCCACAGATAAGGGGGAGGACCATTTTATATTGTATAAAAGAGATTCTGGCTGACTGAAGACCCAACCTTCTTTGAGAGTAAACCTCAAGTGACTATTGAGAGAAGGGAGTTCTTTTCCAGTGTCTGTAAGTGTGTTGACGTTCTTTGGACCATTGGTGCTCTTAGGGCAGTTCTGTCCGATCAGCTGGAAAACATTTACCGGATTGAGTTTCATCTGTATATCACTGGAAGGAAAGTTTTCCTTGTCAAGATGAGCAGTCTAATTTTTCTCCTCTAGTAAGATGGGTCAAAGCTTAACTAACCGCTATCTCGCGTTGGAGGGAACGCTTGTCCCTTAAAATTGACTTTATCTTTGAAATGCCTCATATAATAATCTAAGCCCTAATAAGATACTTGGAGTTGAAAGCACCTGGTGGTAGAATCAAATGTGAAAATTCTTCAAAGGACCATGGTTTAAGAGTTGCTGTAAATCTGTCTTCCCCAAAGTGATATTACAGTCCTTCATTTATCAGTGGGTATTACTGCAAGAAAACTCTAGGCTTAAAAAAAAGAAGAAGAAGAAGGGGCGCCTGGGTGGCTCAGTCAAACTTCTGCCTTCTGCTCGGGTCATGATCCCAGGGTCCTGGGATCGAGCCCTGCATCGCGGGCTCCCTGCTCAGCAGGAAGCCGGCTTCTCCCTCTCCCACTCCCCCCGCTTGTGCTCCCTCTCTCTCTGTGTCTCTCTCTGTCAAATAAATAAATAAAATCTTTAAAAAAAAAGATTGCTCTATTTTAGTTTAGAGGTAGATTTAAGTCCCTCTCCATCCCCCAGTCCCCATGTTGAAAACCTGTGCTTATAAAAGAGGCCTCTGTTACTTTAGAGGTAGAACTGAGGAGGTTGAAAACGAAGGACCTTTACCCAAGCATTTGGGAGTACACTTTTTTCCTGCTTACTTTGCCCTTTGTCCCAGGCCAGTCTCCAAAGAAATAAAGTGTGGCTCTTGCAAGCTGTAGAAAAGCCTGGCTAATGATCAGAGATAAGACTTCCCTTGGACCAAAAGAAGTTCGGGAGGGGGCAAAGGATGGACACTTCTGTTTCCAGCCACCCTAATAGCTGGAAATTCTTGGAGCTTCGGAGAAGGATTCAGGCTCCAGGGACACCTGTTTGGGTCCCCAGGGCCAGCTCCGTGGTGGCCTTGCTCCCCCCCACTTCCCCCCGCCCCGTGCCTGGCAGCTCCTGTATTGGCTGTTTTACCTGCGAGCCTGTATGTGGCTCTGTCTTTTCCCGGCTACTGCCGCCAGCACGCACTGTCAAGACAGAGGGAAGCCAAGCGAGGAGTGCAAATGCCGGAGCCCAGAGCGGGAGGTGAGCCGCCTCCCGGAGGAGCTGACTGCGGCTTCCCTTCCTCCTGACACACATGGAGTTTGGGGACGGTGCCCGAAGAACTGCAGACAGATACTTCGCGACTGGATGTGTGTGAGCGGCTACTGAAGCAGCCCCCGCCTCGCCCGCCTCGCCCGGACCTCCTGCTGGCAGGATGTAAATATACCTGCAGACCGGGCCAAACAGGACTGCCTTCCCCCCAAGCCCCTCCTGCCCCTGCCTCCCACCCTCTCCCTCGGCTAACCAGCATGAGAGGAACTGAGAAAGCAACAGCCGGCAAGTGACAGCTCCAGCCGGATTCCGTTTGTCTCTGAGCCGAGGTGGGAAGTTGATTGTGCAGCAGCTTCGTTGTGAATTCCTTCCATTGGCATCGCTATGTTTGCCTCTATCTGGTATGCCAAGAAGCTGGGTCGCAGGTTCGTGCACAATGCCAGGAAGGCAAAATCAGAAAAGGTATGGAATGAGTGCGGGTGAAGATTACCTTTCCGATTCGTCAACTGCCTGCTCTGGACTGCTAGTCTGAGTACAGACGCAGTCTTTACTAGCTTGGGGTGAGAACCTGCTTCTCACTGTGAATGTAGTCCATGCCACTCACAGGAGGGCTAACACTTGGAGCTTTGCTACTTGGGAAGGGAGCAGTGGGGGTTAAGCAGGATCATCTGCTCATCAGAATATTAGGTGAAATCAGCAACTGATAGAGTGTCTTGGCAGAGACTTAATATTCCTTTAAATGGCATAGGGTGAAAGCAGTTGAACAGCTGAAATATTTGCTTCTTCCAGGAGCTCTCTAGTAAACTTGTTGCTATACTGCATTATTTTTATTACTACAGTGTTTGGTTCTGAAGGGAGCATTATAAATCCCTGAGCATTTCTCCAGTACTTATGTCCTAGTGTGTGTCCTAGGAACACATATTTGGGACTCTCAATAACATTGACCAGACTCCAGAGGGGTGCTTGGTATCTTTTCAGATCCACCGAAACATCATTCCAAAGGTGTTTACAATAGTACAAATTATATTTATAATTGGGTAGTCATGGCCATTTTAGAGAGTGGCTTTGTATTTCTTTTATTCAGCATGACTAGTTGTTTCCTCCTAGAGAACCTCTGTGTAGATTTCCTCCCTAATTATCTTTCTCTAAGAAAATAAAATGGCCTGTAAGTCTTGAGATGCATTACAAGCTTTCATCCCGAATTTGTCCTCTGCTTTCAGAGGCACTGACCAAACTGTCATATTTAGGAAATTTTGTGTCCAATTTGATAGGTGTTGGGGAAACTTCCTTAGGAAACAAAATTTTGTGAAGCTGAGATTTTTCCATATTTCTCTGAGGATCTTTGGTCCAGTCTCCTTTTGGCCTTAAATCTCCTGGTGAGATTGACCCAGAGATGGTTTTCCTGGCCTGTGGCATAGTCCTTCCTCCCGACTGCGAATGTTCCTTCACTTTGACTTGCTATTTGTTCCTTCAGAGGGGAAATGTTGATAACATGAACAAGAATCCAGGGATAAACCCGAGATATGATTGTTTGTAATGTGAAAAGAGAAAACATTATTGGAGTTCTGACTTCAGGGTTTTTTTCTGTAGCTTTTTTGACTGTCCAGATGTGAGGATTGTAGAGTGATGACAGACTTGTTATTGAATGGCCCTTGTGGTGAGGGAGGAAGGCAATGGTAGGGGGGAATTGATCCTGTTCCTACTCTGTGTATATATATCCCAGGTCCAAGACTGCAAATGTAGTTGTCATGTACCAGCAACATATATATTGAACAGTTGGGTTTGGGGGGTTTTGTTTTTGTTTTTGTTTTTTTGCTTCTCAAGTGATTTTTAAGGAAAGAGACTTGTAAGTAGGTCTTTTATTGGAGCAAATGTTTTGAAAAAGTGGCTTCTTCTTATGAAAATTAAAGGTTGTACGGATGAGGGGGACCGTCAGGACCACAAATGACTCCGAAAGCCACAGGGAGGTAATGCCTTATGCCAAATTCGTGTGCAAAGAAAAGATGAATCTCCCAGTGGCACTTAATTCAGACTTGGGTCTAAATGTGGAGAACAGCAGTCTGAAAATGCTTTGTATGGAACCTAAAAGGATGGTAATCCAACAAAGTAACATGAGCTTCTGATTCTTGAGAGTGGGGAGAAGACAGTAAAGGGCCTGTGATAGCTACCTTCCTTTCACTTCTGTGGTGGCTGATGCTTAGGCTAGGTAAGAAGAAACCAAATGTGGGGTTAATGGCTCTAAATTATTTATTTCTCTTACTCAGGGAGCAAGGAAATCAACATTGGAGAACTGAAGTTTTGTTCTCTGAGTGATAAAGACCAAAGGAAAACTATTAACTCGAATGCCCTTGTGCTAGCCAGGGGAGCTAGGAGGAGTTAATTTTGAACACCAGGTGATGAAAACTAATATGAAAATAGCATCCTTTTTTTTTTCTATGGGTTTGTATTCACGGAGTCCCTGGAATAAATTAAAAGGTATGCTGCCTTGAACAATGAAGGCCCTCAGCTGAAGCTTGGTGAATGGAAATAGTTTATTTATTCTGTGTACCTAATTTTATTACATGCCTTATTTAAACCAACTATTGTGAATTAATATTTTGTCTAATGAGTTCAGTAATAAAGTTTAACTGAGAAGACAGTGAACAAATGATACTGCAAGCTGAATAAATTCATATAAAGTATTACTAGAGCATCAGAGATCACATCATTGCAAACACGGAAGGGATCTAAAGGGGTGCTGACTATATGTGGTCATGCTTTATTATAAAATGGAGGAAGATGAATAAAATCAGATCATTATTGAGTTTTATTTACAGAATGACTAGTAAATTTAAATGTGAAACAACTATTGCTAGATTCATAGCATGCTTAGCATTTGGGGGTATAAATCTGTGTCATAGATAGTGATTGTGGTTTCATTTTAGGATCTTCTGCAAATTTTGGCTTCTTTTTGCTATAGGTAGCATAGTTTATTTTCTCCTACTCTAGTAAAACAACCTGCACTCATCATAGCCCATCAGTCCTATTTTAGCATTCAGGTGTGGTCTGGGAAGTGAATTCCTCAAGGCTGGGGTTAATTGAAAAGCTAATTGGGAATGTGCAAGTCTAAATGCCATCCCTAAACATGCAGTGTGCCTTATTCATGGTTGCCTGGTCTACTGTTTTACCTCAGTCAATGCCAACAGAGTTAAATAGCAGCATGGAATGTAATGATAATAACAAGCACAACAGTAATGTTAATGATAGCCCTTGTCCATGCACATTATACAGCAGGTGCTTTATGCATTCACAGCAATCCTATAAGGTAGAAATCATTTTTCTAGAGTCCCAGAGAGAAAAGTAGCTAGCCCAAGGTCACTAAGTTAACAGTAAGTATCCGTGCTTGGATTGGAGCCCAAGTTTACCCAAGCTATTCCAAAAATGACTCCTTGAGTCTATAACATTCTCCTCCATCCACCTGTCATTCACCTTACCTTGCCTGAATAAGGTTAACCATTCCTTCTTATTTTGCCTCCCCCTTTTGATATAAAAATGCAAAAGTCATGAGGTTTACGGAATCAAAGTTACCGATCCTGTAACGCGGCCCCCTTATTTCTGATAAGATTCTACCTAAGCTATCTTGAATAGACAATTGTCTGTTCTGTTATTAAAGACTTTACACTGTTTGTCCTCTTTTGCTGGGTAAGTATAGCAAGCTATCATCCTGGCACCTATTATTCCTTTTAAATAGCTAGTAATTGTCATATCATCAAAACCTAAACATTGGCATTTGTACTCATTGCTTATCCTATTGAAACCAAAGATGTCTTTCATTAAAAAGAACCTAAATGCTTGGCAGTTGCAGATGCACTCTCTTTTTAGAGTGAGTCAAAGATATTAGGTGATTCACATTGTTGTTTTTCCAAAAAGAAAAGCAAAAGGCTCTTTGTTACTCTCTCATTAAAAAGACAGTTTGTGCATATCAATAAATTCTTTGAACAAAATTATTTTAAATGTGATAATATGAAATCAAAACTGGCTGGCCAGAAAAGAATACCTCCGTTCAAATAATTATTCTTTTTTTTTTGACCCTATGTAATTAATTCAGACGTTAGTGTCTTACTTTTATGCCTTTTTGTCACATTTCAACTTAAATTGCTTAATTTAGTCCATCTCTAGATTGTATTACTCTAAGAGGGCAGCTGAAGAAGCTTTAAGATAAATTGAAATGCAATTTCTGGTGACATAATAATATGCAAGAGTAGAAAATTGTGAACCCTCACTACCCAATCAGCATTGCTTTCTCTCATTTGTTTTTGTCCTCATTTTTATATTTAACTATTTTTATTTTAAGCATACCACCCTGAAAAGTGGATGCTTGATGCATTTAGGAAAGACTGGCATCAATATCCATCACCCAATAGACACAACTGTGGATGAGCTTAGCAGTGATGTATAACCTACAAGTGATATGACTGAGCCCAAACATCCTGACATTAGGCCATTTTCAACTTAAAGAATTCCTTAAGAACCATCATACTGGTTCTACCTTCCTTTTCACCTAAACCAAACACATTAGTTCAACATAAACTGAAATGGAGGATAAACTAGTAATGCATTTGAGGACAGTATGGCCAATGAGAGACAATAATATCCTGGGTGACCCTGGCATAACATGAAAAGCATTGGGCTTAAGGTGAGGACCTGGAGGGAGGGATTTAAATTGGTCCTATTCTTTGCTATCAAGCCTAAAGCCAATCATTTGGCCTCCTCTAGGGCTCAGTTTTCTTATTTGTGAAATGGAAGTAACATGTAAGCTTTAGTAGAATGCCAATGTCCTCAGGATCAACCCAAACCTCTTAACATGGTCTACAAGGCCAATCATGATTTGACCTCTCCTTTCCCCTCTGCCACTACACCTTGCCCCTCTGCCATGACACTCTAAATTCAGCATCCTGAACTACTTTCAAATCCCTGAATGTCCCATGCTTTTTCTAGCTTCTAGGATTTTTCTTCTCCTCTTTGGCTGACTAGCAGACCACAAGCTAGCTGTACACCTCACTAATTGCACGCCAACCTTAAGTGACATCACCATCACTAGGAAACCTTCCCTGGCCCCTACAAGCCCAGGATGAGTCTTCCATTGGCTCCTACAGCTGCTTGTACATTGGCTGTAATCGTCTTTCCTTCCCTGTATTCCCCATTAGAATGTGGATTCTCCGAATGAAGGACTGTTCCATCTTGTTGCCCTTATTTCAAGGCCTAAAACAATGCCTGGAATATGGTTATCTCTCATACTCTATTTCATTGACTCTAGGTTGTCATCAGTTGCAAGATGCTCCATTATTTCATGTATTATTAAGGAAAGAAAAAGATTTTCAATGGAACTTTAACACATCATCAGTTGCAAGATGCATCTTGATTTCAGAGATGTTCAAATATAAAAAGAAAAGTTTATTTTTAGAAGCAATGAAGTATGGCATAGCTGAAAGAATGAATAATAAATGGGTTTATTTTGAGGATAAATGAGTTAATATAAATAAAGTGTTTAAGGTTACACTTGCTTTCAAATCACTTTTATGTCTTTGCAAATCATAACAGTACTTGGCATAGGGAAATTTAATAGATAATCCTAAAATATATCACACATTTTATTCTGTGCTGATGAGACTCAACTGGCATCATTTGTCCTATTCTGGATTTAGGAAGGTAAATGAAGAGAGGGAAATGGAAATGAAGGTTATAGAAGAAATAAATGAAAAGCAATCAAACTGGGACCATTTAGATTGCAGAAGAGAAAGCTTACAGAGCCTCCTGGCCTCTCACTACATATTTATATGTCTAAACAACAATGATAGTTAACTTTTATTGAATTCTTTCGATGAGCTGAGAACTGTGCTATTTTGAGGATCTAGTGAGATAGTTACCATAATTATGTTTTTAGAGCAAAAACACTTCACCAGTAGGTGGCTGGGATTAGACACCATGTCTGACTCTAGAGCTCAAGCTCTGAGCCAGTAACAATGCTCTGTATGTATGTGTGTGTATGTATGTGTGCATATAGTACATACCGAGTATGTATATTATACAATATATGCTGTATGTTATACTGTATATATGATGTATATTTACGGTGAGCTAGATATCAAGTTTATTTTTCCCTGTAACAGATAAATGTAAACATAAATTTAAATGCAAATTCAGAAATATAGCTTAAGCAGGGGCGCCCGTATGGCTCAGATGGTTAAACGTCTGCCTTCGGCTCAGGTCATGATCCCAGGGTCCTGGGATCGAGCCCCACATTGGGTTCCTGGCTCAGCGGGGAGCCTGCTTCTCCCTCTCCCTCTGCTCATGCTCTCTCTCTCTCTCTCTCTGTATCTCTGTGTCTCAAATGAATAAATTAAAAATATTTAAAAATATATATATATAGCTTAAGCATAAGAAGCAACATCCTGATGTTGAAGACTCTCCAGTCCTTAGTGAATGATAGAATCTTCCTACATCTATTTTTGCCTCGTGGCAGATTGAAGAGTAGCCTGATCCAGGGAGAGATGGACAGGTTGTCCTCTCAGGTCCCTTTCTTAGAGCCTTCTGAGTCTTTGAGAGCTCATCGGTCATGAGCAGTGGCATGACTCAGCACCCGCGTCTGCAGGCTGTGGTGACAGAAAGGACAGGTATTTGTCCATGCTGAATGCAACCCTGCAGTTCTCCCTTGTCATCTGGCAGGTGAATCAAGCAATAAAATGGACAGTAGCACCTGTTCTGAAGTCCCAGCACTGCTACCCACCCTGGAAGAATACACAATGCAGCTGTTAGCAGGACAGGGAGGGAGACAGAGGGAAAAGGCAGGATAAGAGATATGGCTGAAATGAAGGAGGGGGAGGTAGGCTGGAGAGGAAGATAGCAGGTCACAAAACCACTGTAAAATTGTTATTAATAATGGCAATGCCTTGCACAATGACATGTACTTTACATGTATCATCTCATTTAATCATTTCTACAACCTTCTTTGGTAGTCTTATTTTAGCTCCCATCTTAATCAATGAAGAAACTGAGGTAAAGATGTTGCAGAATTTGTTCAAAATCACAAAAAGTGAAACCAGCATTCAGGGCCAGAGCTGGCTGAATCCAGAGCCTGTCACCCTAACTATTCATGTGCTCTTTAAACTTTTCTTGGGTTGGGTGAGCCATTGATGTGGAGAAGGGACAGATCAACACAGCAGCTGTCTTCTCATCTACCTGTGCCTCATCTCTGTTGAATAACTATGTGGCTGAAAATAAGGCCAGATTTCCCACTGGGGGTCCTCCAGGAACCTGATAGCCAGATAGTTTACTTTCAGTACACTTTATAGAACTTTAGTTGCAAAATGGCTTTTTTTTTTTCATTTTGTTTTGTCTTCACTATACTTTAGAATGGTATGCCTCAACCTGGTAATCATTCCATGGTATTATATTGAATGGCGAAGATGGAAGGGGGAACCCCCATATGGTAAGATTAGCTCAACCATGATGATTCTTGTAGAGATAAAATTGATAATCTGATAAAGTACACATCTTATTTACATATGTACTATATTTTGGGGGCTAATAGAGAAACCATCTCACTTTAAATAATGCTTTATAGTATTCACTAATTTCATTTGGGGTGGTCTTATTTCTCCAAATAAATAATTAAATTGTTAATTAAACTATTAAGCCTTTGTAGATTCTGTCCCATTCCACCAGGACACCTAGCACATCGTAGACCCTAAATAAACCCTGGTTGAACGATTGAATTGGCTGGAGGATTCTAAGCTGTATGGGGATAAAGACTGGATTAGGGGTCAGCAGGCCTGTGTGTCATCTACTCTGTTCCAACCACCTGTCCTCCATCGGCTAAGTCTCTTAATCTCTCTGGGTTCTTCATCTGCAGTCAGATTCCTTTCAATTTTAACATTCCCTGCTTCTTCTTCTTTTTTTTATTTACAAGGTATTTTCTTTTTTTTTTTTAATTTTATTATGTTAGTCACCATACAATACATCATTAGTTTTTGATGTGGTGATCCATGATCCATTGTTTTCGTATAACCCCCAGTGCTCCATGCAGTACGTGCCCTCCTTAGTACCCATCACCGGGCTAACCCATCCCCCCTCCTCCCTCCCCTCTAGAACCCTGTTTGTTTCTCAGAGTCTATAGTCTCTCATGGTTCATCTTTCCCTCCGATTTCCCCTCCTTCATTTTTCCCTTCCTTCTCCTAATGTCCTCCCTGCTATTCCTTATGTTCCACAAATAAGGGAAACCATATGATAATTGACTTTCTCTGCTTGACTTATTTCACTTAGCGTAATCTCCTCCAGTCCCGTTCATGTTGATGTAAAAGTTGGGTATTCGTCCTTTCTGATGGCTGAGTAATATTCCATTGTATATATGGACCACATCTTCTTTATCCATTCATCTGTTGAAGGGCATCTTGGCTCTTTCCTGCTTCTAATTTTGATTTGCTATAAGTCTACTGAGTCCTTAAAGGGAAGGATTTGATCTTATTTGTCTTTGTGCTCCTGGCACCTAGAACAATGCCTAGCATGAAGAAAACTTAAGAAAATGTATGTCAAATGAATATGCACAACAGACCTGGAATGTCTTTAAGTATCAGTAAGAAGAATATAGTGGAAAATCTACCTAGTTTCAAAGTGGGAGCAGGATAAGAGACACTTCTATATTGCCTTTTTTCTTTGAAGAAAGAGGGGTGCGTATGGCCCTTCTTTTCACTACATCTGTGTCTTTGGGGTAAATACCCAGAAGAAAGAGGGAATATGAGGCATTGTATTGCTCTGGGTAGGAGGCTCTGGTTCTCTTTCCTTCCCACTCTCCATGCCGCTAACACTAACGTGAAACAAACAGTAACCAGCAGAATACCAGAGTTCTCTTCAACTACCAACAATGATATGTCAAACTAAAATTTTCTAGCTGCTTTGTCCTACCTGCCAGAAGATTGCAGGCTTATATTTGAGTGTGAAATATTTGTTTCTTATACCTTCTCAATCTGAAAAGTCTAGTTATATAGAGAATCCCCACCCCACTTGCTATGAACTGAACGGTGTCTCCCCATCCCAAATTCATATACTGAAGCCCTAGCCCCCAGTGTGATTGTATATTGAGATGTGGAGGTAGGGATTTTAGGAGATAATTAAGGTTAAATGAGATGGTAATAGGAAGGTCCTAATCTGATAGGATTCGTGGACTTGTAAGAAAAGATTTCTCTCTCTTCCTCTCTCTCTAGGTCTCTCTCTCTCTCTCCCTCCTCCCTCTCTTTCCCTTTCTACCCCTCAGTTCTTCCCTTTCACACCTACTTGTTACTCTAGGCCAGTCCGATTTATAAACAGAAGTGATTTGCTTTCTATACCATCCACTCCACAGTTCCTCAACATTGACTATGGGAGAAAGTTTGTACTATGAGAAGGGCATCTGATTTTTCACTATCGTTTGCAGCAAGGTATGATGACATGAACATGTCTAAGGCAGAAGTCAGTGACATTGGTGTTCACTTTCATAGTGGTATCAAACTCTGATACTATTTAACATGAGAAATTTTGTCGACTCCCTAGCACAGGAAGAGTGGAAACTAATGTGCTGAGTGAGAGGAAAAATTATGTTGGAGGGGGTTGTCGGTTGGGAAGGTATAAGAGAATAAGAAAAAAAATTCTTTCTTCTTCTCTGAGCATCATTCTGGCCTAGGACTTATATTCATGCCAGTGTTTCTTAAGCTCTTTGGATAAATCCTTTGTCACCTTTATTGACCTCTTTCCTTTATACATTTTGTGAGTGGTCTTGTTGACACACCCAAGAACAACAGTGTGATAGTGGAAGCCTGCAGCCTTGAGTTCAAATTTGACTCAACATCTTGCGAGTTGGGTGACCTTGAGTAAATACCTGCATCTCCTTAATTATTCATGTTCTCATATATTTAAAATAGTGGTAACCATCCTTGCATGGTTTTTGATTCAATTAAAAACTGCATGTAAAGCATCTGGTCCATTGTAAAACACTTAATATTTCCTTCCTCCCTCTCTCCTTCCCTGTCTCCTTTCCTTCAGTCCCTTCATTTTCATCCTCTCCATAGTTCCAGAAGGGATGCAAAGCAGCTTTTGGTAACTCCTTCATTAGTGATACCTCTTACTCTACTACTCCCTTGGGCTTCAGAATGGACTTGCCCTCCCATCCTAGTTTTATAGAGTGAGGAGATGTGTAATTATATCCCTGCTGCTGGTTAGAGGAAAAAAATTACCGAGGAGAACATCTTAACAAGTGAAAATTGTCAGTACACTGACTATGGGGGAATTCACTTTTTTTATTTCCTTTTTAATAAATAAATCCTAGACCATTCTTATAAAATGTTCCCCCCCCACCCCACCCTGTCTCCCGCCTTTCGCACACCTCCCCTGTCTCAAAACACACCATGCATTTTTCCAGAGAGTGATTCTGTGTTAGGTGAATGTCAGTCAAGGCATATTACTTCTTATTTGAAGTGAAGTGGTATGTGCTGAATGACTCAAGATGCTCATCTCCCAACTGGTAAATGCATCACATCACCTTTGTAGCTTTATTTCAGGTCTTGGAAAAAAAGGGAGAGGGCATGCTCCATATATTGACTTTCAGAACCAGAAGGAACCTTCCTTTTATAAATGTTAATAGAATCATTAATGAACACTTATTGCGAGTCATTGCTATGGCCAGTCACTAGTCTAAGATTTAACTTGTTCTACCTCAGCTAATCCTCATAATAATCCTATGTGCTAAGTACTATGATATCCTCATTTTTATAGAGGAGGCACAGAAAAGTCAATTCATGTGCCCAGAGCTGCACAATTACCATTAGTATTAGAGGCAGGATTGAAACACATGCCACCTAGATCTGAATCGACATTCTTAACTACAGTGTGGCATTATTGCCCATGTCTTTCAAGTGAGCAAACTGAGCCCCCAGAAAAGGTGAGGATGGGGAAGTTTCTTGCCCAGTTGGCAGGCAGGCTTTTGGGATTTGAACTCAGATCTTCCAAATACCAGTCCATCCCTTCCTCTGGCCAGAGCCTTAGTGGCTCCACACACCATTGAGACGGATGTCCCTACATTTATTTCCTGTGATCAGATCTCAAGAACTTGAAGCACTACCTTTATAAGTCTGAAATCAACAGCAGCTGATAGCTTCCTTCCATTTCACCAAAAGTATTATCGGTTTATATTCATATTATTTGATGGTGGTATTAATAACCTATGATGATATTTTCAGTAAATAATTGATCCAAATTCACTGTGACTTCTGAGCCCTGCTTCCATTAAAAAAAAAAAAAAAAAGTTATTCAACAGGATGGCATTTGGAAAACAATTCCACACCAGTGGTTGCATTAATTGCTACTTTGAATGTTCCTGCTGTGAAATGAATGGAGCTACTTTGGATCTATTTCTTAGAAATAACCCTCTTTATTTCCTCTGCTCTAGGATGCACAGTTTTGAGATTTTTAGAGGCAAATATCTTCACTAATCTGTTTCTATTTTCCATTTTCATTCTGTAAGTAATTCTTTTCATTGTTATCACCATTTTTAATGTTCTCAGATTTTATTTATGGAGGGCATGGGATGTTATAGGATGTTTTTGCCACTTGCTCTCTTAGCATATAACATTCGGTTAACTCCCCAAGTGTAACATTTTGAATATCATGTTTAATTCAAATATGACCCATTATTTTACTAAAGTTTTTCTCCCCTTGCATATCTCCAGAATTTACAAGAGCTTTATGGAAATGGCTTATGCGATACACAAATAAGAATTTCTTTTAGTATCAGTCATTTCTCCAGTATTTTAGGAAAAACAGGATGAAATGTAACATCATGAAATGGTGCTTGCTTGCAGTTACGAACTCCACTATGCCTTTTCAAAAACAAATTTAAATACATTTCCAATTAATTTATGCTTTCATCTCCTAGTTTCTTATAATTCACCTGTCTGGTTGTCTTGAACAGTTTCAAAAATCATATTGTTCCATGTTTCCAGGTTGACCCCCAGCTGGCCATAGGAAGATAAGATTCAAGAAGATAAATGAGTTAGCTGTGGCCTCTTAAGTCGATTAGGAATTTAACAAATACTTATTTGCCCCTTGGTATGGAACCAAGACTTGTTTGCACACTATTGCTACTACTACTACTGTGCTGGGATTTATAAAGGGTGCAGAATGATCAAGCCACAGCCCCTATGCTGAAGAAGTTCAGGAATAGATTAGGAAGAAAAGAACGTAAACTCTTAAATGGGCTTTTGCAGTATAAGTAACACTTTTGTTTCTTTTGCCTTGCCAGACCCTCTGCTTTTCTGCTGCATCTTATCATTCTAGAGCTATGGGATCATGCCTGATTGAAAACCACCTGGCATATCTCTCATACCCAGAACCCCACTCTCCAAGGTTAGAATAAAACACACGTGGTCTGACTATGCTCTTAGGTTGCACACATGGATATGCATAGTGTTCTTGTAAGAAAAAAAAATGCCTTCGATTAAAGTAAACTTTCTTATTTTTAATACTTCTATTAAGATACATCAAGAGTGGAGTATTTCAGAATGCTATTTCTGAATCTGGTGTTCCTGGGTTCAAATCCCAGCACCGCTACTAACTGTGGGACTTGGAGCAAATTACTGAAACTTTTCTGGGTGCTTCAGTTTCCTCATTTAGAAAATGACAATAACAGTACCTCTCTTGTAGAGTTGTTATGAGGACTGAATGAGGAGATATTTGTGATATATTAAGTGAGCGGCCAGTTCTTCCATCTCATACTCTGATGATGATTTTGACTTATAATAGGACAGCTTTGAACTGCTTCATAAACATGTGCTCTACAATGTTGGCCTGAATGGGCATGCAAATCTCTGCCTGAGCTTTACTGAAGGTGCCTTGAGAAGGTGGCTGTGAGCTACCACCCTGACTTAAGCCATTGCTCTCGCCAAAGATGCTGGGATTACAGCCATGTGGTTGTTGAGTCATTAATTTGAAAAGCATCTACCCAAGAGTGTCTGCCTTGATATCTACCCAAGAGAACATCCTCTGAGGAGGTAGGGCAAGGGCCTCTAATTAGTATAATGAACTTCTGTCTTCCCAAAGTACCAGCTCTGCTTTTGGAAAGGAATCAATATTCATCATCACTATTTGTTGCTCAGTGATACAGATACTTCCATGTGTTCTGTGCTCTTAGGGACTGTTCAATGGATGTGAGAACATTTTCCATATCATACCTATTTATAATTTATACAGTTTAATCACTACTTGAGCAAATAGCTTGTCTTTCTTAAATAGAACTATTTCCTTTCCCTTAAGGAAAATAGCCATTAACTTTGAGTAATCGGCAGAAAAAAAAATCTCAATAATCCATATGTGTATCCATTTGGTAGGTGCCTTATAATATGCTAGGGAGCTGGGGTGTGATGGTGAACGCGGCCTATTCAGTACTCAAGGGATATATTGTGTAGTGGATGAGGGAGACATTAATAAAACCTGAATATAGTCTAATTGTGATAAAATAAAAATAATGTAAAATCTGCCATTTTAATCACTTTTCTTTTGTTTACAAAGAGTGGCATTAAGTACATTTACAGCGTTAACACAGCTATTACCACTATCCATTTCCAGAAGTTTTTATCATCCCAAACAGATACCCTATACCTATCTGAATATGGTCTTAGTGTGAAAACGTTCAGACCATCTATCTGACCTTCCTAAAAAGCTACTGATTAAATTACAATAGTTCCATCTACCTGTTAAAGCTATTCTAAGAATGTTTCAGAAATAGTTACAAATGCCTGAACTTCCATTATTTCTTTGAGAAGATTTTATAATGTTCCAAGTAACGATGTTAAGCATTTTGCTCGAGTAATGCAATTTAATTTTGGCTACGTACCTTTAGGTTTACTAAGATTAGTAATTAAATATTTAGTTATGTAGTAAATTAGCAATGGCATGTGATCATTGGAAAGTAGGTACTCCATTTCATAAATGTTTCACAAGGTATTGTAATGTAACTAGTAAATTAATAATGACAATTTGGGTTTCAGCTAATTAAAATCTTCCTTAGCATTTATTAATTTGAGGGTCTAAAGGAAAACAACTTTGGCAGTGATAATAGCTGTTGCAATGGTTTAGCTGCACTGACCAGGGATAAAATTGGGAAAATAGAATGTATGTAACCAGTTATAAAGATAAAAAGTCAGTTTCTAACCGTCTCCCTTATGAAATGTTATTGGCAAATCTAAACAAAGATTCAAGATTTATTGAAGAGAGAGAACTTGTCATCAACTTTATACCCCTATTCAGTGAAAACATTTTTAATGAGAATTGACACAATTGTAATAGCAAACCCTCATCACAAGTGCCTAGAACTGAGCTAGATCTGTAGAAACAGCATAATAGGATACAAAGAATTCAGTTCACAATCATAGATTATTATGGCTGGAAGCTATTACATTAAAATATAATATAATAACAATAACTGCTGATTATATGAGTAATATATAACAAAGCCCTTATGTAGATGAAGAAATTGAGGCCCAGAAATATTTGGTTTCATATATCTAATATTTAGCTTCAGAAAGTTAGCTCATTCATAACCTAGGTCTTTATTTTATTTCATATAATGGGAACTACATAGAAGGGAAGCGTGAAAAGCATGTCAAGGAAGGTATATCTACATATAGTCACTCAGTCTTTAGTTTATTCAGAAAAACAATGTGGTTTGTTTGAGGAAGCATCAGATTTAGAGTCCAAAGGACTTGCACTTGAATCAGCTTTGCCTTTTACTAGCTGGCAAAGTTATTTAACTTCTTGGGGGCTTAGTTTTTCCATTGGTGAAATAGGGATAAAAGTGATGAATTGCTAGCATAGCAGTGCTGTAGACAGGAGGTATGCAAAAGTCAACTCCTTTATTCACTCAAAGAAATAACAATTGGAATTCCTAATATAGTCTCAGTTAAAGATATAATAATAATAGACATTGTCTACCCAAGTAACCTCTCCAACTTCTCTGAAGAATTCAGGCTAGTGAGGGAGCTGTGTTAAGTACCATGTCGCATGACAATTCAAATTTATTCGTCCAAATTGTGCAATAATAGAAGTACTATAGATTCATTTCTATTTGGAGGTATAAAGGGAGAAGTGGAGAGGAAGAGTGGGGCCACAGGGGGCCTCAGACAGGCAATGGTGCTTGGGAAGAGTCTAACAGGACGAGAAGGTGTCTGCCAAGCAGACAGGGTGAGGGAGGTCATTCTGAGCAAAGAAAACAGCTTGAGCAAAGCACAGATTCCTCAAAGAGCATGGCCTTTTCATGTAACAGCAGGAGGTTCCTCATGGCCTGAGCATAGAGTGCACACGGGGGGAGTGGGAAGAAGTGACTTTGGAAAGGTCGAATGGGGCCAGATGGTGAAAGGCTTGGTTTGCCATCTAAGAAGTTTGAATTTTATTTGATAAGAGATAAAGCACCAGTGTCACTGAAGGTTTGAAGGAGGGAGGGAGAAAAGGAGGAAGAGACAGACAGAGACAGAGGGAGAGGCGATAAGTTTGACATTAGAATCAGAGTTTGGGAAAACTGATCTGGTGGCAGTACGGAGAATATATGAAGAGATGAGCAAGAGTAGAGGTGAAAAGAGACTTCGGGAGACCTTTATAGTGCTCTCAAACTTGGTGTGCATCAAGATCACCTGGAGGGCTTATAAAAACACAGATTACTGAGCTCTTACTCTCAGAGCTCTGGATTCGGTAGAGCTGAAATGAGGAACAAGAATTCGCATTAACAGGTTGCCAGGAGCTTCTGCTCCTGGACCCTGTTTCTAGAATCACTGCCATAAAAGATGATAAGGGGCTCGGAGGTAGCGAGATAGAGGTAGTGAATGAAATACCATTGTGAGGGCTTCATTGATTAGCAGCACCCTTGTGATAACATTGTTCCCTGCTGAGATTTTGCTGGGATCATACGTCTGTGCCTGAGGCACTCGATATTGCTGGAGGGTATGAGGTGAATTAACGGGCCCCAGCTATTGCCTACCAGGGTCAGAGTGGGTCAAAGTGACCTGTGGCCTCCAACGAATGTTAATACCAGAAACCACCCTGAGAATTTCCTAACTCAAATTCCTTTGTTCTATGTTGTTAAGTGAAAAAATCAATTCAGATTGCAGAGAAGAAAGAGACTTCCCCTGAGTCACAGGGCTGTTGAATCTGGGGAGATTGGTCTCTAATGTAAGGTGCTGCCGGAACAGCCTAGCATTCCCGTCTGTGAGTGTTTCCTGGCTTCAGCAGTGGTCCAAGGGAAGCAAACCTGGCTGCTCTTGAGCTCTTCCACTGTTTCCTTTTTAAAAAGTAAGCGCATACTTGACTAAGGAGGTTTATATGATCTTTTCTTTTGGTTGGACAAGATTTTTCTTTCGTTTTTGTTTATTCGGTGCTTGTGTTTGTTTTTGAGCTGAACATGATCTCTCTAATTACCTTTCATTATAACCAAGGTTCCTTTGTCATGCAGTCCCATTGTTCTGGTGAAATGGGCTTCATCTGCTGAGTGTAGGAAAAAGGTTTTAATTGACATAATTAACTCTGGGGTGGTTACCTCGGATTTGAAAGAGGCAGTTGATTCTTCCAGACTATGAGGATATTGCCTGATAGAGCCAAGCGCACTGTGTGTAATAATGAAGGTGGTTTGGGAAGAATTTTGTGCTCTTAATTAGGAATGAGATGAGGTAGGCTTGTGTCGGCAGGAGGCTCAGGACACAGGCCTGTAATTGCAATAAGTATAATGGGATTACCTCACCCTTGAGACATTGCACTCACTAAAGGGGGCACAGAGCCATCCCTTTGCAAACCTATGCCAGTGTGAGGTGAGGGTGTTTTGAAGAGAAAACTGTGTAGTTTGAAGGATTTTTTTTCTTCCTCCTTTCTGTGTGCATGTGTGTGTTCACAATGGAGAAGAAAACATAAGAATATTTGCATTTCTCCATTATTGTGCTTCTAATGCAAGGGCTTTTGAGGGTTGTCTCGTATATGAGACAGTATGTTCAGGATGCTCTAAATGATGTCTGGAATAAATATATTGTACTTCTGTAAACACTCGGTGTGAGTGCCTAATATTGCAGCACATAAATGTTTACTAAGATAAAATATGATTGCATTAGTCAGTGTAAATTTCTCCCAGGTATAGGGATAGATATTGAGCAGATATTATTAAATGCAATGAGTGTTTGGAAAGCATATATAGAATTTTGAGTGCATTTTAATTTCAAAGGAAGGGAAGTTTGAGTAAATTAAGCACCAGGGACCTTCTAAGAGCCACCAAATTAGGTAATCGCTCCTTCTCCCCTCCTTCTTCCCCTCTTTCTTTCCTCTGCCTCTGTCTCTTGTCTCATTCTTTTCTCTTGCTCTCTCTTTTTTTCTTTATCATCCATTCATAGAACTTTGAGTACATGTTTATCAAGTAATGTGTGAGGCACTGTCCGTTTACTAGGACCAATAAGAAGCAACTTCTGTCCTCAAGGAGTTTACATTTTAATATAAGAGGCAGGCAAGTCACTAATCACAAAGCAGTTTGTGTCTTCAAGTAAAATCCAAGAGTTTTGGATACACAAAAGGAGGAACAAATAATTCCAGCCTGGGAATAGAGAATACTTCATGGAGAATATTAAAAATGAAGTGATCATAAAGGACAAGAAAGATTTTAATAGACGGGGGGCAGGTAGGACAGCCTTCTAAAGTTGAGAAAACAGAGAAAGCAAAGGGACAAGATGATTTGGGGGGAACTGGGTGTATTTATTCTGGCTGGTAAGTAGGGTGTGCCAAGGAGAGGGTGCCAAGAGTCGCATCTAGAAATGAAGGATTGAGCCAGATTGGAGAAAGACTTGTGTCTTATGATAGGAGCTGTAATCTAATCCCATGATAGAAGGTAGACATGAAGTGGCACACAATTCAAAAAGACCATGGGCGAGACAATACAGTATAATAATGGTTAGAAGCGCAGACTCCATCAGGGTTTCACACTCAGGCTTTTGTTTATTGTTTAAGTTTGAGGAAGTTATTTGATGTCCCTGTGCTTCAGTTCCCCCATCTCTAAAAATAATGATATTGCCTTCATGCTATTGTTATAAGGACTAAACTAACAGTATATATAAAGCTCTTAACATCGTGCCCAGTGATTGTTCTGGACCAGTACTGCTGCTTTTTTCTCCTCCTTTCCTCTGTTTCTTAAGCCAAAAGAATTTTAAGCCCCTATGTGTTCATAGAATTAGACTAGAAAATAATACACATTTTGTTCAGGTTCTTTTGAGCCTTACTCATGCTGGGTCGTATGGAAAACACGGGTAACAGAAAGGTGAATGAGAGGGGTGCCTGGGTGGCATAGTTAAGTGTCCAACTCTTGGTTTTGGCTCAGGTCATGATCTCAGGGTCCTGGGTTCGAGCCCCACTTGGGGAGGCTGAGCAGGGAGCTTGGGATTCTTGTTTTCTCTCTCCCTCCCTCTCTCTCAAATAAGTGAATATATCTTTAAAAAAAAGATGAATAAGAGCCCACCATGTAAATAAGGGATTGCACTACCACACAGTAGTACTATAATGAAACTTCTTCTATAAACTACTGTTGGAGTATGAACTGATCCACACATTTGAAGAGCTTTTGTCAATTACCTTGCCTTATGATGCAGTTACAAGAAAGTTAGGCTTGGAGTTTGTCCTGTAATAGCACAATAATGGACAACATGGAATTTATATTTCATTGTAAACCATGGGTATACATCAGGTTTGAGTGGTACCCTAAGTGTGTAAGTGGGGGTGAGGGCTAGGAAAGTAGGAAGTCCATTCCCAGGTGATATAGGGTAAAAGAGAAATTCAACTTGATGAGTTTCATCTAGGAAGCCTTCCTGAAGAAGGTGGGATTCTAATGCTCTTTGAAAGCCTGGAAAATAATATATTGACAGATAAGTTGAGAAAAAAGCATGTCATGACCTTATGCATCACGGAACTCTTCTGAAAAAGGCAGAGGGACCCATGAGTGAGAGTGAGAAATGAAGCGGTGAGGGGAAGCTATGAGACTGTATCCTAAAGATGTCCTAAAAAAGGCAATGTAGGTAGAGAAGACGGGCATGGGTAGGGCTGGGGTGTGTGTGTGTGTGGCACTCTAGTAAATGGCTTTAGATACAGAGAAAGTAATATAGAGTCTGGGTTTTCAAACTGACTTGGAAGGCAAATACATGATTGTCCTGGGAAGGGGGAAGAGAGGGGTGACGATGGCCTATCTTCGGTAAGTAGAAGGCTGTGCTGGTTCAGGGAAGAGAGGAACTTTAGTACAACAGAAAAAGACAAGACCCTAGCTCGTGTGTACCAGACATGATGCTGGCTACTGTCTGTGTTTTGGCTCATTCTATGCTCTCATTAATTCTGTGGGGGCAGAAGTCATTATTCCTATTTAATAGGAAGGAAAGCTGAGTTTGGAATAAAACAACTCTCTCAAGACCATACAGTCAGTAAGTCTGAATTAAGAAATCCAAGCGAAGTAGTCATAATCAGAAAGTTTAAATTCATTGTTTCCACTAAACCACACCATATCCTTCACCCATCCATTTTTTCACACTAACCAGTGAGCCCTTACTGTGGGCAGGACAGTGTCACTGAGTTCCTTCTTGTTCTGCTCCTACTTGCTGTCTGATCTTGGAAGGCTTACTTTTCTTTGACTATTTTCTAACCTGTTAAATAGGCTTTATGAGGATTAAATGCTGTAATATTTGCAAAGAGGCCAGTTGTGACACACAGTGGCTACTCAATCAGTAGTGTTGGTTGAATCTAGATTTATGTTTCAATAATTTCCAGGTAAATATTCTTAACTACTGCCCAGGGAAACACAAGGATCACTATTTGACATCATTTTATTAGTTTCTCTCAGTTATTTCAGTTTCTGTGCAATATTATCATGATGAAGATTATATTGATGACGATGTAAGTAGTGTTAGTAATAATAACAGTAACCTTTTATTGAGCACAAACCATGTGCCAGGACCTGTGTTAAGATAATGTTTTATATTATTTCACTTAATCTTCAGCAAAAATGCATGAGCTAGAACTATTCCTATACCCATTTTATGTTTGTGGAAACCCAGGCTTCAGAAGGTTAAGTGATTTTGCCAAGATTGTATAGCTGATAAATGACAGACCAGGATCTTAAACACAGGATGTCTTACCACAAACCACATGCTCTTAATCATGAGGTGTCACTGCCGTCCTGTTTAAAAAAGTATTTTTTTTGAGTCAGACTTGTCAGCAGTTCAGGCCACCTTGCTCCCAGTTACTCTGGGTTAGCGAATTTTTACTCTAATTCATGTTCTTTGAGGTTGGGTTACTGCTGTTCTAAATGCCTATATTTGAAGGAGACAGTTCCATGCTCTTCTGTAAGTGGAAAAAAAAATGGTTTTCATGCATATGCATAGACATTCCATAGCACACATCTACTGAAACGCTGATTTGGTTGGATAGAGAATGTGAGATTCAATTTCTTCTTGGTTGGGGAACATTTTTCTTAACAGCATTCAATCCTAGTCTCTCTCTCACTCGCTCTCTCTCTTCCTAAGCCATCCAGTAGTGATGATGGTTAGGTTGATTTTCGACATGTATCCTGGAGAAACTAAAATAGAACAAAGAGGACTGAAATGGGCTCAGGAAAGGAGGGATATTGGATTGGTGTCAAGGGGCTGGGGTAAAAAATTAAAAAGTGGAGAAGGGGTAGTAGGAACCTTTTGAAATTTCAGTTTCTACACGTTTAGAATTTGAGATTTGAAAAGAAAAGGGAAAGAAATGGAAGGGGCCCAGTGATTAATTTTCAGGCCTCCAGAATAGTAATTAAATTTAGTAGAGAAGGAGGAGGAAACAACAGCTCAACAGCTAACATTTATTGATAACTCTTGATGGGTTGCACACTGAGCAAAGCATCCAACATGTTATTAACTCATTTGATCCTCTCAATATTTATATAAAGTAGGTACTATGATCACTACTCTACAGATGAGAAACTGAGTTTTGGAGCAGGGAAATAACCTTTAAAAGGTCACACAAGTAGTGAAGCCAAATGAAGCCCATTTCTAACTGGGCTTAGTGATTGGCCCACTGACCACTGTCTTGACCACCAGAGGGAGTCAAACATGAAAGTCCAGAAGCAGAAATGGCCCTAGGACGTCTGCTCCAAATCCCCACCTTGAGGGCATGGAGTCTAATTTTTAGAACCATGACAGCATGCATGCACGGACAATGAAAGAACTTGGCCTCAGGAGTTTGGCAGTTGTATCCACCCCCTCACCCCAACTGCACGATTTTCAGCAACACTTTTCCGGGGCTTATTGTGTTCATCTATAAAATGAAGAAATTGAATATAAAGATTGTATAAGATGAATGCAAAACTTTTGTGTAGAGACTTGTACCTGATTAGTGTTCACCACAGTACATAAAATATAATAATAGTAATAATATCATGTTTTTAACACAATGCCTGGCTCCCAGAGGTGCTCAAAAAATGGTATCTATAGATTTTACATCATGATATGTAATGATCCTTATCAGCTTCTGACTTAGAAAATTAATAGGCACATGCGATGACATCCATAGTCCTACTCAATGAGATAAGTCTTGTGTCCTTACTAATAATAACCGCCTCTCCAAGACAAGTTCTTAGAGTATGTGACAATGCTGTAGTAAAATCTCTTAGAATAAGATCTTCATTAAATAAAAGCCCTATGCCTTTAGCGGGATAGTAGTGCACATTGTATAATCCTCTGCTTTGCATATTGAAATTCAGCTACCAGACTTTGCAAAAGGAATTCGGAGGCATCTTAAAGTAGAGGATGACCTTCACATTTTCATAAAAAATGATTAATGCGGGGACCATTAATTCCATGCATACTCTATCCCCCAAACAGCTTTATCCATCCTGAAAAAGGCCTTTCACTTTCAAGGATAAATGATACATATTTTTAATACAATTATGAACAATCAGGTATGTAATTTATATTTGTTAAGCATAATAAAATACATAATTAAACATCACTTCATAATTAATCAAAGCATTAAAACCTGGAAGTGGCAAGAAGCTACTCTGCAGCAGCATCCTCAGTTGGGGAGATTATTTATAGTCTTAGAATTTTAGGATTGTTTTTATTCCTGGTTCATTCTCTCCAAGTGTCATTGGATAGGTCATTCTTGACTATATAGTGCATTTGGATGCATGCTTTAAGCAGAGTGATCAGAGGCCACTCACCTACACTGTTCAGATAAAATCCAAGGAGCCAGAAATTTAGCCCACATGTAATGCTGACCCAGCTTTAAATAATTGAATTGAATGGATTATTACCACAATGTCAATAAGTTTGTGCCCGAGACAACTTCTGCATTGAAACCCTGTATCAGATAGGGAATAAAATAGGGAATGAACCATTTCTCTTAGGACTCTGCAGTAGTGGTAAGAAATAGAAATTTCAGATTTACCTATCTGCCTTACTGATCTTATCAGCTGTGATAAACAAGTGGTTAAACAGGCTGTACTGAATAGTTTATTAAAGATGATGATTACAATAAAATAATAGTAAACAGTTGCCACACCCTCCATGAAGCATTTGAGACATACTCATGTATTTAGGCTTTACCGTAGTAAGTATGGTTATTCTTGTATTACAGACAAGGAAACTGAGGCATGGAGAAGTTAGGTGATGTGTCATGTACATCATAGCAAGATCTCCCTTCCAGTTTAAAAAAAAAAAGATGAAAAACTGGAGCACATAGTAGGGATTGTATGTGATTGCTATATCCTGCATGTGTAAGAGATGGGTGTTCTGGAACGGGCTGGGATTTGTTTTTGAAGTTAGGATTGGTACTATGATAAAGAGGACTCCCACATAATAGATGTTCTTTACTGTTGAACGAAAATTGAAGGTGCCCAGTAGGGTCTCAGCTAGTTTCCTCCTGGAGGAGTCAGAATGTCTGAGTTGATGATTATGCTGAAGGGAAAAAAAAAACAAAAACAAAAACTTTCTGCATTACCATATCTGTCAAGGAGAAGGATGGATAAGTGCTGAGGAAAGGTTCACTGAGCTGCCCTCATCAGGGATAATCATATTCCTTATTTTCAAGTAATGCCCCATTTGATAGCTGATGTCAGCAGATATTGATTGAGTGTGTTCTGAAAACCTGCAACTGAACCCTGCAGGGAGTTTACCAAGTGTGGGGGCTCCTCAAAATGCACAGACAACCTGAGAACAGTGGGCTGAACTTGACTACATCTATCTCATATTCCCATGAATGCTTCATGTGTCTTAGGCCTGAGTATAATATTGAGGGCACATTACATTTCCAGACTCTGGTGTTTATCCTCCCAAAGAACTGCTCTGCCTCTTTGCTTTACTCACACCAGGCTGCCTGACATTCTTCAAATATACCATCTACTCTGAAAACTCTTCTGCCTTTGTGTATGCCTCTTCCTCTCCGCATCCCCCCTTGCCCCCCACTCTGGGAAGCTCTTAACTATTCCTTAAGACCCAAGCCAAGTATCCCTGTGGACCTAGTAGTTCCATTTATCCTATTATTCTGTGCTCTCTGCTGAATTCCGTGCACATCTGAAGACTCAGGTGGAGGCGTGACAGTTCTAGGTAAGGAGAGACAGGACGGGGCCAGGTCTGGAGGACTGTGCACTGGAAGAGTAGATTCAGGGCTGAGACATCTGATAGCAGGAAGCAGATTCAGTTAATGAGGAAATGACCTGACAAGGTCATTCATTCATCATGATTCAATGTCAGGCGCTGTGTCAGTTAGTGGAGATTGAAAAATGTATTTCTAGCCTTTAAAGGGCCTAGACCAGAAGAAGACGTCATAATTCAAATATTAGTAGGTATCATTGGGTTTGCAGAGTATATCTAGAGGAATCTTAGAGGAGCATGAATGCCAATAAATTGTTATCTTGGGGGAGGGGGTCTCCTGTAGACCATCCCATGTGGGGCTGTGCTTCCGGAGAGGACTCCAGTCCTTAAAACAGAGGCCAGTAGAGTAAACCAACATAAAAGCCCTGTCCTAGGAGCTGGAGTGTAGGAGAATGAGGGAAAACTGAAGCTCAAAACCATGGGGCTTATCTTTGGGCAAGTGCTTCACCTAGCAACAAAGCAAACTCAGAGAAGTCATTCTGGAAGGGTAGCTGAAACTCAGCCCCTGCACATGAGACCCAAGAGAGTTTAAAATAAATACAAAGAACAGATTGATAGTTGCCAGAGGGAGGGGACTTAGGGGGATGGACAAGCTGGGTGAAGGGGAGTGGGAGAGAGAGGCTTCCAGTTATGGAATGAGTAAGTCATGGGAACAAAAGGCACAGCATAAGGAATATAGTCGATGATATTATAATAACAGATGGTAGCTACATTTGTGGTGAACATAGCATAATGTATAAACTTGTCCAATCACTATGTTGTACACCTGCAGCGAATGTAACATTGTGTGTCAACTATGCTCAAAAAAATAATTAAAAATAGGATACTGTTTGCTTTATGTCTCTTTTGAGCTGGGACCTATATTGTTCCTCTTACTGTGTCACTTTGTAGCTGTGCAACTTTGGGCAAGTCTCTTAACTTTAAGAGCCTAGATTGCTTCATCTAAAATGAAAATTAGGGACCCCTGGGTGGCTCAGTCAGTTAAACATCTGCCTTTGGTTCAGGTCATGATCCTGGGGTCCTGGGATCGAGCCCCGCATCTGGCTCCCTGCTCAGCAGGGGAGTCTGCTTCTCCCTCTCCCTCTGCCTCTGCTCATGTGCTCTCTCTCTCTCTCTCTCTCTCTCGCTCACTCTCTCTCTCAAATAAATAAATAAAATCTTTAAAAAATGAAAATTAATAATAATTACTTCTGTGGGTTATTCTGAGAGTTAAATGGACATTTAATTCATCATATGGTATCTTATATATAGTAATGTCTCAATTTATAGCGACATCATCACCATCATCATTATCACCATCACTATTATCAATATTATTACCACCTATTATAGGACAGATTTTAGCCGAGCCCAGCTATAGAGTGCTAGAGATTGCACAGTTGGAAGCAGAAATTCACACATTCCTCCATTATGGCACTTACATTTAAACTTGATGTCAATGCTGTGCAACTTCCACTTATTTGCCTTATTAGGTTATAAATTCAAGTACATAGTATCTGGCACAACCAGGGCGTATTGAACAAAAGAATGACTCACTCAATCAGAACAAAAACTCCAAAAATGCACCCAAATCTGTGTGTTAAGAAATAAAGCCAGTCTATAATTTGTTTATTTTCATATAATGGGATTTCTAAACTTAAGTAAGGGAAATTTTAAGAAACGATCATGGCATAATAAGGATACTTGAAATATGGTACTATGTGTGATATGATACTGTGGATACTTAGTTCAGAGTCATTGGCCATGACCTTTTGCTCTCTGTACCCCTCGCCAAATGAAAACATGCTTTGTTTTATTAAATAAACTATTGACCCCTAGCTCCACCATCTATCCACCTTCTATTTATTTCTTCCACACTAATCTAAGAGTGAATAAGACAAAAAGCACATTACAGATGTTTTCTAAATTGTCTTAAATGGTAAGAGAGTCATTGTCTATTTTCTCATTGTAATTAATTGAATCAGTGTATGAGTAAGATTTATGTAACCCATCAATTTCGAGTTTATTTGCCATAGAGGTTGTTGTCCATTCTTGGTAGATTTCTAGCTCTAGTAATCATAAGTAAGATGGCATCTGCCTACCTTGTTATTTTCTGAGAAGATAATATATGTCCACAGAGCCAGCAAATTTGTATTCATAAACATTAGCATATAAGGAGCTGTTGTGTCAGGAACACTGAAAATGTGATAAATATTAATTTCTAGACTGGTATTTTGTCAAGGATTTTTAGAATCAGCATTTCATGTTTTTGTTTCTGCCCTTGGAGTCTTCTAAATGATAGAAATAGAAACTGGTGGTCTTTAACAGGATCTTTTTTCCATGTTCAGAGATCTGCCAATATTTTATTTTTCTACATAGTGCACTTCTACCCTTGATTATTAAAGAGCTGTGTTTCCTGCTCTTTCACCGTATAGCTCTGCTTTTCACAGGTGTATGGAGCAAGGGTACATATTTTTACTTGATTTTATTTTTAGAAATCAGTACACTTCCCCCTCCCCCCCCTTTTTTTTTTGAGGAGGGGGTAGGGGCAGAGGGAGAAGGAGAGAGAGCATCTTAAGCAGACCGCACACCCAGCACAGAGCCCCATGTGGGGCTCAATCTCATGACCCTGAGATCATGACCTGAGCCAAAATCAAGAGTCAGACACTTAACTGGCTGAGCCAATCAGGTGCCTCATAGAAATCCGTACCCAGTGTTTTAAGCAAAATGACACAAGAAAATGACATTCTGTAAGTAAAATAGCAGATAACAATATTCTACATAATTTAGTATCCTATACATAGTCTCTTAAAAAGAGAAAAAAATAAGTCAAAGTGTTTAAAAGAAACAATTGTTCACATAGTGGGAGTGTTGATTAGTGTTTTCTATCTTGTTTGGAGTTTGCTGCCAGAAGATCCATCTAAATGGACTGGTGACTTTTCAGTCACAAGGCTCTAGCCTCTGGTAAAACCCCCTCCTTTTGGTCGTTTTGGCCTGTGGACATTTGAAAATGGAATATGAAACATTCATGGGGAGTGGAGTTTGAAGCCAGAAGCTCCACAGGGTGAGCCCTGATTGGAATCCCCAATCTCTTACCCCCTAACTAACTGTGTGACTCAGGTTGAGTGACTCTCTGAGTCTTGCTTCTTCCATCTGTGAAATAGAGAAGACAATACCGACTCCACAGGTTTGTGGTGAGGATTCACAGAAGCATCATGAGAGAATGCTCAGCCCTCAGGACACAGGAAATGATGAGCTCTTCTTGCCCGGGAAGGTTCTGGTCTAGCCTCTGCCACTCATGTAACTGTAGGATTTTTCTGGTCCCAGTTTTCTTTTCATAAAAAGACGGCATTACATTAAAAAGCCTCTCAAGTCACTGTGAGTTGTATAAAATCACAATTCTAATTCTCATGTCAAGAAAAGAGAAACTAGAAACTGCTTGTGTGCTCTGCTCACTATCTTTGTGTCTGGACTATCCGGTGAGGGTAAGGAAATATAGTACATCTATAGTATGCAAATGATCCATTTTCAGAGAATCAGGAAAAAAATAGGATTCCACTAAAACTAAATTCAACATGTTTATCTTGAATGATTCAGAGACGTGGTTACAATGCAGGCACTGGTAAGGGGGTGGAAAGAGAAGAGACTTGGATTAGGATCCTTACAAAGTGATCCTTACTCCTTCCTCACCAAGTGACATTGGACAAATACTCAGTTTGTATAAGCCTTCTTTTCCTTATCTTTAAAATGGAAGAAAGAGTGCTAATTTGTTGTAAAGATTAAATGTGGTACACATAGAAAATGGGATTTGTAATGCATGAAACACATCGTATGTACTTACGGAATGTTATTTTCCTTTTTTGTCATCTCATTCATTTCTCTGTAACTGACCCCCATGGTTTCCCTGCCAACAATTCCACTCTTAATTGGTAAAAAGTCTTCAAAGAAGGATCCACAAAGAAGGGTTGAGTCCTACACTTGATAGTGATTAGGGTGGACTGATATTGCTGGGAAAATTCTGTGGAGGAGAGAGAGCTACTGGCATAGAGGGCCCTTCTATTTCCTGCAGTGGAAAGAAGTCCTCCTGATTGTGGGACGGCTCTTCTTGTTAATCATGTAGTCTGCTTCGTGCTCTGGTGTGCAGAGCATGATAGAGAAGCACCTGGGGAAGGATCAGAGAGGTATAAAAGAGAAAGGCATTTTTTAGAGGAAGTTCGGGGATTTCGGCATCATTGGAACATAATGTGCAAGCAAAGAATAGGAGTTGAGACTTGAGCAGAAAACAGGGACCAGATCAGGGAAGGCCTTACAAATGGTGAGTCATGGGAGGATTTTAAACTCCAGAGTGACATGATCAGATCAGCAGCAAGATCATTCTGTCAGCAGTGTGGAGGATGAATTGAAGGGAGAGACTGGAGACTTAAGATCAGCCAGGGCCCTACTTGAGACATCTACTGAGAAATGACAAGGCTGTGAACTAAAGTAGCAGCACAGGGAAAAAGCTGGTTTGCAGGATATTTTAGGCAATTTAAGTGGCAGATCTGATAAATGCTTGGATTAACAGAAGGTGGGACAGAGCCTGCATTCAGGGTGACTCTCATGGTTCAGGGGGGCCCATTGGTTCAGGGCTACCTCTGACCTCCCAGAGGCCTTTCCTTCTGTGACACTCTTATTAGTCCACTTTGGTGGGAAGAAGTCCCTTCTTTTGCAGCAATTTCATTGCATTCTTGTTCATACCACACTTACTTTGTGCCTTGAATGGTAATTATTTGTGCGCATAGCCATCTCCCCCAAATGATTTTAAACCCATCAGCATAAAGATCTTGCTTAATCCATCCCTGAATCCCCAGTAAGCGCTCGTCAGTTACCTTAAATATGTGCCAATTGTCACTTCACTAGAAAGGTATATTCAGCGTATGTACCATGTCTTCTTCTAGGCCACAGACTGAATTGTTTCTAAAGGCATTGGTCTTGGGAATGTCTCCTGTGGAGTGTCATTTATGCCTCATTGGATGATTCCTTATTAACCACTTTCTGATTTCTTTTCTTCTCTCAAATGGTTAATTGCTCTGGATCCCTAGATCATCTTTTCAGAGCTTACTGGCATCTGGAAGAGAAATTCAAAAATATTACTGTATTTGAGATAATTAAAGCTGTGGTCTCCTGGTTCTTTACTTTCTTCTATGTCTTGAAGGGGATTCGATTAACCTAATAGGATCTCTTTTGCTTGAAAAGGTGCTAGCAGCAGGTTAGTACTCTCTTGCAGCTGCCTGCAAGCGATTCTGTGGTTCTTGTTTTATAGAATTCTGACTTGTAAAAAGCAGATTTATGAGGATGACAGAGTATAATGAAAACGAGGCTTCTTGACCGGGATGCAGGAAACCGAGGCTCTAGCTGTGGTTCTTCGGCAGGTTTGGGAAAGGCACTTCACCCTTGGGCTTCAGTGGCCTCATTTGTAAAATGAGAGTGTTAGCCTAGAGCCTCAGCTGAAGCTCCCAGTATCCAAATACTGTCACTATGACAGTGGGCTGGGCAAACCTAGTGATATCCTTAAGACTGTCTTTCTCCATTAAAGCATGCCTAGTCTTATCAGAGCAGACAGGAAAAAGCAAGGCAAACCGGGGGGTCAGGGGTGGTGGGCAGGATCTAGAAGTAGAAGGAAAAAAAAAAAAAAAAACAGAGCGAGGTCCAGAAGTTTTAGGAGGCAGGCCAGTTGAATAGGCAAAATAGGAGGCAAAGCACAGGTTCTGAGGGATATGGCTTTGGGGAGCAGGTGGTCATTGAAAGAGTCAGATGGTATGGGGGGGCGGGGGCTGCTGGCCACAGCAGGCAGGCAGCAAAAGGCAAGGAAGAAACACAGGAGCATGTAGTGCTCAGGAGTCAGAATCATGGAAGTCTGTCAGGGGTTAGCAGGGTCCTGGCCACCGGCCCGGGTTCATGGGCAGGGCAGAGATTAAAAAAGGAGAAAGGGGAGGGGGGTAAACAAGAGCAAGACAGAGTTCAAGCTTTGGAGAGCCTGACATATTAGGCACATCTCCAAGAGAGAGATTTGGGCAAAGAGGAGCAAGACAGAAGGCAAATTCTCAAAACTGGGCCACCAGGCGGGGGCTGAGTTGCAAAAGCGGAGTTATAGGAACTGGGACAAAAGGTCAGAGCTAGACTAATAGAAAGAAGGTTAATGCCAAGGACTCACATTTTCGAATTTGAGATACCATAGGTTGCTTCTAATCCACAGCTTTTAGGAAGCAGTGATTCCTCCTATCTTTCAGCTGCCCATCTTCTATGACTGACAGTCTCTCCTTTCCCTCCCCGACCCTCTCCCCTCAATTCTCTCAGCCCTCATGAGTTTAACTGAGAATTTACTGAATTCCAAGTATGAAGGGTTAGGGAATTTTCTCTGGAAGGAAGGCCAGAGCCAAGAAAATGTAAAATCACAATGCAGTGTGATGAATACAGCAGAGAGGTACACGCAAGGTACAGAGAGTGCTAGGATTAAGAAGCCGGTGCCCTCGAGAGGTAAGGAGGAAGGTGTCCCAGAGGAGGCACCTCTGTGAGCAGGGCCTGGAAGGGCAGGTGGCATTCTACCAGGTGGAGAGATGGGGCAAGGACAGCCTGGGCAGAGGGAGCAGTGTTTTTGTGCAAGCACAGAGTTAAACAAGGAATGGGCATGTTCAAGAAATAAAGGGTTAAGCATGGTGACAGCTGGGGCAGTATGTGGGGGGGGGGCAGGGAGGGGGGAGGTGGCCAGAGATCAGCAAGGGAAGTAATTGGGAATTTTCAGAAAGTAAGTGTAGAGTCCATTATAAGGAAGATGACACTTTCTGGCAGAAAAGAGGGGAAAATGGAGTCCAGAGAAGGTAGTAACAGGGAACCAAGAAGGAAACCATTGGGCCCTGGCAAGAGGTGACAGGGCTTGGAACCAAGGCTGTGGCACTAATGAAGAGCAGAAACAATCAGATTTAAGGGAAGAAGCAAGAGATGCACAAATCCACAACAGACCTAAGTCAGAAGTCATTTTAGGAGTCGGGGCAGACAGCTAGGAAACCGACTGAATCTTGGCTTGAGCGGCACCCTGCCCCGAGACCTTGTCCACCTTTTCGTTAGTCAGCTTCTTCCTCGGACTCTTCTCCTTCAGCAGTTTCTAGCCAGGTTAGCCACTGATTCACCTGGAACAAAGCCTGCCTTTCCCAGGAAACTCTTGGGTTATATCTTCTTTCCAAGCCAAGAAAGCTTCTTCTTCAATAATTTCCATGTCATAAAAGTGAACAAAAAGGTGGAGTAACATGCCTTTGGGGAAGTTGCTGTGGTAGCAGTGCACCTGCAGAGCATACAGGCCACTGACTTGTAGATCAGATCCAACAGTACATTAAAAGGATTTTCACCACAACCAAGTGGGATTTATTCCTGGGCTGCCAGGTTGGTTCAACATCTGCAAATCAATCAATGTGATACAATACACTAATAAAAGAAAGAACAAGAACCATATGATCCTCTCAATAGATACAGAAAAAGCATTTGACAAAGAATAGTATCTTTCCTTGATTCAAACTCTTCAGAGTATAGGGATAGAGGGACCATACCTCAATATCATAAAAGCCATCTATGAAAAACCCACAGCGAATATCATTCTCAATGGGGAAAAAGTGAGAGCTTTCCCCCTAAGGTCAGGAACACGGCAGGGATGTCCTCTCTCACCACTGCTGTTCAACATAGTACTAGAAGTCCTAGCCACAGCAATCAGGCAACAAAAAGAAATAAAAGGCATCTGAATTGACAAAGAAGAAGTCAAACTCTCACTGTTTGCAGATGATATGATACGTTATGTGGAAAACCCAAAAGACTCCACCCCAAAACTGCTAGAACTCATCCAGGAATTCAGTAAAGTGGCAGGATACAAAATCAATGCACAGAAATCATGGCATTCCTATATGCCAGCAACAACACAGAAGAAAGAGAAATTAAGGAGTCGATCCCATTTACAATTGCACCCAAAACCATAAGATACCTAGGAATAAATCTAACCAAAGAGGCAAAGGATCTGTACTCAGAAAACTATAAAATACTCATGAAAGAAATTGAGGAAGACACAAAGAAATGGAAAAATATTCGATGCTCATGGATTGGAAGAACAAATATTATGAAAATGTCAATGCTACCTAGAACAATCTACACATTTAATGCAATCTCTATCAAAATACCATCCACTTTTTTCAAAGAAATGGAACAAATAATCCTCAAATTTGTATGGAACCGGAAAAGACCCCGAATAGCCAGAGGCATGTTGAAAAAGAAAAGCAAAGCTGGCTGCATCACATTTCCGGACTTCAAGCTCTATTACAAAGCTGTCATCATCAAGACAGTATGGTACTGGCACAAAAACAAACACACAGATCAATTGGAACAGAATAGAGAGCCCAGAAATGGACCCTCAACTCTATGGTCAACTAATCTTGGACAAAGCAGGAAAGAATGTGCAATGGAAAAAAGACAGTCTCTTCAACAAATGGTGCTGGGAAAATTGGACAGCCACATGCAGAAGAATGAAACTGGACCATTTCCTTACACCACACACAAAAATAGACTCCAAATGGTTGAAAGACCTAAATGTGAGACAGGAGTCCATACAAATCCTAAGGGAGATCACAGGCAGCAACCTCTTCGACCTCAGCTGCAGCAACTTCTTCCTAGAAACATCACCAAAGGCAAGGGAAGCAAGGGCAAAAATGAACTATTGGGACTTCATCAAGATTAAAAGCTTTTGCACAGCAAAGGAAACAGTCACCAAAACCAAAAGACAACCGACAGAATGGGAGAAGATATTTGCAAATGACATATCAGATAAAGGGCTAGTATCCAAAATCTATAAAGAAATTTTCAAATAATCCAATCAAGAAATGGGCAGAAGGCATGAACAGACATTTCTCCAAAGACATCCAAATGGCCAACAGACACATGAAAAAGTGCTCAACATCACTTGGCATCAGGGAAATCCAAATCAAAACCTCAGTGAAATAAAAAAATTAAAAAAAAAACAAAACCTCAGTGAGATACCACCTCACACCAGTCAGAATGTCTAAAATTAACAATTCAGCAAACGACAGATGTTAGCGAAGATGTGGAGAAAGGGGAGCCCTCCTATACTGCTGGTGGGAATGCAAGCTGGTGAAGCCCCTCTGGAAAACAGTATGGAGATTCCTCAAAAAGTTGAAAATAGAGCTACCCTCTTCCTCTGCTCCTTCCAAAGAACAGTTAGAGCAGGAAAAACAACTGCTTCTTTCTTTCAAGCCAATAATTCCTCATTCATTTATTTTCTTGTTTTACTCATGTTTCCTTAGTACCTACCAGCTGTAGATGATGGAGCTGTTGGGAGTACAAAACTAAATCAAGGAGTTTATAGCCTGTTAAGAGAGATAAGAAATAAGGCAAAATAAAACTTTCGATCATTCAATAAAAACATATCTAATTTGTGTTCTACTTATTTATATTTCAATAATTTAACAAATACTGACCTGGTAGCTATTACGTACCTAGGCACTGCTTTGGGCCATCTGGATCCAATAGGAAATAAGACAAACACGAGCCCCTGCCCTTAGTGAAATTCCATGCTGGTTGAGGAAGTAGGCAGTAAATGTTTGTGGTGTGTGCTACAGTGGAAAAGTGTGGTGGTGCTAACTTTACCTAGGTAATAAGGGAAACTTCTTTAAAGAGGTGGTATTTGAGTTGAACTCTGGATGCTGAATAAAATAAATAAACTAGGTAGGAGGAGGTGCAGTGGAGGAGAAGAAGTCTGGGTAATGAGAACAGCAGGTATGGAGGCCCAGAGACAAAAAGGGCATGTCTCATTAGTAGAACGAAAGAAGGCCAGTGCGGGTGACCACAGTAGAGGGTGGTCTGGTCTACCCCAGAGCAGTATATATAAAAAGCCATAAACCCCATGGGGGACTTCACTCTTCTTCCTCAGAGCAATGGGAAATCAATAAAGATTATAAACACAGGAAAGTAATGACAGAATTTGGAAATTTGGAGATTGGATTGGAGTGAGGCAAAAGTAGGGAGAGAAGAAAAAAATAAGGATTATAAGAGAGATGTAGAAATGTAACCGTACAAATTTAGGAGACTGGAAGATTACATCCTTCTGAGAATGTTGAAGAAGTATTCATGGAAGAGGTAGTTTTGGAACTGGGCCTTGAAGAACAAATAAGACTCAGGAATGCAGGCATGGGAGCTGTGACTTGTCAAGGACATTTTCAACAGAAGGCCATCATGTGGAAGGTCAAGGGATGTGAAGGTGTAGGTGATGTATGGGGAACAGCAAGCCAATAATTCTGGACAGACAGAATTACATGAGTGGGAAGTAGATTGAAAAGTAGAAGTAAAGGGTGGAAAGTTTTGGGTATTATGCTATTTGAATCTTATTTAAACCAACAGGAAAAACAAACAAACAGGAGTCATTGAAAGACTCTGAGTCCACATTCACGTTTTCATATCTGTTTTCATGGAGATTAATAACATAGCAAGGTAGAAGGGACTTGGAAAGGAGAGAGGCTGGAGGAGATGAGAACACTTGGGGGTCTAGTGTAATCAAGGCTTGCATGTGGATGGTGGCCGTGGAAATGAAAAGAATGCAAAAGACGTTCTGGAGATGAAATGAACAGGACTAGCAACTGACTGGTCGCCAGGGAATATGGAAGAGGTGTAAATACCTCACAGCCTTGTCAGTACTTCATTTTACGTGTTCCTCAGTACAAACCTTTGAGATAGGTTATAAATTTGGTGCCCTGGAATGCAGACTGATAACCACACGATATCTTGCCCACATGCCACTAATAGCTGTTTTACTAATGTAGCAGTTTTGGGGTGACTCTCAAATGGACTGGATTTTAAATGTTTACCTACTAACAATTATCTCCATGTCCTATTAGCAATCAGCTGAACCATCTGTTCCTACCAATAGAGGATATTTTCTGGAAAATGAATTTGAGAAGGGTGAAATGTTGGATGTTTAAAAAGCCCAGACTGAGAACATTATTTTAGAGCACCGCATTCTCTGGCGGAGGGGAATATGTGGGAAGGAATTTCTTCTTTTCTGTTATATAAAGCTTATGCTAAGATACACAGGATATATAATGAGTTCTATGACTTAATTTTGTGTTGCCAACTCTTTTTTTTTAAGTGAAAGACTAATCATGAAACGATTCAAATGGGAAGGCAGTGCCACCAGTGGAAAAAACCTAGACTCAGAATAAGAAAAGTAAATGTGAGCTTATCTATGTTATGTGTGAGTGATATAATTACGTTTTCACTTAATATCTCTCAGTCTTAGATTTCCCATCTATAAAATGAAGATACCAGCACCTGCCTTGCCTAAGTCATAGCATTGTTGTGAGGATCAAGTGAGAGAGATGCCCAAATAATATCATATCATCAGACCTGAAAGCTACTTGATTGGAAAAATCCAAACTCTCATTGAACCAGATCTGTGAACCTCTAAACATATGTCACTGGCCAACAGGGGGATATTGCAATATGAGGTATAATCAAGGTTGATCGATAAAAAAATTTCGTCACAAATTTGTGAGTTCTCGTCATGGTTCCAGAATAATAGGTCACGGTATGTGTCTCACCACAGTCCACAGTTAGTGTGCTACATCTGCGTTGTATAGAGTAATGTATTTTAGTTTAGTTTAGTTTAGTTTAGTTTAGTTTAGTTTAGTTTGAGATTTTATTTATTTATTTGACAGAAAGACACACAGCGAGAGAGGGAACACAAGCAGCAGGAGGGGGAGAAGGAGAAGCAGGCTTCCTGCAGAGCAGGGAGCCAGATGCGGGCTTGATCCCAGGACCCTGGGGTCATGACCTGAGCTGAAGGCAGACGCTTTACGAATGACTGAGCCACCCAGGAGCCCCTAGAGTAATGTATTTTAAAGTGTGATGCCTGGACTTGCAGCATCAGCAAAACTAGGAACTTGTTAGAAATGCAAATGCTTGGTACTCACCCTGGACCTAAACTGAATCAAAAACTCCACAGGTGGCACCAAGCAGTTTGTGATTTAAAAGTCCCTCCTGGAAATTCTGAGGTGCCTTGAAGTTTGAGAACAACTGATAAAGGGGGAAGAACCTGAGCTCTGTAGTCAGATCCTAGCTCTGACCTTTAATCATGCAATGACCTTGACTTGTTCTTTAACAACTGCTGCCCAGAGATCCTCTACTTTGGTAGAGGATTAATAGGGACAATATAGATATATTTAACTCCTCTTAAAATACTAGCCTACTCACTAGGCTAACCATCATATTTGTTTGTTTTTCTGCCTACATAAAACTTTTCTTTCTTTTCCCCTTTCCTCATTTTTTGGAAAAAAATTTTTGGGAGGAAATAATTTTCCAAGAATCAAGTTTTTGGTGGAGCTATTGGACCATAGAGAGGAATGGCTTATCTGAAAAGTCTAATATAGAAGGAAAAAACAAAGCCAGGTTTTATTTTTGACATTAAAACATAATTTTCAAAGTATGTGGGCTACTCCTCAGAAAAATACAACTTATGCTATTAAATTTATATTAGTGTCTACATTTCATAAAAGTTTATCTGCTTTAGACGACCCAGGTATGCAAATGAAAGACAGCTTCTATGAGATGGTTTGATTCTCTTCAAAAGTGTATCGATAGCTAGAGTTCATAGTAGTTTAGTCATTTGGCGTCACTACTCAAAATGATCCTATTGCTAAGCACAAAGATTAATGCATAAGACCAGATCTGGGTCCAGTATACTTTTTTATTCTGCTGGAAATGAGCTCCATAGGTATTTACATTGAGTACTAAAATGTTAATTAAGAGCACCAAAGAAATCCTTAATGAAGCTTCTGAGACATGAGGCCAGCAGATACTGATCTATGCAATGGCTCAAGGGTACCTCCACATTCATACAGTCTGCTGAGTACTGGGGGAATGAAGTAAGAAAAATGGAAACAGTTTCTGTCCTCATTGAAGGAGCAGCATAGCGGGGAGAAGGACATTAAACAAATGATCGCAAAAATGATAACATAATTATAAATTGTGATCAGTTCCATGAAGAAAACAGTACAGGGTGTTTTGAAAGCAGGTAACAGGAGGAACTGTAAGACTCCTCCCTGAAAGAGTTTGCAGCCTTCTTTAATGTGCTTCGCATTTTTTATGCTCAAAATTGTTCTATTATATAGTCCTTTATTGCTACTCATAGGACAGAATGACCAGAATTTTACCTGCTAGATAGCTTGCTATCTGACCTTGGGAAAATTACTTAATCTTACCAGGGTTCGGTTTTCTCAACCATCAGATGGGATAGAAATACCCACCTGGTAGGGCTGTTATGAGGATTAAATGGAGAGAGACACAGAACTGTGTGTGCTTGGCACACGTAAGTGTTCAATGGATGTTAGCTGTGTTAGCCCAGAGGAGGTGGAGGGGAAGCAGGAGTGTGATGAGATAATTTGAAATTCTGTACTCTTGATGCTCAGACTAATATTTGTTCCTTAGCAAAAGATATATACATAAGTGTTATACCCAAAATATTAGAAAAAAATTCTTAAACACCCCAAAAATTAACGTCTAAAATCTGTTGCCTGGTCTATTTTTTGACTATGTGCTAACAGAGTACAGAGTGTTTTAACAGGAAAGGGTGAGAGGAAGATGGTTAGTTTCAAAATCTGGTCTGCCCTTTAGGTGATAATGTAATGGTGATACTCAAGGTTCTAAGTACTGATCAAGGACTTGGAGAGGAGGGCTTTCTCCTGAGGCATAACGAGACATGTCAGAAAGACAAACTTACTAACACCAAGGCCCTGAAACAAGTAGGACAACAGCCAAGTCAAGAGAACTAGGCTTCAGCAGGTAGCCCTCCCTTCCAGCCTGCCTCTACTTCTCCAGTGAGCCGTGTGGTCTAGTTCATCCTTATGGACCTCAGCTTTTTCTTTTGTACAATAGGGATAAAAGAACATATTTGTCTAAGAAATTTTGTTTCCTTTATGAAATAGCCCTACTTCAGGTAGATGTAATACCTTACTGAAAGATAGTATTAAATGAGATGACATATATGAATGGCTTTTGAAATTTGAAAGCCCAAAGTAAACCTAAGATTATTGATCACAATATTGCTATTATAATTTGGGGCTTATATTGTTAAATGTCAATCTTCTGTCTTCCCCAAACCATTTATAAACCTCTCAAGTATAGAGAGGATGCCATTTGTTCGCATGTCTAAAGCAGGATTTACAAGCATGTATTGAGTGAGCTATAGAGGATCAATCGTATTTGAAGAAATCAGA
Organism: Eumetopias jubatus; assembly: GCF_037043125.1. Lineage (NCBI taxonomy): Eukaryota > Metazoa > Chordata > Mammalia > Carnivora > Otariidae > Eumetopias > Eumetopias jubatus. The sequence continues at coordinate 65,391,731 of NW_028274819.1, read as the reverse complement.
AGAGGTGCTTAGAGAGGCAGAGCACAACATTTCTAAGGGGTGACACAGTGACAAATGAGGGTGAGTAGCTTCCATAGACAAGCATACAGCCAGAATAGTGGGGCAGACCTGTTAAGCCGAGAGCTCAGGTTTGTCAGTGAAGCCAAAGTTCAAGCAAAGTTAAGAAACTTGGACATTTGCAAAACCATTAAAATAGTATAGTCATTTTCTACTTACTTTAATTTACTGAATAAACTTTCATTGAGTGTAACAAAGGACAAATTGGGGTTCCTATCCTCAAGGAGCCCACCATCTAGTGAAGGGGAGAGCAACATGTGTATAGTGTAATTGGAGAAGGTCTGAGACAGAAGTATCTACAAAGGGCTCTGAGATTAAAATGTATCCCCCTGGGAGACAGAGGGAGGGCTTCTCAGGAGAGTAAAGCTTGAGTATAGAAGGAGGAGCACCAGCAGGACTCTGAAGGGGAGAAGGAAGGAAAAGCAATTCGAACCATTTTCAGTTCCTGTTTTTATGTAAGTGACCTGTCTAAAGAAGGCTCAGATTCTGGTTTAAGCTAAGAAATGTGTATCCCTCTCCATAGACATAATTAAGATCCCAGTTAATGAATATGTTGATGATAACTTCCTTTTCTCTCTCTCTCTCTTTTTTTTTGGCATACCAGTCTTAGTTTATTCTTTATAGTATACATATTAAAAAGTGAAAATGTAAAGCTGTAACTGAGAAAGTATCATAGAGTTCTGAAAATGAATTCACTGTAGGAGTCTAAATAGAAAGTAAAAATCAGCTTTTTAAAATTTTTTTTATTGTTATGTTAACACCATATATTACATCATTAGTTTTTGATGTAGTGTTCCATGATTCATTGTTTGTGCATAACACCCAGTGCTCCATGCAGAATGTGCCCTCTTTAATACCCATCACCAGGCTAACCCATCCCCCTACCTTCCTCCCCTCTAGAACCCTCAGTTTGTTTTTCAGAGTCCATCGTCTCTCATGGTTCGTCTCCCCCTCTGACTTACTCCCCTTTATTCTTCCCCTCCTGCTATCTTCTTCTTTTTCTTTTTTCTTAACATATGTTGCATTATTTGTTTCAGAAGTACAGATCTGTGATTCAACAGTCTTGCACAATTCACAGTGCTCACCATAGCACATACCCTACCCAATGTCTATCACTCAGCTTTTTAAGCTGCTTTTTCACTGAGTGTGTTTTGAGTCAGCAGTAATTCTGGGTATAGAACACATATTGTGCTTCATAAATTGGGCTGACCCAGAATATTGCTGCTACTGCTACAACAGAGATCATATGGCCTCTTATTTTGCACAAAAAGGATTGTGTAAAACCACTACCAACTCTGCTACTCACTGGAGTGTGAATAATGTTTGTGGGCTCTTTTTTTGATTTATCTTCACTCTCACCTAAAATATCTGAGAATATCAACTGCACTGGACTTCTTAACATGACCTTAAAAATGAGGATATGAAAAGAAGTTTTAATCAACAAAGAAATGTATATTTCAAACGTATATATTGCATATCTATATTAAGATTAGGGACCTTAACAATCCTCATTCCTATTGGATACTCTGTTTGAGGGGTAGAAGCAGATAGAGAACAGCAGTGTTTCCTGGCTTTCTGGTCATCATTTATCCTCCTGTGGCATATTTCCAAAGCACCTTAGATCACTAGCATGAGCTCCACTCTTGTTTCTTTATAGTGGCACTCTATAGTACCTGTTTCCTCTTTCTCCTGTTCCTTCACCCTTTTGTCCTCGGCTTTCTTCCTTGCTCTCCATACCTCTGATTCCATCTACACATTGCCTTTTAAAGAGGTTTCACACATAATACTTGGCCAACACTCCCTCTACAGTGATCTGATGAATCCACTACAATTACCCCAGAACAGTTAGATCCCTTTCAATTCTTGTCATGTCACCAAAGCTCTGTGTATCGTCTAGTTAAAAGAACTGTAGCAGCAGTAGAAGGAAGTCTTTTAGATCCGAGCCATTTTAAGTAGCAGCATCACTTGGATTCCCATAGTCTACTTTGCCCTAGATGGAATTCACTGTTATAAAAATAAAGCATTGTGAAGAAAGAGTTCATGTATAATTGATTTTTGCATTAAAGCAAATTATGGTTCATTTGTCCCAGATGAAAACAGACCATTGTTAATTTCCACAGACTGACAAAAGCATTTTTTTCTAAACTAGACTAGTGGTTATTACAACTTATAAAATCCGGGAATAAGCCTGAGTCCTTAAAAGTGGAAAAGAAAGGGAAGATGTCAGCAGGACATTAGTGGCTTTATTGAATATACTTTCCATGGTTCAAAGGTAATATACAAGGTGGTGTAGGCTCTGTAACGGGTGACAGTGACGTCATGCAATAAAGGCCTATCGATAATAGCTCTTGTATGAGTGACCACTGCCGTTGGTGATGAGGCTCTGGGCCAGCTTTGTCACTGCCACTTTCAGCATTTGACCTCCAAGACTGTGAAATAATAGAAAAAGAGGACTAGGAGAATTCTATAGGAAGTTTCATGCCAAGGCCTGGGCTTGTCCCGCATCTTCTCTACCTACATTCTTTTGGGAAGAACACAGTCGATGGTGCCAATCTAACTGCAAGCAAGGCTGGGAAAATTCATTATCTTCTGGGTCCAGAGTTAAAAAAAAAAAAAAAAAGGAAACAATTTGGTGAACACAAAGCAGTATCTCAGACAGAAATTTGTCATTGATAATGAAGTGATTATTTTATAAGTCATCAATATAATTCCCATTCCTTTTTCCTGTTTCAAAAAGAAATCTGCCTCAAGAAGCTTTAATGAAAAGAGTTAGTATATCCAACAGCTAAAAATAAGGACTTTGGGGTCATATCAACCTTAGTTAAAATTTTCCTTTACCTTTGCTAGCGTTTTGCCTTCTTCGAGGTCTTTTCCTTATTCTTGAATTTTCTTATTCATTCATTGGGAACTATAGTACCTAAAAATAAGGATTCCGTGATGATAGAATGAGATAATTCATGTAACATAGGAAGTAGTCGGTGAAGGATAGCATAATTATTTGGATGTAAAGACAGTGTGAAGGATATTAATGCAGGTGACATCTACAATTAGACCTCATCTAACTCCTTACATTTCGGACATTTTCTTTCATTCAGAATACAAGCGATTCTCAAAAAAGGTGTTCTTCAAGTCACAAAATAAAGGAATTGGTGAGGAGAGAAACATCCTTGCTTATGGTAGTCAACAGAACTTTACAGGTTTTTCATTTGTGGGGGTGGGGTTTGATAGCTGCCCAGTCCACTGGAATGTGATGCCTGTCTTTCCAGTGGCATGAGGATGACTCACCAGAGAGCTTGTTTTTGCCAACTCTCTCTTCTCCTCTGTACTGGGGAGGAGGCCCACTTGTACCTCTTAGGCAGAATGGCGTAGTGAGGTTTTTGTCTCCCTAATTTCTGTGAAGTGTGCTTTCTCCTTGATGTATGCACATAAATCACAGACATTTGCAAAACAACTAAAATATTAAATCTAGGGCTCGAGTGAATTTATCACAATTAAGTAAAAGGGTTCTTAATCTGTGCCCATGAAGGAAAGGAATTGTGTCATCTGGTACAGAATATTTCTTTCCTTGTGTTTAGAAGAAGAAAAAAAGAAAGAAAAAGAAAGAAAGAAAGAAAGGAAGAAAGGAAGAAAGGAAGAAAAGAAAGAAAGAAAGAAAGAAAGAAAGAAAGAAAGAAAGAAAGAAAGAAAGAAAGAAAGAAAAAGAAAGAAAGAAAGAAAGAAAGAAAGAAAGAAAGAAAGAAAGAAAGAAAGAAAGAAAGAAAGAAAGAAAGAAAGAAAGAAAGAAAGAAAGAAAGAAAGAAAAGAAAGAAAGGAAGGAAGGAAGGAGGGAGGGAAGGAAGAAGTATAATACCACCATTTATTTATTTGTTCTAAAGTGTCTTTTATGAGAACTTCCTCTGATAAGATATGGTTAAGGATTTTTGTTGGTAATGTTTCTCATTTTCACAATGAAAACCAACTATAAAGATATTTAGCTCATGTAAATCTAGTACTTTGAATTTACAGAGTATCTTCAAAGCTCTTCTGGGGAGCTCTTCACTTAGCTGAGATAATTTTATTTATGGGGGAAAAATGGAGCTGTAAGTAAAACATATTTTCATTCTGGTTTATAAGTGGGAAAATTAAATCAATATGTAAATTAAGTATATGGCTAACATCATATGGTTGAATACCAATGGCCAAAGGGGGAGAAAAAAAAAAACAACTCAGGTCTCTTAATTTCTAGGTCCAAATACTCATATTAGAACAGTTTGTCTTTTATTAGCCCTCTTATTATTTGATGCCTCCTCATGATTCTATAAACATGATAGGAGAAGGACATACAAAAGTTATCTTGTCTAACGCACTGCCCTTGGGCAGTTGAATGATTAAACAATTCAAAACAAAGATTATTGTTTCTGGTACTATGCTGGATTAGTTTATTTGGACAATCTCTCCCTCTGACCACAACTAAAAATGTTGGATATCGTATTTTTTAAAAAGAACAGAAACAAAACTTCTTGAAGGTGCCAGACAGCTAGCAGGATAATAGAGTTATCAGGCAGAAACCTACCTACATGAAGGCAGGGGTGGGAGGGCTGGTGTTGCACTAAAGCTATTATGCCCCGGGTCATTTGTTGAACCATGTGCAACGAAACTTTGACCAATAAAGAATGTAGATTGGAATTGTAAGATAGAAATTATAAAATAGTCATCCTTATTGTTTAAATTAATTAAAGACAAGCTTGAGTAAATAGTATAGGAAACTATTAAAAAACTGTCCCAGTAGATTTGAAAAAAAAAGAACTTAAAGAGAATTTCAATAAAATAAATAAAATGAAAATTAAAGATGAGGTTGAGAAGTGTAAGGGCAGATTACTCAAAGCTGAAGAGACCATGAGAGAACTAGGAGATGGCTCAGAAGACATTAGGCAGAAGGCAGAAAAAATCTGTGATTCAACAGTCTTGCACAATTCACAGCGCTCACCATAGCACATACCCTACCCAATGTCTATCACCCAGCCACCCCATCCCTCCCATCCCCCACCACTCCAGCAACACTCAGTTTGTTTCCTGAGATTAAGAATTGTGCAAGACTATTGAATCACAGATCTGTACTTCCGAAACAAATAATGCAACATATGTTAAGAAAAAAGAAAAAGAAGAAGATAGCAGGAGGGGAAGAATGAAGGGGAGTAAGTCAGAGGGGGAGACGAACCATGAGAGACGATGGACTCTGAAAAACAAACTGAGGGTTCTAGAGGGGAGGAGGGTAGGGGGATGGGTTAGCCTGGTGATGGGTATTAAAGAGGGCACATTCTGCATGGAGCACTGGCTATTATGCACAAACAATGAATCATGGAACACTACATCAAAAACTAATGATGTAATATATGGTGTTAACATAACAATAAAAAATTAAAAAAAAAGAAGGCAGAAAAAAAAGGGACAGGAGATACAGAAACCTAAGGCATGTTGCAGACAGGTGGGAAGGGTTGCAGAGGAGAGGGTGTGCAGAATGTGGCAGAGGCAATATTTGAAGAGAGAAATGCCCAAGAAGTTTCTGGACTTGATAAAATGTGTGAATATGCCCATTCAAGGAGATTCATGAATCCCAAACAGAATTTTAGAAGTCCACAGCCTGGTATGACATGGTGAAGATACAGAACACCAGACACAAAGGGATATATCAATACTAGCTGAGGAGGAGAAGCAGTGTATATCTCAACATATGTTGAGAAAATAACTCTCATTCTAGAATTTTTTCTTTAAAATATGAAGGCTAAATAAAGATATTTTGGAAAAACAAAACCTGGGAGAGTTTGTCACCAGCAGACCCTCACTAAAGAACTTTCTAGAACATGCCTCCTAGGCAGAAGGAAAGTGATCCAAGATGGAAAATAGAAGCTGGCAAAAGAAGAACAAAGTGCCATATATATGAATTAATCTAAATGAATATACATTTTATAAAACAATAATAATGGTTATAGGACTAAATAAGATAGTTAAAATATATTCAATAATAATATATTAATAATCTGTATATATTAATATATTTGTAGGAGAGTAAAAGTGTTGACTAAGTTTAGACTTTGATAAGTGTACATGTTATAATTTCAAAGGTAACCACAAAAAATGGAAATAATAAATCACATGATTAAAAAGAAATCAATCCAAAAGATGGAAAAAAAGAGAATAAAAGACATGCAAAACAAGTGGGACAAGTCTAAAGTGAACATAAGAATGCAGCTAGAAAAAAAATGTAGCTAGAAAGCCAAATATGTCACTCATTACATGTTCATAAACTATTACCACACAAAACCTGATAGCTGCATCTCACAATATAAGGGTGAGAGGAATACACAAGTTATCAAATAATAAACTTTGCATGACTCTGTTTCTCTGTAGTTCAAAATAGGTAAAGCTATACTACATTGTCAAGGGATGCAGGGTGATAAAATCTGTAAAGGAAAACAAGGTCATAATTATTACAGAAGTCAGGGTAACAATTACCCATTAGCAATCAGAAAGGGGAGTATTTGGGAAGTGGCCCTGTATAATTTTCTTTAAACTGTGTATATGTTTTATGTACTTTTCCACATGTGTTTTATATACATGTATCTTCCCATAAGAATCGCTAACAAAGACAAATATGTACATAAATGATGTTTTATACAGCATTTCTGTGTGTCTTGTACTTCTTTAGAGCAGACTTCCAGGATGGAAATCAATGGGTCAGCAATATTAATATTTTTAACATCCTTAATGATAATGGTTCAAAGCCAACTCTGTCTGATTTCTAGGCCATTTTCTTACACAGTACATGTTACATCCCACATATTCTTAAGTTGTTTACCAAAATCTTTTTGTTACCTTTCAGTGCCACCAGGATTGCATCATTATCAAAATCTTTCTATGTCACCAACACTATCATTTAAAAATATCCACTTTCAAGTGAACTTAATAGATAATTACTTTGCATATTTTCAAGTGCAAATGTACCATGTTAGAGATAGCTTTTCATTTTAAGGAAGTATGGTAGAATGTGGCCTCTGGACCCACCTGCCCAAATCAACATCCTAACTCTGTCAACAGCAGCTGTATTAGCTTGGGCCAGATATGCTGGCATTTTACCTGTTTCTCAGTTTCATCATCTGTAAAATGAAGGCAATAACAATCAATTCCATAGGATTGAGAGGATTAAGTGTAAATGCCTAAAACAAAGGTATATCGTAAGTATTTGATACTTGTTTGCAAGTACTTTATTATTGCAAGAGTAGACCAAAATGGATTTGAGCTCAGTACAAATCACATCCTTTTTAACAGCATACATATAATCAGTAAAACATGCCATGGCCAACCTAAATTTAGACAATTATTAGCCACTCCTCCACGACCAGCATCTCATCAATGCTCTTTTCTTAGAATGTTAGTGCTAACCATGGGGAAAATGAATCTGAGGGAGGATCAAGAATGCTTCTAGTTACTCATTTAGTTCAGTAATGAATTCCTGAGCTACATGCCTGGCTCTGCAGTAGATATGTGGAATGCTGAGTTTGCAAGGCACTGCACACTAGTAGGGAAGAGAAAAAACAAACATCTAAGTATTGGAAGAAGGTGCACATAGTGCAATGGACCATGTTAATGGGAGTTCCCAGTCTCATTCAAGACATCAAAGAAAGCTTCCTGGTTGGAGGGATGACATTCAGTGTTCACCTCTGTATGCATCTCTAACAGATGTATTATCTCAACATTCGTTCTTCACAAAGATTGGGTAGGTAGATACCCAATCCCTATTTTGGGGGTGGGGAAACACTCAAACAGGCTAAATGGCTAGATAGGGTCATTTCCTTCATTTCCAGAAACGCGCCGGAATTCTCATGAAATGAAAAACCTATTTAGGTGGTACTTAAGGTTCTCTCTGTCTTCCCTTAGCAGGCAAAATCTAGTACCCATGGTGAGCCAAATTCTAGCACACAAATCATAAACAGCAAACAGCTGCTTTGACTCTTTTTTTAAAGCATTAACAGGAAATCCCAAGCTAAATTTAAATTGGGCTTTTAGGAAGAAACAATTCAAGGAAAAATAATCAGCATCTAGTTGGGTTTGCCCTCCCTTAAGAAGTCTCAGAATACAAATCAGCTGTGGTGTCACTATTAAATGCTCAGAAAGTATTCAAATTCACATCTCTGCTGGCATTCCATTCTTGGTTTGTCTTAGAGTCTGTTACCTTGCAATTATGCTTGAATTCATTAAATATTAGGTTATCATTAAGAGGTGTGTTACTTGATATTACTTGTTAAGATATAACACAAACCCTAGTTGTTGAAAAGAGAAAATATCAAAGCCATTTGTTTGATTTGGGTTTGGGGTAAAAATAAAACTAGGCTGCCTTATTTTTGGATAAAATGAAAACTAGGCTGATTCAACCCCTTCCCCCGAAATGGGTACCATTGTCAGTGGTTTCTTGGGTATCCTTTTAGAGTTTCATTGTAATTCAAATATTTCAGATTTGTTCCTTTCCACAAAAAAAGGTAATGTAATATACATACTTGTCTGTACTTGAGTGTTTTACTTAATGATGTATTTTCAAGATCTTCCCATATCAGTGCTTGTTTTTTAGAGCTTTCCAATATATGCTTATAATCTAATTTTTTTTTTAAGATTTTATTTATTTGACAGAGAGAGAGATAGCGAGAGCAGGAACACCAGCAGGGGGAGTGGGAGAGGGAGAAGCAGGCTTCCCGCTGAGCGGGGAGCCTGACGCGGGACTCTATCCCAGGACCCTGGGACCATGACCTGAGCCAAAGGCAGACACTTAATGACTGAACCACCCAGATGCCCCTATAACCTAATTTATAGTTCTCAACTGATGAGTATTTGGGTCATTTCTAATCATTTGCTCTTACAAGTAAACTTAGTGACCTTAGTGCTCACTGAGTATATGTGCATTCCTAAATTCCAGCCTTGTGTATGGGATGGGGATGCGCGTATGTGTCTGGGTTATAGACAACAAGGGTAGAATTAACATAAGCCATTTTCAGGCCTGAACCTTAAAACTCTTCTATGCAATCCTCTTATACCCTCTTCTCCTGTAAAGACCCCTTAGACATCATGTGTTTCAGATGGCGTAGTTACAACAATGAAGGAGACCTGCCCTGCTAGCACCTGACTGCCGTAACTGCTGGCAAAAATGTGTCATCGTGTTAGGTGCCTGAGATTTTGTGGTTACTGCAGGGTCACCTACTGCTTCCTGACTCATGCAAACCTATCCCTTCACAAGGTGCAAATACATTTATGGAGTAAGTTCCCCAAAGTAGAATTTCAGCTTTAGCTTTAGCTTCCCCTTCTCATAATCTCTAGGTTTTCAACAGACCCTCTAATTTATCCCCATGCTTCTCATTTCCAACCTTGGACTTGCATTCCAGAGCACTGCATTCATGTATACCTTTCCTGTTTACCCTCTGACGGTCCCCTTGCTGCTGATCTTTAGCTCTCTCAACTGTCCATGTGCAATGCTGTCAGATTAATCTTTCTCTCTGTTCTCAGAACTAATGCTTTTTTTCCTGACCCCCTAAAAAAATTTTTTAAAGGTTGCCAACTGCCTACAGGCTCAGTTCTAGATTTTCTAGCCTGGCATTTAAGCCTGCCCACACTAACATTTAGAAGATAGTTACCAGGACAATGTCCAGCATGGCGTAGGTACTCAATAAATGGTGGTAGCTCTTACATTTTAGAGCTGCAACTAGACAGTGCCTTGTGCAGGGCTGACATTCAAAAAATAATTCCTGTTCGGTGGACTCTATTAGGGAGAATTCATGACTCACTAAATTACATTACCATAGGATTCCTTGACTTTTTCTCTAACAGCTTGGTTTTAAGGTTAATCTTTCTTAGAGTGTTTCTTAATCAGAGGCTTGGATGGTGAGGCTACAGAGAAGTAGCTCATATAATTCGTTAAACATCTAGGGAAGCATTCCTTTGTAACTGGGATGGATTATGCAATAGTGCATATGGCATCCAAGGATGATTGTACCACTTAAAGCAATATTAAAAACAATGTATCACACTGAATATTCATATGGAGCATCTATACCTAAATGACACTAACTCATAATCAAGTTGGAATAGCTGTTTTTAGCATTTTTAACTATAACATGCCAAGACATGATTATTTGCATGTTGTTACTCCATGCATTCTAAGTGAGCCCATACATAATCCGTGTTTAACAATGGTTTTGGAGTGAATGTGATGTTCCTTCAAGAGCTAGCTGCATTTCTGTAACATGGGAGTTATGAAGGAGAATTTTATTTCTGTTGATGTAGACGTTTATTCAAAAAAGAGAAGTATTTTTAAATGTTGGTTACTTTTCACATTGATTTAACTGATTTAAATGAAGAAAAAGTGTGAAATTATTCTGGAGCATAAATCCAGTTGTCTTGGAAACTTTGAGAGATAAAAAATGAAAACAAGATATTGTCATGCTTAAACTGCAAGGGATATGAATATAAATCACCTCTAAATTTCTTTATATTTTGTTCCAGTATAAATAAAACTCATTATTAAGGACCAGAAAATATTAAAGACATGGTGGATGTAAAACAATACATATTTTGTAATATATTGTGTTTATATCACCTGTCCAGAAAACCTAAATCCAGCATTTTGTTACTGATTTGGGACAGGTTTTTTGTGGAGGTTCAATGTAAGAACAGGAGTCAAACAAAAGTCAGTCGTCAGTCTGTCTCTCTTGCTAGTAATTTCACTTTTGTTTATGCTTTAGATAACTGTGCCCAAGTCCTGATATCCCATTTAACACTTAATCAGATTACAAGTTTTAAGTGACACAAACAAATAACATACAATGAAATTCTATTTGTACTGGGCTTTACTGAGGAAAGCTCAGCGGTGTTAGCAGGTTCTTACAAAATGACGCCTCCCGGCAACATTAGCTGTAGCAATGTGCAGGGTGCTCTCTAATACTTTGCAGAAAATAAAATGCAAGTAGGGAGCTGATGCATTCTTTCACAAAGGCTTTTTATAAGCAACAACTTAGTCTATGTGAAAGCCATGGAAATTAAAGCACATCCTTTAGTAGAGGCAAACAAACTGTCTCTGAACTAAATATTTCAGGGAGAAAAGTGGAATCCCTGAGATTCTAAAAGTGGCATCTAGGACTCGTTATATAGTTAGCATAAAAAGGGATCCACGTTTAAGCAGAAGCAAGAATGGCTTTATTTATCAGGACTATTACTAGTGACTTCTGTAATAACAAAGCAAGTTGCTTCTGTATATTTCTACTCCTGACCCTGACATCCACTGGCTAATTTTCAATTACCTTTTTCTCCTTTTTTCTTTCCTTTCTTCCTGATCTCAAATAACATACTTCTTTATTATGAGGTTTTCTTCCCTTTTCTGCTTTTTCTAGTAGCCAAGGATGGGTTCTTTAAACTGTGACTACTCTGGAAATGCAGAGTATTGAAATAATTATAATCTATAATGTATACATTTTAACCTTAAATAAATTAGGTAGATATAAATTTAAAGAGGAGTAGCTATCCTCTTTGCAGTTACCCATTTCCTAGGGAAACAGCCTTCCCACTCGCCCTCCCTACCCTCCCTACGCCACCAATACACACACGCACACATGCTCACACACACACACACTCACACACAGAACAAACCAAAGAACAGTGGGAGGTATCCTACTCTTACACCACACTTTTAGTTTTCTCCCTCTAGGCAGCTTGGCAAGTTACTAGAAATGGAAGAGATGTGTACCTGTTTGGATGGGTGCTTTGGAATTGATAGTTTTTAAAGATGTAGTTTCATTCACCTGATAGGATCTATAACCTCTTTTAGGAATTAATGACATGCCCATCCAAACTGTATTATGGTACTTCCCTCCCAGGGCCTGTTACTATTGGGATTCTGTATCTCTGTAGGATAAATTAAATGTATGTTTGTCATCAAAGCTGTTTTTCATTATATGTCCCCTGTGCATGATTTCTCTTATGATGCCATGTTTGACCATGCAGGATAGAAGTGTAACATGAGTGGACTGACAGGCAAAAGTAGGGCGTGAAAGGAAGCTAAGTCTTCTGACTCATAGTTATTTCTGGTTGAGAGCTGGGAGTTAGGGTAGCTGGGTTCTAAATCTCTCAGATGGGATCAATGAAGACATCTAAGAGTACCAATGGTAAGAGGTGTGCAAATCACAAATCTACTTTTCAGTCTTTCTTAGCTGAAAGGGCTGAATGGTAAAGGAACAAAACACACAAAGTCGAAACTATTTTAGATGAATTTGAGAAAAATGAGATTAGAAAAAAAAAATTGTCCTGGCTATAATAGCAGCAGTAAGGAGTTGCTGAATGGGGTGGTATTGACTCCAAGAAACAAATGAGATAGTTTTGCTAGAAGATAAGAAGAGAGCACTTTGACACTAATGATGATTACCTTGGAACTGGCTTCAGAGAGCTTTGTAATGGGAACACTGGCAAGACTGCAATCAGTCTCCCAGCCTTTCTCGTGGTGGTGAGGCTCCATCAGGGTGTAGAAGAGCAAACTCTGAAGAACTGCAACTATAGCTTGAGTTGGTTTTGGGTAATACTTATCCTTTCATCTTAAGAGTAAACAATGAAGAGATACTTGAAATGTAGGCAAGGTGAAAGAATATTGTAGATAGGAAATCATAATCTGGCATACAAATGTAATTCTGACGGTTGAACTCCATGGCATTTGGGGACTTTCTTGGGACAGGGGTAGGGTCTTTTATTTCTCTTTTGCATGCCCTACCACATGGCAGAGGACCTTCCATGTCTTAGACACAGTTCTCAGTCAATGATGGTTTAGGGGCTAGTGAGCAAAGCAAAACGTTGCTTATAGCTGCCTATTTATTTTCTTATGGGGAGGTTGGAGTATTTCTTTTTTTCTGTATAACCAGTTTCTTGTTGAATTTTTACACTTTTCGGTGTAAATGAGAAGTATCTCAAGAAGGGGCTTTTATGCACAGCTTGAAATGTTCATATAACCTAAAAACAAATAGAAAGTCATACATCATACCAGCTTAGATTCACTTGGACTTGCATAGAAATTTGTAAATAATAACTTGTATTTCCCATATTATGCAAACTTTTCAATATTTAGTTGTTTCTATATTGAATGGATATAGAAAATGTACTCTTTTAAGGATTTACTCAATTTTATATTGACAATGAAATCTTAGACTAAGAACAAAACTTTTCCATTTTTGATGGATTGAGGAAAGTTATCACTAAAGTATTATTGAGATTAAGATAATTTTCATGAGATTTTCGTTGTAGTGTTGGCAGTTTTTCTTTTGTTGCATATAATGGTGGTGCTAAATTAAAAACACAATTCATGTATTTGAAAACTTCCCCACTTTATTCTCATGCTAAATGCTTTGGAGGGTAATGGAGGTTTGTTGGAAAAGACTTTCATTAGGTTCATCATTAACATAGTAAAATGACTCATTGTTAAAAAAAACAAAACAAGAAAAGAACCTAGTAAATGTTAGAGTTGGAAAAAGTAAACACTGCACTCTCAAAAGCTCACTTACTGATTTTCTTTTTTTTAATTTAAGTTCAATGAGCCAACATGTAGTCACTTACTGATTTTCATATTTACCTTCCTTACCTGAAGAAATTATCATAGAGTTTTAACAGTATTTAGATTGAGAGTTTAAAGAAGTGAAAGTCTAAGTCAAATGGAAGGAAATGCCCTGTATTAAATCTGTATATGTTTTCAACCTTGGTTGAATTCTCAAGTTAAAAAAAAAAAGGAGAAAACATTCTAGACTCAAAGAAGGTGTGTGTTGTAGGAAAAAAAAGAAGAAGGGAAAATGCAAATAAAAAAATAGTGAGAAAGAGATTAATAATCCAGAACCAAGAATGGAATTATTATAATAGTTTTTAACTTGAAGGAAATTCCAGAAAGGTCAGTGATGTGATAATTGATAACATTATGTGTTTTTCTTTTACACCGTTCCCCAAACATTTTATATTGTGGTTATATTCTTTAAACAATTAAAAATTCAAAATCCTATAGTAGAGCTAGTATTTATGATGTTAAATTGAGACTATCAGATTAGATTTATTCATTCCATTTATTTAATCCATATACTGAGTACCTAAAGTTAAAAAACAACAATATCAACAACAGATCTAACGTTATGATCTTTAAGAGAACAAACTAAAACTATGTATTTGCTGATATAGTCGTGCTGAGTTCTTACCTTGACTAGTGATTGCTTGCAAGATGTTGCTTATAGTCAGACTTGTCTATATCTCAGTTGACTTGAATGTTCGGAGTCTGGTTTGGTATCTTTCAGTCCTCAGAGTTCACTGTGGCTTAGGTAACTTGGTTCCACTTAATCATGATGAGATTATTATATGGATATATTTGTTCCATTTAATCATACTTCCACAGGTTCAGTTATTTGAATAATAACATAGATGCACTGTGCAATACAATCAGCTTCATATAAAAAAAAAATCCAAAGAAATTACAGTTGTAATTATAAAAAGGAGCCAGCAGTAATACTTGCTTCATAAGGTAGTTGGGAGGATTAAGAGTCAATACATGCATATGATTAGAACAGCACATGTCATGGAGTAAACTTCCAATACATATTGTATTTACAAAAAATATTGTATTATTATTACTTTTTTATCTCGGCAAGATTTTCTCAAGTTGGATTGGAGATCATAGTGTTTGAACTGATCCATATGTGATGAGGATAATTTTGATCATGTATTCTAAATGATTTGGCTTCCTTTGAGGAGAGAAGAGCTAGAAATTTAAGGTTTCATTTATAGGAATGTATTTTAGCAAACTTGTGAGTGTTGATATGGGATGGCATAAAGTTAAAAGCAGTGTGGTAAGTGCAGAAAGCATGGAACTTACAACAGGAACATTGAGGTCCTAATTCTTATATACTACCTGTGTGACTTTAGGCATATCACTTAGACTTCCTGAGTTAAGTCTTAGTATCTGTATTTATAGAATAAAGATCATTTTGCAGTCCACAAACTTGTTATGAGGTTCCATTTAAGAGAGTATGTGTACATCTCAAATACACCGTCTGCCATATAGTTGCGGTTCTTAAGTAATTCATAATTTATTTTTGTTAAATTATACTTGTTAAATAGCTTAGTATTTATTTTAATTGGAAGATAATATAGTGCCAAGTTTATAAAATAAATTATATATATTGGTGATGGCCCTGCATATATCCATTTCCCTGTAGTTATATTTTTCTATTGATCACACTAAAATTAATATATGATGCTTTGTAAAATATTTGTTTTTTATTGTAGATGATTTGATTGCTTTATATTCTATGTAGTATATTTTCCTTCAACGTAACTGCAGTTTAAAAAGCATGTGGGTTTCCGGTCCTCCATCTTCCTTCCCTTCCCCTCTCAAATGAAAGCTCCATCTGGACCTTGTCTATACTTATATTAGGGAGAACAGATTGTTTTAAGAAACTTATTAATTTTAAAAAGCTCATCAATTTGGGCAAAGTGATTGGTACTCTTGGTGTTAACATCAATTTAAATTCACTTGCGAAAAGTCCATTCATGATTTCCCAGCCCTCTTTTTACTTGCAGATGTGACGTGGTAACCAGACAAATCTGCCCTGTAGTCTAGAGTCAGCTGAGCTGAGACATAGTTATGGCACCCTCCCCCGTGCCCTGCGCCACTCACATTGATTATGCTCATGTTCATTTTTAACGTCTAGATTTTCAGAGATATGTAACCACCATAGGTTGATCAAATGTCAGAAGGACAAATTAACATCTAAAAGAGAAAGGAAGTTTGCTGGCATTTGTTAATCCACCTAGTATTTAATGAGCTCCACTATGTGGAGGATGATAGAGCAATGCTTTCACAATTCTGAGGGGAATTTTTCTTAACTGAAAATTCTCTAACTAGCCAAAATGCCAATCAAGTATGAGAACAGATTAAATATATTTTTAATAGTAGGAGCTCTTAGAAAGTTTGTATCACATATACTCTTGCAGTGGAAATGTCATGAGATTGTATGCACTGAGGGGATAAAGCCAGAAAGAGAAAGCCACAGATGGAGGAAATAGTGGTGTCAAGTCAAGAGCAAGAAAGAGATAGTGGTGGGATGTCTCAAAATGGCACATGTACAAATGGCCTGGGGAACAGTTTAGATTAAAAAAAAAAAAGTTCTGAAGCTTCTGGAAGAAGCTTACAGAAACAGTGACTTGACAGAATATATTATGTAATCACAAGTTCATAAATAACTGAAAGTATATAAATGCAAATAGTGTAAGAAAAAGGCAAAGGCAATATTTTAGAGGCCACCTACTAAGCAAACTATACAAGACAGTACAAATATAAAACAAATTCTGATGCATTTTTATAAATGCATGGTTTGTGAGGGGAAAAAAATCTATTTGATCTTAATGTGAGGAACATTTTCTCATGAGTGATCCAAGACTCATGACATTGGATCTGTACTGGAAAAAAAAATGTATACACACACACACACACACACACATACGCATAGCGCTAACACATTACCTGGCTTGACATTGAACAGCTACTTACAGAATAATTGTAATATAAGAGCCATTTATTGATTTTCAACTTTTAGAGATAACCCATAATGAAATATAGAAGTCATTGTTATGGTTGCATGACAAAATAAAAATATCCAACAGTCTTGAAAATGTAGAAGCTAAAGTTTAACCTATAGGAGACAGGGTATTGAAGGGAGAAGAATGTCTAATACTGACATCTTATAAAACATGGGATTGAGAACACCCATTGAAAAGTGATGAAGTAAGAAATAAGATTTTAAGAAATTATTTGCAATTACAGAGATAACAGGACTAAAGTAATAATATACATATCAAACATCTGAAGGGGAAATGGAAGTAGAAGAGAAGTGTAAGTGGTTTACATCCTCATCTTTGATATGAGGAAGTCAATAGATAATACAATTGACAAAAATTAGAGTTATACTGATATTGCATAGTAGTTCAGAGACAACCTAGAAAAGAATTTGAAGTGGAAACAGGTTAAATTCCTAGAAGAGTATTAGCAGTTAAAGAAGAATGAGTTGTTGTGGAAGATTCTGGGCTTTCCCAGACAGTTTATATGGAAATTTAAATAATATATTTGCATGTATCACATTAAACACAATACCAATAAATGTAAAATAACCCCTAAATTTGTTACAGCAACATGCTGCTCTGGTTTGATTGTTTATCACCTCCTGGGTTTTATCTCTGCCACAGTTTAACCCCTTGGGAACTGGCATCGACTTTTTGGGGGTTACTCAGAGTCAAACACAAGGATTTTCAATAAAAATAAATAAATACATTTGGAGTGATTGAGCTTCTATATTAACTTCTTAACTAGGAATCAAATTTATGGAAGTATATAGGTCCATTCATTGTTAATCTGACTAACAGTTACTGAGCAAGTACAATGTGCAGGTCACAGTTGTGGGCTCTTGTGGACTCAAGGTACGACATTATTTCAGTTTGATAAGTATTCATATAAAGTATATTATTTTTTAAAGATTTTATTTATTTGAGAGAGAGAGAGAGCAAGTGAGAGAGAGAGAGAGCACAGGGAGCCCAATGTGGAACTCCATCCCAGGACTCTGGGATCATGACCCAAGCTGAAGGCAGACGCCTGACCAACTGAGCCACCCAGGTGCCCTAAAGTTTATTATTTGCAGTATTTTTTTAATGTCTCTGGTGTGCCAGGCACTGTCTAGGCCTTGGAGATGCAATGGTTCCTTCAGACATAGTAGAGTTCTTGTTCTCTTAGAGTCTGCTGGTTCCTCCAAAAAGGCGCCATATACTTTCTGCGTACTTTTTGGTTGACTGATTATGATGTGAAAGTACTCAAAATATCTGTAGAATTTACCAGTTCAGATACTATAAAGAGTTCATGAACCCTGAAGAAAACCACTTTTCATAAGAAAAAGAAATGAATTTAGTGAAAGTGCATTCCCATAATAGAGATCTAGAAGGACTAATCTTGAAGAATGAGAAAAAGTTACCACCCTGTTCATTGCCCTGAAATAATAATCATTTGTGGCTGTGACCTGTGGCAGTGTAGGGTAAGAAAGACAAAGAGTATTCATCTTTGATTTTTAAAACCCTATTAAGAGATCGAATAATTATTGATGCTTTAGATGATTTAGGGATTTAAGTAGAAGTAATGTATTTGTGAATTTGCACCAGTTTATGTGTGGGAGGGTGAATGTTAGAGGAGTAATTGGAAAAAGCAATGATCAGGATGGGTTGTGGTAATTTTGGGGTCACATGCAAATTGGGAGTTGTATCCATGAATAGTTTTTCTTTAAATATACATGATTTTATATCCTGTCTTCTCCCTTTCCAAGAGCCTCCAAATATACTTCTCAGTTCCTCCATCCAATCCGTGCACCTGGCACAATAGGAACAGATGGAAGAATACAAAGTCTCAATTAAAACTGCCTTTGAATATATAATGAATTCCTGTTTTGAATTCTTGTGAATTAGAAACACAGTGCCAGCACTCTGCCACCTTGTGGCGCTTGAAGTCATTGCAGCACATGCAGAACTCAAAATCAGCACCCAGTTAGTTCCTTAACTGGGGCTATATGGATTAAGTTTTATGGGCAAACACTTTAGTTAAAGGGATCTAGTTACCCAAAATTCGTGAAAATACATTTAGGCTTAGTTCTCGTATGTGTATGTGTATGTGTGTTTGTGTTTTTTTTAATGTAGATACATGTCATCGACTGTAATTCTTTAACCTGCCACAGAATAATGATTTCCAAATTTCAAGTATCATGGAAGCTTAGAACTGGAAGGACCTCAGAGATCATCCAATCCAAAATTAGAATCCCTTTTGTTATCCTTCTAATAGGAGAGCCCACAATCTCAGCTTAACCATCTCTAGAAGAGTTTATTTAATTTTGCAAAGCTGATTGTCCTAACCACCTTTGATAATATTTATCCAAAGAACTGCATATTCAACTAATGTTGTATGCATACAGCTCATATTTTTTCCATATAAACTACAGAAACATTATTAAAGGATATTAATTCAACTGCGTTTTCCAAATCTATTAGGTCAGCACCAAGTACATAATAAACACTTCATAAATAATAGACCTATTCAAGTTTTTCCATGTTTAATTTTTTAAGATTTAGGATCATAGACTATTAGAACTGTAAGGAAACTATATGCCCCAAAACAAAATGCTTTCAATAGCTTATCTAATATTCTTCCAGTTTTACATTTTTACCTTTGTCCTTTTAATTAATTTATTTTTTGAAACAAAGAGTCATAGAGTATATCCTATGCTAGATGCTGAAGATGCAAAATATAAAAGATACACTGAGTGTTCTTAAACTTTTTTAACTCCCTGGGGAACAACTTATCTGAGTATAAAAATTTAAGTTTCTTGAGAAAGGTATGTAAAAACTGCAGTGGGGACCCCAGTGAAAAGTATCTTTAGTTGTTCATGTATTCATTTTCTATACTATGTAATAAATCACCACAGATTTAGTAGTTTTAAACAACACAGCTTTATTACCTCACCATTTCCATTGGTTGAGAGATCAAACATAGCTTAGCAGGATTCTCTGTTTCGGGGTTTCATTGGCTATAATCCACTGAAGAACCCAACTTCTTTTGGCTGTGGGTGGAGGCCAGCTCAGGTGTTAGAGGCTACCTGTCATGTAGCCTTCTCCAGAGGCAGTTTATAACATGGTTGTTTGCTTCTTCAAGGCCAGCATAAGAATGTCTCTCTCTCCAGTCTTGTAAGACAGAGTCTTATGTAATAGAAGGCAATCTTGGGCATAATATGCCATCATCTTTGTCATTTAAGGTAACCTATTCTCGAGAGTGACATCCCATCACCTTCACCATATTCTGTTAGTTTGATACCAGTCACCACTGGTTCTGCCTGAATTCAAGGGCAGGATATTACAGGAAGGCATGGACACCAGGAGGCAGGAATTTGGGGGGTCATCTTAAACTTGAGTCTGTCAGAGCTGAAGAAAATCTGTCTTGAGGGCCCAGGAAGGCTTCTCAGTGGAAGTGGACATTGAGATGAGCTGTGGCATTTTCCATGTAGATAAGAAGTAGGTAAACAAACCCACCTGAGAGAATAGCTTTGTTGGTGTTTAAGAGTGAAGAAAGATTGGACAGGTAGGCCGGAGTCAAATCACAAAAGGCCTCATTTTGTTACGGAGTACACCAAAAGGAAAGGGGAAAATTGATGAGTACCAGGCAGGAAGTTCCAATGGTCCAAGGTCCCTGGCATAAATGCTATCCTGGCAGTAATACAGACAGCAGGTGGGAAGAAGATAAGCTAAGAGGCAGGGGAACAATGACATGCTCTAGTGTGGCAGACAGCTGAGTCCTGTGGCAGACGGCTCAGCCAGTCGCGTACCGTCTGGATACAGGAAACATTTAGGAGGTTCAGTCACCTCCTGTGTGTCATTACTTATAGAGTAGTGGTGAGGGAGAGGTTATGGGCATTTTCATATGTGTATTGAAAATCAGTAGATTTCTGTCCGGTGAAATGTGACTTAATTTTTAATGGTGTTCTAACTGAAGGGCACCGATGTTTCTGTAAATATGCCAAATCCCTTGTCTAAAGCCAAATTGGTCTTTAAAGGCAAGTGGCTTTGATAAAACCAGATCTGTAGGATGAATTCTCTGACCCAGAGCCAGGCACAGGGCGGGCAATGGATAACTGACCCCTACCTTGAGTGAGTAGAGGAAGACTAGAAGCTTCATAACATTTCATCATTTGATGTCCTATTTGAAAGGAGCCTTGTGCTGACTTTTGCTTCAGTCTGATTTTAAAGTGAAGGTGTAATATTGGGTTCTTTTGTCATCAGACATAAGTAAAGATTATGTTCTGGCATAGGACTGGGGAGGCAGCTGGAAAAGTGTTCTCATTAGCTGAGCCTGGCGTGGTACCCTCTCTATTTGACCATCTCTAAGAGGAGTTGGATGAGATTGTGTGGTGATTTTATCCTATAGCTCTAAGACTGAGAAAAGACGAGCCCGAGGAGAGAGACTGACACCCTTATAAGCATCAATAGAGTGAGAAAGAGCTAGCTGAAGGAAGTTAAACTCATTTCTAGCAGAAAAGCTGATTTGTGGGCGCCTGTGTGTTCTTCCCCACATCATGAATGCTTCTAGCTAAACAAGTTAGAGCGGAGAGTTCTTGTCTTTTTGTCAGCCCAGCGTTCATTTTTTCTCTTCCTAATTGCACTCCTTTTTCATCGTGGGCTTCACCTCTCTCCCACTGAGGGCAATTTTCATATGACTGTAAATCAAGATATATGTCCCCATATTCCAGAAGCCGGGGGAAATACAGGGGCTGTAACTTGCCCCTTCTGCCAGATGCTCTCTCCTAGGAGGTGCACAGACATTTCCAGTGTTGTCGGCATTTAATCATTCCAGCACAGCTGACTTTCCTTTTTCCTTGTCTAGTTCCTTGATCCTCTGATCTTTCCCACATCCTTCCAATACTTTTTTTTTTCTAATTAAGTTTGTCAGAGTTAGTTGTTTATAACCAAAGAAAATGATACACTAGTTCATTAGCATTTTAGAAGGGAAGGGTAAAATAATGTTTATTACACCTCTATCAGCTGTCAGACGCTCTGTTAGATGTTTTACATAATGTCTTATTTTATCATCGCTAAATTGTCATGAAGTATAAACTTATCTTAATATTAATGGGTTGAATCACTTTAATGGATTTCTAATATTAAACCCAATTTGCATTTCTGGAATAAAGCCAAGTTGGTCATGATGAATTTATATCTTAAAATGCAGACGTATTATATAGCTAGATTCAGTCTGGTAAGATTTTGAGAAGAGTTTTTACATCTATGATTACAGTGAGATTGCATAATTTTACTATATATTAGTCTCAAAACTGAATTGGTGAGTGTACCTATTTTTCTTACTCTGCAGAAACTTTCCCATAGTTTTCGAATTTTTCCCCTCTTGGTTGGTTGACAGAACTTACCTTCAAAACTCTGTGAGCCTAGTGTTTTCTCACAGGATTATTTTTAATTTTTGTATTCATTATCATTAGTAGTCATAGGGTTGTTCAGGCTTTCTCTTTGTTTTTGAGTCCAGTTTAAGAAATTATGATTTTCAAGGAATTTGACCATTGCCTTTAGATTTTCAAATTTATCGAGGAGAGCTTTTTCTAAGATGATATCTTATTATTTTTTCAGATTTTCTGCTATATCTAAAGTCATGCCCCTTTTTATTCCTAATTCTGTTTAACCATATGTTTTCCAATATTTACCTTTTTCATAACTCTAAGGGACACCATTAACTCTGTATTGTCCTGTGTGAAGCAGATTCCCTAGATCACAATGCCAGGATACATCATTTCTATAGAATATTATATGAATGTGGCCCCTGAAATTATGTTCTGGTTTTTTCTCTTTCTTGAGAGATATTTCCAAAATTTCATCAATTATATTTGTTTTGAAAAAACAAAAGTTGGCTTTGTTAATCCTCCTTATTATATTTGTTTTCTTTTTTTACTAATTGGTTCTCTTTGTAATTGTCTTCTTCCTAAATTTATGTTGGATTTCTGTTTTTTATTTTCTAATCTCTTAATTTAAATATTTTACTTATTGCTTTTTCAGATTTTTTTCCTTACTTAATATATACACTTAAGGCTCTAAATTTTTCCATTTCAGGGGTGCCTGGGTGGCTCAGTCAGTTAAGCATCTGCCTTCAGCTCGGGTCATGATCCCAGGGTCCTGGGATCAAGCCCCGCATAGGGCTCCCGGCTCAGTGGAGAGCCTGCTTCTCCCTCTGCCTCTGCAGCTCCCCCTGCTTCTTGTGTGCTCTCTCTGTCAAATGAATAAATAAAATCTTTAAAAAAATAAAAAAATTTCCATTTCAATCTTTTTAACACCATTCCACACATTTTTGTATGTATTAGATTTAAGGCTATTCAGCTGTCTTATTTTATTTTATTTTTTTAAGTAGGCTCCACTCATGGAGCCTAACCCAGGGCTTGAACTCATGACCCTGAAATTAAGAGTTGGATGCTTAACTGACTGAGCCACTTAGGTGCCCCTCTGCTGTCTTCTTTAACTCCTAAGTTATTTAAAAAATGTGCTTTTTACATTTCCAAATATATGTGTCTTCAAAGCTATTTCTTTTTTCATAATATCAAGTTATTTCATGGTTAGCAATATTGTTTTTATAGTACAGATTCTTTGACATTTGTTGAGGCCTGATTTATGACCTACTGTGGGGTAAATTTTTATAAATGTTCCATGTGTAGTTGAAAATTACATTCACCAGCTGATGAGTGTAATGCTTTATGTCAGTTAGATCAAGATTATGCTATATTCAGTTAGATCAAGATTATTAATCTTGATTAAACTCTGTTACTTCTTGTATATCAGACCTTTTTGTTTACTTCCAGTCTTCCTTAAGCATATATTTTCAAATTTTGGTCATAGTATCTTTGCTTTGTTTGTCTGAAAATGTTTTTATTTTATCCTTTTTCTTAACATACAGTTGCATGATATAAAATTCTGGTTATTTTTTTCTGTGTAATTTGAAGATATAATGACATCCTCTTATAGCTTCCATTTTACTCTCTATTAAATTGTGTTACTTTGTAGGTAATACGTCTTTTCTCTCTAGCTGATTTTAGGACCTACTCTCTATCGTTAGTGAGTAGGTTTTTTGTGGAGTGTTTGTTTGTTTCTTTTAATAAATCCTGCTGGGATTTTGCATGTTACCCAAGCCTGTGAACTTATATATTTCAAATCTGGAAAATTCACAGTCTTTTTTGGGATAATGTTCCTCTCCCTTCAGTCCTTTTTTGGAACTCCCAATAGAAGAGTATTGGCAAGATGCTTTGATAGGTCATACAGGTTCTGCTCTACACAAAGTTCCCCGGTAAGGGAAGAAGTAAGGCTTCAAGGTCAGCCCATTCTTTGTTTGCCACCTTGTGCCTGAGAGTCTGTACCTATCCAACAGTGTTGCCTCTTTTTAAATGTTCCTTTTTTTTTTTCAAAGTTTCTTTTTTGGCTGCCTAGGGTTCCATATGCTGGACCATTTTGTTCTAGTCTCCATTTTTTTCTTAACTTCTTTATCTTATTTCTCATCTTTTTATCTTCTGTGCTGTCCTCTGGGGAAATTTTCTCGGATCTGTTTTCCATTTCCTAATACTCTACCTATTCAGCTGAGTGTAATTTGTTTATTCTTTAAATATTTAATGGCTTTTTTTTATGTCTGGAAATTTTATTTGGTTCTTTGGATCTGCTTTCTCTTTTTAGTAGTCTCTTGTTATTAACACATACCTTTGACTTTTTCTTTTATATCTTTGAACATATTAAAACCTAGTTATTATGCATTATTTATCTTGTGTTTGGGATTATTTTACTCTGTTGTTTTCTTGTGCTGGCTCTCAATCATAATGATTTATCTCCTTGAAAATATTATGATTGGTTTTATTGTTTTCTTAAATTTTGAGTTAATTTTTATGGAGATTTATCTACAAGAATTCTTTGAGATTAGGTTGAAGGTGATTTTCTGAAGAAAGAGTGTGTGTTTTTTTCTTCCAGACATCTGAGGGACCATTTTATAGTCTTATGTTGGTGCTTTTTTGGACCACACAGGTAGCGTGAATTTGAGCCCAAAATCTGGAAAAAGGGTAAAGTTATGATTACAAATCCTCATTAGATTTTCTTCCTGCTTATTCATTGTCAGAGTCAAGATTGATAAACATCCTTACCACCTTTGTTTATGGCTATATTTGTCTGCCTGTGTGACTGTAACAAAATGCTATAGATTGGGTGGTTTAAATAACACATTCATTTTCTTACAGTTCTGGAGACTGGGAAATCCAAGATCAAAGTGTCAACAAAATCAGTTTCTGGGGAAACTCTTCCCTCTGGTTTATAGGTGGCTGCTATTTTGCTACACCTTCACAGGGCCCTTCCTTGGTGCATATGCCTGGTGAGAGAGCTAGCCTTCTGGCATCCTTCCTTCTCAGGACAGTAATCCTATTAGATCAAGGCCCCACCCTCATGGCCTCATTTAACCTTAATTACTTCCTTAAAATGCCCATTTCCAAATATAGCCTCACTGGGGGGTTAGGGGTTCTATATCTAAATTTTGAGAGAACACAAATATGCAATCTGTAACAGTTGGGTAGTTATTTTCCTGGTAGACCCTTTCATTGAGGAAATGACGATTTGGGCTCTCAGTTTTATACAGAGATCCTTGTTCTGACTCCTCACCTTGTTTGAACCTTAGAGTAAGTTTCCTGTTCCTCTGATTTCATTAAAAGGAACTATTTAGGCAATTGGGAATGACAAATGTCCTCAGTACTTCTACCACTGGATTTATTTTCAGCTTCTGAGAATTTTCTATAGCCTCCATTCAGATTATTATATGCATATAATATATAATATATTATGACTATAAAATATTTAAAATATATAATATATATAAGCTATTATAAAATATTCATATATATTTTTACCCTATATTTTTATTATAAAAGTTTTCACTTTTGTGTTGTACAAAAGTAGATAAAATAGTAGAGAACTTATAACAAGCTCTTATATACCTGTCCCATAGATGAACAATCTTCAACATTTTGTCAAACTTACTATAGTTTTTTTAGAGCTATAATATCACATTATTCCACCTCACAAACCAGTGTATGTAATGCTACAAATAAAGTTATTTTCTACATAATTACCTAGAAAGTTACCAAAAAAATCTTTACTATCATCCAATAGTTGCTTTATGTTCTAATGTCCCTTAATGTTTCAAAAATGTTATTTTATAGTTAGTTTGTTCAAATCTGGATTTAAATAAGATGGATCTTTCCCTTTGCTTTTTTGTTTTTATTTTAAATTCCCTTTAATCTAGAAGAGTTCCCCTTTTAGTTTCTTAATGCCAAAGACTCATTGAGAATTAGTTACCTTATAGAACTGCTTCCTTATGATGTATAAAATGTTTCTGTTCTCTTCATATTTCCTGTGAACTAGAAAACAGACATAAAAACTGGATTATATTTGGTTTCAGTATCCTTGGCGTGGATATTTCATAGGTTGTGTTGTGTACTTTATATGCATGAATCCAGAAGGCACATATATGTCTGGCAATCATAATATTAGTGATGAGATTTGTCAGTAGTGCAGGTTTCGCCAGACCCTTTGTGAAGTCCCTTGTTAAACTTTTTGCCTATTACTTTTACTATCTACTGATGCTTGTTATCTTCTTCATTTTTTTTTAACAGAGATTGTCAATTGGTGATTTTCTATTCCATCATTTTCTCTGTATTTATTAGATGAAAGTTTTCTGAAATTTTCCTTACAACTGAGATTATTAGTTGTCTCTGAACTTGAATTTGTACAAAAGAGAGGATAAATGTTTAATTTTTTCTATTTAATTACCAATGATCATGGTGAATAGTTTCTACCTTAGTCCCTCCATTTGCTATCCAATGAGTTTTGGTTTATTTTGTTTTAAGTTTGTGTCTTTTATAATGGGATGCTCCCAGTTATTTTTAAAAGAAGAGGGAATATAGGGGCGCCTGGGTGGCTCAGTTGGTTAAGCAACTGCTTTCAGCTCAGGTCATGATCCTGGAGTCCCGGGATCGAGTCCCACATCGGGCTCCCTGCTCAGCAGGGAGTCTGCTTCTCCCTCTGACCCTCTCCCCTCTCATGCTCTCTCTCTATCTCATTCTCTCTCTCAAATAAATAAATAAAATCTTTAAAAAAAATAAAAGAAGAGGGAATATAAATAGAAAATAAATAATCAAGAATATTGACTACATTTTTAATTAGTATTTCTCAGGTTCATAAAAAAGTTTTTAGATATGCCATTTGCTAGGATATAATACCTTCATATTGACATGAGTAGTTCCTATTTTTTTTTAGAAGTGGAGGGAGGGGCAGAGGGAGAGGAGAGAAAGAATCTTAAGCAGGCTCCATACCCAGCTCAGAGACTGATGAGGGGCTCAATCTCACATCCCTGAGATCATGACCTGAGCCAAAATCAAGAGTCAAACTCTTAACCAACTGAGCCACTCAGGAGCCCCAAGAATAGTTCTTAATTTGGTGAGCATTCAAAATTAAATTTCCCAGTCCTTTAAATCCTATGCCATTATTAGTGTTGTCATTCATTCTTGTTATCCTTTAAGGTCATCGTGATGCTACATTTCAATAATGATTTTCCTGATTTTTTTTTTCTAATATTTTATTTCCCCAGCACTCCACTCCTTCATCCATAGAATTTGGGTTGAGATAAATAACAAGCCTATTCTTAATCTTTTTTACTGAGCAAAGGATTAATAATGGGTAATAAAACAGTCAAATAGTGATTTGTTTTTTAACTCATGCTAATAAGAATGAGAGAGAGAGAATTAAAGCTTATAGGAGTGAATTTCTTAGCATCCAAAGAAAAGATAAATGGCACTTTAAACAAATTTAGAATTAATATTTTGTGAAAACATTCATTAATATGACTGTTTCTTTTTATACCTTTTATTTTATCAATACCTTATTGTGTGGAGAAAATGGAGACATCAGTGTAGTACAAAAACCTTATTTAAAAGGCAAATCAGTCACATTTGTATTAAATAGCAATTATGAAAATAATCACAAACAAGTCACTGAATAGGATTTAATTCATTAGGTTATACTCAAAGAAAAGTTCTGTAGCAATGTGTTTAACAACCAAGAAGGGCACATTCTGGTCACAAACTATGTATGGGAATCTGTAATAAATATGAGTAAATAAGAGGTAAATATTTTATATAAATGAAAAACTAGGAGCAGAAATGTTGTTTTAGGTAGCAAGGATTTGGCTCCAATAATTATTAGTATTAAAATGTGGGTAGCTAAGTCTATAATTAAAAAAAAAAAAAAGCTCTACTCACTCTTCCAAAGGCAACCTATAGTTTAATAATAATAGGATGAAGTCATGTAACAAAGATTTTGATATTCAATATATAGACAGAAAACATGTATATAAAAGAACTTCTAATTTTAAATGCTTTATTTGAAAAGCCTCCTTGTAAAAAAAATAATGAAAAAATAAAAAGCCTCTTTACTTATTTATATAAGACACATGGAGATGTATAAAAAAGGCAAAGTGTGTATTGTAGGATGAGAATAGCACATGTCATACCATCAGACCAAGCAGCATTGCCATTTGATGTTTTCTATACGCTGGTGTCCAAGAACTAATTGGTGAAGAAAAGCATCTTAATAATTATAGTTGGCATTCACTCATTCATTCATGCAGCAATCATATGTCAAATATAATGTGCCAAATAGAGTTCCAAGAGCCAAGAGGAAAAAAAAAAAGAATATTAATAAGGATGCCTCATTTAAGGAGCTCATATTCTCTTTGGAGAATTATGCATAGAAATAGTTAACAGTAGTTCATTATGAAAAGTGTTATAATGGAAATATGGAAGATGTGTGGTGGGTGACTTGAAAAGCATAGGGATTCTTTTTTTTTAAAGATTTTATTTATTTATTTGACAGATAGAGACATAGCCAGAGAGCGAACACAAGTAGGGGGAGTGGGAGAGGGAGAAGCGGGCTTCCCGCCGAGCAGGGAGCCTGATGTGGGGCTCGATCCCAGGACCCTGGGACCATGACCTGAGAGCGAAAGGCAGACGCTTAATGACTGAGCCAACTAGGTGCCCCATGTGTAGGGATTATTTTGTCTGGGTAAGATGGAAAGAGCTTTTCCAAGGGGGTAAGTTTACCTTTAGGTGTTGAATGTTGAATACTCACCCATCAATCGGAGAAATAGAGAATAGCAATTTGAAATTAGAGAATCAAACACATTTGTAAAGACAGGAAGTTTTCAAACAGCAGGTAGTGTTCAGCATAACATGTTGTTCTGTGTGATTGGAGGAGAGAGTGAGGCTCCATGCAATGTGGGTGAAGAAGCGGAAGACTGGATGCCATGAGAAGCTTGGGCTTAGAGACTCCAGTGTTCAACTGGTGTCCAGCAAAGGTTTTGATGTAGTTTTATGTAGTTACCAATTCTTTGGTTTGTGGGAGATAAGGGGAAGATGGGGAGAAATTGGAGGCAGAAAGATGAGTTTGGAGGATATTATCAGAGTTGATGGGTATTGAACCAAAGTAGTGGTAGTAAGACTGCTTAAATAGGTGACAGTTTCAGAAGTTCTTAAAACATAGACTCAGTTAGACTAGAGGAATAGTTGAGCATCATGGGTTACAGACAGAATCAAGAATTATTCTGAAATAGCTAAACTGGGTAGATTATATGGCAGTGAATCAAGAGCAGTTGGAGAAACGGGTTTTAGGGAAAAATTTCCTGAACTTGGCTTTGGGCATATTAGGTACTGAAGAATACCCAGGAAGAACCATGAGGGATGGACACCTAAAAATATCTTCGTCCCTGTAAAATAGGTTTAGAAGGGAAGCATCAAGCTATCCATTTGGGATTTGATTCAGTTTGGCGGATTTTCATTAAAGCAAAGGCTTATTTTTCTGCCTATAAAAAAAAAGCAAGCAAAACTTATGAATATGGAACAAACGTGTTTATCTAAAGCATCAAAAAGCTCAAAGGACCTTTTGATGTAAATTTTCATGATGCAGATTTGAGGAAATTATCATCCTTGTGTTCCCATTTTAGATTCATATTGTAAGATTAGGCCCAGCGTTACCTTTAATCTTGATTGATAGAGATTTAATGAAAGGTATACAAACTTTGTTCAAAGTTTAGGAGATAGAAAGTTGTGAGGAATTTGGGAGATTTGGAGATTTCAGTGACTTTTTAAAAATAATGAAAAACATTTACAAAACAAAGGTTAAAACAGTTGTTTGGATTTATTGACAAGGTGATAATTCAACTATCATTTACTTTCTGACAGTATTTGACAAGCAAGTTTTTCCCCCTCTAGTCATTATTTCAGAGTTTTCCCTCACAAGCACCTCGATGGGTTTTCTCTTCTTGTTTCTTAATTGAGACAAAGTTTAGAGAAAATAATTGACATTGTTGAGAACATCCAAATAGTCAGCAAACCAGAATTTGAGAGTCAGCCTCTCTCTGTCTCTCTCTCCGGCTATTTTCTAAAGTACCCACCCAAGTGGATTATTTAGTAAAAGGCCAAAGTGCCTCTCTCAATAAGCAATTCATAAATGAATGTGAATGACTTAGTGCTATCAAAAGTACTGAGTCAGAGACTTAATTGGAAACTAGTGAACTAAATCTTATAGATAAATGACAGCAATAGCATGAGTCCTTCAACATTAAGCTTGCCTTTACTTAAGCCAGTGGAAGCTGAACACAGAAAAGGAATTTTTACATGTTAAGAAGCAGTAGATTCCCAAGATGCACCACTAACAGAGCTTGGTTTGTGCATTTGTGACTTTTTAGAGAAACACGTATTTATAACACTATTAAACAGAATAACCTTAAATCAAAAGCATAAAGTGTGGTTTGACTAGTAGCATCTGGAAAGAATCAGTCACTTTGCCTATAATGTTTCTAAGCAACCACAAATTGGGGCAATGCAAGGATAGTTCATGGGAAATTAAAGCTGTAATTTTTACATTTTTACAATTTTGGATCTGCTGTAGGGCAAAAACACTGAAAACTAATTTACTTATTTTATCTTTATGTATTAAATACAAATTTCATGTGACATCAAATAATCACAGATTTTTGTGAGCAAATGGACCTTTACAGGAGGTCCAATTTAAGACTTTGTTTCTTATGTATCATTATAATCTGCATGTGTAGTCCAGCATAATTATTTCATGAAATCTAAAGCAACACTGCAACCATGGTATTATTATTATAAAGCTATGAATTTGCTAACATATGTCAGATACTTACTGAACTTAAAAATTTTAATTGGCTTGAATCCAGTCATTATCAAACAATATTTCAGTGTACCTTTTTACAATATGACTCTACATGTAAGTCACCAGTTTTTCCCTTTTTGCTGGGTTCCTATTTGCATTTTTTCAGATTAATTTAAATGTAAATATATTTTACACAAATTACTTATTAAAATCCTTGGAGCTAAATCTCAAAGGTCTGCCACTTAACAAGAAGACAGAAAAATACAGACTTTTTTGTATTTCTAAAATGGCTTTATTTTAGAATACTATTTCTCAAAAAGACTTCCTTTTTCCCCATGAAGTAGAGTTACTGTTTAACAATGTAAAATCAAAGAGTAAGTAGCCAAGAAGAAATGAAATAAAACTTACTCATATATCTTGCAGGAGAGATTCTCTTCTCATGCAAATTTAGAGTACATTTATAAAAACGTTCCATGTAATCAGGGAATTTTAACAGAGACTGTCAGACTTTTATATTATATAACCAGTTGCACTCATTATCAGAAATGTAGGAATGTTGCTTATTATTATTTTTGGAGGAGGTTGTTGACAGAACACATTCTACCATTACTGAAAAATCATTAACTGAACTTTGTAGTATATCAATTTTCACCAACAGAATAAGCAAGGATTCTTATGCTGGCATGAAAGATTTTTGTATGCTGTATGTAGTTCTTTGGTTTTTGTATTTTTGTGGGTTTTTTTGTTGTTTGTTTGTTTTTTGGTCTAGAAGGAATTCTGTATCTACAAACAATAAAATAGTGCCATGTTATAAATGCAACATGACGTTTTTCTCTTTTTTTATTTATTTGAAAGAGAAAGAGAGAGAGCAAGAGCATGGGGCCAGGGAGGGGCAGAGGAAAAGGGAGAGTCTTAAGCAGACTCTCCACTGCGTGTAGAGCCCAACACAGGACTAGATCCCACGACACTGAGATCTCGACCAGGGCTGAAACCAAGGGTCAGTTGCTTAACGGGCTGCGCCATGCAGGAGCCCCCAAATTTTTCTTTTAAGTGACAGAAACCAAGGGCCAAAAGAGACCAGTAGAAGTATGCCTCAGTGATTCACTTGGTTAAGTGTCTGCCTTTGGCACAGGTCATGATCTCACGGTCCTGGGAATGAGCCCCACATCTGGCTCTCTGCTCAACAGGGAGCCTGCTTCTCCCTCTCCCTCTGCCTGGCCACTCCCCCTGCTTGTGCTCTCTTTCTCTCTGTCAAATAAATAAATAAAATCTTAAAAAAAAAAAGAAAGAGACCAGTAGAAATTACTTAGTTCACCTTAAAAAGCTTTTTAGTGTAAAGATAGACTTTGGTACTTTCAACATAAGTGGGCAAATGGATTTGTATAACAGCCAGCAAAAAGATTTGTAAAGATTGAGTTTGCAGGGTGTGCATTTCTCTATCAGCTAGGCTTCCACAAGATAGACCCCTAGAGGGGCAGAGTAAGATGGCAGAGGAGTAGGAGACCTGGATTTTGTCTGGTCTCAGGAATTCAGCTGGATAGGGATCAAACCATTCTGAACACCTACGAACTCAACAGAAGATTGAAGAAAAGAATAGCAACAACTCTCTGAACAGAAAAGCGACCACTTTCTTGAAGGTCTTTTCTGATTTGTTTAGTGTATATTTTCTGGGGATGTTGTTACCCTGTTAGCATTTTGTTCTCTCATTCATCTATTCTCCTCTGGACAAAATGACAAGATGGAAAAAATCACCTCAACAAAAAGAACAAGAGGTAGTACCGACTGCCAGGGACCTACTCAATATGGACATTAGTACGATGTCGGACCTAGAGTTCAGATTCATGATTTTAAAGATACTAGCTGGGCTTGAAAAAAGCATGGAAGTTATTACAGAAACCCTTTCTGGAGAAATAAAATAACTAAAATCTAACCAAGTCGAAATCAAAAAGGCTATTAATGAGGTGCAATAAAAAATGGGGGCGCTAACTGCTAGGATAAATGAGGCAGAAGAGAGAATCAGTGATAGAGAAGATCAAATGATGGAAAATTAAAAAGCTGAGAAAAAGAGAGACAAACAACTACTGGATCATGAGGGCAGAATTCAAGAGATAAGCGATACCATAAGATGATACAACATTAGAATAATTGGGATCCCAGAAGAAGAAGAAAGAGAGAGAGGAGCAGAAGGTATATTAGAGCAAATTATAGTGAGAACTTCCCTAATTTGGGGAAGGAAACAGGCATCAAAATCCAGGAGGCACAGAGAACCCCCCTCAAAATAAAAAAAAAAATAGGTCGACACCCCAACATCTAATAGTAAAACTTACGAGTCTCAGAGACAAAAAGAAAATCCTGAAAGCAGCTCGGGAGAAGAGATATGTAACCTACACTGGTAGAAACATTAGATTGGCAACAGACATATCCACAGAGACCTGGCAGGCCAGAAAGGACTGGCATGATATATTCAGAGCACTAAACGAGAAAAATATGCAGCCAAGGATACTATAACCAGCTAGGATGTCTTTGAAAATAGAAGGAGAGATAAAAAGCTTCCAGGACAAACAAAAACTAAAGGAATTTGCAAACACAAAACCAGCCCTACAAGAAATATTGAAAGTGGTCCTCTAAGCAAAGAGAGGGCCAAAAAGCAACATAGACCAGAAAGGAACACAGACAATATACAGTAACAGTCACCTTACAGGCAATATAATGCCACTAAATTCATATCTTTCAATAGTTACCCTGAATGTAAATGGGCTAAATGCCCCAAACAAAAGACACAGGCTATCAGATTGGATTAAAAAATAAGACCCATCGATATGCTGTCTGCCAGAAACTCATTTTAGACCCAAAGACACCCCCAGATTGAAAGTGAGGGGGTGGAAAACCATTTACCATTCTAATGGACACCAAAAGAAAGCTGGGGTGGCAATCCTTATATCAGACAAATTAGATTTTAAACCAAAGACTGTAATAAGAGATGAGGAGGACACTATATCCTACTTAAAGGGTCTATCCAACAAGAAGATCTAACAATAGTAAATATCTATGCCCCTAACATGGGAGCAGCCGATTATATAAGCCAATTAATAACAAAAGCAAAGAAACACATCGACAATAATACAATAATAGTGGGGGACTTTAACACCTCCCTCACTGAAATGGACAGAGCATCTAAGCAAAAGATCAACAAGGAAATAAAGACTTTAAATGACACACTGGACCAAATGGACTTCAGATATTCAGAACATTCCATCACAAAGCAACAGAATAGACATTCTTCTCTAGTGCCCATGGAACATTCTCCAGAATAGATCACATCCTAGGTCACAAATCAGGTCTCAACTGGTACCAAAAGATTGGGATCATTCCTTGCATAATTTCAGACCACAGTGCTTTGAAACTAGAACTGAATCACAAGAGGAAAGTTGGAAAGAACTCAAATAATGGAGGCTAAAGAGCATCCTACTAAAGAATGAATGGGTCAACCAGGAAATTAAAGAGGAATTAAAAAAATTCATGGAAACCAATGAAAATGAAAACACAATGTTCGAAATCTTTGAGATGCAGCAAAGGTGGTCCTAAGAGGAAAGTATATGGCAATACAAGACTTTCTCAAGAAACAAGAAAGTCCAAGTCTCTTCAACAAATGGTATGAGAAAATTGGACAGCCACATGCAGAAGAATGAAACTGGACCATTTCCTTACACCACACACAAAAATAGACTCCAAATGGTTGAAAGACCTAAACGTGAGACAGGAGTCCATCAAAATCCTAAAGGAGAACACAGGCAGCAACCTCTTCGACCTCAGCCGCAGCAACTTCTTCCTAGAAACATCACCAAAGGCAAGGAAAGTAAGGGCAAAAATGAACTATTGGGATTTCATCAAGATAAAAAGCTTTTGCACAGAAAAAGAAACAGTCCACAAAACCAATAGACAACGAACAGAATGGGAGAAAATATTTGCAAATGACATATCAAATAAAGGGCTAGTATCCAAAATCTATAAAGAATTTATCAAACTCAACACCCAAAGAACAAATGAGCCAATCAAAAAATGGGCAGAAGACATGACCAGATATTTTTCCAAAGAAGACATCCAAATGGCCAACAGACACATGAAAAAGTGCTCAACATCGCTCAGTATTGGGGAAATCCAAATCAAAACCTCAGTGAGATACCACCTCACACGAGTCAGAATGGCTAAAATTAACAAGTCAGGAAATGACAGATGTTGGCGGAGATGCGGAGAAAGGGGAATCCTCCTACACTGTTGGTGGGAATACAAACTGGTGCAACCACTCTGGAAAACAGTATGGAGGTTCCTCAAACAGTTGAAAATAGAGCTACCATAAGATCCAGCAATTGCACTACTGGGTATTTACCACAAAGATACAAATGTAGGGATCCAAAGGGGTACGTGCACCCCAATGTTTATAGCAGCAATGTCCACAATAGCCAAACTGTGGAAAGAGCCAAGATGTCCATCGACAGATGAATGGATAAAGAAGAAGTGGTATATATACACAATGGAATATTACGCAGCCATCAAAAGGAATGAGATCTTGCCATTTGCAACGACGTGGATGGAACTGGAGGGTGTTATGCTGAGTGAAATAAGTCAATCAGAGAAAGACATGTATCATATGACCTCACTGATATGAGGAATTCTTAATCTCAGGAAACAAACTGAGGGTTGCTGGAGTGGTGAGGGGTGGGAGAGATGGGGTGGCTGGGTGATAGACATTGGGGAGGGTATGTGCTGTAGTGAGCACTGTGAATTGTACAAGACTGATGAATCACAGCTCTGTACACTGAAACAAATAATGCAATATATGTTAAGAAAAAAAAAGAAGAAGATAGCAGGAGGGGAAGAATGAAGGGGAGTAAGTCGGAGGGGGAGACGAACCATTAGAGACGATGGACTCTGAAAAACAAACCGAGGGGTCTAGAGGGGAGGGGGTGGGGGGATGGGTTAGCCTGGTGATGGGTATTAAAGAGGGCACATTCTGCGTGGAGCACTGGGTGTTATGCACAAACAATGAATCATGGAACACTACATCAAAAACTAATGATGTAATGTATGGTGATTAACATAACAATAAATATTATTAAAAAAAAAAGAAACAAGAAAGTCTCAAATACACAACCTAACCCTACACCTAAAGGAGCTAGAGAAAAAACAGCAAATAAAGCCTAAACCCAGCAGGAGAAGAGAAATAATAAAGATCAGAGCAGAAATCAATGAAATAGAAACCAAAAGAACATTAGAACAGATCAACAAAACTAGGAGCTGGTTCTTTGAAAGAATTAATAAGATTGATAAACCCCTGGCCAGACTTATCAAAGAGAAAAGAGAAAGGACCCAAATCAACAAAATCATGAATGAAAGAGGAGAGATCACAACCAACACCAAAGAAATACAAACAATTATAAGAACATATTATGAGAAACTACATGCCAGCAAATTAGATAATCTGGAAGAAATGGATGCATTCCGAGAGCTGTATCAACTACCAAAACTGAACCAGGAAGAAGTAGAAAGTCTGAACAGACCTATAACCACTAAGGAAATTGAAGCAGTCATCAAAAATCTCCCAAAAAACAAAAGCCCAGGGCCAGATGGCTCCCAGGGGAATTCTACCAAACATTTAAAGAAGAATTAATAGCTATTCTTCTGAAACTGTTCCAAAAACTAGACATGGAAGGAAAACTTCCAAACTCGTTTTATGAGGGCACCATTATGTTGATCCCAAAACCTGACAAAGACCCCATCAAAAAGGAGAATTACAGACCAATATCCTTGATGAACATGGATGCAAAAATTCTCACCAAAATACTAGCCAATAGGATCCAACAGTACATTAAAAGGATTATTCACCACAACCAAGTGGGATTTATCCCTGGGCTGCAAGGTTAGTTCAACATCCACAAATCAATCAACGTGATACAATAGATTAACAAAAGAAAGAACAAGAATTATATGATCCTCTCAATAGATGCAGAAAAGGCATTTGGTACAGCATCCTTTCTTGATCAAAACTCTTCAGAGGATAGGGATAGAGGGTACATACCTCAATATCATAAAAGCCATCTATGAAAAACCTACAGCGAATATCATTCTCAATGGGGAAAACCTGAGAGCTTTTCCCCTAAGGTCAGGAACAAGGCAGGGATGTCCACTATCACCGCTGCTATTCAACATAGTATTAGAAGTCCTAGCCACAGCAATCAGACAACAAAAAGAAATAAAAGGCATCCAAATCGGCAAGGAAGAAGTCAAACTCTCACTCTTTGCAGATGATATGATACTGTATGTGGAAAACCCAAAAGACTCCACCCCAAAACTGCTAGAATTCACCCAGGAATTCAGTAAAGTGGCAGGATATAGAATCAATGCACAGAAATCAGTGGCATTCCTCTACACCAACAGCAAGGCAGAAGAAGGAGAAATTAAGGAGTCGATCCTATTTACAATTGCACCCAAAAACCATAAGATACTTAGGAATAAATCTAACCAAAGAGGCAAAGGATCTGTACTCAGAAAACTATAAAATACTCATGAAAGAAATTGAGGAAGACACAAAGAAATGGAAAAACGTTCCATGCTCATGGATTGGAAGAAAAAATATTGTGAAGATGTCAATGCTACCTAGAGCAATCTACACATTCAGTGCAATCCCCATGAAAATACCATCCACTTTTTTCAAAGAAATGGAACAAATAATCCTAAAATTTGTATGGAACTAGAAAAGACCCCGAATAGCCAGAGGAATATTGAAAAAGAAAAGCAAATCAGGTTGCATCACAATTCCAGAGTTCAAGCTCTATTACAAAGCTGTCATCATCAAGACAGTATGGTACTGGCACAAAAACAGACACAAAGATCAATGAAACAGAATAGAAAGTCCAGAAATGAACCCTCAACTCTATGGTCAACTAATCTTCGACAAAGCAGGAAAGAATGTCCAATGGAAAAAAGACAGTCTCTTCAACAAATGGTGCTGGGAAAATTGGACAGCCACATGCAGAAGAATGAAACTGGACCATTTCCTTACACCACACACAAAAATAGACTCCAAATGGTTGAAAGACCTAAACGTGAGACAGGAGTCCATACAAATCCTAAGGGAGAACACAGGCAGCAACCTCTTCGACCTCAGCCTCAGCAACTTCTTCCTAAAAACATCGCCAAAGGCAAGGAAAGTAAGGGCAAAAATGAACTATTGGGACTTCATCAAGTAAAAAGCTTTTGCACAGCAAAAGAAACAGTCCACAAAACCAAAAGAGGACCGACAGAATGGGAGAAGATATTTGCAAATGACATATCAGATAAAGGGCTAGTATCCAAAATCTATAAAGAACTTATCAAACTCAACACCCAAAGAACAAATTATCCAATCAAGAAATGAGCAGAAGAAATGGGCAGAAGGCATGAACAGACATTTTTCCAAAGAAGACATCCAAATGGCCAAGAGACACATGAAAAAGTGCTCAACATCACTTGGCATCAGGAAATCCAAATCAAAACCTCAATGAGATACCACCTCACACCCGTCAGAATGGCTAAAATTAACAAGTTAGGAAATGGCAGATGTTGGTGGGGATGCGGAGAAAGGGGAACCTTCCTATACTGTTAGTGGGAATGCAAGCTGGTGCAGTCACTCTGGAAAACAGTGTGGAGGTTCCTCAAAAAGTTGAAAATAGAGCTACCATATGATCCAGCAATTGCACTACTGGGTATTTACCAGAAAGATACAAATGTAGGGATCCGAAGGGGTATGTGCACTCCGATGTTTATAGCAGCAATGTTCACAATAGCCAAACTGTGGAAAGAGCCAAGATGTCCATCGACAGATGAATGGATAAAGAAGAAGTGGTATATATATATATATACAATGGAATATTATGCAGCCATCAAAGTGAATGAGATCTTGCCATTTGTAATGACGTGGCTGGAACTGAAGGGTGTTATGCTGAGCGAAATAAGTCAATCAGAGAAAGACTTGTATCATATAACCTTACTGATATGAGGAATTCTTAATCTCAGGAAACAAACTGAGTGTTGCTGTAGTGACGGGGGGGGGTGGGAGGGATGGGGTGGCTGGGTGATAGACATTGGGTAGGGTATGTGCTATGGTGAGCGCTGTGAATTGTGCAAGACTGTTGAATCACAGATCTGTACCTCTGAAACAAATAATGCAATATATGTTAAGAAAAAACAAAAAGAAGAAGATAGCAGGAGGGGAAGAATGAAAGGGGGGATTTTGGAGGAGGAGACAAA
Organism: Eumetopias jubatus; assembly: GCF_037043125.1. Taxonomy (NCBI): domain Eukaryota; kingdom Metazoa; phylum Chordata; class Mammalia; order Carnivora; family Otariidae; genus Eumetopias; species Eumetopias jubatus. Next base: position 65,352,527 of record NW_028274819.1, on the reverse strand, counting down.
CCATGAGAGACGATGGACTCTGAAAAACAAACTGATGGTTCTAGAGGGGAGGGGGCTGGGGATGGGTTAGCCTGGTGATGGGTATTAAAGAGGGCACATTCTGCATGGAGCACTGGCTGTTATGCACAAACAATGGATCATGGAACACTACATCAAAAACTAATGATGTAATGTATGGTGATTAACATAACAATAAAAATTTTTAAAAAAAGATAGACCCCTAGATAGCTGTCCTCCCACCACCTGGCCACATACATGATTAAAGCCTTCATTAGCACGTTCTACCTGTGTCAGAGTCCAATATTGTTCACTGGGCTTTGTTTCTTTATTCTGACGCAGAAGTCTACTGCCTGTGATTTTAATTCACCAATAGTTCTTTGAACATCCGTAATGAACCTGTAATGTGACTAAAAATCAGACACTGCTTTCCTTCTGTGGAGGAGGATATATATGTTATTAATGCTAATAAAAAGGAATAAAAAAGAATTCTGCCATTTATCAGACTGTCACAAAGGAGAAGGAATTGTTTTCTAAGGAGCCTACTGTGAGCCACACCCTGAAAGTAAAGGCAGTCTTTCATTATCACACTCAGTTCTCTGAACCATCCTGTCAGTGGATAAGGGATTCCAAAATCACATAAGTAACCCCTAGTGTACCTGAACTTCGACCCAGGTCTGCTAGTCTGTCAGTCTGACTCCACACGTTTGACTATTACCTTGCTAGTTGCTTTATTTCCAATCTGGGGAAACTGGGAAGGTCCCTCCAAGAAGATAGATTATAAAGATGTAATTACATAGCTTATTTTTTTCTCTTTTAAATGAGTAACACTTCACGTTTTCATAGGGAATCTAAGTACCTAATAAAGTCACTTTATGTCACCATATGTCACTCTTATGTAGGCAAGGAGCAGCTCAGACCTGTGAGATTGTTAAATATTGGAGTCTGTAACTGGATTGTATGGAGCAAGCAGCTGCAACGTGTGGAGGAGGCTGTGCTTTATGGCCTGGAAAGAGGAGTTTCCTCTTCCTGGTTGAGAGTTTATGTTCTTTTCTTGAGGGAGGAGGTAAAAGCCCTCTCTCTTAAGCATTACCATAGTTATTTATATTGTCCACTTAAAATTTTGTGTATGGTGTTTTAATGAGAACACAGATTGAAAAACTCGCTTAGAGCTCTAGGACCTAGAGCAAGTGAGATGGGTTTTTAAAATTTCAGTAAAAGAATAAAGTGAGGGGATAAAGTTTGCCTCCTACGTTAGGAAGATCAATGTACCTACATACACCTGGCACGTGGCAAAGACTGAGTGCACGTTCTCTTTCCCTTCTTATGATCCTCAGACTGTTAGAATGTCTGGCCCAGAGATTTCTCGGTGCAGGACTGTGCACAGCTGTTCCATCCAGCATTCTTTATATGACGTTATGCAATTTGGGAAAGGCATGTTTCTAATGCTTCAACCATATCGGTGGCACAAAGCCCTTTATTGCCTTGGCCAAATGCCTGATTGAATTCAGAACAAACTTGGTTCAGGGGTCAACTTTCAATAGAACGACTAAAGTAAATGGATCTGTTCTTTGTGTTTTTACTCCTCTGAAGAAAGGCAATATATGATCTTAGGCAAGTTACTTACCTTCTCTCAGCCTCAGTTTGCTTATCTGAAAAATAGAATTATATCTGCTTCAAAATGTCATAAGAACATAATAAATGAGATATTTTAGGTGCATGAGTAATATGAACTTTTTCTTCCCCTTCTTCTTGAAGTCAGTGACAATTGATAGGGACTTGTACTTCTTATGAAAGACACAGTAGCCCAGTGGTTTAAAAAAAATGAATTCCAAAGCTTAGCAAACCTAAGTTTCAACCTAATTCTCCTGCATGGTGGCTGGAATAACTTCTCTGGAGCTCTTATTTTTTGTTTGTCTATTTTTCCTTTCTAAGTTAGAATGATAGTACCTAAACTCACAGATTTGAGTATTTAACAAAACTTATCTATGTTTATATATAAAATATCTTCATAACATAAAAATGTAAATATAAAAAAAGTGGGAACCAAGGTCAAGATTTCAAATCACCCCCTTAATGGGGTCATAATGGGGTAATAATGGGAGTGATAAATTATTTAATGACAATACAAAGTCATCATTATGTGGAAAAAGGTATCCATATGAGGATACTTAATTCACTTCAATTTCATCCAGTAATATTTGAGTACCTAGTAGTTATCAGGCATCATGCTTAACTCTGGAGATAGAAAAAATTGGTAAGACATTAGTTGTAGATTATACACAAGTATATATGTTTTCTATCTTTCACTTGTTAAACATTTACTGTGTTTGAAACATATGGAATAAAAATGCTAAAAATTTATTGAATGCCCATTATTAAGCTTTGCTCTGTTAGTAAACAGAATCAGAATCCAAATCCTAAATTCCTACTTTGCTTTTAAACAGGCCTATTAAGACCAATGCATGATTTTCCTTTATGAATTGTACCATTTTCCCCAAATGAATACTTTCTCTTAAATAGAATTCATGTCCATATATTTATATATATATATATATATATATATATATATATATATATAGATGGCTTTTAAAATTTCAGTATATATATATAATGAGCAAAATATTTTGGAAAAGCAGATGGAGCAGATTATTGCAGTGTGTATCACATGTACTAGACAGAATTGATCAAACCTTTATTCCCACTGACAATAAGAGCCGACAGTGGTGATAGTGGGCACTTAAACAGTTTAAGGTTGTGTTCAAAGTTACTAGCTGTTAGGGTTGTGTTCAAAGTTACTAGCTGTGACAAGACAATAAAAGCACAAAACAGCATTGAAGAGTTTGGATATAGGAAGTAAATTACCTGTCAGTGTCTGAGATCTTGTCTTTTCTATTTCCATTAACCAAGAAAAGTAAATATGAGGTAAATTTAAATAAAAAGATACGTGAATCTACTACTGGTTCTGATCAAAGCTTTCTAGAGTAGTGATAAATGCACAATTCCAGGGATAGATAACGCATAACCACAAAGACTTTGAACAATCATCCTATTCTTAGAATGGGGCTTAGCAAACTGCAATTCATGGGCCTTGATCTTGACTACTGCTGTTTTTTGTAAATAAAATTTTATTGGAACACAACAACACCATTTATTTAGACATTGTCTATGGCTGCTATCCTGTGACAAGGGCATAACTGAGTAGCTGCTCCAGAGACTATATGGCTCTCAAAGCCTGAAATATTTATCATCTGGCCCTTTGCAGAAAAATGTTACTGACACCTGACTTAAAAGATTATCTAAATTCTGGAGTTTTCAAAGGAAATGGATAAATTAGCATAAAACAAACACAAAACATACAATGTCCTCTTAAAACAATTACTTAATGTTTTTTTTAAAGTAATTTTACCCTTTTGTAAACCTGTTATTTTGCAGAAAGTGATTATTTCACCAAGGCTTTCCTAGAATTTTCCTTGTATGTGTTATGAAATAAGTTTTAAATATATTCATTCTTTTAACAAATAGGTTTGAGTAGATTCTGAGTATGAGTACTGAACTGAGCCCTGGAAATAAAGTTGAGTTAAATATAGCCCACCTCCTTAAAGAATTCACAGGAGTTTATATTGTATCTTCTTATTTAGGTTCAGTTTCTTATAGATACCATATAATTGGATCTTGCTTTATTATGTAGTCCATCAATCTCTTCCTTATAATTGAACAGTTTAGACTATTTATATTTGATGTAATTACTAATAAGCTAGAGCTTCAATCTGCTATCTTGCTATTTGCTTTATATATTTACTCTCTGTTTTTTGCTCCCCTCTTTTTTTTGGTCCCTTTTGGCTGTTTATTTTTTAGGTTCATTTTTACCATGAGGAGAGTCAGTGTGGTTTTCCTTATGCTCATTCCACTTGGGGTTTGGTTTTTTTCTTAGGTCTGTGGATGTGTATTTACCAGTAAGTTTGGAAAATTATCAGTCACTATTTCTTCAGATTTTCTTTCCTCTTCCACTTTCTGGGATTCCATTTGTACAGATGTTAGAGCACTTGATATCATTCAGCATATCATGGATACTCTGTTCATTTTTTTAAAATCCTTTTAAATCTCTGTTTCATTTTGAACAGTTTCCCTTACTGTTCCTTCAAGTTCATTGTTTGTCTACTTCTGCAGCATCGTAATCAGGTGGTTACTCTCATCCGGTGTATTTTCACTTCAGCTATCTATTTTTCACCTTTATATATTCTGTTTTTTCTTTTCATCCTCTTCACTCTGTCCGTGGTTTTCACAACATTTCTAAGTTTATGGAGCATATTTTTGTAATTCGTTTTTCAAACATTCTTATCAGCTAATTTTATCATCTCTATAATTTCTGGCTCTGTGTCAATTTTTTTTACCCTGATTATGGGTCATATTTCCCTGCTTCTTTGCACACCTGGTAATACTATCTTTTGGATGCTAGACATTGTGTACTTAATATTGTTCCTTGCTGGGATTGCTATATTCCCTTAGAGTATTGGATTTTCCTAGGCATACTAAGTTACATGAAATCAGATTAATACTTTTGAGGCTAGCTTTTAATCTCTTTTTAGGTAAGGCATCCCTAAATCTAGGGTTAATTAGGGTGATTTTATCCCTACAACTAAGGCAGTATGCTTCTTATTCCTTGTCCTGATGCCCAAATAATATGAAGTCACTCTACTCTGGCTGGTAGAAATGTGAAATATTCCCAGTCCTGTGTGAGCTCTGGAATTGTTCAATCTGTTGCTTTTCAGTGATTTTATCCCCAGCCTCATGGATCCTCAACTCATGCGTGTCTAGATTGTTGTACAATCAGAGAATTGGCCTGGAGGGTGCTTTTCAGATCTCTGGGGAATGTGCAGCCTCTCCCTCCCTCCTCCCCTCCCTCCCTCCCTCCCTCTTTCTTTCATACTCTGCCTGCAAATTCTACCTGCCTCAGCCACCCTAAACTTCAATTTCTGCGTTTTCAAAGTATTTTAAAAAATGGGCTCTATTTGGGTTCCATAGTTCTTGCTTTCTCCTATAAAGTGCCTTCAAGCAGTAAGCTGCGACAACTGTCAAGTTCACCTGTTTTTTTTCTTCTTCTCAGAGATCATAGGGATATTTATTACCAAATGACTCAAATAGGTGGTTCATATATTTTGTCTGGTTATCTAGTTATTTATGGTTGGAGTATAATTTCCCTAGTGGCTAACTCTTCATGGGCAGAAGTAAAAGTCACAATTATAAATGAATGGTGAGATAATGGATAATTGTAAAATATTTACTTAGGTTTCCAGAGGCAGGATCTACTAATTACCTAGAAAAGTTGGACTAGAATTTACAAGGAATATGTAACATTTGAGTTGAGGCTTAAATGTATAGGTAGGAATTTGGCCCTTGACACTGATTTTTCATTTATTTGAATTAGGCCAATTTTGTTGTCTATTCCTTTCAGTGATTACTTCAGCCCTTTACTTTTCAAGCCTTCTACAAAATAATCACACCTTATTCTTGAAAATTGCCCTTCCTTAAAATATTGAAATATTTTAACTGGTAGGATATTTTCTTCCTCATCTTCTCATCTTTCCTTAATAAATTATTCCCTTTCACAGGCATTTTTAACCTCTCTCCTCTTGTTGAAAGGAATAACACCTGTTCACCTGTACCATCGATTCCATTTTGTTAATGGTTTGGGGTAACAGTAATACATTTAGAAACCAGAATGGATTATATTCCTAGGTTACCAATTATATTTTCTTTGAAAATGAGTTTAGAAACCCCGTTTTCCCCTTCGTCTTAATAATCAACTTATCAAATATAGCAGGAAATTTACTGTAAAATATAAATTAACAGAATTTGATGGACCAAAATGCACAGATTTAAAATCAAGTGTTTAATGTGGAAGAAGCAGAATAGGGCCTATTATCTTGATTGCTTTGGGGAGCCATAGAAAATCCTAATTGCCCACGAAGGAAGGATGCCATTTTACTCCTTATTCAAACTTAGGAAAAGCTGGAGAAATTAGAGTAGGAAGCCAAACTGTAATAAGCACTGCTTTTAACACCATTTAAGAAGAGTTTTTCTGTAACAGTGCTTGGGGATTTCATAAAAAATGAAATTTCTTTTTTTCTTAGTTTTATATATTCTTCAGAAGTCACTGGACTTTCTCTCATTTTAAAAAGTAAATTCCAGATGCCCTAGACGATAATTTCCAGGCAGTATAACCTTGACTAATAGCAAAAATATGTCTGGAAATGTATTAACTCTTTTAGATCTCCATAGCATCCTTAATGGAGTTTGAGTCAACACATTTCTCAATGATTCTGTAGTAGATGAAAAGAGTTAACAAATTCAGTAGAGATAGGGTATTAAGACCTGTTCCTTGAACTTGCTGTTAAGACCTAGTTTCCATTATTGAGATTTACTAAGCAATGTGGCACAGTCTGGAGGTTAACAGATTAGAACAATGCATATTCATTTACTTGTAAGTTTTACCATTGTTTTAGAATTTACTATCTTAAACTAACTTGAAAAAAAAGTAATTCTCTGAAGAAGAGTATTTTTAAAGGTTCATATGCTCTAGGGAAGCACGTTGTTGTACTGAAAAGGGAATTGTTTTTGTTGGCAGTGGAAGGAGCTTACAATTTGGAGTCAGACACACCTGGGTCTAAATTCCAAATCTTCTGCTTATTATCATACATAATTTTATACCCACGTCTCCTTACAAAACTGCTATGCTCTATCTCTCCCACATTGAACTGACAAAGCAGAGAGAGTAATGTAAGAGAAATAACCTGGGTTCAAACCCCAGCTCTGTTTTTTTCCCACAGAGTGGCCTCGAATAAGTTGCTTGATTTCTGTAATCTTTAATTTCTTCATGTATATAGAAATGGGATTTATGGGATAATGATATACATCTTATGGGTTGTTCTTAGGATTAAATGAGTTACTATATAGCAAGAGAAAAGCCAGTGGCTTGGTGTAGAGTAGTTGCCAGTAAGTGACAATTTTCTTCGTTTTAACAATATTAAACATAAGTCATCAAGTTACAAAAATGAATATATCCTGTTTGTCACAACTGGAATGGCTCATTTGCGGGCACTGTGCCTCATCTCTTCACCATGTCCTAGCCGCCATTTATGTGCTATGGTAGAATAATAGCCAAGTCTTTGTTCCTGGACAGTTGGTAGAGTTATTTTTCCAAACAGCCTAGGAAGTTACCACCAGCTTCCCCAGGGCTTAATTTCAGAGGTGTTAGGGTTGGGAACAGGGAATCATTTTCATCTACTTTGTATCTGGCACAAAAAGAAAATGAAGGCATGGAAATTGGTTTCACATACCAATGAAAAGAGAAGCTTGTTATCAGTTCTCCCTCTAAAAAGAAAGACTGGGAGTACTGTTTGATGAAGATAGGAGGTAAGGGCAGGTGCCCTTTCTGAGCTCAGCACCATCTGATAGTGCTTCAAACAATGCCAAGTCTTAATGGGGGCTGAATTTAATAAAATTCCACAGTCAGCTTTTATCAAGGCCACTGCAAAGGAGATCTCTGCAGAAATGATCCAGAAAGTGTGTGTGTGTGTGTGTGTGTGTGTGTGTGTGTGTGTGTGTGTGTTTAAATGGATGAAATGTTGAGTACCTGCTGAATGAGCAATGGGATAATATATGCAGTATTTCTTTTTTTTTATGGTTTTATTTATTTGTTTGACAGAGAGAGACACAGTGAGAGAGGGAACAGAGCAGGGGGAGTGGGAGAGGGAGAAGCAGGCTCTCCGCGGAGCAGGAAGCCCCATGCGGGGCTCAATCCCAGGACCCTGGGATCATGACCTGAGCTGAAGGCAGACGCTTAATGACTGAGCCACCCAGGTGCCCCTGCAGTATTTCTTTGTAGATTGGAAAGCGCTATGCAAATAGAAACAATTGTCATCGCTACTATTATAATGATAATGTTTAGAATTCTTTTTATTTCACTTTTTTGTCTGTTTCCAAGTCTGTAGATGTACCACAGTCTTAATTCTTCAGTATGGCCAACTTTTAAGAAAATCATTAAAATAATTCTCTTGTATAATCAGGATTGTGGGACAAGATCTGTTGTGCTTTGTTTAATGCCTTCGGGTTTTTTTTAAATGATTTAAAATGATTTCCAGAGTTTTCATTTGTCTTAAGAAATTTTTTTCTTACTTTTACTAGTAATCTTTTGAAAAGTAATACCAAGACTTTGAAAAAAATGGATACTAAGGTCTTTGTTGTTAGTATGTTAAATTTAACTTCTCCTTTTTCCATGTCATTGCCATATTTATTCACATACTTCTTATCCTGCCCCCTCCACTTTAATGATACAGTTTGTCCGTTTCTTTAACAAATTATTTGTGAGCACCTGCTGTATATGCTGGATAGGCCCTGAGGACACACTGGTACGCACTGCCACTGCTCTTAGACATGAGACAAGCCATCACCCAGCTGTATAAAATTAAACATGATCGATGCTAGAAAGGAGAAGAACATGCTGCCCTGTGAACATAGAACAGACATCAGACTTAGTCAAGGAGGCCAGGAAGGCTTTCCCCCGGAGTAGAAAACACACATGGATTTAGAGCCAGAACACCTGTGTGCCTTTTGATAAATTGTTTTGGAGCCTCCTGCTGTTTACTGTAAAATGGGAACACTAGTGTTTATCTCACTGGCTTGATGTGTGGGTTAAATGTACCACAGGAATTGCTGCTACCACCCGTGCTGGTGGTGGTCCATTCTCTCTGTGTGTAGTCAGAGTGGTCTTTTTAAAAAAAGACATCCAGATTATGCTGCATCTCTGTTCACAGCCCCTTTGTAGCATCCTTTCATCTCAGGAAAAATCTAAAATCTTTTCCAGTGGCCCACAAAGCCCGAAAGGAATTAATACCTGCTCACCTCTCCTACTTCACCTCATTCTCTGACTTGTTCACCCATTTCTGGTCACAGCCTTTTGTTTTTGTTTTTGTTTTTTCTTTAACTATTCCTTAATCCCATCAAACCAAGGGGGTTTCCAGCCAGTGGCCCCTTGCATGTCCTGTATTCACTCTTCTGTCTCTGGAATGCTCCCGCCAAATAGTCACATCACTCACTGTCTCATTTCTTTGAGATCTGTTGCTGAAATATCATCTCCTCAGAAATGATACTTATCCTCATGCTTCTATCTAAATTGTCTCCTTTCGCCCATATTTCCTACCCTGAAATTTTCTGGTTCTCTTCTCCTTTACTCTGCTTTGAGTATTCTTCATAGGGCTTATTGATAACACTAATTGTTATAAGACATCAACAATAAGAACATTTGCTAATAATATTTAATATTTGCCAGGGTCTCTTCTAAGCTCTTTATAGCTAACTCATTTAATACTCTATATAACTCAGAGAGATAGATAAGTACTACTGACCCCATTTTACAGGTAGGGGAATAAAACAGAGCAGTCATGTGACTTATCCAAGGTCACACAGCCACAGGCAAGTGGTCAAGTGGTTAGAAGGAAAACAAAGCAAAGACCATTTGAATCAAATTGATGTAGTAAACTTAATTGTATAATCACCAGCCTCAGTGAAGTTGGTGGGAAAAGTTTTCAGAGGGTCCAGAACCCTTCCCACTGGTGGCAGGTGCTGTTGGCTCTGGGGAAGATTCCAGGTTGCAGGTATGGGTAACATGACATGACATGATAAACCTGGGGATTGACAATTGGTTCTAAGGTCTCAAGATTAATTTTCTGCCCCTATTCTTCTACAGACAACACTTCTAAGGTATCAGTGAGAGGAATTTTCCACAGTTGACTCACTTTAATAAGAAATCTTTCTTCCTATTTCCAGCAAATAGCATTTTTCTCATCCCTGGAAACATAGTTATTCTGCCAGGAAGAAAATGTTTTCAGGGGAAAAGAAAGTGCATTTCCTTCTCAAAATTAGGGAAATAAAGATAAACATAAGAGGAGAAAAGGAGACCAGTATGCAAGCATGATTTGTTTGAGTTTAAATTGACTAATGCAGTTGCATTGCTTAAAAAATTATAAACCGTCTAATACACCTTTGTAATTCACATATTTAATATTTATTGAATGCATATAATGCAATGAACACTTCATTTTAATGCAAAGACTTAGCTCCTAAAATTTTTCACTTTGATCCATTTTTTACATATCAGATTTTATTTGACATTACATTGTTTTACTCATCTATTAAAGAGGAAGATGTTCCTATTTAACACTTCATTGAGGAATTTGAATAATGATTGAATTGGCATTTTCATTCAAAATTTATTGAGAACTACACATGACATTGTACCAGATGCTAAATATATGGTAGAGGACAAGCTGGACACAGCCTCTGGCCTCCCGGAAGCTGTATGTGAGCATTTAATTGGTTCCGGTTGTGGGAAGTGCTACAAATGAGAAGTGCGATGTGTGTGAGGATCTTCTGCCTTGAATATCTGACCTACCTGGGATGTCTGACCTACCTGGGATGTCTGACCTACCAGGGAGGTTGTGGAAGACTTAACAGAAGTTAAATCTGAGAGCGAGAGGATTAGTGGGAAATTGGTTAGTAAACTGAATGATAAAGTTTTGGAAGAATACTGTTGAAAGCAGAGGAATCAGCCTTTGCAAGCACTCTGAGACAGGATGGAGCATGGCCAGAGTGACGGGAGAGCAGAGAACCAAGAAAAGAGGAGAAAAATGACGACAGACTGTACACAACCTTGAGGGTCACACTGAGGATTTCAGATTTTATTCAGAAAGCAATCATCACCATTTGAAAGTTATCAAGCACATTGTGTTTCATAAAATTACGGCTGCTCTATGGAGACTGGTTTGGAAGAAAAGTAAGCCCCATGGTCTGAAGAGGAAAGAATATGGCCCATTGAACAGGAGGCCTTTGATTTGGACTAGAAACCACTGGAGAGACAAGGAAATGGAAAAGCAGATTTCTTTCTTTCTCCCTCACTCCTTCACTCCTTCTGTCTCTCTCTCTTAATCCCCCTCTCTCTTTAATTTTCTCTTCCTTCATTCCTTCCTTTCTTCCCTTTTTCCTTTTTTAAAACATCCTGACTACAGCACTGAGAATGGCTGAGAGGGGAGTATAATTGGAAGGGGATAAAAAAGTTAAAAGCTGTAATTATGACAGCAACTTAGACAGTGTCATTAGAGATAGGGAGATGAGGATGAATTCAGAGGCTATTTCGGAGGTAGACAACAGAACTTGGTGACTGATGCATGCATGAGGATGAGGGACAATTGTCAAGAATGACTTTCAGATTTCTGATGTGTAGCTGTGGGAACAGCAGTGCCATTCACCAAGGGCAGGGACACTGGGGAAGACCAGGTTTGAGGAGAAGAGTGTCAGTAGAGTTTCGGATATTTGAAGTGTGAGATATTTCTATGGTTTTCAAGTTGTATTGCTAAGTAAATCCTAAAACTTTGCATGGAGATTAAGTACCATGGAGATTTTTGATAGCCTTAAGGTGAGTGGCAAAAACCAGTTTGGAAAAAGTTGAGAAGCAAGTGGGAGGTGACAGAACGGGCAGAGTAGAGATAACTGTTTTTGAGAAGTATAGTTGTAAACATAGGGAGAGAAACATAATGATAGGTGGGGAGAGATTTCTTTTTCTACGATGAGTTCAAGATTTGAGCACATTTTTATGCCCGTGAAAAATATGTAGTATAATGAGAAAACTTGAATATTCTGAAGCAAGAAGGAAGAACAATGTGTACTATAAGGAAGAGGAAAGGATTCAGGGTATAGGAGAAAGGAGTAAAACTCTTCTGTGTTTCTTCAGTAATCATCCCTGAGATTCAGAACTTTAAAACAAAAATAAAAAAATATTTGATATTTTTATGAAACCTTTGCCTTCCTCTTTCATAATGTTTCACATAATCTGTTTTAGTGAACAGTTTCCAGGTTGTATATTACCCCTTCCCAACATTTCAGGGAGCATCTGAAATACTGTGATCCACAAGTTATTTTTTTTTATTTTATACATTTTAATTTTATACATTAAATACATTTTAATGCCTTGGTCTAGCCACAGCCTATGCCAGTGGGGTGAGCTAGCGAATTTGTGTGTTAGAAAATGGCTGCTGCTTCACTTGCACCCAAAATCTCCCACACTAACTGGAAATATACCAGAAATGGAATTCTGGGAGACGACTTCAGTCTAGCCAAGTTGACCACAAAAATTTCATTATTTTATTTGGTTTCACTATGTGTTTTATTCGTTTTATCATTTCCCTCTTTTACACATAGAGTCACGTGAGTGCTATGTGTCATGCATTTTGCCAAGTGCTCGATGTATATCACTTCATTCAATCCTCACAGCTACCCCGTGGGGTGTGTATATTATTACCCTTATTTATAGAGGAGGAAACTCCCTGTCTTTCCCAAGGCTCTTGAGCTAGAAGATGTTAGAGCTGGAATTGAAACAAGGTTTTAGGACTTCTAGTTTGGTGCTTTTTAAACTGGTGGGAAAAAAAAATGTGGACTATAGAAAAAAGCGATCTTCCTTTGGTTTGGGGGAACCCCCCCACTTCCATCTTTTTCAGATTTTATTGGCTCATTTGTTTAGAAGTCAATACATGCTTCCAAAGGTAAAGTTTATAGGAAGCTGTTCTGTGACTTAGGCACAAAGATGTGCACTATCTGCCTCAAGCAATCTGATAAACCTTCATCTGAATTCAGCAGTCCTAATATTTCAGCCCTAAAATCTTCTTGCCCAGGTGCTGTCGTTATTGAGAACTATGACTACATTTTAATTACTATATGGATTTATATATGGCACATTTTGTCTATTCTACTTCTTTCCCATTGTTACAGTCTGTTTTAATTAGTGTTTCTGCTGAGGCAAGATCCTTTTAAGTCCTCACCTCATGCCAAGAATCAGAATCACCACTTTCCTAGGATTACTGGCAAATTAATATTTCTGCTGATTACTGATTTATTAAAATTGCCAGTTCTTTAGAAGGACAGTAAAAGAACAAATATTGATGGAGTACCTACTCTGTTCCAGGCTTTCAGTTAAAATATATCAATAAATCAAATGGTACTATATACATTACAGTCCTATGAAGTGTGTACTGTTGGTGTTTTTAAGTTTAAAAGAAATAAAGTTCAAAACAATGAATCATGGAACAGTACACCAAAACAAATTATGTAATATATGGTGATTAACATAACAATAAAAAAATTAAAAAAAAAAGAAATAAAGTTCAGAGAGGTTAATTACCTGGCCACAGTAGATGAGGTCCATTCATTATTGATTTATATATACTTTATGTATGTATATATGTATGTATGTGTGTGTGTATTCCCCCTCTTTTTTAAGAACAATTTGAAATTGTTCTATAAACCTGAATATAATATAGTAAGCTAAAATAAGAATACAATTAGAAGAAATAATCAGAAATATGATATAATATAGGTTTAAAATTGATGATGTCATTAGTAACATTATAAGTAGAATGTATGCCAGAGAGGTCCTCTATATTTGCTCAAATTAAATGCAAAATCTGACTCTGGGTCTTTTAGCAGTCCATGAAAGGGAGAAAAGATGATAAGGGTTATTATTTATAATACCTTAGGATTTGAAACAAACTTTTTTTTCTGGAGAAACATAATTTTTCCTGGAACTCAAAACAGAGGGTTATTTCCTGTTGGTCCTGACAAAAAGAGCTCTATATAATGGACTTGGTGCCCTCAAAAAATCTTTATAATAATGAAATCTCTAGGGATTAGATTTTTTTAATGATTTTTTTATTATGTTAATCACCATACATTACATCATTAGTTTTTGATGTAGTGTTCCATGATTCATTGTTTGCGCATAACACCCAGTGCTCCATGCAGAACGTGCCCTCTTTAATACCCATCACCAGGCTAACCCATCCCCCCACCCCCCCTCCCCTCTAGAACCCTCAGTTTGTTTTTCAGAGTCCATAGTCTCTCATGGTTCGTCTCCCCCTCCGATTCCCCCCTCTTTATTCTTCCCCTCCTGCTATCTTCTTCTTTTTTTTTTTTTTAACATATAATGTATTATTTGTTTCAGAGGTAGAGGTCTGTGATTCAACAGTCTTGCACAATTCACAGTGCTCACCATAGCCCATACCCTCCCCAATGTCTATCACCCAGCCACCCCACCTTCCCACCCCCCACCACTCCAGCAACCCTCAATTTGTTCCTGAGATTAAGAAAGTGGATATTATTTACCCCAAGGCAGATATGGAAGTCTTCACCTTGAACTAAATGATTAATATCCCACCGACCATTTCAAATAACAGATACTTAAAAAACAGTCCATTTGGTATTTCCTCTACCTCCTCTGGTCCACAAATTTTTAAAAAATCTAATATTCATATTCTGTAAAGAGTGAAAATAAGAGTAGTTAAAAAAAAATAAGCCTAGCTTCAAACCATCTCTCCTACCAACAGGGGCCCTAGATCACATTTCTGTTATATTACTGCTTAATTTAAAAAATACAGTGGATAACCCATTCTGGCTATGGTAAAACTGGAGAAGCAAGTGGGTAAGATCCACATTCCTCCTCGATTGGGGTCTGGGGCCTGATCAACAGCCATGCTCGGAGCTTCCAAGGCATTGCCTCCAGAGTTAACTGTCTGCTCAGTTGTGCCCCCAATAACAGAACAGCCAACCAGCCCATCATGGTAGCACCAGGCCTCCAGCCCAGGGATGCACATGCTGAAGTTCCGGATGGAACATCTGTACATGTTAGAATTTAGTAGAGTGAAAGTAAACTAAGCAACTAAATTAATGAACACGAATCCAGGTCTTTGGATTCCAAATATCACATCATCATTAAAATGTTTCTTTCTTCAGAATCATGGCATGTTATTTATAAAAACAAATGTGAATCTGTTATGGTGCTTTACTATAGTGGGTATGAACATGGGTTAACAAGGCAGTCACTAGCCATTATTAAAAAAGGACACAGATTCTGTGGCTGTCTGACTCCAGACACTGCTGATTGATACTCCACTATCACTGCTCAAAGTCAAAACATAAGACCATATGGAAATGGTTTTTTGTTTCATCCTTTATCTCTAGCAGGTGGGTTCACCCAGGTCTGAGAAGCCTTGAGGTAGATTCATCATTGCACAGAGTTGTCCCATTAAGCAGTGATTCTCAATCTTTTTTTGCATATTGAATGATAATACAGAGATTAGTATAAATAATATATTTTTTAAAGATTTTATTTATTTATTTGACAGAGAGAGACACAGTGAGAGAGGGAACACAAGCAGGGGGAGTGGGAGAGGGAGAAGCAGGCTTCCTGCTGAGCGGGGACCTGATGTGGGACTCGATACCAGGACCCTGGGATCATGACCTGAGCTGAAGGCAGACGCTTAACGATTGAGCCACCCAGGCACCCCTAAATAATATTTTTTAACTGATTCTGGTGTGCAGACAAGGCTAAGACTTACTTGACTTGCAGGAACTGAATGCCAACAAAAAGAGACATGCTTATTTATTGCAGTTTATTACCTCTTTTCTCTCACCATTTTTCTCTTTTATTTGGGTAATAGCCATTTGTATTCCAAAAACCACAACCACCACCAGCACCATCATCTCATATATTAGGCACCTGAGTTGCAACCCAGGTTTTCATATATATATCTCAAGGGCTAACAACTCTTCAAGAATGGCATTATGATATCTACTTTATACTGAGGATATTTAAGCTCTGAGATATTAGGTAATAATCTCACAGCTAATGTGCAATGGAGTGGGAACCTCAAAGCCTGAGCCCCACTAGGCACCTTCCTTACCAACTGTATGTTCCTTAAAGTTGGAGACCTGACTAAGCAGTTGCTGGATTTCCCTTAGTTCTCCTAGCCTGCTGAAAAATGTTTGCTGATTGAAGGTGCTCTTCTCTTATCCATTCATCTGGGCAGGATACACTGTTCCTCTAGCCAGCTTTACTTCAGTCCTGCAGACCCCTCTGTTCCCATTCGGACCCTTCCCCTGTCTCCCATCTCTCTCAATCAGCCATGATGTTCTCCACCATATTCCAAGAGTTGTCCCTTTGTTACCAGCCCCACACCTTTTTCTTCTGCATCTTTTGGTCTTGCACGTACCTCATATATATATTACTCAAAAGTTTTGTCATGGCCAGGCATCAGTGATTTCGTTTCCTTGGAGAAGCCAGGAAATGTAACAGATATCAGAGTCAGGAAGTGCCTGTTCAAGTCCCTGTTCTATTACCAGCTGAATGTCCTTGTAATATTATTTAATTTCTTTGATCTTGTGTCCTTGTTGGTAAAATGGACCATACTGTCTACTCTTCTGGAGATGCATTGTATGTTTGCTAATACATGATGTGATTTATAGTACTCTTTACATAGTATTTATTTACTTAATTCTCTGCTTCCTACCACTTACATTCCTGTCTGAGTAGTCACAATTAACAACAACAATAAATGTTGCTGAGATGTCGTGAAGCCACTAACATTTGTCTGGTTCACTTATTTTCTTAGAGGATCTTTGAATTTAGTATAAATAAAACAGTGCATGAAGACCTAGGCTTTATGTATCTGTCCAGTAGAGGCCTGTTTCTGTCTGAGGTAGTGTGGATAGAATTGTGGAATTCTGGGAGATTAAGGCAACTGGTGAGATTTTGTGTTAAAAGCAATTTTGGAGGGTGCCTGGGTGGCTCAGTCAGTTAAGTGTCTGCCTTTGGCTCAGGTCATGATCCTGGGGTCCTGGGATCCAGCCCTTTGTCAGGCTCCCTGCTCTGCGGGGAGTCTGCTTCTCCCTCTCCCTCTGTCCTTCCCCTCCAGTTCGTGTTCTCTCTATCTCTCTCTAGCAAATAAGTAAATAAAATCTTAAAAAAAAAACAATTTTGGATTGTTGGCTGAGAAGTTCTACTTGTGCGCCTGTATTCTTCAATATTGCCTTCTTTTTTTTAAACTATCAATTAGGAAATAAACCAGATTTTCCTAAGAGATAAGTCATTATTTTCTTTCCTTTTCCATGTGACCATATTTCTGGCTGTGCTTACTGGGAGGCTTTCTGTAATTGGGTTCAAGCAGCTCAATAAACATACTTGTCCCCATGCACAAACAAACCTAATTTCTAAGTAACCAGTGTGGCTTTTAGATGACTGTATGGTCGGGAGATTTACTATTACTGAAGAAATTAAATTCCCCAGGACTATTTTTCTATACTTCATTCTCTGGAGAGCAAAAGCAAACTACTCACATGTTGGTCAAATTTTGCTTGTCATCTTCAGCTCTAAGAAGCACATGTACCAACAATGCCAAATGCATAAAAATAAAACTCTTCTCTATAGGCGATTGTTTTAATGAGGGCTTCTTCCTTGGGGAGATGCTGGAACTCCAGGGTCCAGAGTTCAGCTCTGCTTCCTAATGGGTGATCTTGATGGAGAGATTGAGCAAAGGACTGGAGTCCAGACTCATACTTAAATTGGAAAAATTTTATATCATTGCATCATATGGGGGTGAGAGAGATGATGGTGTAAAACATGTAAGTCAGCTGAAAGCAGGAGAGATCATTTTGTTAAAATTATTTGCCCCAGAATTTCCTTAAAAATAAAAAGACAAATAAAGGAACAGATATCGGCAACCACTTACTGAATGTCCACTGTGTCCTTATAGAGGATAAAAAAATGGCAATTAGCTTTTCTAGGTCTCAGCTAGGATTGTAAAATGGAAACAATGGACAAGGTCCACTTCAAAAAATTTGTTGAAGATTTAATGAAATGATGGTCTTACAGTGGCTGGCACATTAATGCTCCATAAATGTAGGTTTCTTCCATGCTATTACTCTTGATTTTAACACAGTTGCAACAAGTTTTGTCATATAGTTGATCAGCTTATAACCCTCCCTCCCCTAAGATTGATTGAAGTAGGGAGAGAAAGCTGGGGAAATAAGTGGCTACTGAAACAGTGCTGTGATAAAGAAAGGAAAAGAAATACTACAACCCTCTGTAATATGTGGACATGTGTGCTCAAGATGCCACAGCAACTTTTGGATAATGTGAAAGGAAATAAGCACTATAGCCTGTGTAGACAGCGTTGTTATGTAATCCATTACAATAGTACATGTTTGTAATGAATGATCCTGGTTAGAAAATCCACATTAATAACTAATAAAATGATTACTACTATTATATGGACTGTGATAGCTTATTTTCTCTCTCTCTCTCACACACACACACACACACGTATACGTGTGTGTGTGCACCAAGGACAATTGCCCTAAGATGATGGTAAAGATTCATGTGGGTGGGGGGCTTGGACATGTACAAATTTGATATCTGACTCAAACTGTGTTTTTAAAAAATGATTCATGAATGAATAAATGAATAAGCACACCTCTTATTTACATCTTGGTACCAAAATACCTGCATGGTGTTGTGGTACTTCAGTAGACCTAGGCATCCAGTGAGTTGTCCTTTCCCTTCATATTTTAGTATTTCCAAGTGTCCTGATAAAGTTTATTTCCCTTCCCGCTTGAATTACTTCTCTTCCACCCATGAGGAACTCCCATATGGGTTTATACCAGATGAGAGTTAAGTTGCCAGCTTTTAGTGAAACCCGTGGTCACTGTGCTGTAATGATATTTTATGAAGTGTTATGTGTGTGATGGAGAGACAACATCTTCTATTTCTGAGTCTTTATGTCCTCTGGGTCTTCTGTCAAGTAAATTGTTCTGTGAGTCTGGTAAACTGGGGAACTTCCCTGTAAGCCTCAGGGGCTATTAGCAAGGCTAATAAAATACCAGAAATATGGATTTTTAAGACTATTATCAAAGATAGGAGACCTGGTCAGAGGTACTAAAATGTCCAATCACTTATACAAATTTTTTCTCTTAGTCTATAAAATCTGAGAATATTTATTGACATGAAAAGAAGTATCAACAATATGTTAAACATAAAAAAAAAAAAAACACATTAGGGGCACCTGGGTGGCTCAATCAGTTGAGCGTCCAGCTCTTGGTTTTGGCTCAGGTCATGATCTCATGGGTCATGGGATTGAGCCACATGTTGGGCTCCATGCTCAGCAAGGGCTTCTGCTTGGGGATTCTTTTCCTCCCCCTTTCCTTACTTGTGCACGCTTATGTGCATGCACTCTCTCAAATAAATAAATAAATCCTTAAAAATAAGATTAAAACAGTAAACATATTATTTTTAGAGGAAAAAATTATATAGAAAAATGTCTGGGAAGACAGTACCAAAATATAACAAAATATACCTAACAAGGAGATTGTGAGTAACTCTTCTCATTACCCATTTGAATTTTCTAAATTTCCACCATGAATGTGATAGTTATAATAATGGTAGTAATGATAGTCAACTTTTATTGAGTACTCACTACAGTGAACTAGCCATGGGCTCTGCTCTGAGATCAGACTAAATGGGTTTGGTTCCCCTGTTCCCCCTTTATTAGTTGTGCTAATCGGTGTCTCATATGTATTGTCTCAGAACATTTCTATGAGGTAGATACTACTATAAAGCCCAATTTTATATGTAAGAAAACTAAAGCTTATAGAGTTTAATACAGTTACACATATTCACATAAAATGTGCATATATGAAAATGCTAGAACAAAGGTGAAAGAAAACTATCCTTATAAAGTATGTTCGAATTCGATCATGTTAATTATATTGAAACCTCACAAATGGATTTTTTAAATCAAGATCACAAAAAATTAAAAAAATATATATATACAGTATATATATGTTGAGGGGGCATATGTGTGTTTTCCTTTGGATTGCATTTGGAAATTGAGAGGTGTGAGGAAGACTATTCAGTTCAAGGAATCTCAGTTACACCTCCACTCAGCAAATGCATCAAGCTTATATTCTCTTCCTTCCCTCTTGCTTCAGTCATCCATTTTCTGCATTTATCCAGCCCAGAAGAGCTGCATAGCCATAGGCTTGCTTCAGGGTGGGAAGACTGGCTGTCTTCCCAGACTTGGCTCCGGTTGAACCATGCTGGTCATTTAATGTGGTTGCTGACTCGGTACTTAGCACTAGAGATGATGATCCACCAGAGGGAGGGAGCTGAGGAGAACCAATAAAATGGGTCAAAAATCGGGAGCTAGGAGAGGAAATCGATCTGTGTGACTATCATGGGGCTCAGTCGTTTTGGTAAGAGGAATCTGTGAGGCCAAACTGTCAGTGGAAGTAAGGAAGCAGACTTTATGAGTCCTGGTCACTTCCTGGGTGGGCACTGTTCTGTGGCCTGACAAGCAGGCATGGTGTTAAGTGAGGCTTGAAAATGATGAGGAGAAACTGAAAGCAATCAGGCACAAAAGACTGGATTTATGGTAAAAGACTGGGGAACAGAGAGGATGGAACTCAAGAAGTCAAACAGTTATTCATCAGGAGGCTGTAACAACTGTTCTCCAGTTGCTGTCACATTTAATCAGAGAAATCACCTTCTTTGATTTTATTTTCTAACATCTCCCCATTCATTGTGTTGTGCAGTGTTGAATTATCAGATAGGCAAACGAAGGGTGTGCTTAGAGAACTAACAAAATATGGGCACCAAAGATTGAACACAGGCCCTTTGGTAAACAAACCTAAAATTAGAAAGATCTAGAAAGAAGCTATGTCAATTGCAGCATATATATGAGTCACATTAATTAAAAGAGTAAAACATATTTTTAATTACATTGGTAAGGCTAGTAATATTTTCAGGTCTTGGGGTTATTAAATGTCTTAATCCAGCCTTGCCACTGCAGTAGGCTTTTTCATAGTTGTCATCATCTCCTTCATCATCGTCATCATCATTATTATCACCATCATCAATCACTTTTCCCACAAGGAACCCTAAATTTTGAGCCCTTGCAATGTACTGGAAGGGCATGATGCTAAGTGAAGCATTACCTCATGCACTCCTCACAACAATCATAAGAGGTAAGCATCAGCTTCATATCCCTGATGGGATGACTGAGGCTGAGAGAGGATAAGTGATTTTTCTGAGGTCCCACAGCTGATCTGTGATGGAGCTGAGCTTCAAATCCATTCCTCCCTCCTCTGGAACTTTTACGTACTCTGTGAGTCAAAGGTCATTATTAGCAATAGCGGGAGGGAATTAGAAATAATATACAAAGTCCAGGTTGAAAGGGTTTGAAACACTTGGAAAATCTACGTCTTCAGTATATCTATACCACTTTAGAAGGCTCATCTCAGCTCAGATGTTTGGTCCAGAATTCCCCAGAGATGTGTCAATAGTGGCATGCTTTTATTCAGCAAAATATTTCGGAAGTTCCAGGCTGGCGCATATCCTTATTATCAAAACAAGAGAGATCTGTTTTTTTATTTTTTCTATTTTTGTGGGATTTTTGGTTTTGTTTTTTGTGTATTTTGGTTTTTTGTTTTGTTTTGTTTTTAGTGTATCCAAGCACTACAGTGTTGCTGCCAGTGCAGTGGCCAAAAATGATAGAAACTTTTTTCTGTTATTTTTGAAGCCATACGAAACTATTGTCCACCTTTTCCTCCCTCTCTTCTTTCCTTCTCTTTTTCTTTCCTTCTTTTTTTCTCTCTTTCTTGCTTGCTTTTTGCTTTATTCTTATTTTTTTGTAATAAAGTACTTAAAATATAAAACTGTGAGTTGGTTCCGGCTTGCATCACTTTTAAGTAATAAGGAAACATACATTTGAGGCTGTAAATTTTAGTTATTTGTGTTTTGGAATACATTTTTTTCATGTGGAGCTGTATACATTTCACATTGTAAATTAATTTAACACACTCTGATTTTATTTGCCAAGTTGATCAAGAGTAGAATGGATTTGACTTTAATATACATCAGCTTTCTCGGTTGAAATGTCATTTACTCGGAGAAAATGTCCCTAAGGCCTGTCTTACATATTCTGATAGCCCCTAAACATTTCCTTTATCACTATTATCAAGGTTGTAATTAAACCATATGTCTCCACTTATTTATTCAAGGTCTTTCTTATACACTGCTGTGGACTGAATATCCAGGCACAGTGTTGGATTATAGTAGGCATGCAGTTAATATTTATTGAACGAATGAATAAAATTCTCCACCCCTAACTGTTTCTTCTATTTGGTTCTTAATGTTGTGGACAAATAGATTTCAACTATTTTAATGGTTTGCTGCATTTGAGAACTGAAAATGTCAGCAGGAAACACTATGCTTGAACGCTAATGGAAACCAAGAAAACTATGCCATGTGCCACTTCTTTCTGGTAAATTAACACCCTGTATCTGCAAGGGGGTAAGAATAGCAATTAAGTCATGTGGAAGAACTAGCAGAATGCATCAGAGTATCCCTTCAGATGTCCATTCTTGTGTGGTCGCTAATGTAGATCAGAACTCAGAAGTTCTAGAATTTGTCTCTGGAAAAATATGAGTGTTGTTTGTGTAAAAGCTGAAGATTTCAGGATTTCAACAACAAAAGCTTTCCTCCATCCTGACTGTGAGATTCCAGGAAACTGAAATATAAGATTGGCATAATCTTAAGGAGGCTGTGAAGGTAATTTTCAACTTAAGTATTGATTTAGTGAAGGTCCCAGAGTCTTCTGCTCTGGGGAATTGCTTAATATTCCAGTGTTGTGGGGACATGCCAGCTGGAAGGGCATGTGGAAGTATCCCATCTGTAGGCAGATCCTGGAGTTTGGTAGCAAATACCTCTTGCCATCACCTCCTCCTTCGTCCCCACCCCTGCCCCTACCCCATGCATACTCACATACACAACTCAGGTCTGTTCTCTGAGCCCACCATTCTTTTTAAAAGTGTCACCATATTTGTGCCAGTAACATTCTCAGACATTTTTAAGCTTTAAATGATTTACTTAAGATCTCATATGCTCAGATTCCCAGTATGTGTGGTATTATGTGGATTAGAAACTTAAACAGGCTTGTAGAACTGACTTTCAGAGAATTGAAATGTAAAGCTAAGCATTATGGGTTTTAGTGTTAAGATAATAGTGGTATCGTTATTATGATCATTTTTTGTTTCGAAGCAGATCTGTTTTGTGAATGCTGCTCTTATGTGGGTTTCTTCATTCTCACTTAAAGATCTCAGCTTTAAGAAAAAAGTGTAATTAGCCTTCTACTTTCCTGTTACCTAATTGTACTGCCAAAGTTGTTAAGAACCAGAAGTGATTGTGTTAGATTACCTTTGAAAAGGGGCCAACTCCTTTCTGGTCCAGCAGAAGGATATAGCAGAGATCAGCAATGTCACAAAGAAGAAACTGTTGTCTGAATGCCAAGTCAGTCACGGACCAAACCCAATGGTTGACAAGGCCCTCGATCATAAGAGAGCATACTTTAGATAGAGCCTAATTTAAAGCAAAAGCAATTGTGTTTTCACTTGTTGGGGAACCGTTTGGAATGCAGATGCTTAACAGCACAATTTAATCTTAGAAACACTTTGGGCAATTTTTAAAAGACCTTTCCTTGAACAAGGTGTCAGAGGAGTATCAGTCTTTCCCATTTATCCTTGTAATATTCTTTATAAAGTAACAGGGGCTTTTCATGTGAACACCCAAAAGACAGTGGATAGGGAAAGTTGTGGAAATGTCTGAAAAGTGTGCAGGAATGCAAATGGTACATTTAAGTGGTGTTCACAAGTGCAAAACTCCTACTTAGCCATTCACGTGGGCACTACTGGGTCTTATCAAAAGCCTACACTACAGCTTTGTAATAGGGACTTCCTGTTGGGTGCTCTCTCCTGGAAAGATTTGTTTTACTGCCATCAATTCATTTTCCATCCTGAGTGGTCTGGTACTTTCTGAAGCTGAAAGGGAGCCTGCCCACCATGCCCTAGTAACCGTATGTGAAGAAGGATATGAACATTCATATCAAGGTCCTCCTTAGGTCAACTACTAATTTGTTCCAGATGAAATGAGGTGCTGTTTCTGATATGCTGCTTGCCTAATTGAAAAAGACCACCTAGCAGGTTGATTGCAGACAGGCGATAAGTTCTCCCATTGCCCTCCAGACAGGCTACACGTTACCTGCTTAAAAGAGGGCAAGCAATTTTGTTGCCTTTAATGGGGAATTATAAAAATAAGGAAGGAGAACTATCAGATAATTGATTTTATACTTTTCTTTACTAGGAGATGATTATTAAGAAAACTACATGTAAAGTGATGTACAATTCTTGCTGCACAAATTACACCAAAAGAACATATTCCAAGGGTGAAATAAAAGACCTTTCTGCAGAAAAGATAATATTTTACTGTTAATGGCATAGTAATAAATTTGCACCAGGTGAATTCTCCCAAATGTATTTTTAGTTTCAGTTCCTGGGCTCCAAGTGGGGTATCTTAAGCCCAGCATCAGTTCTGCAGAACCCAAGGCACAGATAATTTGTATATCATGCTTGCTTTGTTAGCTTATGAGTAAAACCTAGAATAACAATTTGCTTGAAGTTTCACAGTGGGCTCTTTTGTACTTGGGTGTACAATACCACATTTCATTTAGCCCAGCAGGTTTAGATGAATATTCACTGTCAGGTGGCAAAGAACTTGACCCCAAAGTAGCAGATAACTCATTTCTACTTGGACTTCTTACCAACATGGATTTTATATACTTAGAGTTTGAGTTGTTTTCCCAAAGCTCCCTCAACTTGACTCAGAGTTTAACATTTGAAGTATTTACATCAGCCAGTGGAAGGTGAAAGACTCATATCACATTTGTTCATTTTTTGTTTTGTTTTGTTTCTTAAGCAAAGCAACATGGCAGAGTAGAAAGCATCAGGATTTGGAATCAGACTTATCTGAGTTTGAATCATGACTTTAGCATTTGATAATTGTGAGACATCAAGGAATTACTTAACTTTTCTGAACCTCAACTTTTTCATCTAGATGCTTAACTGACTGAGCCACCCAGACACCCCTATTTTTTTCATCTAGAAATGGGAATAATAACATTTACTTTTCAGGGATGTTGAAAGAATTAGCTCTGATTCTGTATATTTCTTGGCACACTTATAGCATATGATCAATAAATGGTAGTTGCAGCTGCTATGATTAGGACTGTTCTACAGTCAGAAGAAAGGGGCCTTGTGTAAACTCAAACCTCTTTCTCATGGCTGCAAGAAACTGCAGATGCTCCTGGACTTATATGAGAAAATAGAATTAAAACAAAAACTTTATTTTCAGTTCAGCCATTCAAGTTTAAGAAACCATTTTCTTCAGCGTTCTCAAAATCCTGATTAATTCTTTCCTAAGGATCATAAATAGGAACATAGAAGGCAAATGCAAATTTCATGCTAACGCTAAACTCAAAACCTTAAATTCTAGGTTTACTAGATGTTCCTCATCTTTTGCCCGTATTTTGAATGTAAAGGGAGTGGCAAGATGTCTTGTGTTCATCCCTAAAATGGAAATATGTTGTATGTGAAAACGAGATGGGATAGTGGAGAGATTTTGCACTGAACACTGAGCTTTGAATTCTGGTTCTGACAACACTTCTTATCAGCTGTTTGACCTAGACACATTATTTCACAGCAATGAACTTCGGTATTTTTTTCCCCTGGCCTGGATACCATATGAGGCTGTCTTGAGGATTAAGATAAATCAAGGATATTTTTTTCAAAACCCAAACTCCAACATAAAAAGGAGGTGTGATTTTGCATAGGTTTTCATGCACAGGCTACAGTGTTGTACAAATCTTGATTTTATTCCTGGTTCTGCTCCTTACTAACACTATGACCATGGGAAAATTATAGAACTTTTCTAAGTCAGTTTCTCTATCTTAAATTGTCATCTCAGTGTTTAACATGGAGGGTCATTAGGATCAAATGAAATACCTATGTACCCATTGTACATACTCAATAAATGGTTGATATGTTGTTGTTAGTGGTGATGTTATTCAGCACCTGGCCCAGGGGCAAAATGCTGTCCCCAAAAATAGGAGTAGAAAAGTTTAGGCCCAATATGGAATCCTGACATTTAAGTAAAATCAATTGACCTTTATTGAGTGTCTGTATATAGGCACTGCAGAATTTTTAAATGTCAGTCTCTGGAACTTCTAATTTGAGTGGGGAGGAGGAGGAGGAGGAAGATGATAGATAAAGCTTATTGTGCATTATGTGCCAGGCACTGTACTATGTACTTTATAGAAATTAACTCATGTTATTCTCACATCAATCCTATGAGGTAGGAACTACTACCAACCTTATTTTATACATGAGAAACAAAGACACAGAGAGGTTAAGGAACTTGCTCAAATCCAAAACTAGTAATGGTAGAGTTGAGATATGTACGCAGAAGTCTGGCTCTAGAGCTCACGCCTCATCTATTATGAATGGGAGAAGAAAGGGTGCATAAATGCCGTACAAAGCTTTGTCACATTATGAGAAAACGTAGGAAAAAATGTTCCAAATGAGGGAGAAATTCCATCAGACTTCAAGTATTTTGCAGCAATGAAATGTGCTCAGCTCCTAGATGGGCACAGGAAAGAATTCTTAGGGAAAGGAAGAAGGTGCTTGTCCCAGCCTTTGAATAGATTGTGGAAGTGGGATGGATATAACAGTCCACCTTTAGAGGCCATGCTTCTAACCACTCACTATTTGACAGACTCTTATTGAAAGAAGGTATAATTGAGAAAATAAGCCAGAAAAAATCTCCATGCCATATTCTAACTACCTTTCTATGTGTTAAAAATTATAATAAACCTACATGCTTATAATAATAATTAATATATTAAATCTGCATTTCTACATTCAATTGGGAGGTATTGTGATTAAACCCGAAGATGTTGACAAGGCATCACTCATCAGCTATACTTTTGGTGGACACCAAGTATGGTCTCATGGACTCCTCAGTCCACCCCTTAATTTTACAAATGGGATCATTAAAATTTAACAAGTTATAGTAATGTGTCTAAGATGAGAGAGCTAGTTAGTGGCAGAACTGGAACTAGAACATGTTTCCTAAACCCAAGCCCCATATTTTCCAAGTTTAATTCAACAACTATTTATAGAACAATAATAATTATATTATGAGGCAATAGCAAGGAGGGTGTGAGAAATAAAAGATCATCTTTGCTCTTGAGAAGCTTATAATCTACTAAGAAAGACAAGTATGCCCACATGTAATTATAAAACTCACCATAATGGGACAAGTTCAATATCAGGGGAGATCCCACATCTTGTCTCTGCATGTCTCCCTTTCATCACTTAGCACACCTGTTTATTCAGGGTCTTTCTGTCTGCTAAATTGCTAAAACCTGTCTACAGTTCAGTACTTTATCTCTAGTTCCTGGTACAGAATAGGCACTCAATAAATATTTATTGAATGAAATGAAAAAAAACCCACAAAAGTAAAATAATATAGAATCACAGAGGAAGAGACGATTAATTAAATGTGAATTTGAGATATACAGGCCAAAGCAAAGCCAATTGGGTAAACTTTGCTAAAATGTCAAGTCTCCAAGGAGAGGAGATCATTCAGCTGGAAAAAGGCCTGTCATTTCTCTTAATCCATACCCCTACCTTTAGGCCAATCCATAGATGAATTACCTCTGACAAGTCAGAATTTGGCTTATTTTTAACTCAGGTTTTTTAAACCTTTTGATAAATTTAGAAAATATCTATTACAAATCATCAGAAAAATAAGAGCATGTATAAACTTAGACAAAGAAAGACAGATTCCTGCTCATGGTTCTCTCTCAAATTCTGGGTGTGATAACTCCAAAAGTCAGGTAGACTGCTTCAAGGGGAACTCACTGGTGTATGCCAGACTGCCCACAGTCAGGGGGAGGTCTGTTTTTGTTTATTCCAGTTTGATTCTGTGCATAGCATTACTCAACTTGACTCTGTTTTATCTTTCTCGAGAGGTTTCTTTCCTTTTGTGACTGTTGGCTCCCTCCTTTTCTTTCTTTATGTTCTCCCTTTTTAACTTCCTTCCTTGCTTGCTCCCTTCCTTCCTTTTTTATTCCTCCCCTTCCTCCCTCTCTCTTTTCTTCAGTTATAAGTCACTACCATAATGTTATTTTTACATATTTCATCAATCATGCATTTCCTTCCTCATGAAACTCAGCACAGGGGATGACATGTGCCTTTGCCTGGCCTAGGGACCCCACACTGTCCCACACTGCCTACCCACACTACAAAATATGTTAATGAATGCACAATATAAAAAGATGATTTGTGATATCATTGACGGTAGGGAAGAAGTAAAAGTGTAGGGTATTTTTATGTAGTTGAAGTTAAATTGTTGTCAGCTTATCTGCTTAAAGCAGGTTATTTTAATTACAAGATGTTTTATGTAAGCCCCAAAATAACCACAGAGAAAATACCTATACAAGATACACAAAAGAAAATGAGAAAGGAATCAAAGCATGTCACTACGAAACAAACAAAACAAAACAAAACAAAACAAATGAAACACAAAAGAAGACAAGAGAAGAGGTGCAAAAAAGCTACAAGACAGAAAACAGTAAACAAAATAGCAATAGTAAGTCCTTCCCTATCAATAATTACT
Organism: Eumetopias jubatus; assembly: GCF_037043125.1. Classification (NCBI taxonomy): domain Eukaryota; kingdom Metazoa; phylum Chordata; class Mammalia; order Carnivora; family Otariidae; genus Eumetopias; species Eumetopias jubatus. Next base: position 65,324,080 of record NW_028274819.1, on the reverse strand, counting down.
TTAAAAGTAAATGAGTTAAACTCTACAATCAAAAGACATAGAGGGGTTGAATGGATTTAAAAAAGGCTAAACTGTATGCTGTGTAAAGGAGACTCATTTCAGATTTAAGGACACACAAAGGCCAAAAGTGAAAGGATGGAAAAAGATATTCTGTGCAAATGGTAACCAATAAGAGCAGGGGTGGCCTTACTTAGACAAAATACACTAAGTCAAAAACTGTCAAGAGAGATAAAAAAAATACCTTACCTAATGATAAAAGAGTCAATTCATCAGGAAGAGATATATGCACCAAATAAGAGCACCCAAGTATGTGAAGCAAACATTTACACTACTGAAGGGAGAAATAGCAACACAGTGATAGTAGGGGATTTCAGTACCGCACTTTCAATAATGGATACATCCAGACAGAATATTAATGAAGAAACAGAGGACTTGAATAGCATCATAGACCAAAGGGAACTATCAGACATATAACAAAGCATTCCATCCAATAGCAACAGAATACACATTTTTCTCAAGTACACAAAGAACATTCTACAAGATAGATCACATGTTAGGTCACTAAATAAGTTTTAACAAATTTTAAAGAGATTGAAATCATACCAAGTATATTTCCAAACTACAGCAGAATGAAACTAGAACTCAATGGCAGAAAGAAAACTGGAAAATCAACAACAATTTGGAAATTAAGCAATGAATTCTTGACCAACCAAAGAAGAAAGGAAATTGGAAATTTGAAAATATCTTAAGGCTAAAATGAAGGTATAACATAACAAAACTTACGGGATAGAGCAAAAGCAGTTCTAAGCAGGAAGTTTATAGTGATAAATGCTTACCTCTGAAACAAATAATACATTATACGTTAAAAAAAAAGAAGATAGTAGGAAGGAAGAAATGAAGGGGGGGATATCGGAGGGGGAGACGAACCATGAGAGACTATGGACTCTGAGAAACAAACTGAGGGTTCTAGAGGAGAGGGGGGTGGGGGGATGGGTTAGCCTAATGTTGGGTATTAAAGAGGGCACGTACTGAATGGAGCTTTGGGTGTTATATGCAAACAATGAATCATGGAACACTACATCAAAAACTAATGATGTAATGTATGGTGATTAACATAACATAATAAAAAAATGAAAAAAAAACTCAAATAAACAACCTAATTTTACACCTCATAGAACTAGAAAAAGATCAAACTAAACCCAACGTTAGCAGAAAGAAGGAAATGTTAAGATTAGAACAGAAATAAACAAAATAGAAAATTGAGAAAAAATAGAAATCAATGAAACTAAGGACTGGTTTTTTAAAACATAAACAAATTTGACAAATCTTTAGTTATATTAACTAAGAAAGAAACAGGGATGACTCAGAAAAAAATTAAAAGAGATGTTTCAATTGATGCCACAGAAGTTAAAAGTATAGGGACTACTGTGAACAATTATACACCAACAAGCTGGATAACCTAGAAGAAATGGATAAATTCATAGGAGCATACGACTCACAAAGACTGAATCATGAAGAAACAGAAAAATCTGAAAAGATCCTATAACTAGTAAGGAGATGGAATCAATAATTAAAACTTCCCAACAACAACAAAAAGTCCAGGACCAGATAGCTTTATGAGTGAAATCTAACAAGCATGTGAAAACAAATCAAGGCCAGTCTATCTCAAATTCTTCCAAAAATTTGAAGATGATAGAACACCTTTAGACTGATCTTATAAGGCCAGCATTACTCTGATTTCAAACCAGGAAAAGATACCAAAGAAAAGAAAATTGTAGGCCAATATCTCTGATAAGTAGATGCAGAAATCGTCCATAAATACCAGCAAACTGAGTTCAACAGCACATTAAAAGGATCACACACCATAATCAAATAGAATTTATCCCTGGGATGCAAAGGTAGTTGAACACACAAAACACATTGAATGTGATATGCCACATTGACAGAACAAAGGATAAAAATCACATGATTAACTCAATAGATGCAGAAAAAGCACTGACAAATTTCAGCACTCTTTCATGAGAAAAACATTCAACAAACTAGGAATAGAAGATTACCTCAACATAATAAAAGCTATTTATGCAAAACTCATTGCTAACATCATATCCAAGGGAGGGAAGCTAAAAGCTTTTCCCCTAAGATCAGGAATAAGATAAGAATGTTCATTCCCAGCATTCCTATTCAGTGTTGTACTGGGAATCCTAACCAGAGCAGAAAGGCAAGAGAAACAAATAAGAAATAAACAAAATTGTCTCTGTCCACAGATAATACAATTTTATATATAGAAAATCCTAAAGATTACACACACACTGTTAGACCTCATAATTCAGCAGAGTTACAAGATATAAAATCAATATACAAAAATTAGTGTAACAGCTAACAATTTGAATAGGAAGTTAAGAAAACAATGTCAGTTACAATAGCATCAAAAAGAATAAAATAGGAATAAACTTTTTTAAATAATTTTTTATTGTTATGTTAATCACCATACATTACATCATTAGTTTTTGATGTAGTGTTCCATGATTCATTGTTTCTGCATAACACCCAGTGCTCCACGCAGAATGTGCCCTCTTTAATACCCATCACCAGGCTAACCCATCCCCCCACCCCCCTCCCCTCTAGAACCCTCAGTTTGTTTTTCAGAGTCCATAGTCTCTAATGGTTCGTCTCCCCCTCCGACTTACTCCCCTTCATTCTTCCGCTCCTGCTATCTTCTTTTTTTTTTCTTAACATATATTGCATTATTTGTTTCAGAAGTACACATCCGTGATTCATCAGTCTTGTACAATTCACAGTGCTCACCATAGCACATACCCTCCTCAATGTCTATCACCCAGCCACCCAATCCCTCCCACCCCACATCACTCCAGCAACCCTCAGTTTGTTTCCTGAGATTAAGAATTCTTCATATCAGTGAGGTCATATGATACATGTCTTTCTCTGATTGACTTATTTCACTCAGCATAACACCCTCCAGTTCCATCCACGTCGTTGCAAATGGCAAGATCTCATTCCTTTTGATGGCTGCATAATAAAATAGGAATAAACTTAACCAAGGGATTGAAAGATTTGTACAATGAAAACTACAAAACATTATTGAAAGAAATTGTAAAAGACACAAATATGTTTATAGATTGGAAGACAGCATTTTTGTTAATTAAGATTTTAATTCCAGTATATTTAACATACAGTGTTATATTAGTTTCAGGTTTACAATATAGTAATTCAACAATTCCACACATCACTCAGTGCTCTCATCACAACAGGTGCACTCCTTAATCCCCATCAACTATTTCACCCATCCCCCACCACCATCTCCCCTGTGGTAACCATCAGTTTGTTCTCTATAGTTAAGTGTCTGTTTCTTGCTTTGTCTCTTTTTTTCTCTTTTTTCCTTTGCTCATTTACTTCGTTTCTTAAATTCCACATATGAGTGAAATCATCTGGTATTTGTCTTTCTCTGACTGACTTATTTTGCTTAGCATTATACTCTTTAGCTCCATCCATGTCATTGCAAATGGCATGATTTCATTTTTTTTATGGCTGAATAATATTCTTTTGTAGTTATATACCCCATCTTCTTTATCCATTCATCCATCAGTGGACACCTGGTCCACTTCCATAATTTGGCTATTGTAAATAATGCTACTGTAAACATAGGGGTGCATGTATCTCTTTGGCTTAGGGTTTTTGTATTTTCAAGGTAAATACCCATAGTGTGATTACTGGATCATAGGGTACTTCTGTCTTCAACTTTTTGAGGAACCTACATACTGCTTTAGAGTATGGCTGTACCAGTTTACATTCCTACCAACAGTGCAAGAGGGTTCCCCTTTCTCCACATCCTTGCCAACACCTGTTGTTTCTTGTGTTTTTGATTTTAGCCATTCTGACAGGTGTGAGGTGATGCCTCATTCTAGTTTTGATTTGCATTTCCCTGATGAAGAGTGATGTTGAACATCTTTTCATGTGTCTGTTGGCCATCTGGATGTCTTCTTTGAAGAAATGTGTGTTCATGTCTTCTGCCCATTTTTAATTTGATTATTTGTTTGTGTGTTTTGAGTTTTAACAGTTCTTTGTATATTTTAGATATTAACCCTTTATTGGATATGTCATTTGCAAGTATCTTCTCCCATTCATTATGTCACCTTTTAGTTTTGTTGATTGTTTCCTTTGCTGTACAGAAACTTTTTATTTTGATGTAGTCCCAATACATACAATGGAATATTATTCAGACTTAAAAGAAGAAGAAGATCCTACCATATGTGAGAACATGGGTAAATCTTGAGGACATTACGCCCAATGAAATATGCTAGTCACAGAAGGATAAATACGGCATGCTTGCATATCATATGAGGTATCTAAAGTAGTGAAATTCATAGATGCAGAAAGCAGAATGGTTGTTGCTAGGGGCTTGGGAGGTGGCTGGGGGAGCTGTTCAGTGAACATAGATTTTTAATCATGAAAAATGAGAAAGTTCTAGAGATGTGCTGTACAGCATTGTGCTTAGAGTTAACAGTACTGTACTATATACTTAAAAATGTTAAGAGGGTAGATCTCATATTGTGTATTTTTACCACAATTTTTTTAAAAAAAGGAACTAAAAAGGATGCTTGTTTATGAGTAATAATGTTTGATTCTTTTTTAACTTTCTAACTTGATGGGTAGGAGGAAGAGAAGGTGTTATCTTGACTTTCTTCTCTCTAATACACACTTTTAATATCTTGTGAAATCATTCCACCATTTGGATTATATAATTTTAAGAGCAGTTTGATTTTGGTGGCTGTAGATTGGGATCTGCTCCCTATTTTACCACTGGCTGGCTTTTGACTTGGGGAACCCCTTCCCCTTTTGCACTATCTATCTAGAAACGGAGAACAGTTTGAAAACACTTGAGAGAAAAGCCCAGCTGTCAGGAAGTACAGCTTTTATGAATGAATATCTTGCTAAAATAAACAAAAGCTGTTTCGATTTCTTAGCATTAGAAGACCACTACCAAATTTCTTCAAAAAAAAAAAAAGTTAATACACTTAGGCTTCTCAGCCACAGTGAATGCTTTATTTAAATGCTGACCCTAAAAGCACATTGGTTTTGTTTTGTTTTGTTTTGTTTTTAGGTTCAAATGCTTATTTATTCATTTTACACGGGGAAGTAGAACACAGACCCAAATGCTTACATTGGTATGACCCCTGAAAGACAAGTTTATCTTCCTTCTTGTTTGATTTACTTTAATAAATACTAACATTTACTTTCTGCTTGGTTTGGAGGATGCTGATGCACAAAAGAGAGCCCTCTCCTTTCCCTAATGGGCATTACCTACACTCTGTTTGGGGGAAAGGGCACAAAATAATAGCATAATTATTGTTTTTAATAGAATTGTTGTAAGTGTTGTAAATGAGTGTCCAGTGAGAGGATGATATGATCTGCTCTGGAAAGGGGGGACAGTGTCCTGGGAATGCCCTCTTATAAAGATGACATTTGAGTTGAGCCCTGGAAGGTGGGGAGGATTCCAGAATTTCTGAATAGAAGAGGCTTAGGGATGGCAAGCTTAGGGATGGAGATTTGTTTCGGGGTTGTGCTGCATAGTAAGCCCACTTTTACTCTTAGGTTGTACTGTATGTTTCCTTGGGGTGGCTTTTGGGAGGTTGTCTCTCGATGCATGCTACAGAAGGGTAAGCAGGAACGAATTGTGTGGAACTGTGGGGGACGAGAAGAGAGCATGCGCAGTGGCCATATGGTGGGACTAAGCGCAGGTGATAGAGTCCCGCACCGCTGGAGAGCAGGGCAGGGGCGTGAGCACCAGCGAGACTGGTGAAAGGGGTAGAGGCCAGGTCACAGAGGACATGATTAAGCACCATGGAAGCCCCTCTGAAGATTGTTCTCTCTATGGGGATAAAGATCCCCAGAGAATGGGATTTTACTGAAGGCTGTCAAGCAGGGTGCGACCCGATCATTTTCACATTTTAGAAGTCCCTCTTGCCACTGTGTGAGAATGAATAGGAGTAAGGGTGGGTGCCAGAGACCAGTTAAGAAGCTGTTTCACCAGTTTTACAGAGAAATGATGCTAACTTAGATGGGGGTGGTCATCATGGTGAGTGCGAGAAATAAACAAACGTGGAAGATATTTGCGCAGACAAGTATACAAACACTGCAGTGTGAACCGAATAGGCAGAGGGGTATGGAAAGCTTTACAGAAGCGACATCAGGTTAACCTTGCAGGATGAGAACAAATTCCTGTAGTAATGCAGTCCATCACTTAGATTCCGTTGCTAAAATATGTACATGATAAATGATTACCCTTTTTTTAGTATTCCTTTCAGATTCTCTAAGAAATGTCACATAACTTGTGTTCTTTTCTCTAATACTGTTACTGCATGTGTTAGAATATAATAAATCTGCATTTCCTGAAAACTATTTTACAATTTAACCTCATTGTTAATTCAGACAGATCCCCTCTTCATCAACACCCACCCAAGTCCAAGTACATTTAGTGAGAAGAATGCACATGGGCACATTTTTATATTTTTTCCCACTTCTTATTAAATCCTCAGTCCAGGTTAAATCTCTATAGCAATTGGCATGTGTCTTTCCACCCTCTTAAATTCTTGCCTGTGTCTGCCCTAGAAGAATTATAATTTGATTGATTTAAGGACTTGGGAAAAATTTTAAAGCCTAAAATACTTTAAATATTCTCAGTTCTCTTTTACTTCCAAAGGTGAATGTGCTCAGATCTAGAGATTGCCCAGGCTGAAGGCTATTAGATGTAGAAGAATATTAGTTGGCATTAATAACATCTCCAGTCTGTGGCCCCAGGAATGGACTGTGTACACCTCTCAAATCAAGAAAAATTGTAACTATTACCTTATATTATTTTGTGATTATTTCCCACATTACTTATAGCTGCTATGGGGCTTGTGCTGCTCAGTCCTTCTTTAGCAAGCACTCAGCTCTTCTTTCGTAATTAATATCTTCATTTCCCCTATGCATAGCATGCCTGAAGGAATTTTTTTTCTAGAAACAAAGTCTGCATCGTGCTTTAGTATGGCACAATTTATTTAGTAATTCATCTTTGCTATTTATTTTTTATTAAACAAATCAAGCCGGATATTAGTTTTAAGCCCTTGCTTTAAAACTAGGGGTTGTTCTGTGGAGTCCGTGTCAGGTCAAAGAGAGGTCAGTAAGATATATCTCATCTAGGCATTACCATGTGCACCATCTGCCCATGTTAAATCACAGTGATAAGTAGGATATGTACACCACTAATTCCTCTTTGGCCAGAATTTCATGTCATCTCATGGTCATTACAATTGTCCAATTACAGTTGACCAAATTGAATTATCTTTAATTAGTAGGTCTGTCTGATAGTACAGTGGGCTAGTTGGATGTATTTATCTGTGTAAGTGGTCTGTCATCAGACTTAGAAAGCCAAATGTCATGTCTGAAAAGAAAAAAAAATTGGGGGGAAATAGGAAGGCAGGAGGCTGGATATATTTTATATATGTTAAAGTGAAAGAATAATTTCAGTATAGTCTTGTAATACGTGTCATGAAAGTTTGCTATGGTCTTTAGGATCTTTGGAAGAAAGTGACATTAGTTATGCAATGTATGATGTTTATTTATCTGTATAGAAATGGCATACTGAGGTTAGTAAAACAAAAATTCTATTGTCCTTGTAATGGGAAAAGATAGCTCATTCCAGACAACCCATTCATAACATATTTAGGTCCCTGTGAAGATTTATAATATCTTTGTGTAATGCCCAGCCAGGAAATTTTCTGTCTGCTGCAAACCGCACACACCATTACAAAATTTTAATGGATTCACACTGACTTACTTCTGTTCAGATTGATTCTTATACTTGAGAGGCAAATGGGTGAGAACAGGGCATGTGTTCCCTAAACATGGCAATGGGCCTTTGAGCAATGATATCTGCCTGAAAAACTCGAGAAGCATCTATGGTTAGATAAGACTGGAGAGAGTCAAACTTATCACTTCCTGACATTCTCATTTGGGGGTGATAGTATTGCTATATCGCATCAAGTCCTACCATATAGCCATGTAGCATGGTGACACCAGACAAATACAAAGTTCTCTAGGGCTTTATTTGACCTGGAAGTTCTCTCAGGCATTATCCCTTGATCCCAGCATAAAAAAATGAGGGGGGGAGGAGAGGAAGAAAGAGAGGGAGGGAGGAAGAGAAGAGAGAAAGAGGAGAGAGGAGAGAGCAGAAAAGGGAAGAGATATGGCTGATATTCTGCCCTTTTTCCCACTGAGCATCACGTGATTATCTATTTGCCTCAATTTTACTATTTTTAGGTATTGATCTTAACTCCTGAATTCTTTTTCAGGAAAAAAAGACCATTAATGCCATTGTTATTTCTACTCAGCAGTTCAAATCTTCATTTTTTTTTGGGCATATTCCCTTAGTGCCTCAAAAAACAACACTGCAGCTAATCTTAAAGGAATAATTAAAGTTTCTGGAGCATTGCTGAGGTAAATATTATTTTCAAAACATATCAGTCAGCTCCTGCCTGTCTGTCTCCTTCTATATTTGCACTCACCCAACCATTCATTCATCCATGCAAAAAATATGTATTTATTATAAGTCTGTTATGTGTTGGGCAGGCAGTGTGCTAGGTGCTTGGGGGGGAAAAAAAGGTCAATAGCAAACCAGCCCTGCCCTTTGAACTTACACATATGGGTCATTATTACTTAGCAAAGGTGTTTTGAATGCCTACATTCCCAGGCAAGTTACTTATAGCAACCCCTTGTGCAGAATTTGGAAAAGGACCTTTTTATGGAGAGGCACAGGAAGAGTAGATCCTACTCCTACTTTCAGAGTTTTTATATATAATAATGATTTGTCCTGGGAGTTCTTGTGTTGAAATGTAAAATATGTTATAATCCTAGCCTTTGAAATAAGAACCTTGCCAACTCAGTCGGAAATGAGGTCTACACTGCCCCAGCAGTGAGAAGGTGGATCTGATGGTCTTTGGATAAAATCATATCTTGGGACTCTATCATTTTTGTTTGGTGCTGCATAGATGGCAGCTTGTATCCCAATCAAACCAAAATTGTTCCCTCGGCGATACGTGATAAGGATAAGCATTTTGGCAACAAATATGGAAAGTTTCAAACATAATAAAAATTCTATATGCTCTAGTAATTAGCATTTCTCCTTGCTAAAAATACTATGTATGGCTTCTGCAATCATACTAAAATTTTAAAATCATGTCCTCTCTGGAAAGCAATTGCTTTAAATTGGATAGATTTCACTCATTTTCCAGTGAAAGAATTTAAAAATTCTGTCTGTGGAAACCAAAATACTGGATGGCAGAGTTGGATGTGTCTTTCACTTTAAAATGCAGACTCTTTCTGTGGTGAATGTATTTGTTGTGGTAAAGTATTTGAAAGGAAATCCTCAGAATAATTTGGGGTAAGGAAAAACATTATGTTTAAATAAGCCAACCCATCAGTTTTGAACTTTGAAAATTGCTTTATTTTGAATCAGAAAGAATTAATAATCATTCATTGCATTAAAAAATGTGTGTTTGAATTATAATATAAAATCATGATCTAAAACAAATTAAAGCTCCAAATTTTAAAGGACTATAGTATAATGCTGTGATCTCAGTGATTTTTCTAAATGAATTAATGTTGTTTAGAGTTAATATTGATGCTCTTACTTAGCTACCTCATGTGTTCTGTGTTTTGGCAAGTATCTCTCTAGATAAGTGATTCCTGTAAATGTTGGAAATTTCTTTACAGGTTAACTTTCCCATCATTTTAAATTGCCCATCCTATATTATTTCAGCCTAGAAGGATCCTGCTAGTCTGATAGGAAGCTTTCTCTCCTGAGATCTGTATTTTGTACAGGGCTCATCTAGGAGAGGGAAACGCCAGAATGCCAAATTGCAAACAGTATTCTTTACTGTGGGGCTCCATCCAAAAAGGGTTTGTAACACAGTGTACAGTCTTGTAGCCCAGCTGTGTGGAGCATTGATTGCTTCTGCCTAGAGCAGGGATACTGTCAAGTTGCTCTGTGAGTTGAGTCATCTATTGACAAAGAGCTACCAGCCCGCAGATAATGCTGTGCGGAGCTGCTCTTGCTGCTCCCACGATGCACTGCTTATAGCAGCTGTCAAAGATACTGAGGGATCCACAGAAGGAAAAAAAAAAAAAGACTTTTACAACTGCCTGGAAGAAAGGGGTGTGAGGGAGGAGACATTCCTGTGCAGAGCTGACCAAAGGAAAGAGTAGGCATCAGTGCAGTATGAATGCATACCTCACCAAGCAACACAGCTGCAGCCGGGGGTCCGATGGGATGGATGCCGGCAGGAGTGCACCCACACTGATCAGGGATGCCCACTGCGCTTGTGGCTGGCAGAGGAGCCCTCAGGGGCTTGGGTACAATTCTCAGACCATGCCCTCTTCAGGACCTGGGGGCCCAGCTTCAAACAGGACCAAGCTGGTCACTTTGTGGGACAGTGTGCGGAAAAGCCCCCACAAGACGGGCACCAAGGGCAAAGGGACTTGTGGGGAGCGTTGCGCCTGCCCACATGGTTGGTTCAGCCCAACACAGGTGAGCCTTTTCCTTATGACTTTCCCTTGAATATCGGAAGAAACTGAGAGCAAGTTGTGTGAGGGTAGCATGGTTTGGAAAACTTTGCCGGTTCCTCCTTGCTGACTGGTTGCGCCTGTTTGGAAGATGGTGGGCCTGGAAAAAACTGTCATTTTTACAGGTGTTTGTGGGCTCACACCTCTGGGTGGCCGTGAGAGTCCAAAGATGCTATGCTCAGTTTCTTTCAGTGACTTTCCCCAAGTTCAACTTTTCTAGTTCTTAGATGATTTTACTATGCTGTATCATAGGCTTTTAGCAGCACTTTAACTTCTAACCATTGTTAACTTTTGTGTCCTGCCTAGCCTCATTTTTTTTTTTTAAGGGAGAGAAAAAATAAACTGAGATACTTTCCATCTCTTTAATCATAAAAGGGCATTTATTTCTTCACCTATTTAAAGTAGTGATTTGAACTATGCTCTTTTAATTTTACTCTTATAATACTGTATACCTTTTCAGTAATAGGGAAGAATTTGTGTTTTTCCTAAATAATTCATTTTACAAACAAAAGGAATAATTGGGAGGAAACCAGAGGATGATTACACTCAGAATAAAATAATGAAACATTTTATTTATTCATAGGGAAGCAACAAGGTTATTTATATTAAAAACTATAACTCTCTTTCTTCTATAATGTATTTCTGAAGCAGATGTACAGATTCCCTTAATTTAATTTCTAGCTTATTCTTGCCCCAAACTACTGGCATTTTATCAGAAATGAAATTGGCTTATTGTTTCCTGCCCCCATCCATAAGAGGGAAGACAACTTCCTGTAAATGCTGTAAAATTTAAATAGAGTGCACCTGTAATCACTCTCATAAATATTGAACAATGATAGTTCTTAAATATCCATTGAAAAAGAGAAAAGCTGTTTGCAGAAAAAAAATCCTTTCTTAATTTTCATGTGATCTTAATATAATTGAGAAGTGGCTATTGATCGTGAATGAAATGTTATGATCTGAGAGGTGGAGAGAACATTCTGATTTTAATATTAGTTTTTTAAAAAGTACTTCCAAGAATATCATATATCACTAGATCTTAATGATACTGTTGCACATATGTGACTTTTGATGCATTGATATCATGCATCTCAGCATCTGATTTAAATGAAGAATATATTGTCATTTTAGTATTAAACAGTTTGAAATGGAGGCTGATATTTGGAAACTTGGTTATTTTTTAAAGTTAACATGAATTCCAACCTGAAAAAACAGTCTTGACAATTTTAAAGTCTCTACATATTCTCTTACAAATGCATGCATTTAAATGTCTTTAAAGTATATCTCTGTGTCGATTATGTTAGATTCTCAAGGCTCACATAGGCAATGAAGACAAACACACATCTAACTTACAGTTTTTGCACAGAGTAGAATAAGCCAACTTGTTTCAGAGTAGAATAAGCAAACTTGTTTTATGGTCACAATTCTTTTTATCCAAGATGCAAAAAGACTTGCGTTTCATAAATGATAATTTCTCAAACCAAAAATCTCTAATTGTACATTAAAATAACCATGCTCTCAAATTTTTGTACATTTTTCATCAGTCAAGGGAAACTTCCCTTCCTTGGTTTTTAACAAAGTCAGCCTCCTACTTGCCTTAAATTTGTAGCCATTTAATGCTTTAGAGGATTGAAATAGACTCTCTGTACTGATAATTAAAGATCCAGTGACATATGAAAAGGTAATAAATTGAGACAGTCACCATCTCCCATTCTTTTTCACACACATTTCTATAAATTTTCTCACTTATTCACAGGCACTTTATTGTTAGCTAGGAAGAACAATGACTCCCAAATATTGGAGTTACAATACCATATCTTTTAGGGACTTTAGTGTTGTGACACCTGACCCTTCCATGCTTTTACCATCTCAGTCCTGTGAAAGTGTTATGCATAGATTTTAATATATGTATTTAAATATCCCTGTAATAACTAGATACTTGCACATATTAACATATTTTCATGTATTTATAAGTATATATACATATGGATATATGTGTATATATACACATGTACATGTAGGCATGCATATACATATATACATATAAAAATTAAAGTTCTATATTATTCTTTTCTCACCCAGAAAGTACTATCTTGTTCTTCCAAAGGATGTTTTATTCTCTCCATATAAAGTACATTTCTTTACTTCTTATAAGTGTTCTAAAATGCTGATTTATGTATGTGTATTCATATATATATGACTACATGTATATGTACATTCATTTACATATGTATCTGTAGAACATATCTAATATTTAAAATATACAGTATGTGTAAGCACTATACACCCATAGATACTATCACAAAAATAAAACCATATGTGTGTCTAGGTATATGCATATGTGTCCTTTGAAAGCCACTTCTGTTTTGAGAATTTTGTGATACTATCCATACCCCTTAAATTAACTAGAGATATCCTGTGAAATATTGTGAAATGAAGGATGGAGGTTAATGGTACTAAACATTAGAATTCTTAATAAAGTAGACAGGGGGAGAGTGCATGCTGTAGAGTAGCCTTGGGCCCCACATGTGGTACAGAACGTGCCTGAGGGCTGCTAAGTGTCTGGGAGCTGGGATCCTGCCCTCAGAGATATTTGCTGTATTACGTGGAAATCAGCAGTGTGATTTCCGGCTGCTATAATAGAGGGCCATGGTAATGACTTGAGTTCCTCCCAAGGCTCTTTGCCAAACTCCTGTTATTTGGGGTACTGTGTGCTAACAGGACACTGTCATTATGTTGTTCCTCAGCAAGACTAAAAAACAGCTTCTGTCCTTTCTCAAATAAGTTTTCATTCCATTTGGATCTGTAGAATTAATATGACCATAATAATAGGTAAGAAAATGGAAAATTATAGTTTCCAGAAGTGAGTTCTAGAATGCACATGTAGGATAATAGTGTTGGCCTTGGGGTGGGGGGTGGGCGGGAAGGATGTCCATCATTGTGTATGTGGCATTTCTCCCCAGTGCAGGCTGATCTGGGGTGGAAGCACAGAACAGCTGAGATTCAAACACCAGAGTTCTATGCATTTGAACTTCATTCATTCATTCTTCATTTGTTTATTCACCTATCATTTCCCGAGTGCTTACCATGTGCTGCTTTCTCTGGCTTGTGGATAGGTAGTAAACAAAAGAAATACCACCCCTACCATTGTGGAGCCTGTGGCCTGCAGTGCTATATAATATTTAGTAAATGTATCAGTATGTATACAGAATTATATCATCATAAGTCACAAATTGGAAGTGAAACAAGTTCCATAGAGTCCTACAAAGTCCATAGTCAATACATATTCAGGATACAGAGGAACTATAGAGGAGTAAGAAAGCAAGAACATTTTTACATTTTTAATGTATACATTTATTTAATTTTATTTTTATGAAAAGGTACTGCATCTCTTTAAGCCTAGATTTTCTGTTTTATAAAATGAGCATAAAAGTAGTACCTAACTCAGGATTGTAGTGAGGAATGATTAACATAATAAATATAAGGCACTTAGCACAGTGCTAACATGTAGTAAGGGGGTTCAATAAATATTTGTAGAATGAATGAATAAGAAGCCTGCTATAAAAGCTGGCTATTATTAACCTATTCCTTAATTCATTATATCTGATTGGCCAGGAAGAGAAAAATAAGTGAATCAGGGAAGACTTCCAGAAGTGGTGATCCTTGGGCTGAATTGAATTGAACGTAAAAGTAACATGCCTGTGTTTCTCAAGTGAGCAAAGAGAGATGATATTTCTAGGTAAAAATAACAAAACCAGAAACACATATAACATCCCTGTTGCTGTGTGGAACTGCTCAGAGTTCTGTTTGCCCAGAGCATTAGGCACTAGAGAGTAGGTTCATCAAGAGCTGGGGCTGGAGACCTGGGCAGGGCTTGGTCACAAAAAGTCTTGTGGGCTTCATTGAGGACTTTGCTGAGCAGGCAGCATGGAACCGGTCGCCACAGGATCCCGGCACCTGCTCTGCTACTCTCTATGGGTTTGGCTTTGTGGTCAGTGAACCGTTCTGGGCCTCAGTTTCTCTGTTTCTAAGAAAAAATGATCTTTCCTAAATGAAGTCCCATATCTCTTCCAATACTAATATTCTGTGACTCTGTCAACTGACACCCATTCATTAATGGGAAGAGCTTTGGAAAAGATTTATGCTTTAAGGAGAGACAGTCCTAAGTTTGAACTTACTAGCTCTGTGTGACCTCACTTCCTTAATCTCTTTAAGATTCATTTGTCTTCTCTGTAAAACTTAGGATGATAAAATTATGTTATGGGAAAATGTAATAAGAATTAAAAATACTCTATCTAGAAGAGCCCAGAGTGGTGCTTAGAATATAGGAATTGTTCGATAAGTGGTATTTATTGCTACTAATGATACCCAAATTATGCTTTTTTAACCTAAAGAACTTATTGTCCATCGAATGAATTAATCAGTATTGTGGTCCTTTGTTAGAATTTCTACTTTGTTCACTGAATTTTTTGATGTCTTACTTATAATAATTAAGGTTAAGTTAGACAACTGTCCAGAAACATTTGGCACAGTTCCACATGATGGCAGGATGACATTTTGCCCTTCAGGGTTCTCAGAGATTTACAACAAAGCCTACACACACACACACACACACACACACACACACACACACACACAAAATATATACATAATAGAACTGTATTGATGAAGTAGCATTCCCATTATGTTATATTCAAAGGTAGGAGATATTAGATTTTCTCAGCAACATCCTACTAGAACAACGGTGTTTGAAGCATTTAGCCAAACTCTGTAAATCTTTCCTAAGGGTCCCTTTGCAGCTCTTCCAGACACAGCAGTTTGCAGCAACTTGAGTGCAGAGAACCTTTTTTTGTCCAAAAAGTAGGGTTGCCCTAGGCTAAAATCTCAGGCTCAGCTTATGTCTAGCCAGAAAGATCTAACAGCTTGTTTTAACTCTGCTTCTACTGATTCCTTCTAGAAAGAGAGCCCCTTACCAAGGAAGAATAAGACTTTTTAGTCTCTGGAAAACACCAGCTGCCTTCAGGCAAAGGAAACAGAAGAGAATAAGAGATAATACTAAAGGAATTAACGTTCTAGGCATTCCTTGAGCAGACCTGAAGCTGCTTGGTCAACACTTCAATCACCCCACCCCCCTTTCTGAATGCTGACATGAACGAGTATTTTCTCTAGGGCTGGACAAGTAGACACAAACTGAGGGTGGGAAAGGAAAGAGCAAAGGTGATAATATTTACTGAATACTCACGATACCCACAGTGTGTGCAGCATTATGCTAGGGCTCTATGTTGGTCATTTTTTGAATTCTCCCAACAACATTAAAATCCCCATTTTATAGGGACGCCTGGGTGGCTGTCAGTTAAGTGGCTCAGGTCATGATCTCAGAGTCCTGAGATGGAGTCCCGTATCAGGCTCCCTGTTCAGCGGGGAGTCTGCTTCTCCCTCTGCCTGGGCCTCTCCCCCTGCTTGTGTGCTCTCTCTCTGACAAATAAATAAAATCTTTAAAAAATAAAAAAAATAAAATCCCCATTTTATAAATGTGAAAATTAGGGCTGAGTAATTTTCTCCTGATGGCACATCTGATAAGGGTAGAATTTGTTTCAAATGTAGGTGTCTATATGACCACTTACCCTTTCCACCAAATCTTACAGAAAGACTTCTTTGAGGAACAGTGGGAGGTAGAACATCCCCAGAGAACTTTTTTAACTTTCTAATTTAACAGGAAATTTTTTTAAGCAATTGGAGTGTTTTACATAGTTGGGAGAACTGGCAACCCCTAGCAGAATCCTAGATTTTCCCATTCTGCTTCATTTTCTGGCGTTGGGAACCCTGAGTTGGTTGGACCCCTAAAGCCCCCTCCCCTCTCTGATTAAGGTTAAGAATTGTGCTGATCTGAAGGAGTTGAAGTTGATTCTCACAGCACTGATACTTGCTCTTAGAAATACCTTGTAATGGGGCAGCTGGGTGGCTCAGTTGGTTAAGCATCCAATTCTTGGTTCCGACTCAGGCATGATCTCGATTCATGGGATCAAGCCCCACATCGGGTTCTGCACTCAATGCAGAGTCTGCTTCAGATTCTCTCTCCCTCTCCCTCCTGCTTGCTCGCTCTCACTCTAATAAATAAATAAAATCTTTAAAAAAAAAGACAAAGAAATACCTTGTAACTTATGGTTATTTGCAAATTAGATTCAATCTTGCAAAAATGTATAGTGAGGAATTGAGAACCATGTATTTTAAACTTAATATACATACATAACAAAAGCACATTAGACGTTATCTGTCTTACATCCAAGAGCATTACCATACAGTGCTGAGTGTTGTAAATCTCACATCAGCTACTCAGTATTTATCATGCCAAGAATCAAATATCTTTCTTTAATACTACCATCTCCATTGTTCATCCTCTTCCTTTTTATGATATTGTTTCATCTGTTACAAATGTAGCCCCGCCCAATTTTATTCTCCTCCATTCTCTAGGCTACTTTGTTTCCTTCTTTTAATTTCCCAAAGACATATATCTGTGTTATAATTATGTCAGACGTGGATGGGAATTTAGAGGTCTTCTAGTACATTTTCCAAAGGAGAACACGAAGCCTAGAAAAGTTAAAAGATTTGCTCAGGGTCCTTCAGTTTGTGGCAGAATCAGTCCCTGTCTTTGAACACAGAACTGAGTTACCTTTTTACTGTGTCAAGCTGCCTTCCCTCTCTAAGACCTGTCCTCCTCTTTATGAAGTTAGTTATTGGCAGAAAATTATGAAACATGTAATTTGTTGGTAATGCGGGTTGGGCATTATGTAAAAAGTTATCTTACTCCTTATTTCTACTACCTCATAATTTAGACCAGCAATCCCAAAGAGATAGAGAGAAGAGCCACTAGAAATAATTTTAGAATTGTACAGAGATAGTTTATGTATTACTAATGATTGGGAGGTGATGCTGGCATCTAGCAGAAAGGAGCCAAGGATGCTAGATGCACTGTCATGTGCACAGAAGTTCTGCACAACAAAGAATCACCCTTTGTACTACACAATTTTTAACATGCTACTGGACATTCATGAAGATTTTTTTAAGTTTATGATTTTTTAAGCCTAAAGTCAAGTTCAGTTTTACAAACAGACATGAAGTATTTTCTGCATGGATTTACTCATCATTAAGTCTTCTGGGAATGTAACTTCTATGTAAATCAAGGAATCATTTTATTCTGTTCTGTTAGGGATTTAATAGGAATTGATTCCCATTTGGAAGATCCTGTCCTAAAGCTGCTGCTCCTGTATTGATTGCTGTCACCGATACATCTCTCCTGTATCAGTCTCCGTTTGTAAATATCACCTGCCATTATGTAATTGAAGAGACTTGAGGCTTCTTTTAATAGACCTACAACCAAAGATTTTAAATTGTTAGAAATGCGTAAAATACAAAGATCTCACTAAATTTCAGTAATAGGATTGTTTTAAAAAAAACATTTCATTTCACTGACATACCATATATTAATTTTTAAATATTTTTATCATATAATGAGAAATACGTTTTGTGAAAGTAACTGAAATTACTTTTTCTTTAGTTTTCTGTGGTTTTCAGTACTACTCTGGTATTATCCCAAAGGTCATTTACACTTAACTTCCCTATAAGCTCTTAGGTTCTGAGTTGTTATGTTGCTGTTGTTGTTAAATCTAGTCCCCATTCCCCATTTTTTTAATCAAAGGGTAGAGTTCCAAGGTCTTTTGAAGTACTAGAAATCAAATGTATACATTTACACTGGGGAGAATTCCAAACAGGGATAAAGAGGTAGAGATTAAGGAGATGATAGATAAATTACCTGCCTGGACTGTCCTATAGGAAACAGGGAATTATTTTGACACCAAAGTTATAAATAAGGGTCAGTTTATTTCTAAAAAATGACTTTTTTTTTTAGCTTTCTCCACCTTAACTATTGGCACTCTTCTTAGAGTATCTGTATTTGAACTGAAGTTATTTCCTTTGATTTCTTATTAGCTGCAAATGATCTGTTATTATTTCTTCCAACACTGATTTTTAATCTAGGATCCATCATATATGTATTTTTTCTTTCACTTTTCTTATACTTCTTGTAAGAAATGGTATCTGGTCTCTTTATTCCATTTAAATCTATATTTATTAATTATAAGTACACATGAGCATTTGACTACTTCACTGCATTGGTCAGTACGGTTGGGCTCACAGATTGACATATTGAAAACATCTTTCTAATATAAAATACTTTTTTGTATTTCTCCTTTTACTTTAGTATATAAAAAATATGTGTAGGCAGTTGTATTATCTATGAATTTCATTTCAGATGGAGAAAGGAGGATCTGACAAAACAATTATTATAAAGTGGAAAGGTTGAGTCTAATAGAATTGAGGATCCGGCCCTTTACAGAAAAAGTTTGCCAACCTCTGCATTAGACTATCAGTTTTCCATTTTCTTCTGATGCAGTGTCCCATTCTGCCTAACAGAGTCTATCCATTTTTTAAAGACCTGGTTCAAGCACATCCTCCTCATTAATCCTTTCCAGCTCATCATAACACAAAAGCTCGACTTAACGTGGTAGCCGGCGCCATTGGCATATTACCTTGCATTGTGGTTAGTGTCCTTCTCAGTCTGCTGATAAGAGAGTGAGAGATTTCTCATATGCCCAACTTAGAGTCCGACCCACCATGCTAGTTATCCACTTACCTTTGTGTAATTCTTATAGTATCATTATTAAATTATACATTTGGACCCAGATTCCTCAACTGTATCCCTGGCTGTGGAGAGGAGAGGCCATGTCATCTATATCTTTATGTCTAGCTGGTTACTGTATATGACTTACCTTTACATTGTATCACAGTTACGAGTACTTATCTATATGTTCCACTAAGCTGAGTTCCATTAGAGCACAAACTACCTTTGTTTCCCCAGGACCCAGCCTGTAGCACTAGTTCAATAAAGTGTTCTTGGTTTCTGAATGAATATTAGCACAGGGCCTTGTATGTAAAGTACTTAATTAGTTTTAAATCTGCTTTATAATTGTTATCATTACTAATTATGCATGTGCCTTAAGATCAAGAGTGATATCTTTTACCCTTATAGTAGTTCTCTTTAAAACAGAATATAATAAAAAGTTAACATGCATTTATTGTTTTGTTTTGTTTTTAGTTATACTCAGATTCTTATTCTATTGTGGTGCTGTTAAAATATTGGAATAACTGTTCAGAAATTAAGTTCCGCATTCAAATGGGTCATGGTGTTCAACAATGAAGGTACAGGACTGTACTTTGAGAGGACAACCAGAAGAAAAGAAATGATTCTGCGCAACTTCTTTGTCCAATTTAGGAGCCATTTGTTCTCTAGAAGGCTGAAATAATGTCATGAAATATTATTTTATAATTAGTTTCTGTACAATCTATTGTAGACCGCATGACCTTTTTTATCCATCATTTTCACCATTAAATATAAGTGCTCAGAGTACAGTAGTTGGCACCACCACATGAAAAATCCATAATTGAAGACCTTTGTACTTTATTCTGATGGGCTGTGCTATTTAGCTAGTGGTAAACAGTGTTTGTTATAGTTCCTCAATAGTACCGATTTGTTTAAAAAATGAATTAACTTTAAAACTATGTAAACAATTAGGATTTTATTACATTGTAGAATGATAAGTAAATATATCTGCTTCTGACAGACTGGAAAGACAGTCGTACAAAACAGTTTTGATTCTATTTTCATACTGTTCATTCATTTTTCTGATCTAGTTTAATCTATATCACACACATTACTGCATTTACCTGCAGAGTTTTAGGTTTTTTTTTTTTTAAAGCTTTTTTTTTTTTTTAGAACAGTTTTAGGTTCACATCAAGATTAGGAGGAAGACTTGCAATATTTTTTATTCTCCATTTTCAATTTAATTTTTTAATAAAAATAAAAACTAAGTAGATAATTATAAATCCTCTTGGTTTAAGGGTGAACATTTATACTCTTTTTTAAAAATAATTTTATTATTTGGTTTTGATGTAAAAATAACACATTCTGGTAAAAATATTTTAAGCTAAAGATATTTTTGAAAAAAATTAAAAGACCTGTAATTCCGCCTCGAGGTAACCACAGTTAATGCTTTGATTCCCTTTTTGTGTTTTTAATTGTCCCTGTATATGTATCTTCAGAAAAACATATATAATATTTTGTATTAACACATGCTCACCTAAAGATATTGTCTGTATACACCTGTGAGAATTTGACAATATAAAACCACATTGCTTTTTAAAACTAACAATATATTGTGAGCATTTTCCTAAGCCAGGTAACTATTTTTCTTGTCGACATAATTTTATTACTGTCAAATATTCCTCTTTCTATCAAAATTCAAATTGTTGGAGTTTAGGTTATCTTTTTAAATTATAATTAATACAAACAATACTGAAGTCAACATTGGTGTACATGAACATTTGATCACATTTCTCATAGAGACATATTTTCAGGAAAGGAATCACTGAGTCAATTATGCAACTTTTTTAAGGCTCATAGTATTTATCTAGTCATTCATCCAATTTTTATTCAGTAATTAATGATCAAATAGTTCCCATATACCAAAACACTATGTTAATCAATGGGGATATAAAGGAGAACAAAAGAGACTGATCCCTGCTCCATGCAGCTTAGAGTTAAATACCAAATTTCTTCTAAGAAGACTTTACAAATTTACAGTCCTCTCATTTCAGGAGTGTATGAACATGTCTTTCCTCCTGTACTCTTCATAGTTTTATCATTTTAAAAAAGTTTATGAATTTGGTAAGCCAAAAAATTGCATGCCATTACTATTTTAATTTGTTTTTATTTGTTAATGAAGATGAGTTACTTTTCATGTGATTGTAGCCAATTGTGATACTGTTATGGCATCATCTATAATACCCAGCATAATAATAATAGCCAGCTGACAATTTAATACATGCTTCATTTATGGATTGGGTGGATGGTAGGATGGATATATGTATGTATGGATGGATGGATAAAAGGAAGGAAAGGAAGGAAGGGAGGAAGGAAGGAAGGAAAAAAGGAAAGAAGGAAGGAAAGAAGGAAAGAAGGATATACAAATAGGTGCGTAGTTTCTGCTTAAAATTCCTGGTGAGAGAAATTCTGCCTATCCTAAATATAGTAAAGTAGTTCTTTAACCATCTTTGTGAGTGATCTATGCCTCTGTCTCTCTTGTCACTGTAACTCCTTTCCTTAAGTCTGTTCTCTGGAAGGAAAAAAGCGGAATGCTCTTCTTCTCACACTGACGTAGGTGAGCAAGACTGAATTGAGTGACAGATGAAAAGGTAATTAGTACAATAGGCAGATGTAGACAGGCTATCTGACTATGTCAATAGAGAGTTTGCTGAGGAGTGAAATGTGGGCACTAAATTGACAGTCAGGGAATCTGAAGAGGAAAAGTGATCTAATGGATGAGATGGGGAAAGGAAATATTCTAGAAATATCCTCCCCTATTTTATAGTATGCTTATGTATGGATAAGAATTTTATGAAATTTGTATGTAGACATATTCAAGGATGATTTGGGATCCACATGTCTTAAAATGCAGGCAGGCTGTCCCTAAAAGTCAGAACCATATCTTAAAATGATTCTATGACATGTTATCCTCTAAAAACACAGTTCTACAGTGCTAATGCCAATATTTAGAATCAAATTTATATATATAATAATTCTATGGACTCCTCTTATCAAGGCTGGGCACTCCCTGGCTGTCCTAAACAAAATGTGAAGCCAATCCATCAATGCTGCGAGGGTGACTGTTTTTTCAGTACAGGAGAGAACATCATTCGCAAAGGACCGAATAAAAAGGTGACAGTTCAATAGGTTGATGACTGTAAGTTGATTAAGGACAGAAACTCTTTTGAGCTTATTAAGGAGCCCAGCATAATTGGTAGTTCTTTTTAGACTTATAATTATTACTTTTCCAATAATTAAGTCAAAAAAGGATGAGTAATGATTGATATTATAATCCCCATCCTTTTTTGGGAAGTTCACTCAAAGCCTTCAGCCTGTGTTTTTTTTATTTGTTTTGTTTCTTGTGCTCTGTGCTGCTCTCAAACATGTCCTACTGTTCAGTCCATTTACCATGCCAGAAAATTAGGGAGTCATAAACACCTCTATCACCCTTCCTCTCCCAGGGCCCTCACTCATTAATTGATGAAAGTTAATGTAGAATTATATCTCAGAATGTCTGAAACATTTTCCCTTTTTATATTCTCACTCTTAATTATTGAGTATAGATGTGCATTATCATTAACATAAGCTATTTGCAATAGCCACTGGTCTCCCATATGCCTTCCATCCGTTCCAAATATTTTTGTTGCCAAATTTATCTTAAGACTCAGTTTTATTCCTATCACTCACCAATTTAAATGACTTAGCAAATCCAAATCATTTAAAGTAGTGCTTCACTTTACGAGTACTCTGACTTCTAGAGAAGGCAAGTATGTCTGGAAATATTAATGGATGGTTTATGTTGGATGTTAAATAGTTGTTTATTTTTTATTATAGGATTGTTCAAAGCCCTTGGGGTTTTACATCTTTCCAAGCGAGGTAAAGTATGTGCAATGTTGCCTAAATATGTATGATGAAATATTTACCAGTATTTCATGAAACACAAGCTTCCAAATGCTAGTTTACAAAATAAAACTTGACTTTCTTAGCAGAGCATTCAAGATGGCCTTCATTTTGGCTTCAACCTGCTCTCCAAACCCATCTCCGCCACTCCTCTTTTATCTGGTAACAGCCAAACACTTGTTCCCTGATTCCCTAAAGCCACAGTGCAGTCTCCTGCCAAATCTTTTTTCATGCCCCCCCCCCTTTATTGTTGACTTTCCCTGTTCCTGTGTTTGATAGCATCACATTCATCATTCAAGGATCATCTCAAATGTTATCTTCTTTAAAACTTCATTTTCTGTGCTCTCACAGAATATTGTATGTCACCTACCTTTCACTTAGCATTGTAATTGCTTACATATCTGCTTCATCTACCATTTTAGAAGCTTTGAGAGAACACAAACTGTGCCTTATTTATTTCTACATCTTTAATGCAGGAAAAGGGCCTGACATATTTTATAAGTGAATAAAAGAACAGTATCTTTTAAAAATTGGTAGGGAGGGAATAATATGCTAGGTAAGGCAAGCTAATGAGGTACTTCTTTAGGTCCCTGGATCCCACATTTTGTCTTTTTGAAAGCCCAGATAAGTATCTAATATCTGACAAGTATTCAGAGGAAATTGAGACCATGAAAAACTGACTCAGACTGACTTAAAAATACATGATATCATATTATGTAAAAGTAATTTATTTCAGTGAAAAAGATAATTACCAGAAGAATTGAAATACCCATGTACATAAAATTCATTTGTTTATTCATTCACAAAGATTTATTCATTATCTAGTGTATGTCAAATCCTGTTCTAGAAATTTGAAAATAAAGCAATAAATACAATAGGCAAGATTTAGTTGAGAAATACATAAAATTAACAAGTAAACAAATAAGATTACTTTAGACAGTGACAAATGACTAAAAAATAAACTGGGGCGGTGTGGTATGGAGATAGGTTGATAGAGGGGATGCTTCTTTGGATAAGACACTAGAATAAGGGAAGGTTTTAATGAAGAGGAGACTGCTGAGTTGATATTTGAAGGATGAAAGATGAAAAGGAGACAGGTTTTATAACAATCTTCAGGTGAAGTTACAAATTAAAGAATAGCATGTTCAAGAATTCTAGGGTAGCAACAAGTTTTATATGTTTCTGCAACAGAAGAAGGTTAATATGGAAAAGAGAGAGTATGTGGAAGAAGGGCAGGAATGGAGATTGTAGATTTAGGTAAGTCCAAGTCATGGTGACTTTGGAGACTATAGGAGGGAGTCTGAATTTTATTCAAAATTCAACAAGAAGCCATTGGACATGACACGATCTTGATGTACATAGTGAGGATGAGCTGTGGGGAGGTGATAAGGGCAGGAGGGAACCTATTTAGAATGTCCTATAGCAGGATGTATTTTCTTTTTTTTTTAAGATTTATTTATTTATTTGAGAGAGAGAGAATGAGAGAGATAGAGAGCACGAGAGGGAAGAGGGTCAGAGGGAGAAGCAGACTCCCTGCTGAGCAGGGAGCCCGATGTGGGACTCAATCCCGGGACTCCAGGATCATGACCTGAGCTGAAGGCAGTCACTTAAACAACTGAGCCACCCAGGCGCCCAGCAGTATGTGTTTTCAAGGGAGGGATAATGATGGCTGGACTCAGGTAGCAGCAATGGTGATGATGATCCACTGTATGGATTGAGGCTGTATTCTGCATGTAGAACAATAAGATGGAATAAATAGGTAAAAGATGACAAAATGAAGCAGATAAGAAAAATGAAAGAAGTGAAGGATAATTTCCAGCTATTGGATCTCTCTCCTTGGAGTCAAAACATCTTTGGAATTTGTTAATTATTTGAACTCAAATGTTCACAGTCCTTCCCACCTAGTGTGTTCCTGATTGATAGACATTCCTTGCCTCTGTGATTTCCCCTTTTCTTTGCTTTAACATCTTTTCCAAATTTTGGATTGATACAGTTTTTTCTTTAGGGAGGATGATATTTTCAACCATCCTGCTGGCCTGAGTGTTCTTGCATTTCTTTAAGGTTATCTTGAATGACTGAGCTTTGCTATTATAAGGACATTATAATTTACTTCATTTTTAAGTTGAATATTGGGAGGGTGTCTTAATAATGTCCCCAGATACTGAGCACAAGGCAGTAGACATGGCCCATCAAATATGTGATGTTGACCCTCCCCTTCCTCTGAAGCTCTGGCATTGACCCTTCCCTCTACGAGTTTCATGAGAAAGGTATTTGTGATATCTTGTTTAAATACATTGAATGACAGATAATCTTTATCTAGGAAAGTCACTAGATGAAGAGAGTTTGGGTGGGATGCTTAGAAGGAAATAATCACTTGACTTTACTGAAAATTATCATCATCATCATCATCATTATTATTATTTAGAGCATATGGTTCAAGCATATGGTCTCTTCTTTCTCTCTCCATCCATTACTTTTCAATTGAACTATGAGATCTTGAGTATATCCCTGGAACACCATTCATTCATTTGTAATTTCTAATGAACTTAGAGATTATCCCAAATATGAAGGAGAGATGGTGTAGGAAATTGAGTCCATTTACAATGGAATCTAGTCTCAATTTCTTAAGATTAAGCTTCACGTAACAAAAGAGTACTGCAGGCACATGTCCATTGTTCTTTCTGAATCTTTGATTTTAAGAGTTGATACTGGTTATTTTGCTAATTAAATTCTAAGGGGATTTTTGGAATATAAACAAGCATTTTTCTAAGAGTTATTCTTCCTTTAAACTTTAATTTGCTATTAAGACAGTAATGAGTAAGTTGTATTTTTTTTTTTACAAATAAACCAGCCACTGAGAACAGATATTCCCTTTGTACATTCTACACCAATTGACTAAATTGATGTTGAAATTGATAAATCATATTTTGTAGAATCTGAAAGTGTCCTCTTATCATGTGATGGCTGTGGCTAACATGGCACCAGTTTGGTATAATATCCATTATCCCATCACTAAAATTACTGTATTGTTGATCCCATTTTAGCATTAGCCTTGACAGAGCACATGAATAGTTTCCTAAGCAGTTCCTTATTGCAAATCAGTCTGTAACTGTATATCGCAAGGGTCATGGTTTAATCTGTGCCTCAGCAGAAATCACATAGTACCAAGCTGTTAAGTGATCTGTCTCTCCCAACTTGGATTCATGCTTGAATTTCATAACTCAGAGGAGAGTGAGTGAGTGTGCTCCAGTGGAAAGATGCAAAACTAGAAATCAGGAAATTTAGCTGAGCTAACTCTGGACTCTGAATCACCCAAACCAAGTCTCAGAATCTTAGTGAATGTCAGCTGGAGGAAGCTAGACTAGATGAAAAACATTGTTAATATGTTTCACTGTGTTGACCCTGATTGATTCATGATGGCTGAATGGACAGTAATGCTAAGAAAGATGGTGAGGCTACATCAGGGCTCCTCAGAAAAGAGTAGAGTGAAAATTAGCACAGTTAGCCATGAATAAGAAAGAAAAAACTGGCAGCCTAGATCTCTAGTTTCTTTTATAGCCCTGCCATTCAATGATCCTGTGTACTTTATGTGAATGCCATAATTATAATAAATTATAATAATAGCTATCATTTGTGAAGCATTTATTATATACTATCTTAATTTAACTTAACCTTCAAAAAGGATGGGGATGTGGGTCATCTTCCCCCCATTTTATAAATGAGCAAATGGACTTTAGAAGCAAAGTAACTTGCCCTAATTTACATCACTAACAAGGACCAGATTTATGTTTGGAGCTCAGGTATGACCCCAAAAGCTCACTCATTGTGCTGCACTAATTCATACGTTAGCATGCATTTGTTGATGTTGACTTGATTTATGAGAAGCTGATAAGAATTAAGTGATCAGAAAACTAAACTTATTTAGGTCACAATAGAGCTCAAAAAATACTGATTATGGATGAGGCTTCTGCAAATGTAATAGGTTAAGAATGACGTAGGAAAAATACAGTTTTAAAAATAATTTACTTATAGCTCTTTCAGAAATTCTATTTAAATATGTATTTATTTATTTCTTAAGACTTCATCATTTTGTAATAGGGATAAATGTGTCGAAAAATGGAATGGGAAAAGCTTTCTAACTTCCTTTGAAATTTGGAAGGACAATTGATGATTTAAGGATAACTCCCTCTCCCAAGCTCAAGGTCCATTGTGTCTGCTGCAGTTTTGCACCCAAGGGACAAATCTGTCACTTAACTAACACAATGCAGAACATCCAATAAGTTCTTAATGAATACTTGCTGAATAAAGAAATATAGGCATTGAATCCCTAAGTTTTATTTCTCATTTCTGCAATAGGGAACAAAAGATGTTCTTCAAAAACTAGCTCAATTTACCCTTTTTAATGTACGCATGATTGCTTTAAGATATAAACCCATACTATTTAGTTAATTCAAAACAGAGTGCTTGTTTAGCAAGATAAACCTGGACCAGAGTATGGAGGGTTATGTAGGTAGCTGTGATTTCCAGTCCTGTTCTCTATTAGAACTTCCCTCCTATTGGGTTCGTTTACATCATGAGATGAATTATATCAAAATTATCTTTACTATACCCTTTATGACCTAATCTGTTTTATGGGTACTGTTACATGCATATTCTTTTCACAGTAGTGGTAATGATGATGCAGGAGGCTTGTATACTCATCCCCCCACCCCACCCCCACCCACCGCAGAGCATCTAGCTATTGCATTATGGGTGAAATTTGGCTTGTCTTTTAGACAATGGTTTTTAAATTAGGTGTGATTATTTCTGATGAGTTCTAGATTGTCCACATAATTATCCCTTCATTTCAGCAACAGCTGAGCTTAGTTCCTCTTATTGGAACCCTCATTACAGATATTCCTCAACTGACAATGGGGCTAAGTCCTGATAAACCCATTGTAAGTTGAAAATATCATAATTGGAAAATGCATTTAATACACCTAACCTACTGAGCATCATAGCATAGCCTCCCCTACCTTCAACATGCTCAGTACACTCATGTTAGTTAGATGGCAAAACCATCTAACACAAAAGCTCCTTTATAATAAAATGTTAAATCTCTCATGTAATTTGTTGAGTACTGTACTGAAAGTGAAGAACAGAATGGTTGTATGACTACACAATGGTTGTGAGAGTCTTGCTTGTCTACCCTCATAATCCCATGGCTGATGGGGAGCTGCAGTTTGCCGCCACTGCCCAGCAGCACAAGAGAGGATCAAAATTCAAAGTACAGTTTTTACTGAATGTGTATCACTTTCACTCCATTTTAAATTCAAAACACCGTAAGTCCTTATGAGTTAAGGACTGTCTGCATATTCAGCTTTTTCGCCCTTTGGACTTTATGATATTTTAAAACTACAATTTTGAAGTAAGTATGTTGGCCTTCTGACTTATATTTCTTAGATTCTAGGAGAATTTAGAGCTCAATATTGGATTGGTGACTAAATCTACCCACAAAGATCTTACCTGGACTATTGGAACAGTCTTTAACTTGGCTTTTTGCCAAGTTAATCCATCCACCTCAAGCTGCACCCCTTCCTCCCACAAAATGCCTGTTCATATCTCTCCTGCTTCAAATCCTTTAATGGCTCCACACAGCTTATGGGATATAGTCCAAATCCCTTAGGGTAACAAGTCCCCCACACACACACCTAATCACTGACCAGCCTGAAACCTTAAAACCAGTTTCTCCTCCTCTCCTTGTCCTAAATATATTATCTTCCTGAAGAAAAAAAAAAAGTGTCACATTTTGAATATACTATGCACTTACTAAACTCTCACTCTCTATCAAGTCTGAGGGGCTTAATAAATAGCATCTTTTTTTTTTCATCTTAAAACTAAAACCAGATAGGATAGAGGTGTGAGATTCTGATAGAGATTTTTTTTAAAGATTTTATTTTATTATTTATTTGAGAGAGAGAATGAGATAGAGAGAGAGCATGAGAGGGGGGAGAGTCCGAGGGAGAAGCAGACTCCCCGCTGAGCAGGGAGCCCGATGAGGGACTCGATCCCGGGACTCCAGGATCATGACCTGAGCCGAAGGCAGTCACTTAACCAACTGAGCCACCCAGGCGCCCATCTGATAGAGATTTTTTTAAAAAATCAGATTTATTACTGATAAAAAAGCTACATTGGAGGAAACGGCTGTGGTAAGCAGTCCAATAGGCTTGCCAAGATCTTTTGAACTAGATTTACTCCCCACCCCAAACTGCCAGCTTCTGCAGAGGCAGAGCCTGCCTTGCTAAGTTTATCTTCCAATGACAAGAGATTGCAAAGCTCAGGCTGGCTGGCTGGCTCCCAAGAGGAAAGGAATGAGCTGAGCATGCCCAGTTTCTTTCTTCAAACGTACCCAACATAAAACTTCCTTCTTCTGGGGGTGGGGTAAAAGACCCACAGCATTTCACTGGAGAATTCATCTCCACTCTAAACCATAGGAGTGAAGAATAACCTCATGTGCTTTTATTCTGAGCCTGGGAAATTCTTTCCTCCCTTGTTTTTCTGCAGAATTCTGGCCACTCTGCACAACCAGCCTCAATGGCATTTCTTTTTGTCTGTAGTTTTCCTTGGTCTACTTATCCCTCACCCTCCCCTAGACCCCTAACTAATTTGTTGTTGTTTTCCATTATGTTCCATATTCATTCCATCATAATGTATGATGTCAGTTTCATGAAATGATTAGCCAGTCTATGAAATCCTCAAGGGCAGGAGCAGTGTTGTGCTTCACCAATACCTAAGAATGAGTTTAGAACCTTGTGGGCACTTAATAGATTAGATGTTTTCCAAAATACTTAAGAAAAAGGAAACTGGGGTTCCTGGGTGGCTCATTCTGTTAAGCATCCCACTCTTGATTTCAGCTCAGTCATGATTTCAGGGTTGTGAAATCAGGAGCCCTATGTCAGGCTCTGCACTAGGCGTGGAGCCTACTTATGATTCTCTCTCTCCCTCTGCTCCTCCCCTCCTTCTCTAGAAAAGAAAGAGAGAGAGAGAGAGAAAGAAAGAAAGAAAGAAAGAAAGAAAGAAAGAAAGAAAGAAAGAAGAAAGAAAGAAAAAGAAAGAAAGAAAGAAAGAAAGAAAGAAAGAAAGAAAGAAAGAAAGAAAGAAAAGAAAGAAAGAAAGAAAGAAAGAAAGAAAGAAAGAAAGAAAGAAAGAAAGAAAGAAAGAAAGAAAGAAAGAAAGAAAGAAAGAAAGAAAAAGAAAAGAGAGAGAGAGAGGGAGGGGGGGAGGAAAGGGAAGGGAAGGGAAGGAAAAGAGAAGAAAAGAAAAGAAGAAACTAAGTGAAGATAACTTACTCCAGTGACTGCCTCCTAGGTGCTGAGAACTTGGTTATAAATGTAGCCCTATCAGCTCCTCCAACCTGCACAATGACTGTGAAAGACTAAAGATACTACTCCCATTTTATAGATGAAAAGAAGGTTCATAGATGTTTGCCTAACTATCTGTGGAATCGATATTTAAACCCAAGTTGTCTTGTTGTTCTTAGATGGACCCTTGTATCTCCCAGATCTTTGGGTCATCTCTAGATTATTTTTTAGAATATAAATCAGAGATAAAGGTCATTGTATGAGGAGAAACCTCACACTTAAATGTTTTTTAGCCTGTTTAATAAGTTTTTATTTTTTTAAGATTTTATTTATTTATTCATGAGAGACAGAGAGAGACAGAGAGAGAGGCAGAGGGAGAAGCAGGCTCCCAAGGAGCAGGGAGCCCAAAGCGGAACTTGATCCCAGGACCCTGGGATCATGACCTGAGCCGAAGGCAGACGCTTAACCATCTGAGGCACCCAGGCACCCGTTTAATAAGTTTTTAAATAGGTAAATGGGGGGTATAAGTTTAGAGGTTAGCATTTTAACACTGACTTTTTAATGTTTTCAATGAACGGACCGTATGTCCCATATCATTTAGGATGTATAATGTAAATTATACTACATGGGAATGGATAGCCAAGAAGTTAGACTACAGGTTAGCTGTTAGTCAAGATATTGAAAGATTTGTGCATTACCTATTTAGTGTAATTTGGCAATATTCATTCTTTTATTCCTGACTTTACTCATTCTGCATTATCTTGACCATAACTTTCACCTTAAGTCTAATTGGGTTTATTTCTTTAATTTCATCTATTTTTGTTCACCCAGCTGACTCCCCATGGTTTTAGTCAATGTTTAGTTGTATATGGTAAAATCTACCTCATCTTCAAAATATTCAGAATAAATTATAAGGAATTATGGTATTTTCCTGACACATCTACTGAGCTGGTTGTTCACTAACTTTTTTAAATGATGAAACAGTAATAACTGATGTATACTGAATGTTAACTATGTGCCAAGTATCCTGCTAAGTGCTATGTATGCATTCTTTCTAGAAATATTCACAACTATGTGGGTAATGTCACTTAGTCCTTTCCAATTTTAGATGAGACAACAAGACTTCAGAGAGAATTTAAGCAACTTACCCATGGCAACACCAAGTGAGTGGCAGTGTTAGCATTCAAGCCTTTGCTGATTCATTCTCAAACCTTGCATTTTTACCACTGTGCACCAAAAGCATAATTTCCCACTTTCTGGAAGCTAAGCATTGTCTTTGGAGGGAAACAGCATTGATTTTCATTTTGTCTCTACAATTATCAAGCTTTGAGAGCTTAGATACATTACTCAATCTCTCTACCATTTCTTTTGCTTGTCTGTTCCGTGGGCACCATGCCCATCCCTTGGGGTTACTTTATTAAAAGACCTAGTACATAAGGGTCTTAGTGCTGTACCTGATATTTGATGGATGTCCAATAAAGGCTAAATACCTTCTTCTTTCCCTTACACAGAAAAATAATCACCCCTTAGTATTTCCAAATCTTTTCTATATTTTTTATTTCAGTCCCCAAGATCCCTGTCATAACAGAGATTATTATCTCTGTTTTACAATAGAGAAGATAAAGGTTCAGAAATGTCACCAAGCTGAGTTTAAGTCACACACACCTTGTAAGGAGCAGAGCAATGGCTCCATGCTTCTCACTCCTTTTTATACCTAAGTATTTACTTCTCAGAAAGTCAAAGTGAAGGCCGAAAGCAGAGGATATCAACAAAATCTAAAAGGTCCTTCTAGGAAAACACATTCTGCAAAAAAATATTTGCTCAATCTTCTATCCCTCCTTTCCCTGAGAGGCAAAAATGAAGAAGTAATTCTGTCAGGAAGGAAGAGTAGAATCTATTAGGAAGATTGCCCCTTTGCTCAGTGAAGGCCATGATCTGAGCTGACATCTAATTGTATTTGCTTATTTCAGAGCTGCAGATACTCAGCCTTTAGTGAGGACTGTTTTGTAATAGGTTAGAAGCTGCACTGAGTATTATCAGAATGAGTTGGCTTAGTTACTGAGAGTTATCTTGTTGGTCCTGCCTAATGAAAAACAGGAAGCCCCCTTATAAATGCACTGCTGTGTTATGGATCTGGTTACTACTCCCTCTAGCAAAGGGTAACTTGAAAGAGACTTTCTTCCTTTTATCACCACACAGTCCCCCAAAATACTTTAAACACATAAACAAAAGGTAGAAATGGTTGATGCAACCTGCTCATAATCCTACAATTTGCATTTAGGCCTTCAGAACTATTCCCCACCCATTCTTTTGATTCAGATGAGACAATCATATGTAGATGGATTATGTCCCATATTCATCTAGGGTCCTCTCCTTCCTCTTCCTCTGAGCATCAGGAGGTTCGGGGGTAACATTAAAAGACTGTTTGTAAAAGGCTCACCTATTTAGAAGGATAATATGCTCTGGCTCTCTCTCTCTGGACCTATAAAGTTTCCTCTTACTCATACTTAGAGACTGAGTCACATCACATCCCCCCATAGCTGGGATGCAGAACCCATTTTTCTCTCTCCATAGCACAAAAGACTTAAATCACAATTACTTATTTGATCCCCCACTGTTGGTGCTCTAATGGGGTTGCTCTGCATTGAAAAACATAGGTGAGTAAAAGCCAAGATTTGGTTGATTCTTGTAATTTTCCTTAATTCTCTCACAATAGCTTGGGCCAATATTAATTCCAAGTTTGTGGCTTTACTGTAGAAGTAGTATTAACCTAATGACTATGCTTTTGTCTCCCATTTTTGAAAGGAAGACTCTTATGTTTGAAAGAATTTAAAAATGAGGAACCTAGGATTAACTTTTTAATTAGATATAATGATTAGAATCTTTTCATCACAGCAGTTTTCCTTTCATTATGAAAGGAAAATTGACAGTTTTTGTTCAGTTAGTGTTCACTGAAATGTTTTTTAAAGGAAATTATTGCAGAGTGAAAGGATATCAAAAAGCATATGCTTTTTTAACATTTTTATGGGGAGAGATTGCTGATTTAAAGGATTTATAAAGCCCACAAAACATTATATTTCTGTGCCTGAGTAATATTTAGTCTCAGTGCATTATAAAAGCTTCACCCCAGTATAAATGTTTGTGATCCCTATGTTAACTGATCTTTGATCACATCAGCACAGTTCAGTGAAATCAAATTTGCAAGGCTTATTTTGATGGAATCCATTATTTGTGCTTATGGCCAGCCTTTCAACTGTGGAGTAGTTTACATGTCACTGTCTTGACTTCATGGTATAATTTCAAATGATTTAGTTTGTTTAATTTGGGGTTTGGCTATTGATACATTAACATTTTTTAAAGATTATTTATTTATTTATTTATTCGACAGAGACACAGCGAGAGAGGGAACACAAGCAGGGGGAGTGGGAGAGGGAGAAGCAGGCTTCCTGCCTAGCAGGGAGCCTGACGCGGGGCTTGATCCCAGGACACTGGGATCATGACCTAAACTGAAGGCAGATGCTTAACGACTGAGCCACCCAGGCGCCCCAATACATTAACATTCTATGTGCAACATCATTTTGGGGTGAATAGGCCTGGACTTCATGAACACTGGGATAAATGCTTTTGATGACTCCGAGACTGGGATTTAGCTTTTGTTCTAGCCCAGAACCTGGCTTTTGAAAATAAATCCTAGCTGAACTCCCTTCATCTGTGGTACTCACCTCCCAGTCATTTAACAAATAAATATGAATTTTACTTGAATAATATCTATCCTCATAACTCTTTATTGTTTAAAAGTGCCAACCAGAAATTTATTCTCCTCACCTCAGAGGCCTTCTATATTTTCTCCTTCCTGGTGGCATTAATAATATTAATGATAATGATAATAACATTGATAATAAATTTACATTTGCTGTTTTTAGCACTCTTATGTGCAAAGAAATGTTAAGTAATCCATTCAATCCTCAAAATATGCCTGGAAGGTTGCAAACATTATTATTAATTATTATTCACAATTTACACAGGAGAAAGCTGAGACTTGGTGAGGTTAACTAAATTTCCCAAATTCACACAGTAAATAATTAATGGAGCAGACAAAACCATTAACCTTCCCCCAGCAAGATTTTTTTTGTTAATTATTGTTGTTCCCCTGCCTACAAGCTTTACTAGAGGACTCTCCCCTTTCCATTCTGTCTATCTATCTATCTATCTATCTATCTATCTATCTATCTATCTATCATCTATTTATTTTTAATTCAAACTCCATTCCCTTTGCTTTTTCATCTAGTGCTAGCCCCTTGCCTGCCCTAATAACCTGGGCTCACCTCTCCCTAGCTCTCACCTGATCCCAGTCTTTTCATCACATAATTTGGAAACCTCAAAGTCACCAGGAATGCCACCCTCTCCTTCCCTGTGAAATAGACCAATAAGATATTTCTCTAAGTGTGTGTGTGTGTGTGTGTGTGTGTGTGTGTGTGTGTAAGAGAGGGAAGGAGAGAGGGAGGGAGAGAGAGGTAAAGGAGAGAAAAACAGAAAGCAAAGGGATGGAGGAGGCAGCAGGGAAAGGTAGCAAGAAAGACAGAGAGAGTCATTCAAACACTGACTAAAACATGTAGTTGCTACCCAGGGGAGACATGCTGTTGAGGAGGAAGGAAAAGGGAGGACAGGCTCTCAGGGAGCTTCATTTTAGGGCTGTTTTGATATCTTGAGTTGAGACAAGAAGTCAGTCTATGAAAATTCTATGATGTTAACTGCGCAAAAGAGTATCCCTAAGGTGACCAATGCTCTAGCCCTGGCCCTGTCACTATCTAACTGCATAATCCTTGGCACATTCCAGTCATCTGGGTCTCAGCTTCCTGTCTGTAAAATGGATAAAATTATCCTAGCCTCATAGGATTTTTTTAAATATCAAATGAGATACTTACACAATGATGAAAGTGCAGTGGAGATTAGGTTCTTGAGGTGCTTATGAACTAGTGAGATGATAAATATAGGACATATGGATAGAACTTTGTGTTACATAGACACAGAAATAGGTATATTTAAAAAATTATAGCTAATGATTGTTTATTGAGCCTATATTTCATGCTGGTCACATGAATTGACTTACTCAATTGACTTACTTACATGACGACCATACAACACACATGCCATTATCAAACCTATTTTATAGAAGAGGAAACTGAAGCCCCGGGTGCAGAGAAACATGATCAAAGTCATATAATTAAAAAGCAGTCCAACTAGGATTCTAGCCCAGTACTCCAGATCCTGTACCCTTAACCATGCTCTCTGCCTCGGTGTAGAGATAAAACAGTAGAGGCATTGCTTGCAGAGGTGAAAGTACTTCAACCCCTAGCTCTGTGCTGCCAGTAAGGAAATTCTAACATCACAAAACCCACCAACACAGCTCCTCTCCTCAGTGTCAGCTTTACCTCTGTACAGCCTGCCCTGCCCTCTCAGCCACTTCTTCACGGGCCATCCACACACTTAGGCCATTCAAAAAAAATTGAGTAACTATGCTGTAGGGATCTTGCCTGTCAAACCTTTGGAAAACAGAGGTGCATAGGCATACTGAAAGTGTCATTAATTTTTATTTTTCTGTTTCCAACTGAGATGTTTCTGCTTGGCTATACTTAGGCAACATGGAAATAAAGGTAACTTTAATTGGGCATCCTTATAAGTTCTTTCATGTTCTAGTTAGCAGTTCTGCAATGCCTACAGAAAATCACATTATCTTCACCTGTCTTGTGATTACTTCTTTCCAACCTTTTTACTAGAGTGGACCACAGGGCTAAGAATACCATAAAACCAAATTCACTCAGGGGAGTTATTGATTTTTTTCCATCTCACATTCCTATTTCAACATGAAAAGCCCTAATCACCTCCCTCCTATATTTAATATGTTGTGCGTTTTCAAAAGCATCAGAGTTCAGCATTATTGGAAGCCACTGTGAGGCCCTAGACATCTCAGCCCTTGAAATACAATGAGATGTATACTACTGTTGCGTAGACTACAAAGACAAAATGCTTTGGGAAACTTGGAAGGGAGGGAGGGAAAGCATCTGAGAATATGAGAACATGGTAATGGCAATCAAATAATATATGCTGACAAAAAGACCTGAGCATGGAAAAACCTAAGTTCAAGTCTTATATCTACCATTTATTGCTGGTGTGATCCACATGCCTATCATATAGCCATTCCGTTTATCTGTTTCCTCAGTTTAGAAAGGCGAGTGCTAATTGTGCCTGTACACACTCCATGTAGTTTTTGTGATAGTCAAATCCATTCATTTATTCAACAAATGTTTAGTGGGAACCTATCTCATGCTAGACACAGTGTACATACAGGTGATACAATGATAAATAAAAGGACTCTTTTCTGTCCATAATGGGGTCATTCAATTAGAAGTCCAGCAAAAATCTAAAAGTCACAAGAAAGAGGTTTATAAACTAGGTTCCATGAAAGGCTATGACAGGATGCCCTGATGGGTCTAGAACAGTGGTTCTCAACTAGATAAGATTTCAGCCCCCCAGTTTGGCAATGTCCGGAGATCTATTTGGGTGTTACTACTGGGGGAAGAGAGTGCTATTGGTATCTAGTGAGTAGAGGACAAAGATGCTGCTAAGCCTCCTACAATGCACAGTGGAACTGAGATTTGAAAGATAAGTGGGAGAGAATTCTGGAGAAGAGGTGGGAGAAGATTTGAGGCAAAGTAACATTTGCATAGGAACTGACATGAGAATGAGCTTCATCATATTCTACGTACTGGAAGCAGACCGGTGGGGCTGCAGCGTAGAGAGGGGAGAAAGGGCGCCTGATGACACTGGTGATGGGCAAGGTTAGAGCCGGTCAGGCCCAGGGGTCATGATGAAGTGGATATTGGGGGTTCCTGCGATGGCTTAAACAACCAACTGGAAGGAGCTGGGATTTACTGGATAAGGAAATGAAAGAGACGCAAATTTGAGGGGGAGGAAAGAGGATAAAAGCCCAGATTTTGAAGGCAGTAAGTCTGAGAGATGACCAGCAGGCTGTAGAATATGCAATTCAGGAGAGAAATCTTGGCCAAGACTATAAATGAGGGAGCCATTGATGTACCAATATTTATTTATTTATTTTTTACATAAGCTCTAGGCCCAACATGGGGCTTGAACCCACTACCCCGATATCGAGTTACTCTACTGACTGAGCCAGCCAGGCACCCCTGATGTAGTAGTATTTAACTGAGTGAATAGAGAGAGGGTAAAAAGTAAAGGGGGAAGAGACTTCCTAGCTGTGAATGTGCTTTGTCAGCAAAATGTTCTCTATAAATATGAGGAATTCCTGTCATCATCAACATTAAGTGCAGTACGTTTCATGTCCATCCATTTGTTTAACAAACTGTGCCAACCCTCATTATATGTTAGGCTGTGTGCTAGGGCCTGGGGATAAGCGGATGAATAAGAATGGCCCCTGCCCTCAAAAAGAGTCAAGAAAGCAGGTAGAGGAGAGACATTAAACTCTTAATACCAGCCTATCAATGAGTTCATGTAGCTTTCCTTCTGTTGGGTGAGTCCAGAGGAGAGGAGAAAAGGTGAGGGCTCTTGAAGGGGAAGAAGATGAGGAAGACAAATTTGATCTGCCTCATAGTTCTATCCAGGTTAACCTTGGCCTTAACCCTGCCCTAAGAGTTAATGCGCTGTGATCTAGTGTTTGATAGAACTATGTTCAAAGGAGACCTATTGTCCTCTTTGCTCTAGTCAGCTTCTTTGGGATCACTTGCTTTCTTCCCTTAAAGTACTGGACTTGTGATTCCAAAGACTCAGCAGAGAGTAGGGAATAGTACTCTATGACAATCACTTGCATCTCTTAAACACCTTTGAAGTATGACTGACTGACTGAATATATAGTGACTATACGAATTTTTGAAATTCTATATGAATTTTTATATACTATAGTTCATTTCATGCCCTCTGGGATACTACTGCACACAGGAAAAGTCCATTTGCCCTTTTACCCTGGTACAGTCATGTGAGTCTTGCCCATCAAAAAAGACATGTCATTCTCTCTTAAATAGGGGAAAATGGGTCACATGTGAATTTTTTGATAATAAGAACTGTGGCCAAATTCATCATATATCTTTGAAAATACAAAAGAACATGGTAAATATACTAACGTAAGTTTTCTGAAGTTTTAGTAAGCTTTTATCTATTTTAGGGCTCATTAGTAATAATATCAAGCAAACATTGAAAGAGCCCATCATATCCCAGGCACTGTGCTACTGAACATTTGCTTCTCTTCTCTGAAACTACAGTTTAGTGGGAAGACTAGAAGTAAAAAGTGAATAGGGATGCTTGGGAGCTCAGCTGGTTAAGTTTCCAACTCTTGATTTCAGTTCAGGTCATGATCTCAAGAGTTGTGAGATCAAGCCCCACATCAGGCTCTGCAACTGGGCATGGAGCATGCTTAAGATTCTCTCTGTCCCTCTCCCTCAGGCCCTCCCCCACTCTCTCTCTCTCAAATAAGTAAATAAAAAATAAAGTGAATAAACAAATATATTTTAAATTAAGATGGGAACTCTGAGGAAGCAATCAGGTTTCAGGGGGAAAGAACATTAGGAGGATACATACTTTAGACTAAGATGTCGTGATAGTCAGGAAAGGTGAACTGCAATTACCTAAATATTTCCTGATTACTGGGCAAATGGAGTCAAAAATATGATTTATTGTAGATCTTACTTATTACCTTTTATTTCTTATTAAATACATTAATAAATTAAAATGAAATTGATTAACTTCATAAACACTAATAATAGTGCTTACTGTGTGCCTGGTTCTGCTCTGAAGATTTACAAATATTAATTCATTTAATCCTAAAAGGTAAGTACTGTTATAATTTCCATTTTATAGATGAGAAACTGAAGCAGAAAAAACAAGTAACCTGTCCAAGGTAACATAGCTAGTAAGTGTTAAAGCAAGTTACATTAGCCTCTCTGTCTATCTGTAAATTGAGAATAGTATCTTCACGGGGATGAGAAGGATGCTGCAAGGGAAAATAGTTTTTTAAGAAGTAAAACAGTAAATTTCTATTCTTAAAATTTTAATATCAGTTATAATGTCACTACAATAATGTAAGCTCTGAACTTTAAATGTGACAGGGAAGCCAGAAATTTTAAGATGGAGGATCCTACCCTTAAGAGAGCTTACTGTCTTACTAGAGAGAGATTATCAGCATGCATGACATAATGCATAATTCAAAATTACATGAGATATCTTTGCTAAATTTAAGGGCATATCTGTTAGTGCTTATTTTAAGAGGAAAAATGGGATTACTGAGGATTAAAATATATTCACAGATCACTGAATTATAGCTCTGAAAGACACAAGAGATTGTTGAATCTAAGCTTTTCATTTTATAGATGAATAATAGAAGCTTGTCAAACCAAAATAAACAATCTAAGATCTTACAGCTAATTAGGGCAAGAATCATAACTAAGAATAAGGCCCCTGCATATGAAATCTTGGCCCTTTTTTCTGATTAAACTTGTCCATTTATTTTGTTTCCCTTCCTACTAAAAAGTCATTGCTTTCTAATCCTCTCCCCTCCTGTGGGAGATAGATCAAACTAGAGGTTTGTAACATTAAATGGTGACAGAGATTGTCACATGGGGGAAAACCCAGTAGAGTAAGACTTTCTGCTGGTTTTTCTAGGAACTTTTAAAGAAATTTTTAAAAATAGCTTCAATGAAGTATAATTAATATTCAATGATCTGAAGATATTTAAAACATACAATTTGATAAATTTTGACCTATGAAACCATCCGTTCAAGATAATGAACTTATCCTTCACCCTCAAAAGTTTCCTCATGCCCCCTTGTAATCTCTCCATCCATTTCCTTCCCCCCACCTTCTTTACTTCCTCATTCCCAGGTTCTCCTGTCAGTATAGATTAGTTTGCATTTTCTAGAATTTTCTGTAAATGGGATTAAACATTACATACTCTTTCTGTCTTGTTTGATTCAGCATGATTATTTTGAAATTCATTCATGTGTTGTATGTACCAATAGTTCATTCATTTTCATTCATCTTTCACAATTTGTTTATGCATTCATCTGTTGATATTGGTCTAGTGTTTTGCTATTACTAATAAAGCTGCTATAAATATTTGTGTACAAGTCTTTGAATGGACATATGCTTTCATTTTTCTTGGGTGAATACCTAGAATAGTTTAATCATATGGTAGGTGTATGTTTAACTTAAAAACAAAAACAAACAACAAAAACCACTGTACTGTTTCCAAAGAACTTGTTCCATTCTCATTCCCACCAGCGATGTAAGAGCCTTTCAGTCTTCCCCATCTTCGCCAACCCCAGGGATAGTCTGTCTTTTTTTTTTTTTTAATATTAGCCATTCTAGTAGGAGTAGAGTGGTATCTCATTGTAGTTTTACTCTTTATTTGTCTACTAAATAATGATGTCGGTCATCTTTTTACATGCTTATTTAATACATGTATATTTTCTTTGGTGAAGTTTCTGTTAAAATGTTTTGCTTATTTTTAATTGGATTGTTTCTTTCCTTATTATTGAGTTTTGAGAGTTCTTTATATATTTAAAAAAATCCTTTATTAGATAGATTAGAAATCCTAGATTAGATAGTCTATAAATTTTGCTTCCATTCTGTGGCTTGTCTTTTCCTTGTCTTATCAATATTTTTCAAAAAATGGAAATTCTTAAATTTGATGATGTACAGTTTATCAGTTTGTTCTTTTATGGTTGTGCTGTTGTTACTGCATCAAACCTAAAGTCACAAAGATTTTCTTCTACTTTTTTCTTAGTTTAATGTAGGTTTTACATGTAGGTCTATAATCTGAGTTAATTTTTAAAGATAGGCATACATCAAAGTTTGCTATTTTGCATATAGATATACAGTTGTTTCAACATCATTTGTTGAAAAGACCTTTTCCCCATTGAATCCTCTTTGCACTTCTATTGAAAATCAGTTGTCTATAGATGTGTAGTTCAATTCCTGGAGTCTCTATTCTGTTCGTTGGTATATTTATTTATCTTTATGCCAATGCCACATTGCTTTGATTACCTTAACTTTATAATAAGACTAGAAAACAGGTAGTACTTTTTCTGAAATTTTATTTTTCCTTCTCAAAGTTGTTATTGGCTATTCTATATTCTTTGAATTTCTATATAATTTTTGGATCAGCTTGGCAGTTTTTCCAGGACAAACAAATAAGCAAACATACAAATAACATTACTGGGGTTTTTATTCAGATTGCATTGCATTGAATCTGTAAATCAAATTT
Organism: Eumetopias jubatus; assembly: GCF_037043125.1. Lineage (NCBI taxonomy): Eukaryota > Metazoa > Chordata > Mammalia > Carnivora > Otariidae > Eumetopias > Eumetopias jubatus. The sequence continues at coordinate 65,282,232 of NW_028274819.1, read as the reverse complement.
CAGAATATGATATCTTAACAATATTGAGTAGTCTTACCCAGAAACATGGTACATCTCTCCATTTTTATGTCCTCAATTTCTCTCAGGAAAGGTTTGTGTTGTTCACTGTACATGGTTTGCACATGTTATATACCATTTATTCCTAAGTATTTTATATTTTTATCTTATAAATGGTATTGTTTTTTATTTCAATTTGCATTTACTTAATGCTAATATAGAGAAATACAATTGATCTTTATATATTTATCTTGTATTCTGAAATCTTGTTGAAGTCATTTATAAATTCCAGAGTTTGTTTTAGATTCCACAAGATTTTCTACATAGACAATTATGCCATATGGAAAGAAAGGCACTTTTATTTCTCCATTTCCAATGTTTAGTTCTTGACCTGTGCACTGACTAGAACCTCACAGATAATGCTGAATAGAAGTGGTAGGAAAAGACATCCCTATCTGGGGAGACGAACCATGAGAGATGATGGACTCTGAAAAACAAACTGAGGGTTCTGGAGGGGAGGGGGGTGGGGGGATGGGTTAGCCTGGTGATGGGTATTAAGGAGGGCACGTTCTGCATGGAGCACTGGGTGTTATGAACAAACAATGAATCATGGAACACTGCACCAAAAACTAATGATGTAATATATGGTGATTAACATAACAATAAAAAAATTTAAAAAAAAAAGATAAATACAAAAAAAAAAAAAAAAAGACATCCCTATCTTGTCCCGAGAGTTTTTTTTTTTTAAGACAGGAATGGATATTGAATTTTGTGTAATTTTGTTTCTTGCCCCTACTGAGATGATCATATGGTTGTTTGCTTGTTTGTGTCAAGAAAAATAATATCATGGATTGTATTGGGTTGTTTTCAAGGTTAAACCTACTTGGTCATAATGCATGCCTTTTTATATGTTGCCGGATTTAATTTACTAAAATTTTGTTTAGAATTTTTGTATATATATCATATATATGCAAAATTTATATATATATCAAAATTTTGATAAATTTTATATATATCATATATATGCAAAATTTATATATATATATATATATAAATTCATGAGGGCACATGGGTATTTGCTTTGCTGGTAATATCTTCATCTGGTTTGGAACCAGGGTAATCTGGCCCCCAAAAAACAAGTTGGAATGTATACTTTCCTCTTCAGTTCTCTGAAAGAGTTTGTATAACATTATTATTTCTTCCTTAAATGCTTGCTAGAATTCATCAGGGAAGGCATCTGGGGCTGGAGTTTCTTGGTGATAGGTTTTTAATTATAAATTCAATATCTTTAATAGGTATATGGAATGACTATTATGTTACTTATGTTTCTTGAGTGAGTGTTGGTAATTTATATTTCTCAAGGAATTCATCCATTTCATCTAAGGTTTCAAATTTGTTGGCATAAAGTCATTTATGATATTTTTTTACTGATTCTTTCATAGCTATAAGACCTGTAGTGATGCTACTACCTCTCTCATTCATGATTTTTTTTAAAGATTTTATTTATTTATTTGAGAGAAAGAGAATGAGAGATAGAGAGCACGAGAGGGAAGAGGGTCAGAGGGAGAAGCAGACCCCCGCTGAGCAGGGAGCCCGATGTGGGACTCGATCCGGGGACTCCAGGATCATGACCTGAGCCAAAGGCAGTCGCTTAACCAACTGAGCCACCCAGGCGCCCTCTCATTCATGATTTTGATAATATATTTCTTCTCTTTTTCATCCCTCATTAGAACATTTCAATTTTATTGATATTATCAAAGAACCAGCTGTTAGTTTCATTGATTTTCTTTACTTTCTCTTGTGATCCTTTTTATTTCCTTTCTTTTGCTTCTTTTGTGTTTTTTTATAGTTTGCTATCTTTTTTCTAGTTGTAAAAAGTCCAAGCTGAGATCATTAATTTGAGATCTTTTTTCTTTTAAATGTAGATGTTTAGTGCTCTTTATGTTCCCTTAATTCTGTCTTTAAGGGTATCCAACAAATTTTGATATGTTGTGGTTTTATTTTCATTCAGTTCAAATACATACTAATTTCTTTATTTTTTAAATTTTTTCTTTAGCCAGTGAGTTATTTATGTGTTTTATTTAGTTTCCAAATATTTTAAGACTTTCCTGAGATTGTTTTACTTTGATTTCTAACATAATTTCACTGTGGTCAGAGAATATACTTACTTTGACCTGACTCCCTTTAAATTTATTGAAATTTGACTATGGTCCAGAATATGGTCTATCTTGGTAAATATTCGATGAGTACTTGGAAAGAATATGTATATTTTGCTGTTGTGGGGTGGAGTGTTCTCGAATTGATGGATGGTTTTATAAAGGGTTTCTGTATCCTTACAAATTTCTGTATTTTTATTCTATTAATTATTTAGGATTTTTAAAGCTCCAATAATTATAGATGTGTCTGTTTCTCCTCATCACTTTGGTCTCTCCAGAAAACCAACTCTAGCTCCTCAACTCTGCAAGTTCGTTGGGTTTCAGCTGGGTCCCCTGCAATGTGGCTGGCTATTCAAGGTTGTAAATGGGGAAGTCACAGGAGTTACTTTGTTTCCTATCCCTCAGAGTTCACTGTTCTTTGTTGGCTGATATCCCTATTTAAAATTCATTGTTTCATATATTTTGTTCCATTTTTTGGTTGTTTCAGACCAGAGTATAAATCCAAGCCCTGTTACTCCATTTTTACTGGAAGTAGAATTGTCATGAAGTTATATTTTAACCAACCACCAACAGAAAGCATTCAAATGCAGACTTGTCTGGGCATGGTAATACCACCGTACAAAAGGTATTTTTAGACATTCTAAGGCCTGTAATCTAATTTAGAGTATGTAAATATATTTAGATATGATGGGCATATGGCTTAGTGACTGTGTTTAACAGAAAAATGGTAGCCATTACATATCAGGCATTGTGTTAACAGGATGAAAATATGTACACTCTACTTTGTGGGCAGGGGCAAATGCACATTGAAAAGTAGTTGAAAAGAAACAGAGGCTTGAAATACATTTATCTTTGCATTCTTTGTTTCCAGCACAGTGCTGAGCATATAGTAGAGCTCAATAAATGTTTGTTAATCTGAGCCAAGTTGTTAAGTCAAATATTTGGTCAGGTAAGATTCCTGGTGTACTCCACTTGAGCGTTGAAAGTAATAGATCACAGAACTTACAACAGTGATTGGGCATGAGTATAAAACATGTTATGGGTCCTTAATGAAAGCTAACTCATTAAATATGTAATATGACCTAAATAATCAAGCCACCTAAAGCCTCCAAAAATATGCCTATGCACCTACGTAAAAATTGGGGAATAAATATATGGAATTTACCACCTCATGGTTTAAAAAGAGTTTCATTGAATTTATGCACATCGATGCTCTAAAAATTGGTTAGCGCTAAGATTGGTTAGCATTATGAATAGGAAGCTACTGAGTTTGCATTTAAGAGTAGCTTTGGCTCTGGTATAAATCTTACTATTAAGGTCTCTTACTGTCATGTTCCTTCCAAACCAACCAGTAATGAACTCTAATTTCCCACTCTGCTTTTGTTCTACTTTTCCTTCCTCAGGAATGTCCCTTATCTATCTCTGCATGTCCAAATTTTACCCTAACTTCAGCCTCTAGCAAAGTGTTACATCTTCCATGAGGCTTCCCTAATTTCCCCAATGGATATTTTTTTTCCTTTTTCATTGTTTTGTAAATAGTTTGTGCTACCTCTTTTATGGCATTAACCCCTGGCTTTTTGGTATTCACTCCATGTATCATCCCTTCAATTAGACTTTAAGCTCCTTACAGACAGATTCAACATCTGATATATTCATTTGTCCATAGTACAATCAAAAAGTGTAGCACACAAGAGGTGCTTAATGTGTTTATCGGATCAATGATTGAATGAATGTTTATGTAGAGTTCCTATGTGTAGACTGCAAATTATCTACATTTTTTCTAAAGAGTAAGTAAAGGAGGATCTTTTAGGACATGCTGCTTAAATGAAAGAATGAAGGGACCCGATGAATAAGAGGTAGAGGAAGTACAAGGTAGGATAGAAGATCCAGCTGGGGACTGAAATAATGGTAAATATTGGCTCAAAGAATTCAGAAAGGATTGGCTGGAAAATTTTGGAGGATAACTTACAAAGCAACTTTTTTTATTTTCCTGTTGTTTGCTAAGAAATACAGAACATTTACTAGTGAAGGAATATTTTCTGGAAGTTGTGGGCTCGCTGGTCGACAGTGCATGAGAAAGAAGCATGTGGCTGGGGCAGATGGGAGAGTCTAAGGGCAGGAATGAAGGCAGAGGAGGGACTGTGGGTGTGAACTGAACAGAAGAACACCATGAATGAGCAAAAGAGAAGGTTGGTTGAATTGATATTGAAAAATAAACTAATGGCAATAGCCTTATGGTGTATATTCATGAGATATTAAGGAAAAATAATCTTCCTACAAATTAGCCCAGGTAGAAATTTTGGAAGATCAATTCTACTTCTAATTCCTTCAATAAAAATTGGAAACTAATTGAGATAAAAGGCCCTCAGCCTTTGAGATTTTTCACACCACAAGGTCATTTTCATGAATTAATCTGTCATCACCAAGACATAAATGCAGAAAAACTAGGTAACCCAAATCATGCAGCTCTTCTAAAAATAACACAGCAAAAATCCTTCATTTATGTCATCAAACTGTTTCCTTTAACTTGTACCTTGTTTTGTACTCCTTAGATTTTCTAGGTCAATTAAAAAGCACAACTTCATTTTCTATATTATGTATTGCCCTCAGTTTACCCCTTACCTCTAGAAATGCTTGAATACATGTTCTCCCTGTTGGCTGTATAACTAGCTCTGAGTATAGATTCCTTTGGAACTTCTGAGTGCTCAGCACCTTCTTTCAAGATGCATTACCCCCAACTCAACAATCCCACAGAGACTACAGGGGGCTAGTAGATCCTCAGTTTATTTTGTGGGCTCCTGTCTTAGGTGAAGAAACATTCAGAATATGTCACTGTATTCTGCTATCCAGATTTTATTTAGTGCTTTATACTGCCCTTTCTGTTGTTAAAGTGTGTAACCAATTTCTCTGGAATTAACATGTTCCGATTCTGTGCAGACCACTCTGTGGTCCCAAGACTATTTAAAGGCTCAATTCTCCCGACATTAATTATGAGAATTCTACTTAGAATGACAAATAAATGTGATTTTTCTCTAATACATAAAACAACAGAAAGGTCTTCTAATGGCTTTTAAATTTTAAGATAAATAATTGACTGCATCTTATACGTAGGAACCTTGTGACTAGTCTTTAGGGATACTTCCAGATACACAACTCTGTAGTTAACAAAGGCAGTAATACTCCATAGATGAAAATGCCATGTCTAGATCTTAACTAAAGTGAGAAAAGAGTTTGGACATATTAAATAACACTGTGAGAATGAATGTATATAATTGGATTTCTCACACAGCCCAGACAAGTGTAGACACCTGCATATGAACATATATGTGTGTATGTAACCCACTCCCATCAATTTTAATACTTTTCACAAGCTACTCAAATTCTACCTTCATGGCCTGCCACCCAAATCTTCTGGTAGAAATATTTTTTCACATCTCTTTCCCTCCTACTTCTTTCCCCCCACACACTTATGGTATGTGCAGTTTCGCCAGACCCGTGTGAAGACAGGGGAACATTGATGGGATTGCTTTTCACAAGTGTGGGAACGAAAATCCTTCCCAATGAAAACATCTGTCTCTGTTCAAGTCATGCCCAGTTATCCCCCAAAAGAAATGTTCTGATTAACTTTTTTTTTTTTAAGTCTTAAGATAGCAGTTTGTGTAGCAGATCTAATTAAGAAGTTTATGTAACAGATCTGCAGGGTTTTTTCCTTCTTCAACTGGGTTCTTTGAGCTCAGTTTGAGTGTTACTAGCTTTCGCTATGCAACGGCCAAGTGCTTCCCGGGCTGAAAATTATCAGCTTTTGTGGGATACTATTGCTTCCTTAAAACAATGCGAACAAGCTATGCAACATGCATTCATTCCGGTAAGGAAAATTTCCTTTTATTCTCCTAAAGATTTTTTTTTCTTTTTCTTTTTCCTTTTATAGCTGTAGATAAATGGCGTATTATATGCATTTAAAGATGTGGTATCTTCTCTGTAGCTCTTGTTTGGGATAAATATATATCTGTCTTTCTCAGTATGAAGTCTGAATTCTTAATATGGCCAGACATTGATCAATGAGAAAGAGTAAACAGTGGTGCAAGCAAACTCATCCCCCTAAAGAAAGTAGTTTCTACAAGTAACATGTACTAAAGAAAGGGAACAGGATTATATTTCTTATATTAAAATTTGATATAACTTACAGTACATATTTCTTGGTTAATTCCCCCAGAACTCCTTAGAATGGTTTGAATATCTTTTGCAGTAGGTTTGATACATAGATCAAGAATCCAAAAGTTAGTTCTTACACTTTGGTTGCTTATCCAAGTAAAATCCACCTTAAAATCTCTCCTGAAAAGCGTGGCTATTCCCTTAGTAAAGCAGTGATTCACTATTTAGAAATTTTTGAGTATAGCTGATAAAATATATAGTTATATAAAATGAATTAGAAGTCAGTATCATTGTGTTATATATTGCAGAAATAATGTTTGTGCTTATAATTATTTAACCAGAGGAACCAGGCTATCTACATCAGATGCGTGGAGATGAGGTAAATGGGACTTGGAAGAAGAGTTTTAAAATTTTTGATTCTTTAATTTGATCTGTTTTAAAGGATTAAGAATAAAGGAATTAAGAAATAATGAGCACTCTCAACAATTAGTCTCTGCTAAAATTTATTTGGAATCTCTCAAGAAAAACATTATTTCTGACATAGAAACTCGAGACATACCTCTATCCATAGTGGGAATAAATCTTCTTTGAAGTTCAAGTTATTTTCAACTGACTGAAGTTAGGTGTCATTATATTTTTCTCTGTAACTTGGGAATCACCGAAGTGTTTCAAAGGCTGTGCTACATTTAAAGTTCTTCTCATGGAGTACTATTTTCTAGTTGGATCTCTGTAATTGATCTTGATTGTTAAAGACATAAAGCATAATTTTTGCAAGGAATTTAAAAACTAATGGTGAAAAGCTCTCTAAATCAGATTAAGTTATAATGATTCTACATTGAACTGAAATCCGATGTGTATAGTTTGCTTCTCCTGTCTTTATTAAACTGTTATTCCTTGGCTTCATCAAGGAAAGTATGATACTCTTTGTGAAGCTAGTATCACCTAATTGTGGAGTTTTCTCTAGCCAGGCAATTATTTTCTCCCTTCTAGGTTCCTTGCATGCACCTCCACTTTATCACCTAACATATTTTATTACAAGTGTTTTCTTCTCTCTTATATTGTAATTTCTTAGAGTCAAAGAGAAAAGGAAAGTAAGTTGAAGGAAGAAACTAACACTTACGTGTTTGTTTTCTTATTTTCCTGTTTTGAGCTCCCTAAATAGAGGACACATATATCCTCGGGGTCTAGCACAGTGCCTAGCACAACAAGGGTGCTTGGTGAGCACTTGAGAAATGAAATCAAATAACAAATCTCCAATTCTAACATTTCCAGTTAATACACAGTGGTTTTCGTCAACAGCTTTTTCTATACTGACCTCATAAAATTATTTCTATTTAAATCCATCTGGAGAAAACACTAAAACTTGACTAAAGCATTGCAATGGAGTGATGGTGGGAACAGAAATGTGTTAATGCAGGGCATAGAGCCTTGTGGGAAAAAATAGCCTTCGATTCAATTCCCATAGTCCATGGGCCACTCTTGCTTCCATTCTTGTGTGTCTGTTCCTCATCCCCTCTACTGCACACATGCACAGATATTTCCAAGTTTTATTCAGGTTTCCTTCATTTTGACTCCTCTAAATCTTTTTTGAAGATATTAAGAATTTGTCAATCTCTCAAATCTTCTCAATTTTTTTCTAAGTCTTGCATTAAATATATCATTTTATCATCACAATTTTATGAGGACTGCTTTTAGAAAACATAGCTATTACTAAAATATTACTATAAGTTGGAAATAAATCTGTTTAAATTGAGCCTCAGTTTACTTTTTGTCAGAAGATGAAATTTAGGTCTCAGAAGAAAAACTGTATTTCATACATTATGCACTTTTTAAACCCAGTGATAATGTATTTCATACACTCACAGACACACACACATATACACACACACATACATGCATGGATGCATGATATTCTTGCCTAATGTTACCCTTCATTATTTGGGATATACAAATAAATTCCAAAAATACATATATTTGCTATTATGTATTAAGCATATTAGGAAATGACAGAGTATATTGATTTAATCAGTTACCTCCTTTGAAATAAAACTGGTTCTCTTTTAAAATAAAATACTGGAAATGAATAATGTCTAGGAAATGTAGACACATTTTATGTAGCTATCTTAGGACACCTGACCTGAAAACTTCACAAACATATAAATGTTGTTTGTACATATCCTGTAAGTGTGTATTTCTAACACATCATTAGAATTAGACATGATCTGGACCATGTCTCGCACACACAATAAGCTATAGAATACAAAGAGTTTTTCAGTCAGTGCACTTCAGTGAACTAATAATAAACCCGACATAAAATCTCAAGTCATAATACAATCAGCCCCAGAGAATCTGCCCATACAGCCTAAAGTTTATCTTGGTGAAAGGAAACTTAAAGCAGCTGATACCTGGAGAATGTAATTGTCCCAAATAGTCTACACAAACAGGGAAACCACTAGTCCATGAAGTCTTTCAATGCTCCAGTATTTGATGTCATATAATAGATCATTACTTGTAATGATGAGGTGGACAGCAAATCTGGAATATCAAGCAGATTCATCTACTTGACCCAAGAGCACTGCGTTTAGAACAGCAACTTGGAATTTCCCATATCTTCAGCATAAGTGCCAGCCAACGTAAGTTGTAAATATTTATTAGATGGATGAAGGATAAAAAGCTCTCTCTTGAGTCCTGTAAATTGGTTCCATCATTGGAGCTGTAAGCACATCCTTCTAGACATTCAGTATCTTTGGGGTCCAGGTAAATCAAAGATTTTATTGTTTTATTACTCAAGTGAATGGATATGCTTATAAAAACAGTCCCATAATTAGTAGTTCTTTTCATAGAGACTGACCTGTGTTTCTATTCACTATTAGTTCATTCACTTCACTCATCTTTTATTGAGCTCCTGCTATGTTCCAGGCATAGTCCAAACACAGGATAAGGACCTGAAGGTACACTTTAACTTTTATGACACTATCACTTTGGAAGAGACATTTCATTACCCTTTGCCCAAGTGGCACCCCACTGTTTCTTGCTGCAATGAACAAAGCTGATTTTCTTTATGCTGCTAGTCACTGTGTTTTAATTTTGTCTAATGTGGATGTCATGCAGCTTGATGAGCGTTGGGAGAGATACTAAGATGAATCAGTTAGGAGAACCCTGATGAAACCTACTCAGAGTTCTGCTCATGAGAAATTTTTTTCAAACAGATACACAGATGACTTTAACACCAGATACTAAGTGTTGAGTGCCCTAAGTATCCATGAATTACCGTAAGAATTAAGGAAAGGGGTGAGTTTCACAGAAGAGTATCAGCTAGATTTTAAAGGTTAAATAGAATATTGGCATGCAGTGATGATGGAGGAAGAAGACCTTCGAGTGGAGGGAACAGCAAAGGCATTGCCTAATTGCATAAATGTGGTCCATTTTTCCATCTGCTCATTTATTCAACCAATATTTATTAACTTTTTATGCATCTGAAAACTGTATAATATGACTGAGCTTGTAGCAATAAATAGGACAAGCTTAAACCTGCCCCAAGGACATTTACATTTTAGGGGTAGAGACAAACATTAAATAAACAATTACATATATATCTGTATTGCACACTTTGATGCTATCCTATGAGTGCTGTTCATAGCATTTCTCAGAGTTGCAATTCATTATTGTACATATGCATACCCAGATAGATACACATCTATTATAATAGTATAGCAACTGTAGATATTTTGCAAAAACTCAGCAAGCAAGACAAATGGAATAAAATATTCTTTCGAAAACATTTTGTAGTCCTAAACTACATGCATTTCCCTAGCAAACAATTAGTACATCCTGTCTGACACATCCTGGGCTTGGTACTTGTAGTATAAAAGTGAGAGTATTTATTGAGCACCTGTTTTATGTTGTGTACTGTTCTAAGCACTTCACACATTAGTTCACCCAATTCTGTCAACAATTCTCTGATGTGGGCACTATCCTCTCTATTTTACAAAGCCTACAGAGGTTAAGTGACTTTCCCATTATCACATAGCTAGTAAATGGAAAGACTGGACCTTTGAAAACTAGTTATGTGACTCCAGAACTCATTTCTTTTTTTTTTATGTTATGTTAATCACCATACATTACATCATTAGTTTTTGATGTAGTGTTCCATGATTCATTGTTTGCATATAACACCCAGTGCTCCATGCAGAACGTGCCCTCTTTAATACCCATCACCAGGCTAACCCATCCCCCCACTCCCCTCTCCTCTAGAGTCCTCAGTTTGTTTCTCAGAACTCATTTCTTAATGGGTTCACTAGAAGAAGGTGAAAACCACTAAGACTAAACCGGTTGCAACCTAGTGTGATAGGAGCAGCAGTCTCAAGGAATGCACAAGCCACAGTAGATGCAGGAAGGTGAGTGATCAATCTGCCTAGATTGAAAGCGAAATATGATGAAAGAAGATTGAAAAAAGAAGTGTTGAGATGCTTTTAAAGCAAGTGAAGGCGATAAGAAAGGATGGAAGAGTAGGTACAAAGGCCCTGAGGCATAGAAAAGCAGTGTGGAATGAGGGCTAGTTATCAACTTTCCCCGAGTCCTGATCTTCCTCTTTGAGCACCAGGCAAGCAGGTCAGGGACAACAAGAAGTCACTGAATAATTTGGGCTCAGATGTAGGCCCTGGAGTCTTTGAAGAGAATCTCCAGTGGAAAAAAGAGATGATTTGCAGACACCCAGCTTCATTACCCTTACTACATACATCCTGGCCTGCAGGTTAACTGTGCCTGTAGGTGAGGGCATAGACCTAGAGACACAGAGATAGCTTATGTACAGATATGAAAGAAATGTAGAAAGAGAAAAGGAGATGAGAAACCACATGGTCCCTAAGAAAGATACTGAAAGAAATGAGCCTGATAGGAACAGTGAGAGACTGGCAGAGGGGACTATGGTCTCCTGGGTCTCTCGAAATCCCCAGTCCTTAATTCCTATTCATCAGCTGGTTAACCTGCAATGCTTCCTGTCCGTTCAACTTGATAGTTCAGATTTTGCTTAAGCTACTGTCAGTGGCTTTCTATTCTTTACAACCAGAGAACCTTCACGAAGGCAAGGGCTAGTTAGGCCAGGGACAGGAACTAGCCCTACGAGAAAGAGCAGAACAAAAGCCGAAGAAAAGGCAAGCAAATCAGCTGAGTACACCAGGCTTGAAAGGTGAGGTTCCATCATTTAAGATTTAACTCACATCACCTTTCCCAAGACTTCTGTGTCTTCTCCCTCATTATTTCAACCCTGATTAACACTCCCTGAAGAAAAATAAGAGTAGAGAATGTGCTCACACACTGCTTTAATCTAGTCTTTCTTATTAATCATCACAATACCAACAGGAAACAGCCCCAATATTATCATCTCCATTTTAGATCAGGGAGGGTCAGGTACCTTGTTTAATATCATACAGGTGGTAAGACCAGGAGAGAACCCAGGCCTTCTCACCTTAATCCCACCTGCCTTTCTCTTTCACACCCACCATGAGACTTTGCCTCTATTTCTCTTGTGATATTGCTTGGCTTTGTATTACAAAAATTTGAGGGATTTCTCTTATTTTTACATGACACTGTAAACTCCTTACAGGGCAAAACCATGTGCTTCTTCTACCTACTTTCTGCAGTTCCAACTATAGTGCCTTAAATATGATGTTCGCTCAATAAACCTGCATGGGCTAGCTGATTAATACTTGAAATGTGAGAACTTAGGCAGCAATGGGATGATAATGAGGAATAATGCTTCTTGTCTGGAATATTTCCTTAAAGCCTGTCTCCTTGGCCCCACTATCACTTCCACAGGCCCTGTCTCTGGTCCTTGGTTGTTGACTTTGAGACACTGTAAGCTTAGGTCAGCTCTAAATAGGATTTGCTCAATGATGAGTTTCAGTCCTAGTACATGGTGTTCCAAGTGTGTTTTGTCCTTTTTGGATTCTAAATATTACTTGACTCATCATCCTCAATCATGTCGGATTCATTTCTCTGTTTCATTCCTCCTAGGCTCACTTCACACTTCTGTCTAGTAATACCCCAGTTTTTAGTCTATTTCCTCCTGAAGAATATGAACAAGGCTATTAATGGAATTCCTATTAGTAAGGGAACAAAGATGACACTTAATCTATAGAGATACTCAACCGAAGGGGGTGGGAAATAACTACATCAGAAGCGACCTGAATAATTGCAACCGCCTGGGACTGCATGAACATTTGCAGATTTCTGGTAAAGTGGAATGAGATTGTTGCTTTTGTTTTTTAACAAAAAAGCAAGAACTTGCTATCTTTTTTATCTTCCTCACTTGTGCAGTTTGCATTTTCTTTGACTGCTGGTCTTGTGATTCCTGTGCATAGGCATCTCGAGTCCATGAAAAATTCATGCCAGGTGCATTGTTGCTCCTTGTACCATGTTTATGTGGACTCACCACAGTGGGTATCAGTGCAGATATCTGTTACTGTACAACAGAGTAAAGCCCATTCTCTGCCACTTCCACTTTCCCTACCCACTCCAATAATTGCAAAAATAGGACCCACAACAGTTTTGTTACAGAGCAGAAAAACAGGTAGTGTTCAGAGCTAATAATATCAGTCCTCCTCCAACCTAGTCTTTCTTATTAATCATCTAAGTAGCAAAACATAATTAAATCATAAAGTAGCAAAACATAATTAAAACACACACATATCAAATCCTTAAACACTTTAATGAGCTAATACTAGATATTTGTACTTCTTTTTTTTTTAAAGATTTTATTTATTTGACAGAGAGAGAGTACCAGCAGGGGGAGGGGCAGAGGGAGAAGCAGGCTTCCCACTGAGCAGGGAGCCCGATGCGGGGCTTGATCCCAGGACCCTGGGATCATGACCTGAGCCGAAGGCAGATGCTTAACGACTGAGCCACCCAGGCGCCCCAATATGTTGTACTTCTTTAAGCTTCATTTAGATCTTTTTATTTAGCAGGGAGATGCTTGACAACAATGGAGTTTCTGATTTTTATCTTGAAAATATACTGTTTTTGCTATTGCTACTCTTGAGATCCCCGCTATACAGCTCCTACCATCTTCCTTATACTGCTCTATCTTGTTACAGTTTTCAAAGCAGCATAAATTACATCCTTTCTCTTTATAACCTAGCAAGGCAGGTTTTAATGTTTCCGTATTATTTATAAGGGAATTAAAGTTGAAAAAGTTGAAGTGGCTGGAATCAGAAGTGGTTAAGGAGTAAGATATAACCTAGTAAGACTAGAAGCTCAACCCAGTGTACGTTTGCTCCAATTCAAGAGTTTTAGCTACTTTGAAAAGTCTGAAATTTTGAAAGGTCTGAATCCTTGCTTAACTTTCCTGGACCTCAGCTTCATTATTTGTGAAATTAGGTTTTATACAGATCTCTTGAGGGTTGTCTGTGTTTTAAATGAGATAATGTGAGTTAAACCCTTAGCACAACATCTAACCAAAGAAATTGCCCAGGAGGGGTTGCCATTATTAATGTTGCTAATTAGCCCAATGTATCCTTTTACAAATTGCATAGGGTTTTTATATATGATCCCATTTGCTTCTCAAAGAAGCACACTGGGTTGATAAATAATTATTTATATCTCCATCAGTTAATTTTCTGCCCTTAAGACCATGCAATTAGTGGCAAAGAATTCCCTCCCATATTAAAAACTCAAAAATATTTGAAGTGAAGTAAAGAAGTATTACCAAGCTCTTTCTTCTATCCTTGCCTCTCTCCAATTTCTATAAGACTTATCTCCAAAAGGAAGAATTTGCTAACATCCAGCCTCTGCTTTCCTTTTTTCCCCCCTATTAACCAGAATTTGATATTAGATCATACAAAGTTTAAAAACATAATAGGTTAAACCATAGAGAAAGTCTTAAAATATTTCATATTTAGATTTTTTTTTTGCATGAGAGGAAATATTAAGGAGAGAAACAAAAAGGAGATATGAGTTTGGTTTACCATTTTACCATTAGTAACCCGTAATGTGCTCATGTCAATGTTAAACTGGAAAGTATTTCAATACCTGCCTCTGAAACATGGCACTTGGGCTGGGTTGCAGAAGGAACAAAGTAGAAAACAGTTTAGTTCCATTTCCCTTATTTTAAATTCTGATAATATCTATAAGCCTATCAATCTCCCTTTAGCCATTCTGTCTTCAAAATTAATGTTATATTTGGAATTATTTTCATTGGGGAAAAACAAAAAATGGGTTAAAAAAGAAAAGAAGTGAATGAGGACGAGAAAAATAGAAGCTAGCTAACTACTGCTAGCATTTGCTGATGCCAAAGAATATATTCTGCAGATGTGTTTGTATATTGTCATTGACTAGGCAATGAACCCTTTGTTCCACAGCAAAGAGCCTACCAATCTCTAGGTCCAAAATGCCAACCAGTTCCTAGCCCCACAGCTGCCCTAGCTTCCCGGAGTGGCAATGTCTTGTCTATGTCAGTCTTGGTTTCTCAGTTTTCCGATGGCTCCCTTACTCCCAGTTATTCTGCAAAGCAAGGGTTCTGCTTGCCAATTAACCTCCTTCTGGGCTCGGGATAAGCTACGGTTTTGTGTTTCGGAGTAAAGATGGAAGAGTATTATCTGTTGATGTGGGCTAGAGGAGAGAAAAGGAAACTGTAAGAGAGAAGAATAAAAAGAAGAGAAAGAAGGCATAGAGGAGGTTGTTCTACGGTGTGTGTGGACTCTGCCACAAGTGGAGAGCAAAATGGTAGTTCTCAAGGCTGACTCTCCTCTTTACTCTCGGACCACTTTGTCCATCGAAACTGTAAACTCAGACATACTACAACCTTCATTTGTTTTATAAAAGATTTCCTTAACTAACTGGAAAAGTGATAACTTCCTTATGAATATAATGTTTGCAACCTTATATTTTATGACCCCTCTTTGCCCACTCTAACTCAACAAAAACATTTGCCTGGTATGTTTTTATGTTACAAGATGAGCACCTCCTAGTTTTGCACTTGGAGTCAGCAGATAAGGTATCTAAGGCTGGTTGTGTTACTGTAGAACTTGGTCAGGTCACTTGACTCTCTAACTTATTTCTAAAGTTACATACAGCTATAAATAAGGATTGGGTAATTCCTGATTTTAATATTAACCTAATTTTGAATATCATAAAAATAGTAATAAAAGGAGTTTAGGATTTGGGTCATCTGACTGAGATTTAAGAACTTTCCCCTCACCTATATTATGATTTTAGTCTTGTTTAAACTGTCACATGCATCCATGCATGTATGTGTGTGTGTATATGTGTGTGTGTCTGTGAGTGTATGAAATACATTATCACTGGGTTTAAAAAGTGCATAATGTATGAAATACATTTTTTCTTCTGAGACCTAAATTTCATCTTCTGACAAAAAGTAAACTGAGGCTCAATTTAAACAGATTTATTTCCAACTTATAGTAATATTTTAGTAATAGCTATGTTTTCTAAAAGCAGTCCTCATAAAATTGTGATGATAAAATGATATATTTAATGCAAGACTTAGAAAAAAATTGAGAAGATTTGAGAGATTGACAAATTCTTAATATCTTCAAAAAAGATTTAGAGGAAAACAAAATATAGACTATAAGCAGAGAGCAAGATGATCATAAATGCATTTGGAGGTAACTTCTCTAAGATATACAGAACCTCATCCTTTAGCCAATTCATTAGAAACCACTTTATATCATTGATCTTTTTCCAATTTGATTTTTGTCTTATTTCACCACGGCTTTCTTAACATCATAGCTTCTAACTTTCTGTATCTGAATGATAAAAGCAGAGATCATCATTATCCAGAAAGAAGATGTGTATAGCATCCCTGCTTTCTTTCTAGTATTTCCCAGTAGAGCAAAATTTGTGATGAGTGAAATCAAATCCTTGATGAGACATAGACTCTTAGAGGTCATCCATTTCACTCTCTACTCTTCAAAAATAGAAATGAGTAGGGAGGCTCAGTGAATTGCTTCTTCACCCTGAGTTAATGAACTTGTTGGGTCTAAAGCTTCAATCTCCTGATTCCCAGTCCAGCCATCTTTATGGCAGTGACATAATCCCTCAACTGGATTGTGGTTACTTCCAGGGAGATAAAGTGCCTAACTTTTGACAGCCATGCAAGAACTACCTGAGATGTTAGGTTGACTCTATTATAAATAACTTCAAACATTCTTATATTTAAAAAAATAGAGGGGCACCTGGGTGGCTCAGTCAGTTAAACGACTGCCTTCAGCTCAGGTCATGATCCTGGAGTCCTAGGATTGAGTCCCACATCCGGCTCCCTGCTTGGCGGGGAGTCTGCATCTTCCTCTGACCCTCCCCCCTCTCATGCTCTCTCTCTCTCTCTCACTTTCTCTCTCTCTCAAATAAATAAATAAAATCTTTAAAAAATAAAATAAAAAATAGTTATGAAGTAAAATATTACAACTATGAGAACTTTTTAATATAAAACATGAGACTTTAAATGAATGTTTTGTTTTGGGTTAATCTTTTGATATAGGCCTTCATATTCATCTGAAAATTTAGCAAGTTGTTAGGATGCCATTTTGCTTTATTCATGATCTTTAAATCTCTAAGTTTTCATTAAACCTCGTGTTTCCTTCTGCCTTTCCAATTTCTAAAATGTATAGCTCCATGTAAGTTAGAACATGGAGCAATTCCAGTGCTGCCTTCCTTGCTTTACACAGGATGGTGTTACAACAAACATGGGTTTGGAGTCATGAAGAGTGATCTTTTTGGAAAACTGGACATCCACATCAAAAAGAACGAAACTGGACCACTCTCTTATACCATACACAAAAAAATAAATTAAAAAATGGATTAAAGACCTATAAAACCATATGAAACCATTTGAGACCTATGAAACCACAAAAATCCTGGAAGAGAACACAAGTAGTAACTTCTTTGAAATCAGCCACAGCAACTTCTTTCTAGATATATCTCCAGAGGCAAAGGAGACAAAAGCAAAAATAAACTATTGGGATTACATCAAAATAAAAAACTTCTGTGCAGCCAAGGAAATAATCAACAAAATTAAAAGGCAACTTACGGATGGGAGAAGATGTTTGAAAATGACATATCCTATAAAGGGTAATGAACTGATACAACTCAACACCTCCAAAAACATATAATCCAATTAAAAAATGGGCAGAAGATATAAACAGACATTTCTCCAAAGAAAATATTCAGATGGCCAGTATAAACATGAAAAGATGCTCATCATCATTATCATCAGGGATATACAAATTAAAACTACAATGGATGTCACCTCACACTTGTCAGAATGGCTAAAATCAAAAACACAAGAAACAACAGGTGTTGATGAGAATGTAGAGAATGGGGAACACTCATGCACTGTTGGTGAGAATGCAAACTAGTGCAGCCACTGTGGAAGATAGTATTGGGGTTCCTCAAAAAGTTAAAAATAGAACTACCTTATGATCCAGCAGTTGCACTCTGGGTATTTACCCAAAGAATATTCAAAGGGATACATTCACCCCTATGTTTATAGCAGCATTATTTACAATAGCCAAGATGTGGAAGCAGCCTTAGTATCCATCAGTTGATAAATGGATAAAGAAAATGCGAGATATATATATATATCACAAATAATTCACATATCATATATAATTATATATAATATATGTATAATATTATTCAGCCATAAAAAAGAATGAAATCTTGCCATTTGCAATGACATGGATGGAGCTAGAGAGTATAATGCTAAGCAAAATAAGTCAGAGAAAGACAAATATCATATGATTTCATTCATATGTGGAATTTAAGAAACAAAACAACCGAAGGAAGAAAAAATAAGAGAGAGAGAGAGAGAGAGAGAAAACAAGAAACAGACTCTTAATTATAGAGAACAAACTGATGGTTACCAGTGTGGACCGGGTGGGGGATGGGTTAAATAGGTGATGGGGATTAAGGAGTGCACTTGTGATGATGAGCACAGGGTGATGTATGGAATTGTTGAATCACTATATTGTATAAACAAAACTAATATATTTTTTTAAAATTAAAAATTTAAAAAAAGAAGAGTGAGCCTTGGCACCACTAGTTATTAGTCTAGTGACCTTGGATAAGTTGCATTACAGGCCCATGCCTCACTTTTTTTTAAATTTTTTTAAGGATTTTATTTATTCATTTGAGACACAGAGATACAGAGAGAGAGAAGAGAAAGCATGAGCAGGGAGAGAGGCAGAGGGAGAGGGAGAAGCAGGCTCCTTGCTGAACCAGGAGCCCGATGTGGGGCTCGATCCCAGGACCCTGGATCATGACCTGAGCCAAAGGCAGACGCTTAACCATCTGAGCCACCCAGGCGCCCCCCATGCCTCACTTTTGCTATCTGTTTAATGAGCATAATGATAGCATATAATTTATAAGCTTGTAATGAGGAGAAGAGAATGAATATAAATGACCAGCATATGATAGGCATAGAAGATTCTTTCTGATTATAACTGTCCTGAATTTACATGTCATGCTTCAGACTAGCAAAGTCTATCTATAGTGCATGACAAGTTCCAGATGCTCCCATCGACAGCATCAGTGGTACAAGAGTAGTCACCAGGGGGCAGTGTGCAGTTACCCCTTTCTACCCATTTCACCTAATCTGTTGCCTCATGGGTTTCTCATGAGTCCTATCTCTTGAGTTGCTGTGGCTCTAGTTTCAAAGGTTTAAAAACCCACTAACAAACATCTTTGAGTATATTGTATGTCAAGCACTGATGGGAGCTAGCTGGGGGAGGCTGGTTAAGAGTCCCACCCTTAAAACAATTATAGTTTTAGCAAGGAGATACAAATATCACACATGAATCAGCCACCAGCATGTATAAGAACAGAAAGAAATGTTCATTAAGAATGTCAGAGCTTAGGGGCGCCTGGGTGGCTCAGTCAGTTAAGTGTCTGCCTTCGGCTCAGGTCATGATCCCAGGGTCCTGGGATCGAGCCCCGCATCGGGGTCCCTGATCAACAGGGAACCTGCTTCTCCCTCTCCTCCCAGCTTGTTTCTCTCTCTAGCTATCTCTGTCTCTCTCTCTCTCAAGTAAATAAATAAAAAATATTAAAAAAAAGAATGTCAGAGCTTAGTGCTTTCACATAATTTCTTTCCTTTAACATTTATAACTCAGTGTGAACGGAAGTAATACAACTAATGCACGTTTTTACATTTGGAGGACAGGACACATAGATAGATTGAGACCTGCAGTCAGGATTGAGAAAACTTTCATGGAGAGTCTAGAGCTTTAGATTGTCCTTGAAGGATGGATAAAATTTGGTTAAGTAGATAACCATGATTGATTCACGATGTAAGAGAAAGAAGAAATGGAAACAGTATCTTATGATAGATATGAGCAAGGTGTGTGCTTGGAGTAGTGAAGAATCTTGACTTGATGGAAAGAAAGGAGAGGGAAGGGAGTAAATAGTATCCATTTATTGATCCTACTGTGTGCAAGACCTTCATCCATGTACCACAGAAGAAACTAGTGCTACTTTAGCCTAATGAACCAGGTTGACAGCTTGCTTAAAATTCTGGTACTTAAGTGTGGAAAATACAACTGCGCTGCTGACATTATAGCTCTTTGGTGGCTTAGCAAAAAGGAGCAGATGGTATCCACATGGTTCTTTCCAGGAATAACACCACATGGAGTGAATCAGTGAATTAAGTATGTATGGTTATATGGCATGGGGCACACTGACTAAACCACATTTGAGATTTGAGCTAATGACTCCATTTTTTGTGCAATCTCCAGAGAGCATTTGCATAAATAAAGCAGTTAGGTTTGTAAATGCTTAGTGTGAATCAGTGGAATTTGTGGCGGAAATGGAGAAAAGCAAGGGATTTAGGACCTGGGTTTGAATCCCAGCTTTCTCTTCTCTAGCTGTTTGACGTTAGGAAATTCACTGAATCGCTCTGCCTCTCAGTTTACTTATCTTTAAGCAAAGGAAAATTCCACCAGGCCCTCTGGGTTCTATGAGGAATAAACAAGAAAACACAGGTAAAAAGCTTATCATATTTGCCTGACACAATGGGTATTTGCTCAATCAATGTTAGTTCCCTTTCTATGGAAATTAAATGATCTAATGTATATAAACACACTCTATAAGTTATAAAGCATGATATTTGTGGTCAATGTAATGCAGTTATCAATTTGAGTTACAGTTGATGATCTGAAGTTTTGGTGAGTCATTTATTTTTGCCTTTTATACTAAGTTCAGAGAGGTATGTGTCAGGGGAACTGGATTGAAATCCGAAGAGCCCTCATATCTAGTAGTTTAAGCAACTTTTATCTCTTATTCTAAGTGAAATTAATTCTAGAGAAAACATAAAGAAAAGTTTGTTTGGTTCCAGGTCTCCACTTTCTGTTCCTCACACTGCAAGCTACCCCAACTTTTCTGGACCAGGGATGGGGTACTTAACTCAGCCTACCTGAGGTCTTTAGGATATCATCTATTTTCTGCAAAGTATTACACTACCTTGTATTTTAAGGGAGGATCAAGCACGTATGTTAACACTTTAATCCACAGGGATAAAAGACTAAGGGTATTACCGATCAAGGATTGGTGAGGGAAGTCCTGTTAACTAGCACAGACTTCTGGAAACTTATCAAATCCAAGCAAATGTTTTGCAGTTGTTTAAGAGTTACCCGCATAGGAACCAGACTTCCAGGTTTGACTCCTGGCCCTGCTATTATCAGCTGGATGACCTTGGGCACATTGGTTAACATCTCTGTGCCTTAGTTTTCTGTAAAGTGAAGATAATATGTTTATTATTAAGAGAGTTCAGGCAGGCAGAGTTGAATTGAATTCAGACCAAACATGAATCTGCCATTTTTTCCAAGTCCCCCCCCTTTTTTTTTAAGATTCATTATTTATTTATTTTTATTTATTTTAGAGAGAGAGAAAGAGTGCCTATGGTGGGAGGGGCTTGGGGGGGAAGGGAAACAGACTGCCTGCTAAGCATGAGCCTGATGTGGGGATCCATCCCCAGACTGGGAGATCACGACCTGAGCCAAAAACCAAGAATCTGATGCTCAACCTGCAAAGCCACCAGGCCACTTTTTTTCCCAATGTTCTGAGCTAGGCCGATGGTAAGCTAGGTAGGTAGCTATCTGTGCATTTTGTTAAGTGTTAGGCAGAGGGACCAAGGTCTTTGCTTCCTCCAGAGTTGTCCCCCTGAGACATCCTGCATAGTCTTTAACCTGCAATTAACTGTTCAATCACCCACCCTCCTGTTATTGTCTCAATGTCCTTACCTGTGTACATGTGGGAGGGCGGGGGCTATGTCACTGCAGGGTAAGGGCAAAACAGAGTACAGACCAGAACCACTTGATGCTACTATTGGTGATGACTCAGAGCTCTACTGGATCAAACTGCATGCACCTGGTTGGTCTTGTAGAGAGAGAATATGAAAAGAAGAAAATCCAGGAAAGCAAAAAATAACCACAGTAATAAATAATATAAACTTACATCTGTGGAGTACCTCTCTTTTTGCTTCACATGCATTATTTCTCCAGCTAACTTCTCGGGAAATAGGTTAACTGGAAATAGCATTGTCCCATTTTTTAAGTGGGGGTTTGAAAGAGATTAAGGGACTTAGAAACCCTCTGAGAATTGGGAAATTGGATCTGAGTCAATATGGTGAGAAATTTCTCTTCAGACAATGAAAGAGGAGCCAGCAACTTGCAGGACAGAAAACAACTGCATTTCAACGTGTAGCCTGGAAAAAAATCAGCAGAGGGAATCAGGAGATGGTGGTGGTTATCAGCATGAGATCTGGGGCTAGGAAAGACATGGGCTTGAAATCTGGTTGTGGTCCTCTTAGATATGTGACCTTAGGCAAGTGACTTAAATACTTTGAGCCTCCCTCCCTTCCTTTCTTCCTTTCTTCTCTCCTTCCAAATGGAAACAATAATGTTTTCCTTAAAACATTTTGAGAAGTAAATGCACTGATGCATCTTAAGT
Source organism: Eumetopias jubatus (assembly GCF_037043125.1). Lineage (NCBI taxonomy): Eukaryota > Metazoa > Chordata > Mammalia > Carnivora > Otariidae > Eumetopias > Eumetopias jubatus. Next base: position 65,259,970 of record NW_028274819.1, on the reverse strand, counting down.
GTTTACCACAGCCTCTGGAATATAATAGTCATTTAATAAATGCTTAACAGTTTATTCTTGTTCTTGTTCTTGTTATCCTGTCTTCAGTTTTGATATTAAATAATTGTGAGATTTGGGGCATGCCACTTCCTTTCTGTTTCCATTTTCATATTTATAAAGTGAAAGGTAGAATTAAATGATCCTTAAGGTCTCAACTTTAAAGTTTTATATATAGAGTGGATTTGTTTCTTTTGTTTCTCACACAGCCAACAATATGTCTTTAATCAGTTATTTACCAAAACTTTCTTTGGAGCTTACTCAAAAAAGTCCTGATTGAGTCAACAAGCTATGCCTGTGCCATTGATCTTCTCTTAAGCCATGCCTTCAGCAGGCCTGTTCACATGACATACCAGGGCCCAGTAACTGGGCCAGAGTGAGGAGGGGAGGGCTCCGGCACCAGCCAGGATCCACGTGGATATATCTAACTTTGCTTTGAGCTGGCCTCTGACTTGTTAGTGAGCAGTAAAAGTTAGACTCCAAAGAGCTCTGGTAAAGTCCAGTTCCATTCTGAGAGGCAGGAGAGCATAATTGTGAAAAGTATGGACTCTGAGTTAGACTGTCTAGGTTTGTAGACGGTCTGCTTACCATATGTATGACTTTGGAAAAATTACTTAACCTCTGTTTCCTCACTTGTGAGCTGAGAATAATGGTACCTGAATCATTGGGTTATGTGAAGATTAAATAAGTTAATTGATACAAATAAGTGCTATATAAATCCTCAACCTTATTATTATCCATCCCAGTGGTAATATTCAGAAGGTCCAGGTGTGGCTGGGTCAGGATACTATGAGATTTCAGTGAGTGATGATGCTCAGGGACAATTGCAGGTCCTGGTAAATCCTTCAAGTTGGAGTAGGACTCACCCTGCCAATGCCTAAGGATGTGAGGCTCCAGCTCAATAGATTATGGGAAAGGAGAGGGAAGAAACGGTTTCATGTCTAGCAAAGAACTAAAGGCAGGAAATTGAGGTAGAAGTGTCCCCAACCCCAACCACATCACATTTTTTGTGATGGGCCAACATAGTGGAAGTAGGGGGGAAATCCTGAGACAAAATAAAGTTATCCTGAGTTCAATCCTTAGCATACCAATTCAGTACTTAATGTTAGAGATCTCACTTCAGACCTGCTGTGGGTACTAACTCCAATATTCTACTTCCCTGGTTAGAATTAGAACATGGTCTGACTGGGGTTCAGCCTAATGTGTGAACCGTGTGAATTGTGTATGTGAATTGTGAAGCTAGACCATTAATAACCTTGTAGCAGCTGACCTAAGCCAGCTAATATCTACCTTGAAGTCTGGGGATCTTTAGCTGTCTCAGTGAAATCACATGCATAAAAAATGGACTCATTTAAAAACTTTCAGTCGCTTCTATTTTGTTTCAAGTTGTCATGCCACACCATATATGAAAGTCATTTATATGACCTGTGTTGCTTCTTGCCCACTCAAGAGCCTTGTTTTTTAAGCCTGAGAAGATAAACCAGAGATACTGTGCCCCAAAAGCAGCTAACATGTTATCCTTGCCATATTTTACCTCCTACTTGATTTGGCTTGACAACCGCTTGCCTTTGACTTGCATGTGCCAGGTCATTTGAAATCCCTGCATAATTTCTTAACCCCATCCGTGTTACTGTTCAGTTCCTGCTTTATTTAGGTCCCTTGACTATGTAGGTTTCTCTCCTTTTCAACTTTGCTTCTTAAAAGTTTAGATATAAGCCCAGATTCAATCTTGTGACCTTCTCACTGGTTAGCCTACACTTGTCAGATATAAACTTCCCAGAGTGTGCTCTTTGGCTGACTGGCTGATGTACCTTCCCTGCCTACACCTTGCTTGATGAGGCTTTCTGACTGTAGCTGACCTGGTGAACACTTACCCATATATGTCAGAAGTATTTCTCAAATCTAGCACTTAAAAATATCAAGAAGTAACCACATCAGTCAGAATCAATGAACCCCTTTGAAAATTTGCATTCATTATGTCAGATTCTTTTTTAATTACATTTTCTTGGTGGCAAGCAGCAGCAGTTTATCCTTTACTAGCATAAGCAAAGTTATGGATATAATTTAAAAGTATTTGGGCATCCCATAGAACTCAAAGAGAGAAAGGGGGCTGGAATTCATGAATAACTTGATCTAACAGCTTAAATTATTCACTATTCTATTTGCTTCTGGCTTCTCTACAATTAGCTTTATACTTCCTTCTTGCTGTAAACTGACTTTCTCCACATAGAAGAGAATGTAATATAAAATGTAAATCATTTATATCTCATAGTTTAGGCCACCTAAGAGACATTGATTTTCTTAAACCTTTATAGTTTCAAAAATCCTTGACTAGATTTACATGAAGACAAGCCTTGAAACTTCTGATGAAAAGATTTTTTCATATTTGTCAAAAATCTCTTTCCAGTAAACGGAAATAAGCATACTGAAGTAGGGTGCTGGCATCTGATAAGTCACCAGTTTGATTTAGTGGTTCAATTAAATAGAATACCCAATATGGAAGGAGATTGTGTGTATAGCAGAGCACTACACATTGTGGAGATAAAGCTTAGAGGGAACCATCAAAGTAACTAGGGAATTGGTTTGAAGAATCTGAAACCAAACTTGATCAAACTGTCATGGACTCACATGATTTCCAAAGTGAGAAAAGAAACAGAAGCCAGGATGAGCCAAGGGGAGAACTGAAATTAACAACTGGTGAGAAGAGCACACTCATGGGCCATACTTAGAATACTCTGTCACCACTTGGGACTTTTATTCTCTGCTGATATGTGCCATTGAGTACCTTAAAGATTCCAAGAAGCTTCTGTGAAAATAATCTGGGGAGGACTGTCAGGGGCCTGGAGCAGAGTAATGGGAGATCTGATCTTCAGAGAGCCGGATGTAGCAGCACAGTGGGATACAGAACAGAGAACCATGATATCTCCTTGCTGATCATGCCAGGGATTTGCCCATGTCAGATATATGTGTTGTATCTGTGGATTCACATATTCCATATACTCTGTTTTCTTGTGCATTTTTAGTGACTTTAAAAAATGCAGGCATTAATGGGGCTTCTGGATCTTTTTAGCACCAAAAAAGGAGCAATGAGCTTTCCACGGAACATAAATTGTACTTCACAACCTTGCCATCCTACAGTTATGAAATAATCATTATTTTGTAAAAGCTGGACAGTTAAGCAATAGGGACTGGTTAAGGAAAGAAAGTGACAGTAGATATTAGAAAAGTAGTCGCAGTCTTGTTGGTAACAGAGGAGATATTTAAGTTGTCCTAGAAATGCTCTCCAAAGCTTACAAAGAAGTATGACTTTCCTTTATACCTTCATCTATACTTTGTAGCTACATTTAGTCAATAATTCCTAAGTATTTACTGAGTTCCTCTGGTGTACCCAAGTGCTGTGAAGAATTCTAAGAAAGTATACATCCTTGTCATTTTTTAAGCATAGTCTGATTAGAAGAACCGAATTTACATAGATGAAACAGAAAATAGGAACACAAACAGAGGAAGTGATAAATGGCATCATATAGGAAAGGGGCTTATGTAAAAATTTATTCCTAGACCACATTAATGTAATCTATAAGAGGAAAAACAAAAATAAGATGGAATCAAATCAATGCATATTTATTGATCAAACTATACTAGATAATAGGGGAAAATACAAGTGTTGGGTGTGATACTTGGAAAGCTTTCAGTCTGGTCAAGGAGACAAGGTACAGATGTTTGGGGTCATCCTGGGAACCATTTAGCAAGCATAGAAGAGAGGAAGTCAAAACTAAAACATGGACTAGGATGACAATACCAGTAACCATTCAGGCATCACCAGCTTGCTTTGAATGTCTGATATGTAAGACCTTAGGGCATCTCTTGCCTCCAGAGTGGTCTTTTGTTTTCCTGAGTCTCATAGGCTGCTCTAACTAGAGATCTTCAATCACTGCAGGACTCTTGCAATGAGCCACCTAGATACTGAGATCACGGAGCAGCTTAGTGTGGAAAAAATGGATTTTGAGGTCAGAAAAGCCAGTATTAAATCTAAGCTCTCATTTTCCCTCAGCCTCCTTTTTCTCATCTCATTTATAATGTGGGGACAGTGATAATGATGCTTCATCAATAAGGTTTTGTGGCAATTAAATGAGGATATATGTGTATATTCTTATACATGGGCAAGTAATATGGATTTAATGGTACTTCACATGGTCTAATCTTTAGTTTTCTTTAGTGCAATTGTAGCCACTAACATAGCATTGAAATCTCTGGTGTATAAACAGTTCACAAACCATTCAGTAATATATTCTTACAGTGGTCCATGTTTAAGGACACTAATAATAATATTTAACATTGATTCTGAAATTTAAGTTTACAAAGCTCATGAACTATATCACCTCACTTATTCTTCAAACAACTCTTTCAGAAGGTGATTACCTCTATTCCCATTCTACAGAGAGGGAAAATGAGGCAAAGGGAGTTGGTGTAATTGCCCCTAGATCGCACCACCAGGAAGTTGCTCAGCCCCCAAAACATATAATCAGGAAGTTGCCAAACCAAACTCGAGCCCAGATTTTCTGATTCTAAACCTCATGTTCTTTTCCCTATACCACATACCTCTTACAAGCACTGTTTTTTGTGTGTGTATGTGTTTTGGGGTGTTGTTTTGTGGGATCCAGTGGAAACTGTCTTTCTCCAAAGCCCCTATTCACCCTGAGGTACTTGCTTTTAGGAGTTAATGAATAAACTGTGATCATCTAGCTGACCCACCATGTAGATGCTAGACCAGGGTCCTGCTCTTAATGCCCAGTGTGTTGTGTTAAAACACGGAATTCTGTTTTGTGATATCTGCTGGATTGCCATTTGTTGTATCATTCAATTAGGATTCCATAGGCACAGATTGACATTAAAAAGCTGTTAACTCTGTTAACTCCAGAGGGCATGGCTAATGAAATGTCCCAAAAGTTGAGCACTTGCCAAAACCACTGTGTCTTATAGGACACCTCTTGATTAATCATGATGAGAGTATTTCCTCTATCTAAATGAAATCTACAATTTGGGCAGGAGATTAAAGATCCTGCAGGGGATGAAGGAAAAAATGCTGTGAAAATCTGGAAACTAGAAAATAAAGATAGGTCTACTCAATATTCATGAAGTCAGATTGGTGGATGCAAATAGAGATTGCAATCTCTTATTTTCTAATGACTTGGCTTGTAGCACTTCTGTATCAGTTTTACACAGTTTCCTACTCAACTTTAAAGGGAGTGATTAGATTTTGTACAAATTTTGTTTTGAAAAAGAAAGTTCAGCCTACCCGATATGATTTTATGCCATCTTTGAAAATTTTTAATTTCCTATCGAAGGATTTCTAAGGTATGTGATCAGAAATGCATAAATGACAAAAGATAGGATAAAGAACGCATAATAGGTAAGTATATATAAGATGTCAATGAGTGAAACTTTTTTTTCAACATATTCTCAAAAGGCAGTTTAAAGAGAAGGATTACAAATACTGGTTTGGATTTAAGTTTGCTGACACAAGAGAGAGGTTAAATTTATTTTGTACAGCTATTTTATAAGGAAATGCTATACATTTTAACTGTCACCCAATTTATAAGAAATTCTTACCTCATACGCAGCTCAAATCCTCACCTCCTACTGTTGGGTAGAATTTAAGAGAAAATGAGTATAAGCTCAACTGCTTACTTCATTTCATTATGTAGCAAATGTAGCAGACAAATATTTGAAGGAGGAGGTTGCAGCGAACTCCAAGGTATTTCATTTATCCCCCAAAACCCTGACACAGTGCCTGTACAGGTCCTCAAGAAATACTGTTGAACTCAAATACATTTAACAGATCCTATCTTAAAAGAGACTACTTGTTATTTAATTTTTTTTTATGTTTCTCCTTTTTAGGCCAGCCCTGCTCCTATTATTGTCAACACAGATACTTTGGACACGATTCCTTATGTAAGTAACATTCTTATTAAGACTTTCTTTAAAAATTATGTTAGAACTTAATCAGCTAAATTTAAATTTCAATACATATTCAGTTTTACCCAATCCAGATAATCTTATGAAATGTGTAGAATGAGTTTTGTGAGTTTTGTTTTGATATTTGCTAAATCTCAGCTTAGTCATGCAAATAGTTTCCTCTTTCATTCATTGTTTTCTAAAGCACAAGGGCACATCATGAGAAAAGAAAAAAAAAAGCCAATTGTGTTCAAATAATGTTAGTTTCCTTGGTGGTTTCCTGAAAAAATAATGAATTAATTATAGAAGAGATGGATAAACTTGTTTGGGTTTCTTAGTAAAGGAATACTCAAATCAATTTCTGTGGCGGGGCCTAGAATATAAGTAAGCTATCAATAAATATTTAATGGATTTTGCTGGGCTTCTAACAAGAGTTGTAACAAATTTTTGTGAGGGGTAGTCTATCTATATATAATGAAATGTGTGGGTTTATGCCTGGAGCATGAGACAGATACTAGGATCAGGCAGATCAGTAAAGCCTGGAATTCTGTACCTGAAATACAGTCACTATAATGGCCAAAATTCTTGACAACAAAGTTTGGCTGGGCAGAGGAGATTGGAGAGTGGCAACAGGCCACAGTGTGGGTGAGGGGTTGACACTATGGAGGCCCAACAAGGCTTTCTGAGCGGCCCTAGCTAATGGGTAGAGAATAGTGATTGGGGAAGATGGGACAGACACAGGTGCATGCAGACAGAGAATTTGAAGCAAGGAGGACTGCAGGGACAATGGATAAGAACAAACAGATTCCTGGTCTTTGATTAAACGAATAAAACTTGTGAAGCAATTGAAAGAGCACCTGGCACAAAGGAAATGCTTGTTAAGTATCGGCTATTCTGAATCTTAGACCCCCAACTTCAAAGGCCTACAGGGACCAAGTAACTCACAGTAACTCACAGAAATGGAGCAGGAGGGCTTGGGGACAGTAGGGAATAGATAGCACATGGCCTTCCAAAGGGGGCAGCTGCTGCTTGGCTCCAGTGGGTTCATACCGAGGGGAAATGGGGACCAAGTGCTGCCAGATCATTTCATTTTCCAGAGAAGTTGGAAATTTGAAATTTTTTTAAAGATTTTATTTATTTATTCATAGGAGACAGAGAGAGAGAGGCAGAGAGAGAAGCAGGCTCCCCACGGAGCAGGGAGCCCGATGCAGGGCTCGATCCCAGGACCCTGGGATCCTGACCTGAGCCGAAGGCAGACGCTTAACGACTGAGCCACTCAGGCGCCCGGAAATTTGAATTTTTATGTCAAATTTTGGAATTTTTAAACGCAGGCAACTGATTTTCCAAAGTTCATGCACAGTGTGCCAGACAAAGTGTTTCCAGTCCAGAGGCTGCCCTTTGGGAGGCATCTGCCTCCTAGGACCTGCAGATCCTGAGCAGGTCCTCCAAGCCAGGACTCAGCCACAGGGGAGCAGAATGCTAGAACTGGAGTTCCAGACTGGGGCTTGATTTTAGGAACAAGTGACTAAAACTGGGACATGGGGTCAGGACAGGAATAACAGCAAGCTCAACTTGATGCTGACTCACCTGAACTACTGAGCTAGGGCTTCTTAAATCTTTCTGAATAAGAGTAGTTTGGGGTCACACAAGAAATGGGCTTAAAAGCTCTCTGGTAAGAGTCAGTGGCCTCAGGTGTGGAAAGAAAAGGACTCCATTAGAAGGAAGCAAAGCAATACATTAAAGACCCTTAGCATCCACTATTCTCTCTCTTACTCTTCCTATCTTCTTTCATTTATCAAACTTTTATATTGGGATTACTGTACACCTGACACTAAGCACTTAAATATTAACTCAATCCTTAAAACAACCCTATGAGATAGGTTCTATTAATTTCTCTATATTACAATTAAGCAAACTGAGTCATAAAGAGGTTAAGTAACTTTTTCAAGGTTGTATTAGAGGCAGAGCCCAGAATGAACACAGGTAGCCTGGCTAAACAGGTGGAGCTCCTACTTAACTCCTATCATGTAGTCGCTTATGTTTCCTCCTTCCCTTCCTTATTTTCTGCCTCTCAGTGTGGGAACAAAGTATGCTTTCTCCTCTGCTACTTGTGGCTTTGGATGGAAGACAACTTGTCACAGAGGCTCCAATACCTTTGGGGCAGGGATCCATGTGTATTAAGGAATTCTATGTTTTACTCTAGTAAATTTCTTTGCTGTATCCATTGGCAAAAGCAGATGAGCAGTGCTTTGAAGTAGGCATTGAACACAGAGACTTGATTTTGTAAGTGGGACTGCTTTCTTGTGGTAGATCTGTATTATTTCAAAGTCTTCTATTAGGATTCTTAGGCCTTAACTTCCAGATGCCCTCATGTACAAATAGTTTATCAATAGAAACTAAGGATTTTGTGCAGACATGCTTGATTGGTAACCCAACCAATTAGCTAGTAAAATCAGCCACATATTGCAAATTAATCAAATTGCTTTCTATTCCCTAAATATCAACTTTGTGCATGACTTTGAGTTCTTCAAAGGGTCTTTTATTTTTTCATCTTCAGTATTTTTGTACTTAATGCAAAACCTCTTTGAGCTTCCTTAAGAGTAGGATATATAGTGAGGTTTGCTTGGTATAGGTTATATACTTTTTTATATATATAAAATTATAAATTTTGATCCTGTCAATGTGTTCTTCAGCAAATTGGCATTTCAGCACTCTGTAGTTTATTTTTCTGGATCCAAATTAATCTTTAAACCAAATTAATCTTTAAATTAAATTTATAATACCTACCTCAGCAGTGGTCGTGGGGATGAAATGAAATTATGTATGTGAAATCATGCTTTGTTAACTTCTGGTTCGTAGGTGTTTATTTATAATTTATTTAAATAATAAAAACTTATTAAGTAACACACACTAGACCCTGAGAGAATGGTAAATGTGACCGTCTTCCCCCATATGTGAGTACATCATTTATTGAAAATGGCAGAGTTAGCCCATAGCCATTAATGTAGATATACTTTGGGTCTTGGCATGGGTCCAACTCTCCTCTTTGTTCCTGACTCACTGAGTAACCTTGAACCAATCACTGTTCCCTTTGCAGGCTATTTTCTCATTCCCCAGTGTTCTATACTTTGTTTTCCTCTTTTCTTTCTCATGTTCTAGTTGTTACATAATTTCAGGTCTACTTAATGAAAAAACGATCTCAGAGCTCCCCAGAGCATTTGAGTCATGTTGCGTAAGAACATTTTCTTTTTTAAAAATATTACCTAAATGACAAATTTTAACATACATTATTGTCTTTCTCACAAATAATTTCATTGCAAGTAAATGTATTAATTTTGCCAATTAGCAAGTTTGATTTTAGAAATATACTGTCCTCATGGAAACAATTCTTTGGCATCCATGCAAACAGCAATTGAATAACTAGAGGAAATCTGTGGTCAAAGGAAATTTTTAATAAAGGCACAAAAAAATATTTGAAGAGATTTCTGCCCTTTTTTTAGTATGGTAAGCTACGGGTTATTAGAGCTCTTAAAGTGGCAGCCATTAACAAAGTGGAGTTCTTATGTAAAAATGCCTCAAATAAACTCATTCTTGCATGATGTCATGGTATTGTAAGTTTGAATAGGACCTTACATATGGTATAGTCCCACCTTTCTTGCAAGGCAGGAACCCCCTACATGAAGATTAAAATCATTCAAGGAAAAGTAAAGAAAGAAAAAGCAAATTGCCATTTCAACACTCTGTAGTTCACATTTTTCTCTCAGTCTTTTTTTTATTCCCCATTATATGTTAAATATTATCTTAGGATAGCTGCTGAAAATACTTGTTCTTAGAGAGTTCTAAGTGACTGAGGCTTGCATATGATCTGTACGCCCACAGCCCTGAAGGCTGACTTAGTGAAAACGGAGCCTGTTACCCTCTCGGTACTCTGCAGCCAATGGACATGGAAGCCTCCTCTCCTGACATACTTTGCCTTTCAGTAGACCTCTCAGAGTCTTATACTAAACACCATCCTAACAAACCCCATTCTTTCTGCTTTAGAAAAATAAAATTAATCAGAGATTCTAGGATCCTCTTCTCCCCATCTTTCTCCAGACTTCATTTCATAGTGGTTATATTTTGACTTGTTTTCTGGAAATATTCTGCGGGAAGTGGTGTACTCAAGAATCATGAGTTTTAAATCTTGTTAAGTAACTTGGGATCCAATGAATGCAAACCTCTCATTTTACAGATACAGTTATTCTAGCCCAACTAGTAAATGGTAGAGCTCGGTCTATCATTTACTTTCACTCCACATAACAGTCAGTTTTTGGTGTGCAACCAATAACCACATAATCAGTGGCATATAACAATAAGCATTTATTTCTCCCATAAGTGTCTACTGGTTGGCTGGGCCAGCTGCTTTAGGCTGTAGATTACCGGGTTGGCCTCTCTGCTTCACATGTTTCATTCAGGGGCCCAGAGAGGGGACAGTACTACCCAGGATATGTTATTTTCATTGTGATGGCCAAAGCACAAGAGGACAAGCCCAGAACATAAACACAGTTAAAAGCTATGTTCACATCACATCTACTAACACCCCACTGGCCAAAGCCAATCATATTGCCAATTTCAAAGTAGAAGAAGGAATGAGTATTTGCTGAACAAGAAACTAATTTACCATGCCAAAGTCTTAAATAAAGGGCAACAAACCATGAGAGACTATGGACTCTGAGAAACAAACTGAGGGTTCTGGGGGGGGGGGATGGGGTAGCCTGGTGATGGGCATTAAAGAGGGCACGTACTGCATGGAGCACTGGGTGTTATGCACAAACAATGAATCATGGAACACTACATCAAAAACTAATGATGTAATGTATGGTGATTAACATAACATAATAAAAAAAGGGCTAAGAATTTATATATGCCCTCTGTTAGAAAAACAGATACAAAAGAAGGAATCTTACACTTTAAAAATATTAGTAGGTCAATGATAATAAATAATTAAAGTGTCAAAGGGAATTGGTTCAACTGATATGGGAAGTGAGCATCTAGATTATTAAGGATGTTTAAGGGAAACTGTTGAGAAATAAAAGAAACCTCTAGCAAGTATTGACAGTACAATGAACTTACTTTTCTTTGAGACATTTTGTTGTCTGAAACTTTGCTTCCAGAGGAAGAAATAACAATGGAGACAGGGGAATTTGTTCCAGAAATTCCAGGACTGAGGCTTGGAAAACCTCCCAAGAAAGTGAGGGAGTAAGAGAAGTAGAGGAGAGAAGAAAGAGGGGTTAGGTTAACAAAACAAAACCAAAAAACAAAAGAACAATGAGAAGGTCCTTAATAGTATCACCCACTGTATTTGACTTCCAAGAAGATCATTTATGTAAAAGTTATTTGAAAACAATCATAATATCCTTAAAGTATTATCAGAGAGATTTTTTTTAAAGATTATTTATTTATTTGACAGGGAGAGAGAGAGCACAAGCAAGGGGAGTGGCAGGCAGAGGGAGAGAAAGAAGCAGACTCCCCACTGAGCAGGGAGTCCCACTCGGGGCTTGATTCCAGAACACTGGGATCATGACCTGAGCCGAAGGCAGACGCTTAACTGACCGAGCTACCCAGGCTCCCCTATCAGGGAGACTTTTGTAGAGAACTTTAAATGTGAAAGGTCATTGGATGCAGACACGGCTACGCTTCTGGGACAGAGGTCCAGAAAGTGGTCTCAAGGGAATAAAATGGCCCAAGAGAGGTTGACAGTGTAGTGAAGGGTGTTGAGAAGAGTGGGGGATGAGAGAAAATAATGGATGATGTGGGTTAAGGGACATAGAGAAACAATCAAGTTAGCAATGAGGTTCATTCCGGAGCCAAAGAATGGGCTTGAAACTAAGAGGTGTTGTTAAGCAAGGTTTAAATGGCATTTCTGATTGATTCCAGCAGCAGGAAGCTGAGAGTAAGAGCTCTCTGAGGAGGAAGTTGCTGTATTGCAGAAGTGGGATGACCAAGCCCTTGGTCACAGAGCAGGGCAGTTAGACATTAATTCCTCTGAGTCACTTTGTACAATAACAGACCCTTGTGATTCAGGCTGCTATTCACTCTTAATTGGATAGTTTTCCAGAATTACCCATGAAGAGAGAGGAAGCAGAATTATGTTTCTTTGACCCATCCAGTGTGATTAATAATGTTAAGATATTTTAGAAGACTTTGCCGATTTTAGTACATTTATCTTTCAACAAACAAGTTTATTTCTTTGTTGTATTTCTTTGTTGTGTTTTTTTCTCCCATGAACACTGTTAAAATTAAATTGTTGATGTTTTTATCTGTTGGGAATATAGTATTATCCAAAACTAAAAAATCCTTACCTACCAGAAAACAGCTTAATTTTGGCTTAAACTGTGCCTATGAGGCAATAAGACTTTAGCAATAGAAGCTAAGCTATCAATATTTATTCTAGAGTCAACCCTAGCCAGTCAAAATCCATTTCTTAGCAGCCACAATCAGCAGATCGCCTACACTTCCACTTGTTGCTTTGTTCTATAAAGGTAGAGATGGCACATGATAGTGTTTTTCAAATATTAATGTACATAAGAATGACCTGGAGATCTTCAAGTGCAGATTCTGATTCAGTAGGTCTGGGATGGGTCCTGAGAGTGTGCATTTCTCATAAGCCTCCAGGGGAGGCTGATGTTCATTTGTATACCACACTTTGAGTAACAAGATCATGTAATGAGAAAGAGTAGGATTTGGATTCAGGGGTGACTGGGTTCTGAGCCCACCTCTTAGTTAGTTCTTGGGTGAGTTTTGGTTAAGTCAAATTATCTAACTAAACCTGATTTATTATTTGTAAATGGGAATAATATTTGACCCACAGGGGTTGTTATGAGTTCTCTTTCTAGTATATCGAAGGTGCCTAATAAATGTTCATCACAAGGTGTGCCTTTGATAAAATGGAGCATTCCTGTGATTTGATCTAGAACTACTGAGTCAAGAATGCAGATGCCATAGCTAGTTCAGAGATAGATCCAATAGCGGTTATGCTGGTCCACTGGCCTACCTACATCTAGATCTTTGCTCCTTGAAATGGACTTTTTAACTAGCAACATTGTTAATACCTGGAAACTTAAGAACATAGAATCTAAGGTCCCTTTCAAGACCTACTAAATCAGAATCTGTATGTTTAACAAGAACCCCAGTGATTTGTATGCATATTAAAGTTTGAGAAGTATTGATCAGTATGACAGAAACTTCTTTTTTGGCTTGGATCCTTTGGGTTTGTCCTTTCACTACACCTTTTGGTCTGCCCTTGGGGCACCTGCCCCTTTCACTCATCACCTTAAACATATGCATATCTGTATGAGAAAGGATCCATCCAATACAGTTCAACAAATTGACACACTTAATTACCAACTACTATGTTGTGCTTGCTTCAAAGCCTGTGTTCTCCAAGACAGTAGCCACAAGTCTCATATAATTATTTAAATTTAATTAAAATAATATAAAATCAAAAATTTAGTTTCTCAGTTGTACTAGCTACATTTGAAGTGTTCAGTAGCCAACATGGCTAGGGGGTAATGTATTCAACAGTGCAGGTATAGAATCCATCATTCTAGAGAGTTCTAAGGGACAAAACTGTTCTAGATAATAAATAATTAAAAAATAGATAAATAGAAGGGAGAAGGAGATAATGTTTATCAAGGAACCGCTATTTTCTAGAGGTGCTTTATATGTATTACCTAATTAATCATCAAAATTATCCTCTCAGCTTTTGTGAGTTGCTTTCATATCCTCCTCTTTAGAGTTAAGTATTTTCAAATTCTCTAAGCAGTTATAACTCTTAGGGAGTTGTGGGATATGTTCATGTGAAAGACCTGGTCTCTGTCCTCATGGCTCTCAAAAGCTTATTAACTTTCAAGACTCTCATGCATGACACACATGGAGATGAACACCAGCACTTGCTGAAAGCCTTCTTAACAGTTCAGTGATTCTCTCATCATTTTCTTTTTGTGAAGTTATAAAACTCCTATTCAGACTTAAATGAATCTTTTAAAAATCACAAAATAAATAGAAAACCTGACCTATTTACCCATTCACCAACCTACTTCCATCTTTCTTCCCTGGGGTGCCCTTAAAGAAGGCAAATGGCTGGCTACTCTACTGGTAACTCCTCATTCCATTGGGAAACCTCCACACAGGCTGGGTGGGGGAGGTGGCGATGAGAAAATACAACAGTTGTCTGGGTGGAGTATGTGACTGATGGGTGAGAGTCACCACACAGGCCCTTCTTTCTGGTAATGGTTCCTCTGAAGGCACATGTCCCATATGCCCCGGGCAAAAGATCCACTTTTGTTCCAAGGAGCTCAACCTGGCAGAGCAGGTTTAAAAACAAGGGGAAAGAATTCTGAGAAATATTTATATAATTTCTCTCTATAGAATTGCTACTCTAGATGTGGTCTGTGAACTGATAGCATCAAATCTTTCCAGGCAGGTTATTAGAATTGCAGAATTTCCCACTCTGCCCCAGATCAGTAGAATCAGAATCTCAGGGTATGTCCAAGGAATCTATGTTTTTATAAGCATCCCAGATGAATCTGCACCCAGGAAGCTTCTGGATACTGGACTGAAGTGGCGGTGATGGGTGGGATAGGAAATACTCTATAGAGGAAAGACAAAACAAAACTATAGGGATTCACAAAAGTACAATGGTAACACATTTAGTATTAACATGAGCCAGCATTTAATCTTGGTGGTGGTGGTGTTGATAAATCACTTAGGATGCTTTATAAAAGCATTGACTTTCATAGTCTGATAGAGTCTAGTGGACAGTACTTAGTTCTGGTACATGTTGTTAAAAGACCCCTTGCCATTCTCTGCCTGACTCACTCCTATGCATCCTAAAGGATTCAGCTTAAATAATGCTTCTTCTGGGATGCTAAGGTTAGGTGTGGTGCTCCTGATGTATGTTTTCACTTCAGACTCTTCCCTTTCAAAGAAGTAGTCAGACTGCACTCTAACTGTTTAATGCCTGATATTTCTTTCTAGGATGTAAACTCCATAAGCACAAAAAAAATTGTTTCATTTTTATTACTTTTCTTACCTCTATAACCAGGCACATTTTTAAATTTTTTTTATTATTATGTTATGTTAATCACCATACATTACATCATTAGTTTTTGATGTAGTGTTCCATGCTTCACTGTTTGCGTATAACACCCAGTGCTCCATTCAGTACATGCCCTCTTTAATACCCATCACCAGGCTAACCCATCCCCCCACCCCCTCCCTCTAGAACCCTTAGTTTGTTTCTCAGAGTCCATAGTTTCTCATGGTTCATCTCCCCCTCCGATTCCCCCCCTTCATTCTTCCCCTCCTGCTATCTTCTTTTTTTTAACATATAATGTATTATTTTTTTTAACATATAATGTATTATTTGTACCAAATGTATTGGTACAGGTCTGTGATTCAAGAGTCTTGCACAATTCACAGTGCTCACCATAGCACACCCTCCCCAATGTCTATCGCCCAGCCACCCCATCCCTCCCACCCCTCCACCACTCCAGCAACCCTCAGTTTGTTTCCCGAGATTAAGAATTCCTCATATCAGTGAACCTGGCACATTTTTTGCTAGGTTGGTTGGATGGCTGAGTGAATAAATGAATGAAGATGTGAAGAAACTGCTTTAAGAGAATATGGTACAAAGAACCATCCCACTTGAGGAAGTCAAAACTGGCTCTTAAAGATTAAGTAAGATGTATTCAGGCTGGGTAGAGAAAAGGCATTCCAAGAAAAGGAACTATATGTGCAAAGACCAGAGGCCTGGAAACTCATATATAGTGAGTTCTGTGAGGCTGAAGCACAGAGCAGTCACAGAGCATGAAGTTGGGAAGGTAGCGTTCAGTTTTTTTTTTTTTAATTCTACCATATAGTAGTGGGTAACCTTGGAAAATTAACTTCTTTGACCCTCTTCCTTCATCTGTAAGTAGAGAGAGTAATAACTCTCTCACATGGTGCATTATTTAGTATGTATGTTCAGTTACATATAACAGAGAGCAAAATCACAGTGCTTTTGCAAGATAGAAATGTATTTCACATGTAACAGTCCATAAGTGGGTAGTCCAGACTGTAATGTCTGTTCTGCTCCACAGGTCTTAAAGAGATGGGACCCAAAAACCTTCTTCTTGCTCTATCACCCTTGGATGTGGCCTTTGGGTGCGTAGTCACCATCATGACATGCCAAGGAGCTGGTTAAAAGAAGTACAGAGAGATGAACATGGTTCCTCCCTTTAAAACATGATTTCCCTTTATATCCCAAGAATTAGAACTTAGGTACAAAGCCACACTTAGCTGCAATGATAGATGGTTACATGTAATATCTATTACATGTAATTCTACTACTGAGAATTTACCAAATGAAATAAAAACACTAATTCAAAAAGATATGTGCACCCCTGTTTATTACAGCATTATTTACAATAGCCAAGATATGGCAGCAATCTGTGTCTATTGATAAATAAATGGGAAAAGATGTGATACACACACACACACACACACACACACACACACACAAACACACACAGTGGAATATTACTCAGCCATAAAAAAGAATGAAATCTTTCCATATGTAGCAACATAGATGGACTTAGAGGATATTATAAGTGAAATAAGACAGAGAAAGACAAATACCATATGATTTCACTTATATTGGATTCTACAGAAAGGAAAAAAACAAAAGCAACCACTAAAAAACCAAAAACAGACTTACAAAGAGAACAAACTGGTGGTTTTCAGAGGGAAGGTGGGGGAAGGAATGGGTGAAATTCATGATGGGGGTTAAGGGGTACAAACTTTGTTTTAAAATAATAAGAGATGAGATGAAAAGTACAGCATAGGGAATGTAGTCAATGATACTATAATAACATTGTGTGGTAACAGATGGTAACTATACTTATCATGAGGAGTATTGAGTAACATATGGAATAGTTGAATCACTATGTTGTACACCTGAAACCAATATAGCGTTGCATGTCAACTGTACTTCAATAATAAATATTTTTTAAAAAGCCTTACAAAAGCAAAAGATAATCCCTGTGTTATTTGTCTTAAAACTTTTTGTAGATCACGGTGATCCAGTTATCTGCCACCCTATGTAGTTCCTTTCCTACAGAGACTCAATTCTCATGCTTCATTCTAATCTTGTTTCTTACCTTATGCCAAATATTGTAGTACTCTAGTTAGTTGGAGAGCCCATTAAATTTGTTAGTATTTCTGCTGTAAAAATATTTTTTTTCTCACATTTTTTGAAAGAAAATGCAGGCAGTAAATACGATAATGGTTAGTTGGGTGAGATCAAATAGAAGAGAAAAGAAGAGTGATCATTTAGTAAAAAGCAAAATCAATAAAGGAAATGAGAGTAGAGTAATAAAGAGTAATGGCTTAAAATATATTATATTCCCTCAATTTTAAGAGTATTATTGAAATGAAGCTAAGAAACCCTATTTCAAACTTTTTATTTAAAAAAAAGTTTATTTAAAAAACAGCAGAAATAATAAAACATCATTTCCTAGGGCCTCAAGATTTTTATGTGATGCTTAGAGTACTTTGTAATCTTGTCCCTCCCTTGTTAAATTTTTTTGGGCTTTTAAATGGACTTTTCCACAGTGATATTTTTCAAGTACCAATTATTGGGAGTTAACTATAGCTACTTATCCTCTGGGCAATTGGACAGATACCTTGTCTCTTACGACTATTCCAATATAAATCCTTCCTCTGGTGCCCACACATCACTATTTGAAGTCACTGAAAGCCTCTTTCCATTGCTATTCATCCTTTTTTAGTTCATCTTCAGGATACAGCCTCTTTAAAAAAACAAAACAAACAAACAAAAAAAAACTATCTTTCTCTTAGTGGCTAATTATCTTTCTAAGAAGTTTGTGATATTGCCTGTAGGGATTGGTTTTATTGTCTGGCAGGCATAAATTTATATCCTTCTTGGATAGGGAATAGGGAAAATTACCTAAAGGTTCTATGGCTCAGTTTCCTCACATACAAAATGGCATAACATCACCTACCTCATGGGTTCATGCATTAAATGAATTATTGAATATGAAGCATTTAATGCTTCATATGCTTCATATGTTATGCTAGCACATAGCAATCAATTACCTCTGATCTCCAATTTTTTGTAGAAGAAACCGGTCTTTAAAATAATTACATTTTGAGAAAAAAACAATTCTTGATGATTTTATTTTCAAAAGACCTAAATGATTCAGTCTCCCTTGTCTATAACCACAGGGTCTAAGACAAAGATGTATTGTCCCACATTAATTCAGACTGGGAGCTCTCTACCATGTGGCTTTCAATGGTTGGCTTCCCCTAGTATCTTCTCTTTTCTAAGTGTATCATAACGCAGCCTTAAAATATTTTCTTTCAATTGTCACTTATAAGCTCCAGGTTTGTTTGAATATTTAAATAACAAAATGAAACTTCATGAGCTTTTCCTTTAGTGAAAAAGCATAGTTGCTGCTTCACAAAGAGCTTTAATAGCAATATGTTTTGATTATCCTGATTTCCACCAAGTGCTCCAAATGATCCTATGCCTAGAGGTGTATTATTTTGAAAATTCAGGAGTATAAAAACTCAGAGAATAGCTAGCTAATGAGATGTCATAGGAAGGAAATACAGTCATGAAATAACAAAGCCAGATAGATCGAACAGCATGCTGAGAGCAAACAATAGCCATTCATAATCAGTATCTCTTTAAAGACAATCTCAGGAAATTTTCATTTATTTTTTAACTCATTGCTAATAGTTTTCCTGATATCTTTAAGCAGTAATTCTCAACCTTAGCTGTAAATTTCCATTCTTGGTGTGCTTTAAAAGCCCTGATGCCTGGACTTCAGGAACACAGATCCCTTCTAAAAGGCCTGCAATAGCCTGGGCATACACATCAGACTATTTAAAACTTCCCCAGGTGATCCTTTTATACGGCCAAGTTTGATAACCACTGCCTTAGAGCTATAAAATGAAGAGAGTTTGATCTATTTGAACTGAAATTATAAAATCAGACACCAGCATTTGCATGCTTATTATTTTGAGGGGGAAAAGAACAGTAACCATAGTGTGGACTGTCATAAATCATCAAGAATATTAAAGCATGTAATCTTTCTAATGCCTTGTGAGTCTGAAAAGACCTTCCAATGCAAGTGTTTGGTTTAGTGGGCTCATTATAGGTAATAAACTGAGCTTGCCCCCTGTTAACTTGGAAACAGACACAGCCACTGCTTAACAAAGCTGTCTATGCAAGGCGCATGCCCCCAGGTTCAGACATGATCAAGTTAACGAAACGCCCCTCCAGGGATAGGTCTGCTGACACATGTCACCATTTATGAGCTGTAATTGGGTTAATTAAAAAAAGAGGCACAGTCTGTGCTTGATCAGTTTGCCTGTGGGCCCCCAACAAAACTGGGAAAAGAAATTTGCTGGCCAGACTACTGCTGAAAGCTGATCTATGGTTGACCTTTAGGTAGGTCATTGTAGTAACCTAAGGCTCAATGTAATTAGAAACAATCAAATATCTAGCTCCGTTTGGGTCCTTCAGAAGATTTCCCTGACAACCCATGTCACTGAGCTTTCCCCTTCTCCGAATGCCTATTGCTCCTACTTTAAGTACACAGTCAAAAGTATATTTAATGCCAGTTTCTTTGATGGCAATTTGGTTTAATAAATGTCTGCTTTCATGACGAGATGATCTGTCTTCTTTGAAATGAAGCATTATGTTGACATGGCCAAGAGCATAGGCTTGGTGTCCAGTAAAAGTGGCTCTTGAATTAATATTAGCACTGCCACCTCACTAGATCTGTGAACTTGAAGTTACTTAAACTCTGGAGCTTTAATTTCTTATTTGGTAAAATGGGGAAAACTGGAAATATCTCAGTACTGATAAGAGAATAATCTGAGTAATTTCATACATGGTTTAGTAAATGGTAAGAATAACAGTAGTTAATAATTGTTGCATTATATGCTAGGCACTATTAACAATTCTTTACATATGTTAATTTATGCAATCCTCACAATAACCCTGACCAATATATTGTTATCTCCACCTTAAAGGTGAGGAATCTTAGGCAAAAACGAGATCTTTAACTTGTCCAAGGTTATACAGCATGTGGTGAGGGACATTTAGTAAGAACAGCGTTATGCTACCCTGCCTCTCAGTAGTTGTAATAAAATTTAATTCGCTGAGTTACTTACTTAAGAGACTGATGAAGACACTCAAAAGTGAACTAAGGTCAAACACAGGATTGTTATATACCTCATTAACAAGAGGTTAAAGAGCTACAGAAAGAGAGAAATTATTCCAGAATGTGGTAAATGGGAAAATTACAAGTATACAAAACATGTTGTTAAAGTTAAAACTCAAGCTGGGAAGAGATCTTAGAAGTAGCATTAGTGATGTCATTGCATCTAATAAACAATAAGTAGGAATTGAGAATGAATGCTTTAGGACAGATTGGATGAAAGTGAGGAACAACATGCTTTCATGTGTTGTTTCAGGCACACTTTAATTAATGGGAGCAAACCAAAATTTCCACTCTCATGGAGCTTACATTCTAGTCAAAGTACACGATAAACAAAAAGGAAGATACAATGTAAGAAGAGCTCTGAAGAAAATAAAGCCAAGTGCTGTGATAGTGCTATTGGGCGTGGGGAGGGCAGTGGTTTCTTTAGAAAGAGGATTTAGAGAAGGCTTCTTGGAGGAAGTGATATTTAAATTTCAACTGAACATGAGAAAGAGCCAGACATGCAAAAATCTTTCAGTGTTGCTGTTTTTTTATTTTCTGTTTTTCTTCTCCCTATTCCACGAAGCCTGACTTCCATTTGCATTTTTTAAATGCGTCTTTCTTCCTCCTTCATTCCCTGTCTTGGTGAGTAACATCACCATTAACTCAACTGTCCAAGCCATATTTCATTTCTACTAGTCTTCCTGACTTCCTCTGCTTCACGTCCCTGCCTTTATGTGGCTACTAATTCCTATGTAGTATGTTTGCTAAATATCTCGCATCTCTGTCCCGTGTCCTCATTGTCAAGGCCCTTAGGCCTGGCCTCTTCACTCTCCAGGACTCCTACAGCCTCCTCTGAACTTGTTTCTTGCTTTTCCTTCTTTGAGTTCGTATAGGTCTCTGAGTTATTATTCTAGACACCGGTTATGGTCCTGCCATTTAACCACCTAAAACCTTTAATGGTCCTGAAATTGCCTCACAAAATCTAAACTGCGTAGTGTGATATTGCAGGCTTTTTACTGGTGCCTGTCATCCTTTGTTCCCTGTCCCCTCCCCAGCACTTTCCGGCAATATACCCCGTGTTCTCACTACACAGATCTCCCAGTTTCCTGAACATACTGTATTCAGGGTGATATTTATGCACGTGTTTGTTTTACTTTGGCCCCCTCTCCTTATGATCTTCCTTTCCTTCAGTAACTACTTTGAATGTCGCATCCTTCTTGAAGCCCTTCCATATTTCTGTACTCATAACACTGAGAATTAGGATAAGTGGCATACAAATCCCAAGATAAGAGCAGCAAAATCAGTGGGGAAAAAATTGTTTTTCTTTCACATAAATGAAACTGAAAGCGAGGCATGGTTTAAGTTTATAGTTTTTAAAGTTTATATATAGTATATAGTTTATAGTTTAAGACATCTAAAATCTTACTTCTTTTAGCATTGTAGCACAAGGATCCCTGTTTCTTAATCACCTCATGGTTTGAATGGGACTCTAGCTCCAACCATTGCACCACATTTCCAGCAGCAGGAAGGGACATGAAAAAGTGTGTTGCCTATTTTTATGGACACTTCCAGAAATTACACACAAGAATCAACTCCTTCATTGATCAAAAATGGTCATGTGTCTACACCTCGCTGAGAGAGGGTAGGGTAACTAACTTTTTCACAAGGTAACAATTTCTAAGGAGAAGAGGAAAGTAGATATTCAGAGGCAGTTAACAGTCTCTGCTATAGTCACTCTCTATATAGCATTATTAGTATTCTGTATGAGAAGGTTAGTCATTTTAGTTTTTTATCTTTTAAGTTCTCATCCTTTCAACCTAACTCCACATGTGCTATAGAATAGAAAACATCTATGTTGCCTTCTAGGATCTGGACCTCGTCTTTGTCTCTACCGTAAATTTCTAGGACTATTCATCTCCTCATTACCCATTCTATTGAAGGTTTCTGGTTTGTCTGACTATTTCACACTTTTGGGAAAATGCGTGAATTTTTCCTTTAATTGCAATGGTCTATTTCAGTCCTACTTCTAATCTATAAGTGCTCTCCTTATGCATCCCCCTACCCACTTGGAATTGATCTCGTATTCAATTCTTTGCTCACATATCTGTTCCCAACCAGAGCATAGCTCCTTAAACATAGAGACTATGAATCTCCAGTACCTAGAAAATAACCAAAGGAAAAAAAAAATCACAGACTCTTAATGTATTCTTGAGTAAATGAATGAAATGTACAACTGAGGTGCATATTCAGCCATTTATTTCATATTTTTACAAACATTTCTTTATTTATTAACAGTATATCAATGTCAAGCAGGAAGCTGCATGCTGAAATATAACAGTGAATAAGATACACATTGTCCATCCCTTATAGAGTTTAAACTCATGATGAGAGGAACAAACGACAAACAAACAAAATAATTTTAGTTGTGAAAGAGATTAATACAAAGGGGGAAGAAGACCAACTACCTGTAATACTGTGGGGCTAATAGCAGGATACATTTCAGTTATTTATAAACATATTTAGGGGCACCTGGTGGCTCAGTCAGTTAAGCGTCTGCCTTCAGCTCAGGTCATCATCCCAGGGTTCTGGGATCAAGTCCTGCGTCGGGCTCCTTGCTCAGCAGGGAGACTGCTTCTCCCTCCGTCTGCCACTCCCCCTGCTTGTATGCACACTCTCTCTCTCTCTCTCTGACAAATAAATAAATAAAATCTTTTAAAGAAAACATATTTAGTTCTTATTTTGTTGTATTCCTCACAAAAACAATAGATGAAGAAATTTTTTACTATATCATGACAAGTTCATGCCTCTGAGTATAGCCACCACCAAGAGAATTGTTAATTAGCTGCTTTTTTAAGTTCAATGACTTGAAAAATTATAACATGCCAAGCTTTGGATGTGGATGGAGATTAATGTGATTGTTGACATTAATGGCTTAAAATAAATTATGGTGGTGAATTAAACTCAATTAAAATTTGTAGGATGTTCATCTCTGTTGACTGGCTAAATGTTTATAATGAGAAACCTTTAGTTATTCATAAAAAATTATATTGAGTCCTTGCTCAGTACTGGGTAACATTTAAAATGTTTTATATGCATTAATTAATTAGTCCTCACATCAACCATTTAAATTTGATACTGATATCCTCACAGATTAAAAAAAAACTCACAGAAAGAGGGGTTATTTATGTGGCCACAATCATGTAGCTTCTAAGAGAAAAAGGGAGCACTCAAACCCACGCAGGATCTGTGCCTCTGTCTTTGCTACTCAAAAGGGTAGAGCTCAGACTGTCAGAATCAGCATCACTGGGCAGCTTTGTAAAAATGTAAACTCTGGAGCCCACCCCAGACCTACTGAATGTGAATCTGCATTTTAACAAGATCCCCAGATGATTCAAATGCATATCAAAATTGGAGAAACATGGCCCTAAGCCACTATTCTGTACTGCCTTAGAGGATCTTACAATGGGGGTTATTTTCTTTTTTTTTTAAATTAAATTAAATTAAATTAAATTAAATTAAATTAAATTAAAATTTTTTTAATGCAACTTTCTTTTTTTCATTTTTTTAAAATTTAAATTCAATTAGCCAACATATAGTACATTATTAGTTTTTGATGTAGTGTTCAATGATTCATTTGTTGTGTATTACACCCAGTGCTCTCCTGAATTGGTTCATATATACAATGGAATATTACTCAGCCATCAGAAAGGATAAATACCTACCATTTTCATTGACATGGATGGAACTGGAGGAGATTATGCTAAGTGAAATAAGTCAATCAGGAAAGACAGTTATCATATGGTTTCCCTCATATGTGGAATATAAGAAATAACACAGAGGATCATACGGAAAGGAAGGGAGAACTGAATGGGGAAAAAATCAGAAAGGGAGACAAACCATGAGAGACTCTTGAGTCTGGGAAACAAACTGAAGGGGTTACTTTCAAATCCCAAATGTTTTAGTTTCCTTTGTCACTGGGCCAGACACGGTCCTTCCTATAGCCTCAGCAAAGTAAGATGTGAAATGATCCAGGGCATATAAGTGTTCCTCAGAGAATACACACTTTATATTTCTTATGTTCTATATCACAATGCTACATCTACTCTGGGAATGTGGCTGCTTGTTGAGGTTTAATTAAGATATTAGTCAGAAATGTTGACACCGTTGACCTTCATTTCTGTGAACCACTTTGGTCATGTAGATTAAGAGAAATGTGTAATCATTTCATCATTAAAAGTGGCTATCCTCTGATATTGAAGAAAATTTGGAATCATGTGGTTAGATGTCAAGGCAGAAAGAATATTTTAAATCCTCCATTGATTTTCTCTCTCTGTGTTTGCTCTTTCTTATTGCAGGGTTACCTGCCAGCATCATTTTCTTCTTTCTCTGGTTTATAACTTTTCCATTAAAAAGTAATTTGAAAGACAGTATAGGCAGAGAATTTTATCTGTACCTTTCTTATAGCACTTCATCATTTTGTCTCAGAGTTATTTGGGTGCATATCCGGGTATAATTACATTCCCCAGCATCTAAAGAATGTATGTGATAAACCGGGAACTGCGCTAAGTGGTTTGTGTTTCCTCAGATAACTCATTTGATCCTCACCACAACTTTGTAATGGAGATGTGATTATGATCCTCATTTAACACATGAGGAAACTAAGGCCCAGAAAGTTTAGAAATAAACCCAAGTCTCATAGGTTATAAACACTGAAACTGGAGTTGAACCCAGGCAATCTGACTCTAGAGCCCACCTGCTTTACCAATGTACTGCAACAACCAGCCATGACTTCATGACAAGCAGTGGGAATAAATACTAGTAGAGTTTATTTTTTTCTTTTTTTGCTGGATCCTGAAAGCAGGTGTTACCTTACTTGTTTTTCTGAATTATATTTTTAGTCTCACAAAATTACTTTTCAAATGATAAATATTTCAAGCATCTTACTGTTCAAACAACCCCCCCTTTCTTGTATGTATCATATTGCATCAGAATGTATAACATTGAATTAGAACTGCATGGGCATCGAGTTTGAAGATCACTTGGCCAAAACTCTTAAGAACTATTTGGGATTCTTTTCCCCCTGAATTTGCTGACATGAACCACATGTAAATTAGCAATTCACAGATGAGAGTAAAACTCTGAATAAGTCTGGCTCCCTATAGGTAGTAACTAGCAATTGAACAGTTGCCAAGAAGCACCAATTGAGTAAGTGCCAATGAGGGTCAAGATGAATGTGTCAAGGGCTAATGTGCCAAAAACAATTAGTCTCTAAATCTCATTGAATCATAGTACATCTATGACCAGTGCAATTAAAACAAGCATGATTGGATTGGACTAAAAAAGCAATAGAAGAATTCTGGAAAATGTTCCCAAGAGTCAAGTTAAGTGGAGGCTAGAGGTGGGGTAAGGAGGTGGTAGTCAACCAGAGGTATTAAAGGAATAAGAAAGTTCATCATATCTATGAGGGAACCAGAAGACAAGTCAGATCCTTAGAGAAAACCTCTCATGAAATGATTTGTCATCTAGGTTTTATTTACAATGAATGCAAGATTTTACAGTCTTCTCATAATATACCACAGATCCAAGCTTTTGAGTCCAGATTTTGTGGTGTAAGAAGATAACAATTTACTCATTCAATATATTTTTTTAGAGCACCAACGCTGCCTGACAGAGTTAGCTGTAGTGTAAGGATGGCTTCTGCCCTAAAGCAGTGTATAGTTTAACAGAAGACTGAACTATTATAAACAAATAACTACAACTTGTTATAGGTCCCATGACAAAAGCAGACACAAACACAGGCATGTTCAATTCTCTGTGCAGGGTTCCATGACTAGCACGACTTTAGACCCACTGCCTGGCTTCCTATATATCTGCACCCACTCTACATTTCTCTCCTCAGCCTCCTCCCTCCAGCCACACAGAATTTATTTTGCCAATCATTTGATGACCTTTCCTAACCTGTATGCTTTTGCATTCATTCTTCTCTATGCCTGGAATGTCTTTTTCTTTTATCTCCATCCGACAAAATTTGACTCATCCTTAAAATGAAACCTTCCTAAATGCCACCTTCTCTGTGAAGCGTCCTCCCTCCTCCTGTTAAGCGCATGCTCCTCTGTGTTCCAGTAAACTTTAAACTTAACTCTCTTGTAGCACGTATCACATTACATGTGGTTGGGCATCTGTAACTCCTTGCGGCAAAGTTTCTGTTTTTATATCTGCCCAAGATTTAACAGAGTGTCTAATGTATACCCGCCTTGGTCTTTGTCAAACCTACTTCCTTTTCTGGCCCATGAGGTGGATAGTCAGTTTACACGTATTATGATATATGTGCCATTGGAAGTGGTATTTCTAATAGATTCTACATTGACCTATTTTGGGGTTTAAAAATCCTATTTAACTACACAGTTTCTGTTTGATCTTCCTTCACATTGTTAGAGATTTTTATGACATTTCCATTCCTGAATTAGAATGAAGGGTATGAGGCTAGTCCTATATGTGTGAATTAACTTTCTTAAACATTATTCCTGATTTCAAGGGGTGCCTTTTGAAGCTAGCTGAGTGTGCAGAAACAGACACACTAGCAAGCAGCTCTGAAAAGCTACATTAAAGAACTTATTATCTGCTATTCCAAACAATTCAAAATAAGTGAGTGAAAATTAGACAAATATCATTCTAGTAATTTAGTGACCTAATATCACAAAAATATTTCTGTTAGGGGCTAAAAACATGTCACTATCCTAGTGAGAAGATTGGTTAGAAGTCTAACAAAATTTTAAATAAAAGTTGAGCAATAAACTGACTATCTGAGAATACTGTTGAAATCTACATATTTATTTAATAAATATATTTTAAAGCACCTCCTTTATGTAAAAGAATGTGATTAATGCTATGGAAAGCATAAAGATGAAATGCATAGAAACTTCATCCTCTAAGGAATATAAAATGGGGGAAAGGACAAGATGGGGAAGAATATGAACTTCAGTGTCCCATCCCTGTGTGTGTTCTTTCACAGTGACACATAATTGATGGCAAAGAGACCCATTAAAGCAGAGGATTACCTTTGAATCATATGCTAGTGGAATATGATCAATAGTAGAATATCCTACATAAAAACAGATAGGTCAAGCAGGACAATTGAAAGACCTGACGCAAGACCTTCCTGTTGTTGGAAAAAAATGTCATCTCTAGATCCCCAGAGCAGGACTTAAAATAGGAGAAACTGAGACCAATTTCTCCAAACCTAGCTTTTTTAGTTGTCAATGAGGTTAATGATCCCCACTTTCTAGTTTATATGGGCATTTGTCATATGTGCATGTGTGTCCATGTAGATAAATAAGAGAATGCATAAAAAGCATATCATAAACTCTTAGGTGCTATCCATATATTGACCTGTGTGCCTCCAAAGCCTGCGGTAGGAGCAGAGGCTCTATGGTGGGCTGGTGCTGGCCCCACCACACATAACATGACCCACTGAACACTGCACACAGGAGAATGAAAGCACATCTTAATGGCTAGAAAATAGAGGAGAATATCTTAGAGGGGTTAAATTCTTAGAAGACTTGCTGTTTAGCTTCATCCACCCAGAAAAGTACATTATTCCATGCCATACTCTATCTCGGGCAACTTCTTATTCAGGACAACAGCTTTTCATTCAATTCCACAGTGCTTCTTGCTCTGACCACCACTGAATCCCTCCTCACTCTTGGGTCATGTGTCTTATTTTTACAAGGCAACCTGGCATTTTCTGTTGATATCCCATCTTTGTACTGAATTATTCCTTAGAAATTCTAATTGTGCTTATCTTTTTTTTTTTACAACATTTTGGCCTATTCAGGAATCTGACAAGCTATACTCCTACCACACTGGAAGAAGGTTTAACAGTAGGGGGACATGCTGAAGATTCCCATTACACAGACAAGATGAGCTTTACAAAATATTAAACTCATTAACATCTTCATTATGGCATGTATTAGCCCAGGATTTTTTATCACCTTTTTTGTATATTGGCTGTTTCACAAAACTGGTAATCTGTTTTTAGTATCATTCCCATTAATAAGAATTAGGAAGGATTTTTAATAGTCATTTAATTGGCTTTAAATGTATGTCTCTGCATCCATCATTAAGCTCTAGAGTGGATTTCTACAAACTGGTCAGAGTGGGGTAGATAGAAGCCACAGTGTGTGACTTTGTCCATGCCCACTGCTCTCTCTGGGTGAGCCTGGGATTTGCAGGCTGTAAGCCCAGAATACTGATACCCATCTCCTAAGCCTGCGGTTAGATTAGATGATATATGTGAAAACTATTTTGTAAGCTTTAATGTACATAAGAGATTCTGGATATTATTATGAGTGTTATTAACTATCCAAGGAAGAGAAATTTGGTGCTTTATAGAACTTTCCTCTCATTTGTATCTTTTTTGTAGTATATTTTATAGTTGAATTCTGAATTATAGTTGTAAATATATTAAAACTACAAAGCAAAAGAGATGCTCTAGTATGTTATCTCTGTGAAATGTCATCAAAAATTAATTTATTATAAACACCAGCACTTAAGACTATTGGAGGGGGCTCCTGGGTGGCTCAGTCAGTTAAGGGTCTGACTCGATTTCAGTTCAGGCCATGATGTCAGGGTCTTGAAATCAAGCCCTACATCAGGCTCTGTGCTCAGCAAGTAGTCTGCTTGAGGTTCTCTCTCTCCCTCTGCCAACTTCCCCCACCCCCACCCTGTGCACCCACACATTCTCTCTCTCTCAAATAAATAAATAAATCTTCCTTCTTGACCTACTTAAAAGATTTTTGTCTTCTTCTTAAAGAACTATTTATATATAATCTTTAATAGTTACTATGTTAGTATATTTAATTTCCCCTTCTGCATTTAATTTTCAATATGTATTTTAACACCTAAAATATTTCCATTCTCCCTGCTGCAAATAAAACCGAAGTATTATTGTAAAGTAAAATAATAATAATAATAAATAAATAAATACATTTTTAAATATATATATTGGAATACATTGCTATGTTAATATTAACATAGTATCAATATGCTAGTATTATGTTACTGTTAGTTCTTTGGCCATTTATTTAATATTAGAAGAAAAATAACTGTACATATTTAGAAGAAGTAAGAAAATGAACATAACTTTTTCTATTTTCTATATATTTAAATCTTGATGTCATAGGAGGCCCAAATTTATACATCATTCATTAACTCAGGAAGCATTTTGCTAAGTTCCTGACATGAAGCTAATGTGGCACTGGTTAGTAGGGATTATGAACAAATGAAAAGAGGGAGTTCCTGCTTTCAAATGATGAAGCAAACCCTAATTCTCAGTTCCCTTAAAAGAAAATATTCTCTGATATTTCTTAGAAAAAATTAAAGTGATCTTTTTGGCAAAAACAGGGTCTGACATGTAAAGGAAATTTTCTTAAAATGCAGCTCATGGGCATCAAACTTCACAGCTATACATAAAAAATAAATTTAAAAAATGCCTTTTGATAGAAAAAGGCCTGGAACAAGCTTAAAAATACTTTGCTATTCAGTACTTTACATAAATAGCACTAATTGGGAATATTTGCTTCTTAATAGTAAATTTTAATAGTTGTACAGATATAGGCCTTGTGATTTGTTTATTTTGAATAATCAGGATGCTTAAGAGACTGCATGTGATACTGTTTGAGCTAATATATAAATTCTTCATAATATAAACAGTCAGTATTCTCAATCCCCTAGACTCATTTGGTGGAGTAATTTTTATACATTATTGGGCTTTTATTCCTCTTTCATTAGCAAACCTTCTTGAGTGTGTAATTGTTATACAAGTGTTAGAAGATTGGTATTATTCCTTGAGTATACTAATTCACAGATTAGCATTGCCCAAGTTCTGTTTTGCTTTATGCATCCATATCTTAATTTTTAATTGAGTTTCTTAGCATCACAGGTGGAACATAGAAACCATTGGAATTAAGTTTGTGAGTATGTTTTGGATTTGTGAATCCTCTCCTGGGAATCACTGAAGTATTTGGAAAACATATGGTAAAGAATACTAATAATCTCTAGCTCTTGTGTGAAGCAGTGAGTATTAGACTTACTAAGTACTTACTACATGCAGGTCTAGGTGATATATATAAATCAGTAATCTGTGGTCTACTCCCTTAAGGAATTCAGTCTAGTAGGAGAGGTGAAGGAAAGTATAACCGAATTCAGGGGACAAAGTGGTAAGTCTCAGTACAGAGCCTGGTGCTTACTGACTATTGTGGAATGAGTAAATCAAGAGGTAAGTAAATACAAGAATGAACAAATGAAAGATACTAAGATAACGTATAGCAGATCTCTCAGGGCGGTTTTCAGGGTAAAAGTGAGGCATTTGGTAGAGTGCTAGAATAGGGGCATGAAAGAATTCCAGAAAGGAGCAACAATGTGAGATTTTGCCTGGGTTTTTTGTTTGTTCCCCCAGTTGTTTTTTAGCATAAATTTTTTGTAAACAAATTACTAAAAATAAGAACCTAGTTACAGTATCTGTACGAAGCACAAAGGAACAACTTTAAAACCAATATGGTAAAAAGATTGAATGGCTACCGAAAGGAGCCCACGTTTGAGCTGACTGCAGAGTCTGAGTGTCACAAAAACAAGAGACTAGCCCTGAGTCTGAGTCTTCTGTGCAGACCCATGTGTGTAACTCTGGGTAGAAGGACAGTGCTTGGATAGTCTTAGAGATTTCCTACCA
Source organism: Eumetopias jubatus (assembly GCF_037043125.1). Taxonomy (NCBI): domain Eukaryota; kingdom Metazoa; phylum Chordata; class Mammalia; order Carnivora; family Otariidae; genus Eumetopias; species Eumetopias jubatus. The sequence continues at coordinate 65,228,995 of NW_028274819.1, read as the reverse complement.
TCCTAAATAAACTCACTGAACAGTAAGCAAACATCTACCTAGAGGGAGAAGAACAGCAAATAGTTCAATGATTCTGGGGCAATGCATATTTCTTTTTTCCTAATAATTTGCTATGATTTAATGCATACTTACCATATTCCAAGTCATATACTAATTCTTTTTTTAAAAAGATTTATGTATTTATTTGAGAGAGAGAGTGCACAAGTGCACGCACCCATGAGCTTGTGAGTAGGGAAAGGGGCAGAGGGAGAGAATCTTCAAGTAGACTCCCCAGTGAGCCCAGAGTCCAACTTGAGGCTTGATCCCATGACCCATGAGATCACGACCTGAGCCGAAACCAAGGGTTGGACACTCAACCCACTGAGCTACCCAGGCGCCCCAGTAGTATACTAATTCTTAAAAAAAAAAAATCTAACCTTAACATTTTTATTTCTGTTTTACAGAAGAGGTAAAACTCAAAGACATGTACTTTATGTTTTCCAAAATTATAAGTATCAAAGCTAAGACTTTAATATATCTTTTCAATCATGAAAAAGTACAAAAAATTTAGAGGCAAACCTTCAGATCAAGTTCTGGTTCTGCCACTACTTAATGTTGTGACAGTAACTAAGATAGCTAGAGACAAAGAACCCATTTAGGATATTACCAATGAAAATAAAGAGATTGGAATGAATTTCAGAAATTTTCTGAAGGTATAGTCAGCATGTCTTGGCAACCAGTGTAATGTATTATCTTAGTTTACAGTATCAATTGTATAGTCTACTTTTCCTGAAGTATGATCTTTGGAACACTAGCTCTGGAAAAAACTGCGTAGACATTAAGGTAACAGTAGCTGCTATAGAAAACCCTGAGATTTCAAGAGCTTAATATGGTAGAAATACCTGTTTTCTTCTCTCATTTCACAGTCTAGTGAAAGGTTTCTCAACTCTTGACATTTTGAACTAGATAATTCTTTATTGTGGAGGGCTGTCTGTGCATTGTAGAATAAGGACAGCATTCTTGGGCTCTACCCATTAATGCCAGTATCACCCCTTCCTCAACTGTGATAACCAGAAATGTTTCCAGACACTGCCAAATGTCTCCTCAGGAACAAAACTCACTGGTCTAATATATGTATTCTGGTCACTGAGATGTCCTTCATACAAGGGTACAAAAACCCAGGCTCCTTCCATCTTAAGGGTCTGCCATTGTCTTCTCAAATATCTGACAGAGGAGTAAAGAGATCATGGAGAAGTAATACCTATTTCTTACTCACATGATTTTCCCTCAGATCCCATGGCATGAATCAGTCACATGGCCATACCTAGTTGTAAGAAAGAAATACACTCCTTAGCTGGAAGCTTCTTCCCAGGTTCTACTTTTTATCATGGAAAAGAAAGCATGGATTTTGTTGGACAGCTAGCCATGTCTATCACAGTCTGAATTAAAAGAAATTTCCCCAGTCACAAAAATTTGGGAAGTCTTCAGATTATATTCCTCCCCCTTAAAGACTCACAATGCACATTAATGCTGTAAAGACTTTGAATAGTCCAACATGAAACATGTCTGTTCAACTTTGTTTACCTCAACATACCTCAAATGTCCTTGACCACAGAACCTTTTTTTCTCCCCCCCCCCTTTTTTTTTGAGGTAACATCACTGTTCTCCTGAACACTGGAAAACGGCCATCATGTCTCTCACTTTTCCTCTTTTCTCTGCCACTTTATTTCTGGTTCATTTCAGAGGCATTAGAACCTCAACCAGATAATGGGCAGGAAGCAGCACACATGAGTGTATTCATTGACCAGTTAGTGTTAGGTGACATTTTGCTAGTCCTATTTATTGATTTGGTATTAGCTAATAATGATCATTTAAAAAAAAATAACTGGACTTCTTTCTACCATTAACTTACTTTTTTTAGGTGCTGAATGTGAGCCAGTCACCCATCTACATACTGTCTCTCTCAGTTGTCACTGTACTTTCATGACTCCCTGAGGCCAGTTGTTGGATGCAGAGAAACAAAAGCACTGTATTCATTATAATTAGTTTAGGTAGTAGGGAATCATAAAATTCTTGCCATATTTGAGCTTAGTACTGGAATTACCACAGGCCATAGAACTTTCTCTTGGCTATTAACAATCTATAGTGTGATCCACTGTCAAATCTCTCCACTAATCGCCAATATTGACCTTATTGTCTCCTTCATGCTTCCCAATTGCACATCCCCTGCTCCTTCTATTCTCCTTCTTTCTGTGTCACTTTTTGACATATGTCATAGCTTGCCCTATGGCCCATTCTTTGTCTTCATTTTCCCTCATCCCTAAAAGTTAAACTAGTTTGTTCTTTGTATCTTTCTGTTTCTTACTCATCACTCATTCCAACCCAGATCCATTGCAAATATGTCTGTTTTGAGATAATCTAGTTATAAAATCCTTGTATATAAGACAGAAATATTAAGGATACAGAGTCTTATACTGTGGTAGGCAGAGCTTCAATCCCCATGATCTTGGCTGGTTAGTGTTATCCCTGTGGTCATAATGCATTACATTACATGGCAAAAGGAAATTTGCAGATATTACTAAGATTACTAACCAGCTGACCTTAAGATAGATTATCCTGGATTCTCTGGGTGGGCCCAATGTAATCACAGGATTTCGTAAAATTAGAAGAGGGAGTCAGATTTGAAGAGATGAGGACTGCCTTGTCATTGCTGCTTGAAGAGGTAGGGGGCCCCATGCAAAGTGTGAGAAAAAAATGAGTTCAACCAGTGAGCCTGAACCCCAAGCTTCAGATGAGAACACAATCCTCGGTGATACTTTCATTTAGCCCAGTGAGACTCTGTGTAGAGAATCCAGACATGCCATGTCAGACTTCTGACTTAGAGAGATACAAGTTAATAAATACAATTATTTTAAACCCCTGAGTTTGCAGTAATAAAAAACTAAAACATAGGCAACAGGTCAGTTCTTTCCAAAACTACTATACCTGATATTCTTTATTTTTGTTTAATTTAAATTCAATTAGCCAACATATAATACCTGGTATTCTTTTAAGCCATGAGCATTTGCAGTACACTCAACATTATAATGTTGATTCAAAGTGTTGCCCAGTATACCATTTTTTCTGAACCAGTTCTATACTTAAAAGAAGGTAATCCTGTTCATGAAAAATGATGGTATCTCCTTTCTCTTCATCTCAGATTATGCCCCTATTTATCTTCCTTCCTCAGAGATTTTTGTTTCTACCAATGTTAGCACTTCTGTTGATAGCATCTAACTTATCATGCTTACTAGTAACATTTCTAGCGATCCCCAGTATCTGGTTCTCCTCTCCTTCGTGGGTATACAGAAGACTGTGTCTCCCAAATTACACAGGGTCTTGTGATTAATTCTCACCAATGAACTATGAGCTAAGGTCATGAAGAGCCCCTTCTTAACCTTTCAGCCTGGAGAACTACTCAGCTTGTAGAAGATTTGTGTCAGAAACAAACATTTGTAGTATTAGGGCACTGAGATTTAGGGGTTAATTTTGTTCAACAGTGTAACCTAACCTATTCTGACTAATGCAGGTAGGAACAGACACAAGTTGTGCCCAGTGACAATATTTTATTAGGTTTTCAGATTATTATTAATTATATAGAAGTGAACCCAAGACACCAGGCCTATAGTCATGTGGAAGTTTGATTTGTAATTTAGTTTATATTGAGATGAAAAATAAGAGTATGATTTTTTTAAGCAAAAAATAAGTTTTGACATGTTTTGGACTCGTGTATCGATTAAAGCAGGCACATGCGTGTAATTCCCCCAGCAAAGTCTGTACTGTGATTCATACTCATTTTCTGTGATTTTCTTTGAAGTTGCTTCATTCTTTTGAAGTTCACCTTGAAGAACTGAGCAACTCTAAGACAGTCATTATTTTTTCACTATGACATGACTAATAGCTTCTGCCAGAGGTGACAGTTCTTTGCAATCTTTAATTTCTCTTTCTATTCTTCTTCAAGATTTGTATTGAAATGTATTTTCTTCAAATGGTTATGTTTATACCCTCCAGACTTAATCACATTTATAACATATGAAAACAAGTAGTTACTTAAGTGCCTGAAAAGATAGCCAATCTTAAGATAGAACCACAATGATTTTCTCTCACAGTTGAGCTGGAAAAAGTCCAGACAGTTGATAATCTGTTCAACAAGAGGTATGTGGAGGAGGGCTATAAAGTGAATGTATTAGTTATGGTTCTCTCATGAAATTAAAACCAGTTGAGCTTTAATGACCAATCTGAGATTTCACTGGCACATACTTTTAAAAAGCTGGACTGGGAGTGCAGTCTTTAATTTTATCTAATTTTGCAACATTACTTCTCCGTCTTGAGTTCCCGAGGCATGGAAGTATTGATCTACAAAGTTTCTGGTCAACTGAGGTTGTGAATTTGGAGGGTTTGTTTATTAATATATTTATTATATATGTTACATAATTATACATATTATACCATATATATTCAGATACACATGCACGCATATGAAAAGACCTTGGTTATGGATTTGAATTGATAATTCAGCTTTCATGTTAGTATTTGTTTTATTCATCACCACCTTCTTTCCACCAATTCTACTAGGTTTGTGCTTTTTAAATTACGATTTCATTTTGTTAGAGACAAGAAAGAGTAAGTGGGATCATAGTCTGTTGGCTCATTTGCCGTTTTTGGGTATGATCGGTGTAGCCAACATATTAAGAACAAATGAAAGAACAATTATTGTGAAGTATATTCTTCTTGGCACAGTCCTCCTTTAAAGCTAGAGGAATAACAGCTACCATATTTTTCAAACTTTAATGGGCACAGGAATCACCTAAGGATCTTGTTAAAATGCACATTCTGATTCAGTAGGTTTGGGTCCCAGTACTAGAAATAAGCATTTTTAATAAGCTTTCTGATGACACTGATGGTATTGATTCATCCTTTGGGCCATGCTTTGAGTAGCTCACCTCTAAAGCACTTATTTATTTATTCATTCATCCATTCTATCAGTGAATATTGATTAAGCCCCCAAGATGAGCTAGACCTCTTGAGTTCAAAGATAAGACATTTCCTTGCTCTTAAGGAGCTCCCATTCTATAATGTCAGGTTCATACACAGATAACTAATGAAAATGAGGAAAGTAATGTGATCAAGATGACTATAAAGGCTATAAAAAGACAGGGAGTGATTAATTCTTCTTTTAGTGTGGCAAGGGGATGGGGGTAGAAATGGAAGACTTCCTTTAACCTAAGACTGGGATTAAAAGTTCTTTCATTTTGAGGAATTTATGTTTGCTGGAACAAGCCCTAAGGAATTGGTAAACAATGTGAGCGGTTCTTCCTACAAGTAAAGAATACTAACAATATGGCTCACAACCTGACAGCAACTTTCAGATGGGAGATATCCACCTCTCCCTGACACCCAAAAAAAAAAAAAGTGAAAATATGTACAGTAGTTGAATTTAGTGAAATGACCAGGTAGAAATGAGTCACTAACCACTTATTTTCAAGTCAGTTTAAGAAATTCCAAATGCTCATTCAATAGTTCCTAAATAGGTCTTATGTAGACAAATCCTTTGATCTATTGCCACTACCTCCTAAAAAAAAAAGCTTGCAAAGGTCGATTTACCTTTAAGTTAATGAAGCTTCCAGGTTATTCATTTGAACAGACTGTAGGAGGGATTTTAGCAATTCTTTTTTTGTAATTTTGTGACATTTTTCTTAAAAAAAAAACTTCCGAAATTATGTAAGATTTAGATTCTGCAAAATCTGGATCCACTCCTAAAAGCATACGTTCTATTATAAGAAGTATTATATGTTTAGTGTTTGCTTTGAGGAATATGTTGTGGCATCACTATAATTGGAAAATGATATTTAATCAATTTTCATACAGTTGAGCTCTGCAGGTAATAAACAACCCAAAGAAAGAAACTCTCCAGGGATGATAAAGATTATCTTTTAGCTCATGAATATTCCATTTGCTCATTTTCTACAGATGGATGACTTCATTTGAAAGTAATAGAAAAACAGAACAGCCTGCATTAAGTAAATAGTGTTTAGTGTAGATGGGTCATAATGAAACCAGCATCTTGTCCTAACTGTTCATGTGTGATGCATTGAGCCCCTTGAGCTTTCACTTGAAGATTTACACACATCCATTTTCTTTCCTTTATATAGAGTGGAGGTATAGTATATATGCTAAATTTGGAAATGTTGAAGCAATCTACTTTAATTTTGGTAAATATGTCTTATCTTTACAACAAACAAAGGTCTGAATATAATTAGCCTTTTTTTTTCTTTAACAGAAGGAATTTTCTACAGAATTCAATCTAATTCTTAGAGCCTGAGTTTCTTAGAGGTGGTAATACTAGATAAAATCATTTTAGACATAATTACAATATGAGGTCTGTTTTCTTTTAGTTGCAAATTTTGCTTTCTATTTTTATTATTATTATTTTTGTGTGTGTTGTTTTGCCTAAAATAGGAGGGAAAATTTGGGAGACAGGCTACTCTTGTTATATATTTATAGGCTTTCTTTTTTCTTCTTCTCCTTTTTTTTTGTTTTTTTACCCGTTAAAAAATATTCAAGATAATTTTTTGTAAGCTTCTCTGGTGCAAGATATGGCACCAGTCTTAGTCTAGGGTAGGGGAAGAGTGAATTACAAGTAGAATAATATTCAATTCCTAGGCTGAAGTAGATTGTCCCTTGCATCCACCTCCATTCTATAATGGAAATGCCATAAAAGAGGAATACAGAAACAGAATGAGAGGACTTCATTACAAAAAAAGGAGATTCTGAGAAGACTGTATGCATCTTTTTTAGTTTGTTCTCCAGGGAGAGTCAACACACATACTTTCCAGTAAGCTAATTCTGTATCTATAGATGTTCTTGTTTTATCCGAAGGTATACTTTACCAACCTGATTTAAGAGTTGAGTCAGCCTTTCTATTCCTTACCTACATTTTAAAATTGAGGTGTAATTATTATATAGCAAAGTGTATAGATCCCAAAGTGCAGTGTTTGCTGAGTTTTGACAAAAGTACTCCAGATCAAGATATAGAGTATTGCCATTACCCTAGAAGATACCCTTGTGTCCTTTTCAGTCCATGCTCTCCCAGAAGCAAGCGGTATTCTGATTTCTCTCTCCATAAATGATTTTGCTTGTCCTTAGGTTCACACAAGTAGAATCATACAGTTATGTGCTTGTTTGTGTTCCTGCTCAACAGGGAGCCTCCTTCTCCCTCTCCCACTCACCCTGCTTGTGTTCCCTCTCTCATTGTGTCTCTCTCCGTCAAATAAATAATAAATAAAATCTTTAAAAAAATAAAAATAAAAAAATAAAGTGGAAGATTTTGTATTAATCGTTGTGTAGGCATACCTGAAAGTAGAATTTCTGGATCATTAGGTAGGTGCATGTTGAACTCTAATGAGAAACTGCCAATGTTTAATAAGGACCTGCCAAACTGTTTTCTCTATTGGTTGTTCCATTTTAAACTAGCAATGGATGAAAGAGCAAGTTGCTCCACATTATCTCCAATATTTTATATTGTTAGTCATTTTAATTTTAGCCATTCCAGTAAGTGTATAGTGGCATCTCATTGTGGTTTTGATTTGCATTTCCCTTGTGACTAACAATTTTGAACATCTCTTCTTGTATGTAATGCTTATTCATATATCCTATGTTGTAAAATGTCAGTCCAAATCTTTGCCCATATTTTTAAATAGACTTTTTATTTTGGAATAATTTTAGATTTACAGGGAGGTTTAAAAGATAATACAGACCGTTCCCATGTACCTCTTAGCCAGTTTTTCCCATTGATAACATCTTACATCACCATGGTTTATTTGTCAACATGGAGAAACTAACATTGGTACATTACTATTAACTGAACTCCAGACTTTATTTGGATTTTACCAGATTCTCCATGAATGTAAACTTTTTCTTCCAAGATTCATTCCAGGGTTCCAATTGTATTTATTTGTCCTGTGACTAGAGGTCCTTCAGTCTGATAATCTTTGTCTTTCTTTGTTTCTCATGACCTTGATGATCTTGAGGAATACTGACCAGGTATTCTGTAGGATATCCCCAATCTATATTTGGTCTGATTTTTTTTTCTTTCATGATTAGACTGGAGTTACGGATTGTTGGAAAGAATAATGCAGAGTTCAGGTAGTCTCATCACATCATATAAGGGCATATGTGATTGCCAAATAACATTTCTAGTGATGTTAACCTTTATCATTTGGTTCAAGTAGTATTTTTAGGCTCTTTCAAGGGACAGAAATAGGAACTATGTGCATAAACCCACGTATAGACACATTATCATTAATTTTTATATCTATCCATTTGTATGTTGAATCTACATATGAATGTAAGTTCATTTTGGTGTCTCTGATTCATACAGTTCCACAGGGCTCATTCTATATTTCTCTTACCATAATTTCCCTCTTTCACAGTGAGAAGCCCACCACCTGCTGTCTACCATCAATTTACTTGTTTAATGCCAGTATATATATGGTTTTGAAATTTTTTACTTGAATCCATATGAGAAAGAAATTTACCAGTTAGAGTGCAATGTTTATGTACAGTGTACAGATCATTTTATCTTCAACTGTACACTTTCCAGTCAAAACACCATTTTCCAAAGTTACTTAGGTCAGCTCCTATTTTCCCATTTAAAAAAAAATGGATTGTTTACTTCTTTATTTGTGAGGGTATGTATATATTCAAGATGCAAATTTTTAGGTATTTGTTTTACAGTTTTTTTCCAGACTGTTTCTTGCATTTACCTATTCCTTTTTTTTTTAAAGATTTTATTTATTTGTTTGAGAGAGAGCACAAGGAGGGGGATATAGAGGGAGAGGGAGAAGCAGACTCTCCACTGAACAGGGAACCTGACACATGGGGCAGGGAGCCCAACAAGGGGCTAGGTCTCAGAACTCCAAGATCATGACCTGATCTGAGGGAAGATGCTTAACTGACTGAGCCACCCAGGCGCCCCTGCATTTCATATTCTTTTTTTACAGTATCTTTTTAAATTTTTTAAATTTTATTTTATTATGCTATGTTAATCACCATATATTACATCATTAGTTTTTGATGTAGTTTCCATGATTCATTGTTTGCGTATAACACCCAGTGCTCGATTCAGTAAGTGCCCTCTTTAATACCCATCACCAGGCTAAGACATCTCCCCACCCCCCGTCCCCTCTAGAACCCTCAGTTTGTTTCTCAGAGTCCATAATCTCTCATGGTTCATCTCCCCCTCCAATTTCCTCCCCTTCATTTTCCCTTCCTACTATCTTCTTCTTTTTTTTTTAACATATAATGTATTATTTGTTTCAGAGGTACAAGTCTGTGATTCATCAGTCTTACACAATTCACAGCATTCACCATAGCACATACACTCCCCACTGTCTATCACCCAGCTGCCCTATCCCTCCCACCTCCCACCACTCCAGCAACCCTCAGTTTGTTACCTGAGATTAAGAATTCCTCATATCAGTGAGGTCATATGATACAAGTCTTTCTCTGATTGACTTATTTTGCTCAGCATAACACCCTCCAATTCCATCCACGTCTTTGCAAATGGCAAGATTTCATTCTTTTTGATGGCTGCATAATATTCCATTGTGTGTATATATATATATATATATATATATATATATATATATATATATACCACTTCTCCTTTATCCGTTCATCTGTCAATGGACATCTTGGCTCTGTCCACAGTTTGGCTATTGTGGACATTGATGCTATAAACATCGGGGTGCACATACCCCTTTGGATCACTACATTTGTATATTTGTGATAAATACCCAGTAGTGCAATTGCTGGGTCATACAGTAGCTCTATTTTCAACTTTTTGAGGAACCTCCATACTGTTTTCCAGAGTGGCTGCACCAGCTTGCATTCCCACCAACAGTGTAGGAGGGTTCCCCTTTCTCTGCATCCTCGCAAACATCTGTCGTTTCCTGACTTGTTAATTTTAGCCATTCTGACTGGTATGAGGTGGTATCTCATTGAGGTTTTGGTTTGGATTTCCCTGATGCCAAACAATGTTGAGCACTTTTTTATGTGTCTGTTGGCCATTTGGATGTCTTCTTTGGAAAAAATGTTCATGTCTTCTGCCCATTTCTTGATTGGATCATTTGTTCTTTGGGTGTTGAATTTGAGAAGTTCTTTATAGATTTTGGATACTAGCCCTTTATCTGATATGTCATTTGCAAATATCTTCTCCCATTCTGTCGGTCGTCTTTTGGTTTTGATGACTGTTTCCTTTGCTGTGCAAAAGCTTTTTATCTTGATTAAGTCCCAATAGTTCATTTTACCCTTGCTTCCCTTGCCTTTGGCGATGTTTCTAGGAAGAAGTTCCTGTGGCTGAGGTTGAAGATGTTGCTGCCTATGTTCTCCTCTAGGATTTTGATGGATTCCTGTCTCACATTTAGGTCTTTCATCCATTTTTAGTCTATTTTTGTGTGTGGTGTAAGGAAATGGTCCAGTTTCATTCTTCTGCATGTGATTGTCCAATTTTCCCAACACCATTTGTTGAAGAGACTGTCTTTTTTCCACTGGACAGTCTTTCCTACTAGTTGAAGATTAGTTGACCGTAGAGTTGAGGGTCCACTTCTGGCCTCTCTATTCTGTTCCATTGATCTATGTGTCTGTTTTTGTGCCAGTACCATACTGTCTTGATGATGACAGCTTTGTAATAGAGCTGGAAGTCCGGAATTGTGATGCTGCCAGCTTTGCTTTTCTTTTTCAACATTCCTCTGGCTATTCAGAGTCTTTTCTAGTTCCATACGAATTTAAGGATTATTGGTTTCATTTCTTTGAAAAAGGTGGATGGTATTTTGATAGGGATTGCATTAAATGTGTAGATTGCTCTAGGTAGCTCTGACATCTTCACAATATTTGTTCTTCCAATCCATGAGCATGGAACATTTTCCCATTTCTTTGTGTCTTCCTCAATTTCTTTCATGAGTATTTTATAGTTTTCTGAGTACAAATTATTTGCCTCTTTGGTTAGATTTATTCCTAGGTATCTTATGGTTTTGGGTGCAATTGTAAATGGGATAGACTCCTTAATTTCTCTTTCTTCTGTCTTGTTGTTGGTGTATAGGAATGCCACTGATTTCTGTGCATTGATTTTATATCCTCCCACTTTACTGAATTCCTGGATGAGTTCTAGCAGTTTTGGGGTGGAGTATTTTGGGTTTTCCACATAAAGTATCATATCATCTGCAAAGATTGAGAGTTTGACTTCTTCTTTGCTGATTCAGGTGCCTTTTATTTCTTTTTGTTGTCTGATTGCTGTGGCTAGGAATTCTAGTACTATGTTAAATAGCAGTGGTGATAGTGGACATTGCTGCCATGTTCCTGACCTTAGGGGGAAAGCGCTCTGTTTTTGCCCATTGAGAATGATATTCGCTGTGAGTTTTTCATAGATGGTTTTTATGATATTTAGGTATGTACCCTCTATCCCTACACTCTGAAGAGTTTTAATCAAGAAAGGATGCTGTACTTTGTCAAATGCTTTTTCTGCATCTATTGAGAGGATCGTATGGTTCTTGTTCTTTCTTCTATTAATGTATTGTATCACATTGATTGATTTGTGGATGTTGAACCAACCTTGCAGTCCAGGAATAAATCCCACATGGTCATGGTGAATAATCCTTTTAATGTACTATTGGATTCCTGTTGGCTAGTATTTTGGTGAGAATTTTGCATCCGTGTTCATCAGGGATATTGGTCTGTAATTCTCCTTTTTGATGGGGTCTTTGTCTGATTTTGGGACCAAGCTAATGGTAGCCTCATAAAATGAGTGTGGAAGTTTTCCTTCCATTTCTATTTTTTGGAACAGTTTCAGAAGAGTAGGTATTAATTCATCTTTAAATGTTTGATAGAATTCCCCTGGGAAGCCTTCTCGTCCTAGGCTCTTGTTTTTTGGGAGATTTTTGATTACTGCTTCAATTTCCTTACTGGTTATGGGTCTGTTCAGGTTTTCTATTTCAGTGAGGTGGGTGTTAAAGTCCCCTACTATTATTGTATTGTTGTCGATGTATTTCTTTGCTTTTGTTATTAATTGGCTTATATAATTGGCTGCTCCAATGTTAGGGGCCTAGATATATATAATTGTTAGATCTTCTTGTTGGATAGACTTTTTTGTATGATATAGTGTTCCTCCTCATCTCTTATTACAGTCTTTGGTTTAAAATCTAATTTGTCTGATATAAGGATTGCCACTCCAGCTTTCTTTTGATGTCCATTAGCATGGTAAATGGTTTTCTACCCCCTCACTTTCAATCTGGAGGTGTCTTTGCATCTAAAATGAGTCTGTTGCAGACAGCATATTGATGGGTCTTGTTTTAAATCCAATCTGATAGCTTGTGTCTTTTGATGGGGGCATTTAGCCCATTTACATTCAGGGTAACTATTGAAAGATATGAATTTAGTGCCATTGTATTGCCTGTAAGGTGACTGTTACTGTATATTGTCTCTGTTCCTTTCTGGTCTATGTTACTGTTAGGCTCTCTGTTTGCTTAGAGGACCCCTTTCAATATTTCTTGGAGGGCTGGTTTTGTGTTTGCAAATTCCTTTAGTTTTTGTTTGTCCTGGAAGCTTTTTATCTCTCCTTCTATTTTCAGTGACAGCCTAGCTGGATATAATATTCTTGGCTGCATATTTTTCTCATTTGTGTTCTGAATATATCATGCCAGTCCTTTCTGGCCTGCCAGGTCTCTGTGGATAGGTCTGTTGACAATCTAATGTTTCTGCCATTGTAGGTTACAGACCCTTGTCCCAAGCTGCTTTCAGGATTTTCTCTTTGTCTCTGAGACTCATAAGTTTTACTATTAGATGTCGGGGTGTTTACTTATTTTTATTGATTTTTAGGGGCGTCTTCTGTGCCTCCTGGATTTTGATGCCTGATTCCTTACCCAAATTAGGGAAGTTCTCTGCTATAATTTGCTCCAATATACCTTCTGCCTCTCTCTCTCTTTCTTCTTCTTCTTAGGGATCCCAATTATTCTAATATTGTTTCGTCTTATGGTATCACTTATCTCTAGAATTCTGTCCCGTGATCCAGTAATTGTTTATCTCTTTTTTTCTCAGCTCCTTTTTTCTCCATCATTTGGTCTTCTAGATCATCTATTCTCTCTTCTGCCTCATGTATCCTAGCAGTTAGAGCCTCCATTTTTGACTGCACCTCATTAATAGCCTTTTTGATTTCGTCTTGGTTAGATTTTCGTTCTTTTATTTCTCCAGAAAGGGTTTCTTTAATATCTTCCATGCTTTTTTCAAACCCAGCTAGTATCTTTAGAATCATCATTCTGAACTCTAGTTCTGACATCTTACTAATGTCCTTATTGATCAGGTCCCTGACAGTTGGTACTGCCTCTTGTTCATTTTTTTGAGGTGAGTTTTTCTGTCTTGTCATTTTGTCCAGAGGAGAATAGATGAATGAGAGAACAAAATGCTAACAGGGTAACAACGACCCCAGAAAAATATACACTAAACAAATCAGAAGAAACCTTCCAAAAAGTGGTTGATTTTCTGTTTAGAGAGTTGCTGCTATTCTTTTCTTCTATTTCCTGTAGAATTCGTAGGTGTTCAGAATGGTTTGATACCTATCTAGCTGAATTCTTGGGACCAGACGAAATTTAGGTCTCCTACTCCTCTGCCATCTTGCTCCTCCTCCTGCATTTCATATTCTTAATGTTGACTTTTGATAAAAAGAAGTTCAAACTTTTATGAGGTCCTCTCTGTCACATTTCTTTTGTGATTAGTGCTTTTTGCTTTCTGAAAGACATTTGTCTATCTCCAGGTCACAAAGTTCTTTTTTAAATTTTTTAAAAAATGTTTTATTCTATGAATTTTATAGTTTTAGCTTTAATATATAGGTCTTTAATCTATCACAAATTAATTTTTATATATGATGTGAGATAGATATTGGTGTTCACTTTTCTCCATACAGCCATATAGTTGATCTAGCACCATTTGTCTGTACTTTTTTCATATTCTAAACCACATGCAGCTGTTTCCTACTTGACTTTCCTCTGCCTTTGTTGTGTTAAATTCCCGTTTCTCCAATAGTGATATAGTGCTAGCATTGTTTTATATTTTTACCTTACCCCAAATTCTAATATATCATGTATTTGAATATTTGTAGATAATTGTCAGTTTTATGTCTGTTTTTTAGAATATGTGCAATTTATTTACAAATGCATTCAAATTTTATTCTGATTTTTTGATGTTACATTATATGTAAAATAATACTATTGTGATTCTATTCATTTCCTCTGTTCTCCCACAACTAGAGTAAAATGTCAGCTAGAAGCCATTCAGTACATTTCAATTTCTTTAAAAATAGAATCAAGAAAAAAACCTGTTTTCCTTTTATTAAATACATTTTCTTAAAGGTATTGTTCCTTCTGAGAATTCCTAATAGAAAAAAAAATCAATAAGTGGATACTCTAACTTTGTTACTTCCTGCATTTTGCACTGAAAGCATATGGCATTGTGGAAAGAATATCAAAGGCTTTAGTTTCTGAAGAATGGTGTTATATATATTCTCTACTATTTAGTAGCTGTGTGACCTTGGGCTAATCATATCCTCATTTCTAAGATGGGGGTAATAATATTTACTTCACAGAATACATGTGAAGCTAAAATTAGCTAACAAGTCAGAATATCTTTACCTATGGGTAAACAGAAATGGTCTAGTAAGGTTCTCAAACCAAAGGAAAAACATGGCTGATTCATCTGAAGAAGTATATTAGTACCATATTTGTAAAATATGTATATTTTTAAAGATGAAGTATGAGACAATTAACTTTGGGGAGGGGTTGGGGAAGCAGTGTGTAAGTATACTTCCGAATTCTACATCCCCAAATTAAATTATTTTGTAGCCATTACGTATGTTAGTGAAAATAATTTCAGAACCTCTAGGATGACCCATGAAAAGTGCCCTGAATTGCTTGGCACACAGAAGGTGCTAACAAAATATTGGCTGTTGTTTTTGTCATTTAACTGAGTAGGCATTTGGGACATAACTTAGCTTTAGAAATTATTTTAGTCAATAATGTGCCCTGCTTTTGTTGTTGACCCTTGGGTCATTTTATTTTTTATTTATTTATTTTTAAAGATTTATTTATTTGAGAGAGAGAGAATGAGAGAGAGAGAGAGTACATGAGAAGGGGGAGGGCTAGAGGGAGAAGCAGGCTCCTCGCTGAGCAGGGAGCCCGATGTGGGACTCGATCCTGAGACTCCAGGATCATGACCTGAGCCAAAAGCAGTTGCTTAACCAACTGAGCCACCCAGGCGCCCTATTTTTTATTTTTTTAAAATATTTTATTTATTTATTTGACAGAGAGAGAGAGAGAGAGCACAAGTAGGCAGAGCAACAGGCAGAGGGAGAGGGAGAAGAAGGCTCTCTGCCGAGCAGGGAGCCCGACATGGGTCTTGTTCCCGGGACCCTGGGATCACGACCCGAGCCAAAGGCAGCTGCTTAACTGCCTGAGTCACCCAGGTGCCCCGACCCTTAGGTCATTTTAGCGTACCTTTGATATAGGATATTTTACTAATTTTTTTCTATTTTTTTGTTTGTTTTTTTGATGTAGTGTTCATGATTCATTGTTTGCTTATAACACCCAGTGCTCCATTCAATACATGCCCTCTTTAATACCCATCACCAGGCTAACCCATCCTCCCACCCCCTTCCCCTCTAGAACCCTCAGTTTATTTCTCAGAGTCCATAGTCTCTCATGGTTCATCACCCCTCCAATTCCCCCCTTTATTTTTCCCTTCCTACTATCTTCTTTTTTTTTTTAAGATTTCATTTATTTATTTGACAGAGAGAGACACAGCAAGAGAGGGAGAGGGAGAAGCAGGCTTCCCATGGAGCAGGGAGCCTGATGCAGGGCTTGATCCCAGGACCCCGGGATCATGACCTGAGCCAAAGGCAGATGCTTAATGACTGAGCCACCCAGGCGCCTCCGTACTATCTTCTTTATTTTACTAATTTTTTTTTTTTTGAGAGAGGTCTTACTATTTATTTTTGGTGTGATATTCCAAAGGAAACCTATGCTTGGTGTTTTTTGTTTGTTTTTTAATTTAATTTTATTATGTTATGTTAATCACCATACATTATATCATTAGTTTTTGTGGTGTTCCATGATTCATTGTTTGCGTATAACACCCAGTGCTCCATTCAATACGTGCCCTCTTTAATACCCATCACCAGCCTAACCCATCCCCCATCCCGTCCCCTCTAGAACCCTCAGTTTGTTTCTCAGAGTCCATAGTCTCTCCTGGTTCATCTCCCCCCTCCATTTTCCTCCCTTCATTTTTCCCTTCCTACTATCTTCTTTATTTTACTAAATTTTTGAAAACCTTTTTAAGCCCAGGGTGCCTGGGTGACTCAGTTGGTTAAGCGGCTGCCTTCAGCTCAGGTCATGATCCCAGGGTGCTGGGATCGAGCCCCGCATCATCGGGCTCCTTGCTCAGTGGGGGAGCCTGCTTCTGCCTCTGCCTGTCGCTCCCACTGCTTGTGCTCCTGCTCTCTCTCTCTGTGTCAAATAAATGAATGGAATCTTAAAAAAAAAAAAAATTTAAGCCCAATAGTTTGAAATATTTCTCAAGTAAGGTATATTTTTTTTACCAATGTAATAGTTTCTTTAATTTTTAGAGTCGTTTTAATGATTTGTGTTTGATTCTTTTTCCTGGATGACATGAGCATCATTGCCTTAGTCCTGGACTAAATAATGGGACATCCTTATTTCTTTTTCTGCTGAACAAATAAAAAGATAACAAAATAAATTCGTTGTTTTAATTATACTACCGTAATTTTATGGATGGGGGATTTCTTCTTTGTTATATTTTGATTATATATGTAGATCTGTTCACCCATCATGGATCCTTCCTTTTGAAATATAGCATAATATAAGTCATTAGGGATCCATTCAGAGGGAAATGAGTGAATGAGGCAGGTGTGCCTAGAGATAATTTGGAAATCAGTCTTCATTTCTCCCATATATTTAACATACCTTAAGTCATCATTTAATATAAAACTATTCAACATATAGTCCAAATCCTTGTATTTAAAAATAGATATTCACCTGATCTTTATTTTTATTTCTTTTTTTTTAAATTTATTTGAGAGAAAAAGACAGATAGTGAGAAAGAGCACAAGCAGGGAAGAGAGGGAGAAGCAGGCTGTGATGTGGGGCTGGAACCCAGTATCCCAGGATCATGACCTGAGCCGAAGGCAGATGCTTAACAGACTGAGCAGATCGTTATTTTTATTTCTAACCTGGTTCATTTGGGAAACACTCTATATACAGAAATAAGTTTAAATGACAGAAATGACTCTTTCCCTTTAATTTATGATAAATCATACTGGCAAATATATCAGAAGCCAGTCTTCCTGAAACATTGATTGATTATATTATTTAAAATTCTTCAATAGTTTCCTGACATCAAGATAAAACTCTGTTTTCCCAAACTAACTTTGAAATTATACTTGGCAGCTTTTCCCCAGTATTAGATTCCATTATTCCTCAATGGAATCATTCTTTTATATCTCAAATAGGTCTCATAATTGTCATTCATACTCTCTGAGAGTCATTCCAGCATCTTAGCACTTCCTTGCACAGCTCTCCTCACCTAGAATTTCCTGTCTTCTCCTCTCTAATGGGGGCACAATGGAACAAAGGAGGATATTTCTAATGAAATATCTGTAGTATTGTAGTTCCGATCATAATTTCAACTAAACTGGTCAGACTAATCTAATTTGACCTAAAAGTGACTGTATGCTATTCCCTGTGAAGTATAGAACCCAGAATAAAATATGTTTCTTTCCAACATGAAATTCTAATAAAATCAAATATATAGGTTTAATCCAAAAGAGAAAAAAAATCCCCAAATATTCCATAGAAGACAGAATTATATTCACTTTGCTTTGAAGAGGGATGGTTCACTCTATAATAACGGTGGACATTTACTTATTATTTATTATATGTCAGCCACTGTTTTGAGCACTTTTTTCACATGTTGACTCATTTTTCCCCTCATGGTCCAGTCTGAAGTCCCAGTTTTAATCACCACCATTAACTTCCTGTATAGGTATCTTTTCTCTGGGCTGTTTATTTGTTAATTGAACATCTATGAATTCCAAGTCAATCTAACAGGAGGAGATGGGGCTGGTTGTATTTTCCTAAAATAAATTTCCTTAAGTCACTGTTTAGATCCATGGTTGTATCAAGTGTTCCCCTTTTTATGCTCCTGTCAATGTTTCAGGTGTGGAATGTTGTCTTAATTTATTATTTTCCAGGGATAACTCTTTTTACTAGATTCCATTAATAATAATCATTCTCAGTCAAAGAAGACAGAAAGAGTACATGTTGTATGATCCCATTTACATAAAATCCAGGATCCATGGACAGCAGTAGTATCTTAATGGCACACTTTGAACCAACCTAACATTTTGTGTCTTTTTAAATCTTCAAATCCACCTAGTGTTATCAGAGTGGCCCATTTCAATAATAGAAATGGGGCTAGCTGATAATAGCCCAGGGAAATTCTGAGATGTTACTCCATGCTTGGGTTTCTCTATGCTCAGTACTTTTTTTAAAGTTTTCAGTGGCAGATTTAACAGAAGTTTCTATGCAAAATTACAGTTTGTTCTTGAGTTGGTTGCCAGAATTTGAAGCTGAACTAAATGTCCACAGTTCTCTTCTCCCCACTACCACCATTCTCCCTACTCACTTTGTAGATTCAAGTAACAGACTGTATTCACTTGTCAATTATGATTTATTAACTATCAGCATCTGTTCCAGGATCCCTGCAAGAATTATTTAATCTAAGCTATTTCTTCCAGCTAAGGCTTTTCTTTAAGAAAGCATCATAATTAACGTAAGCAAGTATTTCAGGAAGTTCTAACTTTGGATATTTATAACAGTTTGTTAACAACCTGGGTTTTCTAGTTCCCACTTAAATGGCCCTTTAACTTTGAGGAAGTTTGACCAAATTTCCTTAGGAAAAGGGATGTCCTACTGTAGTTTACACTGTAATTCTTGAAAGAGAAATAACCCACGTTGGCCAAGGATTTGGTGATCTTTCCTTTTATGAGCCAAACATATCCAAATTATTTTTCTCTCTTTGATTTCCAGCTAAAATCAGATACAGAGGGACCAGAAAGGAAAGACTAAAATAGCCTACTTGAATAATTTTGTGTGGAGTCCTATCTTGCCGAGCTCACATGAACAATCATTTTCCTTTAGTCTTAAAATTGAAATTACTGATATTTATGAATATTTTAGATATTAAAAAACAAAAACAAAAATGAAACAAAACCTTAGCTATCATAACTCAAATACTAAAATCATAGATTCAGAAACTGAGACCAAATAGAAGATTGGACTTTCTTTGGATCACACATCTGGATGGTAATAGGGTCAGGATTCAATACTCTGGATCTTCTGATTCCTATACCACAAACTAGACTGCAGGTTAAATGAACAAACTTTTAATTTTTTTATCCTTTTTTTTTTTTGTCTGGGTTTTTTTTGTCCTTCCCTTAAAATTATATCAAAGACTACTCAGTACATATTTAATGAACATTATCCTAGTAACACAGTACTAATTGTCCATTGATTTTTCTATTTCTCTCTTAATAAACCAGTGTCTCCAACTATTTTTTGTAGTATACAGCTATTTCCTACTTGTCTGAAATTTTACAAGAAATTTACCAACTTACAAGCAATTGAGGGAAGAGGAAGGAAGCCATTTTGAAGAAATGTCTGAGTGGGAAGAAAGGCCACTTAACTGTCCCTTCCTTTTAGTCCCAGAATGTTGCAGATCATGGCAAATCTCCCAATAGGGAATCCCTTGTGGGCCTCTAAAAGAAACCCAGGCAATTGCTATTCCATTTAAATATACTAGCCAATTTTCTTTTCTGAAAGAACTTTCAGGTTCTAGCAACATTAGAGGACAATGTCTAAAAATTTACAACCTGAATTATTTCAGCAAAATTACATGCCTTACACGCATGATGTGAGTTGGCTTTTGGTTTCAAATCCAACTGTGTAACAGTAGGGTATATAAATCAGATATCATTTAGAAACTACAAATTTAAACTTTGTGACATTTTCTAATCATGGTAAACTCCTTGTCATCTGGGGATGCTTTCTCTTTGTGTCTTTATCTTTATGTATGTTGAGCCACTTATCTAGACCTCTAGAGTATCCTTCCCTCTCCTTTATTCATTATTTTATTGCCTGTTCATCCTTCAAGGCTATTTAAGCATTACTACAGCTGCAAAATGTTTTCCTGGATACCTCCTCCAGTCAGAGCTACGTGTGTCTTCTATGTACTCCCACAGCACTATCTTTTCACCTTTGTCATGACACCTTACTCTGCTGCCTGTTTTCACACTTGTCTCCAAGATTCTTAGAACTTACGTTAGCATTGACTATTCACTGGTCCTAACATTAGCATTGACCCTCTTCGAACCTATGGTATTGCACAATTCTAGAACATGTTAGGCACCCAAGACATATATGAATAAATGAATGGATAAATTGTATTAGTTAATAGGCTTCATTGCACACCTTACAACTCCTTGGTTCAACTTTGAACCTAGTGAAGCAGATAATTCAGTGACACTTCAAAAATCTTTCAAGAAAGGCACTATGGATGATTATTGCAGGCATACAGAAGGCTTTTTTACAGACTGCCTCCCCCCCCCCAATAACCACTACTCTTTGGCTTAGTGGGCTGCTCTTTTAAGAGTGTTTTTTGGCAAAAAAAAAAAAAGCGACTTTTTGCCAACGCTTTTCTGCTGGAAAGTAGGAGGAGCAGAAGGGAGTATTTTGAGAGAGCTGTGGCTTTGGGGTTGCAATTTTGAAGACAGTTTTTATAAGGAATGATTCTTGTTTGAATTTTTTATTCCAATATTAGCTCAGTGGGAAAATACTTTCTTGCAAAGCTTGTGAAAATTCCTTGAAGTTCCCAGGTTCACAAGAGGAGCCCTGAACCAAGAGTCAAAAAATATGAGTGCTAATCTCAACTCAGTAACTTGTTAGCTAAACTTGGACAAGGCAATTAATCTCTCTAAGCTTCAGTTTCTTCATATTTTTTAAATATTTTATTTATTTATTTGAGAGAGAGAGAGAAACAGAGAGAACAAAAGAGAGCATGAGTAGGGGCAGAGGGAGAGAGAGAAGCAGACTCCCTGCTGAGCAGGGAGCCCACAGCAGGTCTCAAGTCAGGGCTCAATCCCAGGACCCCAGGATCATGACCTTGAGCTGAAGGCAGACACTTTACCAACTGAGCCACCCAGGTGCACGCTGCAGTTTTTGCATATTTAAAACAGGGATAAAACCATTACTTACCTCATAGTAAGATAATGTATAAGAGAGCGTCTTGAGATACTATTATGAAGTCTGGTGATTTATATCTTAAAATATATCTGTAATTGAAGGGTTAAAAATAATTCTAAATTGTCAGTTTTCTAAAATTCAGATTTTAAGTGGACAAACATATTTATAATTCAAATGGTTTTCCCTGTATACACCATCATATAAACATATATACATAAAGCATGTAACTGCTTTATGTGTAAGTGGCTCCCTCAAGATCCCAAAACGTTTTTCCAGCTCTAGTAACTGAATCCTTGGTCAAAAATGTTTTCACAAGACCGCTTGCATATTTGGATACTGGCAAGTTTATAGGTATCTGCATTTAAAATGACTTTGAATGTTGACTGGAAACCAGCAACAGTAATTGTATCCTATTTGATATTGGGAAAGCTGAACGCTGTGGGCATTCTGCAAAGATTTTAGGCAGTAGTGGTTACATTTCAGAGTCTTTCTAAAGATTTATTCTAAAGAACACATGCCATGTTGCCAAGGCAATTTACCTTATGTTGAATACTTTCTGTTTTTTAATCCTGTGTTTAAAGCAGTCATATATATTATGAGGGGAATATTATTATTCTATCAAGTCATAGTTTAAGTAGTTTGAAGGCCTTTACCATGAACCCTCTAAAGAGATGCTCTTCATTGACTCTAACAGACAAGAGGTATAAAGCAGTCACCATTCTTTTTACCTGGAATAATGCTCATTTTGGTAACTTCTGCTGATGACAATACCCGGAATACTTAGCAACAACAAGGGAAAAATTCCCTTAAGGCTAGACCTAGAAAAAAAAAATTGGTCCTTGTTAGTTTAGAATACATTTTCTCCTTTGGCTTTAAAATGCCCAAATTCCAAAACAGCAATTGGGTGAAATAGTCCTTGGTCAGATTCATAGCTCAAACAAGAGGGAGGCTTCTTTCATTCCTTGTGTTGACAAGGGATAAGATCCATACAAGTATACTGCCTCTGAATCTTCATAAGCCCTGTGATTTCAAAGAAAATTGACAAACCACCCTCAAGTGGCCTTTGAAACTGAATGTATGCTTTGAAAATGGAAACTGCATTTTATCTGACTTCTTTCATAAGCCCGGATATCTGGCAAAGTTTTATAAAGATAATGAATATAATAAAGATATACTAACTCTGTTCTTACCATTTTTTTTTTTACTTTTTTACCAGTTTTATTGAGAAATAATTGGCATACATCACTGTTTAAGATTAAGGCAGACAGCATGATGGTTTGATTTACATATATTGTGACATGATGAGCACAATAGATTTAGCTAACATCCATCTTCTCATATAGATATAAAAAGAAAAGGAAAAAGAAGAGGATAAAAGGGGGAAAAAGCTTTTTTTTAAAGATTTTATTTATTTATTTGACGGAGAGAGACACAGCGAGAGAGGGAACACAAGCAGGGGGAGTGGGAGAGGGAGAAGCAGGCTTCCCGCTGAGCAGGGAGCCCGATGCGGGGCTCGATCCCAGGACCCTGGGATCATGACCTGAGCCGAAGGCAGACGCTTAATGACTGAGCCACCCAGGCACCCCAAAAAATTTCTTATTGTGAAGAGAGCTCTTGGGATCTATTCTCTTAACTTCCCTGTATATCACATAGCAGTGTTAGCTGTAGTCAGCATGTTGAACATTGTATCACCAGTACTTACTTGTCTTATAACTGGAAGTTTGTACCTTTTGACCATCTTTCTCCAATTCACCCTCCTCAACCCCTGCCTCTGGAAACCCCAAGTCTAATTTCTTTATCTGTGAGTAGATTTTTGTTGTTGTTCCACAAATAAGTGAGATCAAACAGTATTTGTCTGACTTATTTCACTTAGCATAAAGCCTTTAAAGTCCATCCATGTTGTCAAAAAATGGCTGAATAGTGTTCCATCACACACACACACACACACACACACACACACACACACACACACCATAACTTCTTTATCCATTCATCCATCAGTGGACACTTAGGTTGTTTCCATGTCTTGGCTATTGTAAATCATGCTGCTGTGAACATGGGGTGCAGATTATCTCCTCCAGTCAGTGATTTTGTTACCTTTGGATATATTTCCAGAAGTGAAATTACTGGATCATATGGTGGTTCTATTTTTAATTTTTTGAGGATCCTCCATTCTATTTTTCATAGTGGATGTAGTTTACAGTCCCACCAACAGTGCATAAGGGCCTTTTTTCCTCATCCAGGTCAGCATTTGTTATCATTCATCTTTTTGGTGTTGGCCATTCTAACAAGCACATGATCACAGTGATATCTCAAGGTGTGTTCTTACCAATTTTTAGTAAGAAAGAGTGCTATCATTTTATTTTATTCAGATGAAAACATTTACATCTTAAGATGAATATATATATATATGAATATATATACATATATAATTTATATATGTGTATATGTATATATGTGCACATACGTATACACATATATATATCCCCAAGGATAGCTTTAGCAAAATCTTTAAACATCAGTGTCAAATGAAGTTAATGAATGTCCATAGCACTCACCTAATACACTCTCATTACAAGGATAAAAACAAGTTGAAATGAACAACAGAGTGGTACTTAATCTTTTTCGAAAGATATTTATCAATAATTACTATTCATACTTACATTTATGCTACTAGCAGGTAACTTTTATCTACCATTCACTTACTTAAGCTTATTTTTGCTTCAAAAATAGTTTTCCAGCCTTACCACAATGCTTAGCATAACATTGCTATTTTATTGAAGCTGATGATATTGACAAATTGATTACATAAATAGAATTTATGAAATCCATTCTCTATCATTTTATTTTATTTGTAGCCTATAACTCTGAAGATGTAGGTAGGAATAGTGTCCCTAGGCAGCAAATATTCATTTACTTAATATGTAGAACTTTATGAGCTTCTCAAATTGGTTTTGAGGACCCCTAGGATTTCTCCTAACCTGGAAGTTTTGGGTCTGACAAAGTTCAATATAACATATATTTATTGAAAATCTACTATGTACCAGATACTATGGTAGATAGTCATATAGGAGGATGAGTAAGATATGATTCCTGCCTTTGGAGAGCTTGAAGTCCAATGGAATAGGAAAATACAAATAAACAATTAAAATATAGTATAATTATAATGAATGCAGAGGACAGTGATGAAGATATAAATAATATTTCAGTATTTTTACATCCATATTTATGAGAGCTGTTGGCCTATAGTTCTTTTTTTCTAATTTCTTTGTCTGGTTTGGTATTAGGGTAATTTTGGCCTTGTAGAATAAAGAAGTGTTTTCTCCCCTTCCAAGTTTTGAAAGAGATCCTAGAGAGAATTGGTTTAACTTCTTCCTCAAATGTTTGGTAGAATTCACTAGTAAACCCATCTGAATCTGGTGTTTTCTATTTTAGAAGGTTATTAATTAATGATTCAATTTATTTAATAGAAATATGTGTATTCAGATTGTCTCTTTCCTCTTTTGTGAGTTTTAGCTGATTGTGCCTCTCAAGGAAATGGTCCATTTCATCTAGGTTATTAAATTTGATAGGAGCATAGAGTTGTTCATACTATTCCTTTATTATCCTTTTAATGTCCATGAGATCCATAGTGATGTCCCATCTTTCCTGTCTGATATTAGGAACTTATATCAACTCTCTCTTCCTCCTATTTTACCTGGGTAGAGACATCAATTTTATTGATATTTTCAAAGAATTATCTTTTGGTCTTATTGATTTTCTCTATTGATTTCCTTTTTTTTTCAATTTTACTGATTTCTGCTCTATTTTTTTCTTATTTCTTTGCTTCTGCTTACTTTGGACATAATAAGCTCTTCTTTTTCTCGTTTCCTAGGGTGAAGGCTTAGATTATTTCTTTTTTTTTCTGTTATTGATTCCCACTTTCATTCTGTGTGGACAGAGAATGGACTTTGTATGACTTCAGTCCTTTCTTACATTTACTGAGAATTGTTTTATGACCCAGAATGTGCCTTTATCTTGGTAAACATTCTGGGTACCCTTGAAAAGACTGTGTGTTCTGTTGTTACTGGGTAGAATGTTCCATAATTGCCAATTAGATAAAGTTGATTGATAGTATTGTTCAAGGGCTTTAAAGCCTTACTATCTGTGTACTTATTCTATCAAATACTGAGAGAGAGATGTTGAAATCTTCACCTACATTTGTGGATTTGTCTGTTTCTCCTGATAATCAGTTCTTCTTCATGTACTTTGAACCTTTTTATCTGGAGCATAAGCATTGATAATCCTTATATTGTCAACTCATCATCTGTCTCTGGTAAAATTCCTTCCTCTGAAATCTACTTTGTCTAATATTAATATCATTATTATAGCTTTCTTTTAATTAGTCAATTCATCTAATTTCTACCCTTTTTTCCTTGTTTCAGCAACTTAGAAGACTACTGTTTTACATAGCAAAATGCCCTTTCGTTTTTCTATTTTTTTTAAGATTTTATTTATTTATTTGACAGAGAGAGAGACACAGGGAGAGAAGAAACACAAGCAGGGGGAGTGAGAGAGGGAGAAGCAGGCCTCCTGCGGAGCAGGGAGCCCGATGTGGGGCTCGATCCCAAGACCCTGGGACCAGGACCTGAGCCCAAGGCAGACGACTGAGCCACCCAGGCGCCCCGCCCTTTTGCTTTTCTATCTCATAGAATTTTAACTTTATCGGCATAAAACTTGGTTATGTATATTGAGTAGTATGGAAATACATGACAAAATTTATACATATATGCAAAAAATGTATACTTTTTGCTTTATTCATTGCAACATTATTTACATTAAGTCCCTGGTAACTGAATGCTCTGTAAACATAAAAATACAAACTTCATATGAACAGTGTGTGACCTTGGATAAGTTACTTGACTCAGTTTTCTCTTCTGTAAAATGGGGATAGTAATAGTACCTCCCTCATACAATGGTTGTGAAGATAAATGAGCTCATACATATAAAGGACTCAGAACAGTTCTTGACACAGAATAAGCACTATAGAAATGTTTACTACCACTCCATCCTTTAACTTCTAATCAACCTGTTTCATTACATTAAAAATGGGCAGCGTAATAGTTGACAAGATATAGTTGGATCTTTCTTTTTATCTGGTCTGACAATATCTGCCTTTTAATTTTTTTAAAGATTTATTTATTTATTTCAGAGAGAGAGCATGCACATGAGCAGGGGAGGGGCAGGTAGAGAGAGAGAGAGTGAGAGAGAAAATCCCAAGCAGATTTCACACTGAGCACAGAGCCTCAAGTGGGGTTCCATCTCAGGCCCTGAGACCATGACCTGAGCCAGAGCTCAACCTACTGAACCACCCAGGCACCCAAACAATATCTGCCTTTTAATTTGTGTTAAGACCATTTAAACTTGGTAACTTTATTTTCAAATTTCTAGGGAACAAACACAAAAAGGTGACCCCAACATTAGGCTTTAAAGTAAACCATAATAAATTCCTGAAAGTAGAACCATTTAGTCAGATTTTCTGAACACAGTGTAATAAAACTAAAACTTAGTAGCAAAAGGTTACTGAAAAATTTTGAGCCATTTATAAATTTTTTAAAAATATCCCTCCTAGAGCACTGAAAGGCAAAATCAATGCAGATGTTCAGAGATGAATGACAATTAGAATACTAATTGTAATGGTTAAGAGCATGGGGCCTGGAAGTGAAGTCACTGGCCCTGGTCCAAGTTCTGACTTTGCTGCAAAATGGCTGTGATTCTGATCCAGGTGCTTGAAATAAAGATAGTAATAGCTATCTTAGAGGATTTTTTTATTATTATTAAATGAGCTGACAGCACTCTTTAAACATCACTGATTTTTTGTGTGTGTAACATTTTTCCCTGTCACAATTTAGATGTAAAAAGCTATCTTTTTACATGTCTAAAGGTACAAAAAGGTAAGCTCAAATTCTGCTGTGGGTGGAAAACTGCTGCAGCCTGATCTAGCCCACCTGTAGTCTGCTTTAGTCTCACGCGCTACTGCCTGAGGGCAGCGTTTGTGTGACTAAGTGTGCCAAGGGCCTGGACCCTTCTAGGTCAGGGAGGGTGGGGAGTCTCAGGGAGCTGGGGAGAGATGCTGGAAAATGATGGCGTGAAGAAGGGTTAGGACAGGAACCAGGAGGTGAATGGGGTCAGGAAGGAAGGAGGTGCAAGGGGACACCTCCAAAGGGTCTCAAGGCGAGAGGCCTTCCCCATCTTTGGGTGATACGTTGGAATGAGCGGGCAGATAACATCACAGTTCTTTGCCTTAGCCTACTGTGCTGGTATTTTTTTCTGTTCCACTCCTTTCCTAAATTGACTCTCTGCTCTTGCCCGGGAAGGCTGATGATCTGTATAGTGAGGGCAACAGGCTCCCTTGTCCTCAGGTTTCTGACTGTGTTCAGCAATGTGCGGAAACAGACAGGCAGAGGAAATGGTGCTCTCCTAACCACTTCACTGCGTTGGGCTTAGGGACCCTAGCAGCACCCTGTTACAGCTCACACTGCACTCTCCCTGTGGTCTCCTACATTCTCCTAGATTATTCATTTTAGGTCTTTTTTCTTATGTATGCATTCAGTGATATAGATTTCCCTTTAAGCCCCCCTTTCACTACCTCCCACAAATTTTATTAAGTTGTATTTTCATTTCCATTTAGTTAAAAGTATTTTAAAATTTCTCTTGAGATTTCTTCATGTGTTATTGAGAAGGGTGCTATTTAATGTTCAAGTTAAATTTGGAGGGTTTTCCAACTCTCTGTTACTGATTTCTAGTTTAATTCCATTGTGGTCTGAGAACATCATTGTATAATTTCTACTTTATAAACTTGTTAAGGTGTGGTTTATGACCCATAATGTGGTCTATCTTGGTAAATGTTTTATGTGAGCTTGGGAAGAATGTGTAATCTGCTATTTTTGGATGAAGTACTGTATAGATGTTAACTGTATCCAGTTGATTAATGGTGCTGTTGAGTTCAGCTATGTCCTTACCGACATATCTATCTATAAATATATATATGATCAAATATATTGTTGGTAATACTATTTTAAAAAACCTGTTATTTGTTAAATCAATTAAGAATAAGAAAAATATTTTTTTTGTTTTACTTATTCATTCTCTGATGTTTTTGCTTTCTCTTTGTAGGTCCGTTATTCTAACCTTTATCATTTTTTTCTCTCTCTCTGAAGAACTTCTTTTAACATTTCTTGCAAGGCATGTCTGCTGGCAATACATTTCTTCAATTTTTCTTTTTTGTCTGAGAAAGTGTTTCTCCTCTACTTTTGAAGGGTAATTCCTCGGAGTACAGAATTCTGTGTTTTTGTTTTCTCTTACATTTAAAACATTTCACTCCATTTCCTTCTTGTTTGCATCTTTTCTGAGAAGTTGAATGTAATTCTGGTCTTTTCTATAGGGAAGGTACTCCCCCCCCCCGGCTTTTTTCAATTTTTTTTTCTTTTCCTTGTAATTCTGAAGTTTGTATATGATATGCCCAGATGTAGGTTTTCTTTGGCAGTTAACCTTCTTGGTTTTTGCAGAGCTTCCTGGATCTGAGGCTTGATGTCTGACATTAATTTGGGGACATCCTCAGCCTTATTGCTTTATTTACTGCTTTTGTTCTTTTTCCTGTTTCTTCTCCTTCTGGTGTTCCCATTATAAGTATGTTACATCTTTTGTACGTATCTCTATTTTTGGATATTTTGAGGGTTTTTTTTTCTTTGTTGTTTTTTTTTTGTTTGTTTTTTTGGTTTTGTTTTTGGCTTTCTGTTTTAGAAGTTCCTATTACCATATCCTCAAATTCAGACATTCTTTCCTCAGTCATCCCCAAGCTGCTAATGACACCACTAAAGACATTCTTTATTTCTGTTACAATGTTTTTATGTCTAGCATTCCTTTTTAGTTCTTTTCTAGAATTTCCATCCTCCTACTTAAATTATCCATCTGTTCTTGAATGTTGTCTACTTTTCCCATTAAACCTCTTAGGATATTAATTTTTTAAGAACTCCTGGTCTGATATACCAACATTCCTGCCATATCTGGCTCTGGCTATTTTACTTGTCCAGTGTCTTCAAATTGTGTGTTTTTTCTTTTATTACGCTTTGTAAGTTTTTGTTAAGATGGACATGATGTACTAGGTAAAAGGAACTGCAGTAAATAAGCTTTTAGGTGTCAGAGGAAGGGTAATGATCTATACTTCTATGATTTGGTTTAAACTTCTAGTGAGCTTGTGATTCTAGACTATAAATGTCACCTGTACTTCTCAGTTTTTCCCCCTTTAGGTGGTCCAGAATGTCTAGAGAGATGCTGGAGTTCATACTTCCTTTCCCCATGTCAGTTAGGCTCTAGTAAAATGGTGTCTTCTCAGGGCAGGCCTTATCTAGAACAGAATACTCTGGCATGTTTCAAATGTTCTTTTGCCCCTACCCCTGCTGGATGCTTGAAGGATTGTTCTCCTATCTTCACTGTGAGTCTAGTAGATTTACTGGAGGTAAAACTCACAAAAGTGTTGGTATGACCCCAAAAACTAAACCCCTCTGGAGCTTTTAATTCTCAGACTTGTCCTCCGCAATTCATCAATTACAGTTCAAGTTTTCATACCCTGACTCTGGTTCCTATGG
Organism: Eumetopias jubatus; assembly: GCF_037043125.1. Taxonomy (NCBI): domain Eukaryota; kingdom Metazoa; phylum Chordata; class Mammalia; order Carnivora; family Otariidae; genus Eumetopias; species Eumetopias jubatus. The sequence goes on along the minus strand of NW_028274819.1, from coordinate 65,198,991 downwards.
AGATTCCTGCTCTGGTTACTTGTGATATTGAACCAACTTTTTAACCCATGAATAAATCCCATTTGACTGTGGTGAATGATTTTTTTAAATGTATTGTTGAATTCAATTTGCTAGTATTTACTGGGGATTTTTGCATCTATTTTCATCAGTGATATTGGCCTGTAGTTCTCTCTTAGTGGTATCTATATCTGGTTTTAGTATCAGGATAATGCTGGCCTCATAGAATGAATTTGGAAGTTTAACTTCCTCTTCTATTTTTTGGAGTAGTTTGAGAAGAATAGGTATTAATTCTTCTTTTGAATGTTTGGTAGAATTCGCCTATGAAAGCATACAACCCTGGACTTTGTTTGTTGGGAGTTTTTTGGTTACTGATTGAATGTCTTTACTGGTTATCTGTCTGTTCCTGTTTCGGTTTTGGTCTATGTTTCTAGGAATTTATCCATTTCTGTTAGGTTGTCCATTTTATTGGCATATTATTTGACATGATATTCTCATAATTGTCTGTATTTCTGTGGTGTTGATTATTTCTCCTTTCTCATTTGTGACTTTATTTATTTGAGTCCTCTCTCTCTCTTTCTTTAGTAAGTGTGGCTAGAGGTTTATCAATTTTATTGAGTTTTTCCAAGAACCAGTTCCTGGTTCCATTGATGTGTTCTATTATATTTTTAGTCTCTATATTATCTATTTCTATTCTAATTTTATTATTTCCCTTCTTTGACTGGTTTTAGGTTTTGTTTGTTCTTTTTCTAGCTCCTTTAGGTGTAAGGTTATGTTATTTATTTGAGATTTTTCTTGCCTTTTGAGGTAGGTCTATATTGCTAGAAGCTTCCCTCCTAGGACTACTTTTGCTGCATCCCAAAGGTTTTGGATCATTGTGTTTTCATTTTCATTTGTTTCCATGTACTTTTTAAATTTCTTCCCTTTTTTCCTAGTTGACCCATTCATTGTTTAGTAGCATGTTATTTAACATCCATGTATTTGTGGTCTTTCCCAATTTTTTTCTTGTGGTTGACTTTCATAACATTGTGCTCAGAAAAGATGCATGGTATAACTTTGATCTTTTTGAATTTCTTGAGGCTTGTTTTATGGGCTAATATTCTAGAGAATGTTCTCTGTGCCTTGAAAAGAATGTGTATTCCGTTTTAGGATGGAATGTTCTGAATATATCTGTTAAATCCATCTGTTCAGTTTATCATTCAAAACCATTGTTTCCTTATTGATTTTCTGTTTAGATGACCTGTTATTATCAGTTCGTTCCTTTATGTTTGTTATTAACTGTTTTATGTATTTAGGTGCTCCTATGTTGGGTGCATAAATATTTAAAATAATTAAATCTTCTTTTTGGGTTGGCCCCTTTATTATTATATAGTGTCCTTCTTTATCTCTTATTACAGTCTTTGTTTTAAAGTCAATTTTAGGGGCACCTGGGTGGCTCAGTCGTTAAGCGTCTGCCTTTGGCTCAGGTCATGATCCCAGGGTCCTGGGAACGAGCCCCGCATCGGGCTCCCTGCTCCGCGGGAAGCCTGCTTCTCCCTCTCCCACTCCCCCTGCTTGTGTTCCCTCTCTGGCTATCTCTGTCTCTGTCAAATAAATAAATAAAATCTTAAAAAAATAAAGTAAAATAAAATAAAAAAAATAAAGTCAATTTTATCCTCTGTAAGTATTGCTATCTGGCTTTCTTTGACATCCATTTGCATGATAACTTTCTATCTCCTCACTTTCAATCTCTAGGTGGTTTTAGGTCTAAAATGAGTCTCTTGTAGGGAGCATATAGTTGGGTGCCTTTTTTAAAAATCCATTCTTTCACACTATGTCTTTTGATTGGAGTGTTTAAATTCAAAGTAATTATTGATAGGTATGTATTTATTGCCATTTAATTACTTGTTTTGTGGTTGTTTTGAAGATTTTCTCTGATTCTGTCTTGTCTTTCTGTCTTTTATGTTTTCGCTGATTTTGCTTAATGATATATTTGGATTTTTCTCTTTTAGTTTTTGCATATTTATTAGTGGTTTTTGATATATGGTTACCATTAAGTTTATATATAACCTCTTCTGCATATAGCAATCTCTATTAAGTTGATGGTCATTTAAGTTTGAACCCATTCTTTTTTCCTCTCCTCCCCCCATTTTAGGTATATGTTATTATATTTTACATCTTTTTTTGTTGAATTCCTTGACTAATTTTTTACAGAAATATTCCTTTTTACTGCTTTTGTGTTTCCTACCTTTATACTGTCACTTTTGGTCTCTTTTTTCCACTCAGAGAGTCTCTTTTAATATTTCTTGCAGAGCTGGTTTAGTGTTCATGAGCTCTCATAACTCTAGTTTTTGTTTGGGAAACTCTTTATCCCTCCTTCTATTCTGAATGATAGCCTTGCTGGATAGGGTATTCTTGCCTGCAGATTTTTCCTATTCAGCACTCTGAATATATCATGCTTCATGCCATTCTCTGCTGGCTTGCAAAGTTTCTGTTGAAAAATCTGCGAGCCTTAAGCATCTTCCCTTGTAAATTAAGGACTTCTATTGTCTTGCTACTTTTAAGGTTTTTTATTTATCACTATATTTTGCCAATTTAAATACAATATGTCTTGGTGTGGGTCTGCTTTTGTTGATTTTGGTGAGTGTTCTCTGTGCCTTGTAGATCTGGATGTCTGTTTCCTTTTCCCAGATTAGTTTTCAGCTATTTCTTCAAATAAATTTTCTGCCTCCTTTTCTCTCTCTTCTTCTGGAACTCCTACAATATAAATGCTATTACATTTAATGGAGTCATGAGTTTGCTGTGTCTCTTCTTGTTTTGCATAATTCCTTTTTCTCTCTTTTGTTCAGCTTGATTACTTTCTATTACTCTATATTCTAGGTCACTAATTTCTTCCTCTTCTTCCATCCTACTGTTCTTTTCATCCAGCACGTTTCTCTTTGCATTTATTGTACCCTTTATCTCTGCTATGTTATTCCTTATCTCTGTGCTAAGGGTCTCACTCATGTCTTACACTCTTCTCTCAAGTCCAGTGAGTATCCTTATGATTGTTTCTTTAAATTCTCTATCAGGCATGTTACTTATATCTCTTTCACTTAGATCATTGGCCATGGCCTTGTTCTAATCTCTCATTTGGGATACCTTTCTCTGTCTCATTTTGTCTGCCTCTCCATGGCTGTTTCTCTGTGTTAAGAAAGTTAGCTTTGTCTTTTGCTCTTGGAATGTAGTGGCTTTATGAAGAAGAGGTCCTGGAGTGCCCTGCAGTGCAGTGTTCCCTGTTCGCCAGAACCTTGTACTTCGGGAGAACATCTTATGTGTATTGCTTATGCTCTTCTGTTGTGTATAAGTCACGTGTCCTTTCAGTCCTGTTGTCTGCACTGACTCTCTGTTGTGGGCTGTGCTTTCTCTCTGTGGGACCCAGGCAAGCCAACTCTGAGGGAGTGTGCCTGTGGGGGAACTTGGAAGCAGGGCGGTGGTGTTAGCAAAATTTACATTGTACCACTGGTCCTATGCCAGACCCCCAAAGCTCTGTGGCAGCCAGGCAGCCAGGGATGTGAGGCTGGGCATGGAGCATGTCAGTGGCTGGAGCTGCGTGGTTGGTATGACTCATGGTGGCAGCCATGCACCTGGCAGCTGGGCAAGGTGCACGTCTTCACCAAATTTGCCCTGAGCCCAGAACTAAGGCTGGCAGGCTTGGAGTGCGTGAGTCCCAGGAGAACTCATGGGCAGGATGCACTGCTAGCAGGTAAGGTAGCAAGCGTCTGTGCAGCCCCATCTCTTACAGGTGCCTCTGTGTTTATGATGGGAGGTGGGGGAGGAATATGGAGCCTTCCAGCTTCCTCATTTTGGGAGAAGTGCCCCAACACACTTCAAAATCGGTATGAATAAATCTTCTCCCATCTCTTCCCCCTCCTTCAGCATTGTGTGAACTGCCATTTTTATGTTGCTTCTCTGTGCAGGTTGCAGCCTCTTTAAGGTGTCAACCCAGCTATCACTCACCCTCCAGGCTCACCCAGTGCTGAGTCAGATGATGTTTCAAGCTCCAGGCTCTAAGTCCCACTGGTTTTAAAACCCATGGAATTCAGCCCCTCTGGTTTTTAAAGCCAAACCTTATTGGGATTTATCTTCCTCATGTGTGAGGCTTTATGGCTCTTCTTCATAAAGCCATGCATATCTTCCTGGTGTGAGGTCCTGGATCTCTGCCCTTTCCCTGCTCACAGCTCCTCCATCCTGCAGGCAGCCTCCCTCCACCTTTCTAACCTTCCCAGCCTTTCAGCTGCAGCTTCTTTGCTATATTTAGTTGTAGAGTTTATTCTGCCAGTTTTCAGATCACTTTCTGGTTTATTGCCTTGGATGTGTCTGATATCTAGTTGTAAATGTGGAACAGGGAGAGCTCAGCATCCTCTTTCAAGTTTTTATCTGCTAATTCCAACATCTGGGATCCCTCAGATTCAATTTATATTTACTGCTTTTTTTCTTGTGTATCGGTCATACTTTTCTTTGCATGTCATATAATTTCTTTTTCAAAATAAGCCTTATTTTGTTAAGGCTTATATGTTAAAACAACTATTGATTCTGATTTGTTCTTTCCTCTCCCCCATCTCCAATTGTTGTTTCTTTTTATTTTGGGGGGTACATTTAGTCACATATATGGGCTAGATCTGCAGAGTCTGTCTTTCCTGCATTGTTTAGCTACTATTGTCTCTTTTGAGTACCCCTCCCCTTTTTTTGTTCTTTTTGAATCCTGGTTTCCTCTGGTTGCCTCTAGATGAGCATAGTTTGCTGGTAGGCCACTTATTGGTCAGAGGTTATATTTAAGCACCTTGTGCCAGTAAGGCACAGTTGCCAATGGGTTTGCAAGTGGGTTAGGAAATGTGTTCAAATTCAAGCAGCATACAAATCTGTCTGAAATTTTATTTTTCAATAGATCTTATTATAACTCTTCTGAATAAAAAAAATAAATAAATAACTCCTCTGTATATGTGAAAGGTCTCACATCCAGCCAGTAAAGTGTAGATGACTAGGACCTTCTTCAGTCTCCACAGTGTCTGAATGACCCTGCACATGCATTCAGTGTTGCAGTCTGGCAGTGATATGTTAGAACTATCAGACCTCCCATGACTCATTCCACAGGTTCCCCTGCTAAATTTCTAGCTTGTCTAGACAGTCTGTAGCTTTCACCAACCAGTATTGCTACCTTAGGCTACTGCAGTGTTCACTTTTCCTGATATTTGCCACCCAAATCACTATTATTTTCAACACCTCTGAGCATGAGGTTTTCACACATGCTGGTCCAAATGAAATTGTCCCTTTCCAGTGGTGGCAAAGCTGCTGATTTTCATAGTTTTAGCTTTCCCTGTCCTGGTAGAACTATGGTACCCACAGAATTTGTGGTAAGGGGTGTAAGAGCAGCCCGGGGCTAGAACACCACAGATGCCAAGTGTTATTAACTGATGTTCTTGAATCTAAGTTTTTCAACTTGATATATGCCTTTAATCAGTTTCCAGAGCCCAGAAATGGTTAATTTTGGCAGTTCTGTGTTTTCAAGTTGTTCTTTGGGGAAAAGATTTGCCAAGTTCCTTATTCCACCATGCTTTGATAACAATGATGAATATAATAATAACACTTACCATGTGCCAGGCTACTGTTCCAAGTATTTGACTAATTATATTCACTTATACTAATCTACTAATTCACTCTAGGAGATTATGAATCCTGTTTTACAGATGAGGAAACTGAGGCAAATATAACTAGTAACTAGCAGAATCAAATTCAGAAAATCTAGTTCTGGAGTATGTATCTTGAGCACTGTGCTATATTACTCAGTTAATTTAAAACTTCTAAAAGCCTTACTGGAGTAAATATAAATAGTACAGTAGTCCCCCATTATCTGTACGAGTATGTTCCTAGACCCCCAGTGGATACCTGAAACCATAGATAGTACCAAACCCTATATATTCTTTTTTTCTATATATATGGATACCTATAATAAAGTTTGATTTATAAATTAAGCACAATAATGGATTAACAACAACTAATAATAAAATAGGACAATTATAATAATATTCTATGATAAAAGTTATGTGAATGTGGTCTCTCCCCCTTTCTTTCTTGAAATATCTTACTGTACTCACCCTTCTTCTTGTGATAATGTGAGATGATAGAATTCCCTTGTGATGAGTGAAGTGAGGTGAATGATGTAGGCATTGTGATGTAGGGTTAGGCTACTATTGACCTGAGTATGTGTCAGAAGGAAGATCATCTGCTTCCAGATGGTGGTTGACTCTGAATAACTGAAACCACGGGGGATGAAACCATGGATAAAGGGAGGGTACTCTATCTTATTTTATTGAGGAGGAACTGATGCTTACATCTTCTCTAAAACCACAAAGTTAATAAGTAGCCAATTTAAGATTAGCATCTATGCCTAATTGAATCTAAAGTGTGAAACTGGTAGCCAATACATTATACAATCAGGGAAAAAGATCTACATAGGTACTCTGTAAACACAGAGAAACAGCAGTAGTGCGACCTGGCCTGTGTATGTGTGTGTGCACTGTCTTTGTGTGCATGGATATGTGTAGGAGAGCTAGGAAAAGAAAGACAGGGCTTATCATGGCATTATATGGATTTTTAGAAGATTTTTGGAAGGATAAATAGGAATTATAGAGAGAAAACATGGCAAGCGAGGATAAAGAAAATGATAGTATGGTGAAAGTGTGATTTTAATTTCCTTGCATATCTTCTCCCTGCCCTACCATCTTTGATTTTTCATGCTTTCCACCTGAGATCTTCCATCTGATTAATATTTGTTTACTATTGTAAAGGTGTTCATATAACTTATTTCATTTAATGTAACTGAAGATTCATGCCAGTACCATTTGAATCTCTCTTCCTCTTCCACGAGGATAAAAAAAATAAAGACTGACCTATGGTTACTCATGAACTGTTTAGAGTTTATAATATTAGTTTCCCTATTGGCACTGTGTACAGAGATAAATTTAGTGCATCCAACCCAGAGCTCCCTGGTGTGACTAAGTATTGTCATGGCCACAACTTAGTATGCATAACCCTTTTTAAACTCTAGGAGCTATCTTAGAAGCACTGATATAGAGATAGAAACTTGAACTTTTAATTTTTTCTTTGAAAAATATATTGTTTGTACTTTTTTCCATTATAGGTTTCTATTTGGTATAAGTTAATTGAATCTAACAGTGGAAAATAGGGGTAACTCAAGTCTTCTGTAAGAATACTGAGCACACTTTATATCTATATATATGCATATATATGTTGATTTTTATAAAAATTCCTACAAACAGTAGCCATTAATCTCCCTACCTACCATCACTCTCAACCTCCATTCACACATGTGTACACGTTTCTCTTTAGAAAGATGAATAGGCAGAATTTAAATATGGCAATGGCATACCTAAGAAAAACTGTAAAACAATTGTAGTTAATATTTTTGAAGGTTCACTAGATACTTAACAGTAGACCTCTACAAAATTATATCATTCAATCTTCATACAATCCAATGAGATAAGTGCAATTACTATCCACTTTGTAAATAAGGACATCAAGTTTCAGAGAAATTAAGTAACTTACCCAGAGTTCCATAACTAGAGAATGCGAGAATCATGTTGTAAGCCCAGGCAATCTGAATCCGGGATCCTAGATCCTAACCACCATGCTCAGGTTTTTATACTATCAGGTTGAACCAGGCAAAATTTGCAGAATTGGCGTTTTGTAAGTCAAAACAGTTAAACACCAGCAGTTTCATATGATCCAGTCATAGATCATCTCTTACTTTTAAGAATAACCATTGTGTGCAGCAAAATGTAGTGGAAACAGCTCTAAATCTAGAGTCCAAAAGATCTAGATTCAAATCAAAACACAAAACATTATTAGCTGAGCAATTTTGAGCAAACACTTTGCCATCTCTGAGCTCTTTACTCATATGTAAAATTGAGTAATTGTATTATCTATCCACATGGGATTGTTATGAGGAGCAATACAAGAATGTATCTAAAGGTAGTATGTAAATGATTAATATTGTTGTTAGCATAATCTGAAAAAAGATGTGTATAAACATCTTGAAACCTTAGAATTTCCATATTTTATCAAATGGAAAGATCAGATTGTATGTGGTGGGGGAATGAAAACAGAATTAATAATTTGCTCCTTGTTAGGATCCTAACATACTTCAAGAAAGGTGAAATAAAATAAGTAGCAGAAGTCTGTTCCAGAAAGATTGATCTGACTCTTTTTGTAACAAGCAGATCAAAGCATTTTTCCAGAATCACACAACTAAAAATCTTCTTCATGTGATCTAGATGAAATAGTGGATGAATTAGCAGGGTAATGTAGCTCTATAGCTCTTTTCCAAGATTGTAAAGATAGTGATGTGCTTTTAAAATCAGATAAAAAGAGATGATATGAGCTAGCAAAGAAGATGGGGATAGTCACTCAATAAATATTTGTTGATCGATGGATTAATCTTGAAGGATGCTGAAAGGGTGACAAATTCAGATGAAAAGGGAGATAGTTTATTGTTAGCAAGATTTGGAGTGAAATGATGGGAGGGAAATTAAGGCAGTTCACTCATTTGGAAACTGACAATGGTGAAGAGGACTTTTGAAGACAGAGGGATTTGAAAGATTTCCAGCAAATAAGAATCCCTCAACCTAAGGTTCAATTGATTTTTTTCTTCAATAGCTATTTATGAAATGACTCTGTGGGCAAGTCACTATGATAGGTGCCAAAAGAGAAAAAAATCAAAAATAGTGCCTCATCTAAACAAGAGGACTGTGTGTCAGGAAAGATAAAACACAACATAAGGAGTTGGATCTTGAAGAAGACCACAAGTACAGTATGAGAGGAACTGTGCTATGTGTGATCAGGAAGAAAGACTAGAGTTTAACATGAGACTTCCCTTGATTCAAGCTCTAGATACTTCCATCCCTGCCTCCCTCCATATGGGCATTCATTCTTTAATTTTGTTCAGCAGATTTGTACTGAGCATATACTTCCCATCACTAAGTGATGAGAAGGATGAATAAAATAGTCCTTATTTCATATTATTTAAAACTTGTGTAAACTTGGAGAAATCACTTAACTTAAAAACTTAACTTTCTTAATAGTAAAATTAACATTAAAATGTTTCACTCTCAGGGTTATTTTAACTATTAGAGCAACTTACAATAGTGTCCAGCATGTAGTAGATACTTAACAGAATGTGGTGGTGGTGGTGGTGGTGGTGGTGGTAATTATTATTATTAGCATTTTGGGGGGACAATTTAGAGAATAGGGTGATAATTTCCAGGAGATTGTTAAGAAAAATCTTTTTGACTTTATGGAAGAGATAGCCTTATGTTGACAGTAATAGAAGCTTTCCATAGCCCCACATAGAATCTAGCTTCATGAGGGCAGAGGCTTTGTTCTCTTTATTATTGTATTCCTAGGACCTAACACACTAACATAGTACCTGGGAAATTCTAGTCATTCAAAATATTTTTCTAAATTAATTGGGATTTTAATAAGCAGAGATTAAAGTAAAGACATTTAGGGTGGACTATATAACATTAATAAAAAATATCAAAGAGAAGAGTTGCTTTATAGAAGCTTCAGCACAATTACTGGGCTAGAAAATGTTTTTGAAGATAAGAAGCAGGGTCTGTAGCTACAAAGGTAGATTGAGAACAGTTGGTGGATGTTCTGAAATGTTCTTTAAGGATAAAGAAAAGTTACTTAAAGCTACTTTGTACAGCATTATTACATGCCAATAACATTGCTTTTTAGAAAGGTAGCTCTTGGGGTGCCTGGGTGGCTCAACCAGTTAAGCGTCTGACTTCAGCACAGGTCATGATCTCAGGGTCCTGAAATAGAGTCCTGTGTTGGGTTCCTTGCTCAGTGGGGAGCCTGCTTCTCCTTCTGCCTCTGCTGCTCCCCCTACTTGTGCTCTCTCTCTCTCTCTCTCTCAGTCAAATAAATAAATAAAAATCTTTTTTAAAAAAGGTAGCTCTCAAAGGATATGAAAAATAGATTGATATTGAAAAAATGATCTAGGCAGAAATGTTTTTAGGAAGTTATATTGATGATATTAAGAAAATAATAGTTTAGAACTTGAAATAGGATGCTAGTTAGGTATTGATAACAAATATAAAGGACACATATGAAAAAGAGAATTCCCAGGGCTCCTGGCTCGTTCAGTAGGTAGAGCAAGGGGTTGTAAGTTCAAGTCCCACATTGAGTTTAGAGGTTAGTTAAAAATTAAATAAATAAAATCTTTAAAAAAAAGAAAAAGGAAAAGGATTTCCTTAACAGAGGAAATTATAAATATAATTAAGCATGATTAGTCCTGTCTCAGACTTACTAAGACTGAGGTGATATCAGGGCATTTACTTAGAAAATAAAAGTTGAGTGAGATTGTATAACAAAAAGGGATAGATCTTGGCAAATGCTCATATCTGGCAGGAAGAAAGGAAACAGAAAATGCAATGGACAGAGCAGTAGGGAGGAAACCAGTGAGGATATCAACTATGTGACAGAAGAAAAGAGGAATTTCAAGTGGTGGTCACTCCAGAGTGTTAAATACTGCAGGAAAGCCAGAGAAGCTGAGGCTGGGAAAAGATCATCATAATCAAATGTGGGAAAGTCTTTGTGGATCCTCTGCTTTTTGTATGTTGGTAGAAACAAGATTTCAGATTGAAGAGAGAAGTTGAAGGTGAAGAACTGGGTGAACTGATATTCTGCCTCTTACTATAGTTGTATTATATCCAAGAGAAAGAGAAAATATTCTTACTATCAGCTCACATCATTGCATTTGTAAAGTCTCATCTTATGGTTCAGCACTCACTTTGTTTATGTTGCTCTAAATCTTTTGGCATGTGTTTGAGCTCCCGATTCTCTTGGACCCTGCTTGCAGTTGACCAGGTGGTTTGTTTATGGGGATAGTGAAGTGAGGGAGAGGGGGCTTGATGGGACAAAAACCTGGTGGATCATGATGTCCTCGCAACCATTGATCAATGTGTTCTTAACAACACTTACTGCTCTCAAAGAACATGTTTTAACTTAAGTAATATTTAAAGCCCCCAAAACAAAACAGCATACATCAGGCTGGAGCCAAGTGAAAGCATTAAAATCACCTATTATTACTCCATCCAACATATGGTGCAAAGCAAGGGAGCAAAGCTGGGAAGAAATGTGCCATGTCCAGATCAGAGGCAAATCCAGTTCTGAACTTACTAAGTACTATATTCTTCCTTCTTTACAGAAGCCTTTAATCAAGACAATATTATATCTATCTATCTATCATCTATCTGTCATCTGTCTTTCTATCCATCCCATCTATCTATCTAAAGTTTCTTTTTATACATGTAAGAACCCTAAGCTATTTTCCTTGATTTTTCTGGACAGAAAAATTAGGAAAATTTATCACATTTTTACAGATGATTAATAATAATTTTTAAAAACCTGTGGTTTCTAATTAAGTGAAAAAACCGACATAGTAATTATTGATCCTAAGAACCCTTTTTTAGACCCAAAGTTGTATGTTATAAAGTCTTAGTAACAAAGGCAGAGGGAATAACAACACCAAAGGAAAATTGTTTAAGAATGGAACAGGTTATAGGATAGTGATTGATTTTTTTTTTCTATTTGGTGGATGCTATGATTTAGCAGTTCACTGAGCTCAGAAATTTAATTAAGATTAGAAGTTTTAACATGAAATCTGGGTTTGCTGGTAGATCACAAGCAGATGAATAATAGGAATAGTGGTCTTACCAAAACTAGAATATTGACTAAGAATATACATAATTATTTTTAAAGTTTATGTTTTTTAAAAGTAAGAAGTATTTACTATGATTAACTTCTTTTCAAACTGCATATTTTTAAATTAGTCTCATTATAATTGAATTATATTTTTTTTAAGATTTTACTTATTTATTTGACAGAGAGAGACATAGCAAGAGAAGGAACACAAGTAGGGGGAGTGGGAGAGGGAGAAGCAGGCTTCCTGCCGAGCAGGGAGCCTGATGCAGGACTCCATCCCAAGACCCTGGGATCATGACCTGAGCCGAAGGCAGACGCTTAAGCAGACGTTTAACGACTGAGCCACCCAGGTGCCCTAATTGAATTGTATTTTTAAAATAACCAGATCCATACCTTAGATTAAAACAGATGCTCTACAAAGGTTACAAACAGAATTTTTTTTGGTTACTGTTTAAACAATATTGACACACAAATGTGTATAACACATAAAAAGATGAATTCTAACAGCTTGTGACAAAACTGGTATTGGAATTCAAGTCTTTTGGATCCCAGAATCTAAGCTTTTTATTTCTATGTGGTAATTCCTCTTAATATGAATAGAGGGCACGATTTTAGGCAGTGGAGATAGTCTAGGAAAAGGAACATTAGTTAAAGGAAGTGATGGACAACTTAGTTGTGTGCTACAAACCTTGAGCTTTATCTAATGATGCTCTCATTCTGATTAGAGCTTCCATGTTGGTCAAATGACTCTCACTTTTTCAATACTTGATTGTTTTTCATCCATTCAGCAGAGACACTTAAAGTTAAATGTGATAAAAACATAGAGACAATGAACATCAGCCTTCTTCTGTTCTTTCTTTTAGACTGAGGTAGAGCAAAACTGCCTTATCTTTTTTCCCCTTTCTCAAAGAGACAAAGCTATTTTTTATTTCTTCCAAAAGACTCAAGAAGAGTTCAGCCTTAGGGAAGTGAGTATCAGTAGAGTAACATAATGGTCAAAACTGGGCAAGACAACGTTAAAAAGATAATATAAGAGGGAGCAGACAGAAGACTGGAAGAAAGTCCTGTGGAGGTAATATTCTGAGTGAAGGCCATGCTGACCTGATTTGGGAGGGAATGCTAAGATGATTCCTCTCCACAAGGGAGTACATCTTAGGTGGGTTCAGGAAAGAGATATTCAGGTTAAAAAAATTTTTAGTGGATTTTGTAGAAGAAAGCAAACTTATTTGCTTATTAAATTATATTTTATATTAATGGGGAAATTAGCAAATATTCAATAATTGATCATATAAGCCTTGTGAACCTTGCACATTATGAATCCACAGCTAATTAAAATAGCTCTCACTATTGAAGGGGCACCTGGGTGGCTCACTTGTTAAGCATCTGCCTTCAGCTCAGGTCATGATCCCAGGAAGCCTGCTTCTCCCTCTCCCACTCCCCCTGCTTGTGTTCCCTCTCTCACTGTCTCTCTCTCTGTCCAAAAAAATAAAAAATAAAAATAAAAATCTTTAAAAAAAATAAAATAACTCTCACTATTGAAGACCTACTATGTTCTAGGTAGTTGATAATGTGTAATCTCATTTATTGCTCCAAAAACTCCATGAAGAGAATTGTGTGGTATTATAGCTAAATATAATTTCTTTATCACTTAAGATGTGTGCCAAGTGTTTTACACAAATTATCTAATATTCACAATGACCATATTAGGGAAGTATTTGTTAGTACCCTTCTACACATGAAGAATTTAAGGTTTTGGGAGGTTAAGGAAATTGGCTACATTCGCATATCTCATAAATACTGAAACTAGGATTCAGATCTGTGTCTTTTTTTTTTTAACTCTGGAAACCATCTTACCTACTAAATATAATAGAATGTACATAGGAGGGCGCCTGGGTGGCTCAGTCGTTAAGCGTCTGCCTTCGGCTCAGGTCATGATCCCAGGGTCCTGGGATCGAGCCCCGCATCGGGCTCCCCGCTCAGCGGGAAGCCTGCTTCTCCCTCTCCCACTCCCCCCGCTTGTGTTCCCTCTCTCACTGTCTGTCTCTCTCTCTCTGTTAAAAAATAAATAAAATCTTTAAAAAAAAATAAAAAAAAATAAAAAAAAAAGAATGTACATAGGAGATTCAAGTGTAAGGAGCCGTGAAGCGTCATGATGTGTTTGCTGTAATAGACCTCCAGTAGGAAAGGGGGATGACCATTGGCAATGTAGATGAATACGAACAAGGTGTGTGTGTGTGTGTGTGTGTGTGTGTGTGTGTGTGTTATAGACTTGCTGGGGCATCTGATCATGGTTGTGACTCTGTAGAAAGGACTCCTGAGAAGGGCTGATCTCAGAGATGAGGATATCTGAGCTGGGAATCTCCAAAGGCCTAGGTCCTGTAGGAATCTCCATTTGCTGCTACAGTCTTCTCTGAGAGCATCAAATTTTACCCACCCCAAAAAAATCATATTTAGTGATTCATCAATGTTTCTATTTCCTCATGAACATGGTCACTGAGCCTCTGTGTGGTAGGCACTGTGTTATATGCTGCACTTACAGATGAAACAGAGTGACTTGGGCTTTGTCTTGTTCTGGGAGTGGCAAGAAGCCATGAAAACCAGATGCCCCAGTCTCCATGATCATCACATCCCCCTTTCAAAGTCCAACAGCAGCTTTATATGAAAAACCATAAGTCTTGTTTACTGTGTCATAATTACTTTTAATAAAGGGCAGAATTAGTACATCATATATCATATATATATATATATACACACACACACACATATATACGTATGTACATACACAATCCTTCCATATGGCAACAGTGGAGCCGTGGTTCTAGTCCACCTCTCTATTTTATGTATTTGATATCACATTTCTCTGAGGTCTTAGTATATTTGGTGACTCTTGAAGAACTGTGTGTTTATCCTCAATGCATTAAAACATGAAATAGTTCATGTATGTTATTCATGAAAGACCTCTTTTCAGAAGATAAAAATACATCTGAATTAAATTATATGATCATCTGGCCAGGTAATTAAACTAGCACTGAAGGAGAAAAAAAAGCAGTGTGATAACATTCAAAGTTCATGAAATTATAATTTTAAATACCAAGTTTGAGGGGCGCCTGGGTGGCTCAGTCATTAAGCGTCTGCCTTTGGCTCAGGTCATGATCCCAGGGTCCTGGGATTGAGCCCTGCATTGGGCTCCCTGCTCAGTGGAAAGCATGCTTCTCCCTCTCCCACTCCCCCTGCTTGTGTTCCCTCTCCCGCTGTGTCTCTCTCTGTCAAATAAATAAACAAAATCTTTAAAATAAATACATACATGCATACATACATACATACATACCAAGTTTGAATCTGAATGGGTCACTCTCTTAACTTCTGTATGATGCCAAAAAGGCTACATGCCCAGAACAGTGCAGGACAATGTGTGGCATCAATTTGCTTTTCTAGCCCCCATAGAAACCTACCAGCTGTCACCACAGAACCATTGGATTCAGGAAAATAAGTATCTAATGAAAAACAGATTTTTCAAAACTGGAAAATGACCTTTATATCTACAAAAATGTCAATCCTCTCACTTTTCTAGTCTTCAAGGTGAGAAGAGACTATCAGTGATGGTCAGTGCCAGAGTTGTAATAACTTGAACCCAATACATGTAGCTGTCTAGGCCCCAAACTATCAGGTGCATAACACATTACCTGGGTACTTAAGTATCACCCGAAATATTACTGGTCAAGAGCAACACCAACAAATGCATGTGGCAGAACTCTTTTCAGGAAGAGAATTTTTTAATTTAAAGACATATATTGGTAAACTAACTGATTGGGAATAGAGGGAGACCACCAAGGCAAGTTCAGACAACAGATTATAAGCCCCCAGAAGATGATGGGAGCCCATTCACAGCATAGTTTTTTTTTTCCTGGGGATACATAAAATTATGGATGGGGGCAAATTACTGTTTATACTTCTTGGCTCTTTACCAAGCAACCACCCCTCTAAATAAATTTGGAAAAATTATTTAAAGAATATTATATTGGTGTACTCATTTGAAAAGTCACTGAATTTTCATGAATGTCACAACCCACTCTTACGTACTTCTGATTAAAATGGAGGTATACTTAGTTATGCTTTCTATCCTTTCCCCCAGGGTTTTTGCCAAGACAGGTTGTGAGATTTCTTGAGGTCAAACAGCGATCACACTCCCCTAGTGATGATAGAATAGACGCTAGGAACTCTTAAATGACTTTCCTGAACTCCCACATTGTCTCTTGTGATACCATGTTTTAAATAGTCTCAGTTCATGGTGGAAATATTGCCTCAGCTATGCTAAAAACCTTTCATTCCTCCATAATTTCACTAAATCCTGTGGCAGTCATAGGATTCTTTTTTGAATATAGTTGAAACACAATTTTACATTTCAGATGTACAACATAATAATTCAACGATTCTCTATGTTATGCTATGCTCACCACAAGTGTAGCTACCATCTGTCACCTTACAAAGCTATTGTAATACCTTTGACTATATTCCCTGTGCTGTACATTTTATCCCTGTGATTTAGTCATTCTGTAACTGGAAGCATGTATCTCCACTCCCCTTCACCCAATTTACCCATCCTCCCTCTCCCCGCCCACTTTGCCTATCCTCCCTCCCCCCTTTTTCTCTGGCAGCCATGAGTTTGTTTTCTGTACTTATAGCTCTGATTCTTCTTTTTGTTTATTTATTCATTCGTTTTGGTTTTTAGATTTCACATGTAAGTGAAATTATATGGTATTTTTTTAAGGTAGCAAGGATTATTTTTATTGTTTAGTCACAGATTATTTAAACAGAACAGCTGGGTTAGTGAGTTGCTGAATTTTTTATCATACTCAATTAAGAAGTCTATTGTTTCTTTTTTTAATGCTATTTTTTTAAAAGCAAGGTGCCATCCCAATCCAGATGGCATCATCTATTCTTATGAAGACATCCTGGAGACTAGGGAATTAGGCAAATGACATGACTTGTTTGGGTTGAAAACTAAAGACCCATGGAGTCTGTAAGCCTCCAGTAGTTTGTCTGGCTGACCAGGGAACATTTGAATAGCAATCGGGATATGTGTCTATAGTGCACGTAGGAACTGAAGTCAGCGTACATGATGTCAGCGTACATGATCATAGATTTGTTAAGCAAAGATTCAGGGAGACCCCACGAAGGACTGTATGCCACTAAAGGACTATTGTCTTTTAAGCACTTCCTAACAGCATTTCTTTCAGCCTGAGCCTTTAGATTTTATTATCAGAGGTTTGTTTTTGTTTCTTTGAAGTTGTTTTTTTTTTCTCCCCACTTTTCAGCACTCTGATAATGTGAAGGGCTTCATTCCAGAGAAGTCACTGAAGCAAAGAAAAGCTTCACAAAGCCACACTGGGAGAATTAAAACGTATCACATGAATTCAGCCTTCCCTTTCTTCCATCAACTAAAGAAAGTTATAAAAAACAAACAAAAAATGGAATTAATATGGAGACACAAACATCCAGGGACTTTGAGTTTTGTTTTGTACTTTTACACATGAAGAACAAAAACCTCCATAAAGCCGCTAAAGCTTCCTGACATCATCAAGTCCTCTTCTATGAGTCATTAACTTGCTGAAGCCCAGAAAATCAAATTTGGTTTAAGGCTGTTTGATAATGTAGTAACACAGTAAAATGTGATTCACCAATTAGCTCATGTAATTAGAAAATCAAAAACATGCTCTAAGCGGCTGGTGGACACACATAAGTAAAGTCTGTCGTCATTCTTTGTAGCTGCTGATGATAGTTATAATTACACCTTCCATTGATGATACTGCATCCAAATTCCTTATGGAAGAAAATTCACAAGTACCTGTGTTTACAAATCAGATAAATAAATGAATACTGAGTTCAGTCCATGGTTCCTTCATTCCTCTTTTCTTTTCTTTCCTTCATCAATTATTTCTTGCCAGACTCAGTTAAGGAATAGGGTATCCAGTCCTTACCTTTGTAGAGCTCTCAGTCTGCGAGAACTATGTTTAAATTCTTCTAAGGGTTCTAGAGGGGAGGGGGGTAGGGGGATGGGTTAGCCTGGTGATGGGTATTGAGGAGGGCATGTTCTGCATGGAGCACTGGGTGTTATGAACAAACAATGAATCATGGAACACTGCACCAAAAACTAATGATGTAATATATGGTGATTAACATAACAATAAAAAAATTTAAAAATAAATAAATAAATAAATAAAATTCTTCTAAGGAAGGAAAAGTCAACTGGTTAAGACCCTACAAAGATAATGATGGTTAGAAATTCGTCTTTCTAGATGATCCCTAAATGCTAATGATGTTGTGAGACACATGTAAGAAAAAAGACACAGCCAACTCAAGAATTTTCTCGCTCGGAGATTTTTGCCTGGTTGAAAAGGACTCTGATAAGAATGGGAATTGAATATTTGTTAGGTTATTTTAAAGCCACTCTTCATCTATTCTGTATGCACATCTGTTGACATGAAGGCATATGTGATGTGTCGCCTAGCTATCTTTAAGTATTTCTCTCTGTAAGTTTATATCAATGCAAGAGTTGTTTAGATGGTTAAAGCTTTCTCACTAGGAATTTCAAACATGTCCTACTTTATTCTTTACTTGCTGCTGTTGAAGTACATGAGCATGGTTATGTTACATGGTCCAGGGCTTCCTAATAAATATAACGAGGATAATGGGGATGAATTACCTGAGCTTGAGCCAATAAAGAAAAGACATTTCTTATCTGACATAGTTATTCTGAATGCTATTTTTTGGGAAAATATGACATATAGTTGTGCTGCCTTTTCCACTGACTTTTAAGGTCGTATTTTAGTGTTTGTTCATGGAAGTTTTAAAGATATTAGGAAATTATTTCCCTTGTAACTGTAACATTACCCCTAGGTGGTTTCTTCTTTATAACATCACAATGCATATTTTGTATTGTTCCCTCTACCCCAAATATCACAAATTCTAAGGAATGCAATAAGCTTTGATTATTTTTTGCAAAATTTCACTCATATATTTTAGAACAGCTTAGATTGTATTTTATTTGGATGAAAACATACAATCACAAATATTTTTAAGAAAGTGTGGTTTATTCATAGCCAGAATGAAACTTAACCCCGAATGTTGTTAAAAACACAGCCATCTCCCCCTTAATACGTATTTAATCATTCTTTCTTTTTTTTCCTACTCACAGGTCAATGGAACAGAAATTGAATATGAATTTGAAGAAATTACATTGGAAAGGGTAAGAAAAATCCAACAATCCAAAACCTCAATCTTTCATTTGACATTCTGCATCCTAATGATTATTTTGAGAAATCACACAATTGTGTGTTATACCTTGGAAGTTTCCAACAGGACTCAAAATAAAAATATTAATGAAATGCTTACAATGGAGGGCACAGAGACAAACAGACCAAATCATGGAATATTCCATATGTAAATTGCACTGCCAAGATTTGGAGAAATGAATGAGAAAGACAGATATATTCAGTGAACTAGTATAGCACTTTTTCCTATTGTTTTCATTATTAACATTTTGCTATGCATTTTTAGATACAGTACAAAATATTTTCATTTATGTAATATTAATGCTATCTCATAACTACCATTATCATGCATTTTTTAGTTTAAAAAAAAAAACAGTGATGCATTTTAAAGCCACCCTCATGGAGAAAAAACACAGAAGTCCTGCAGATCTCTGCAAATATGTTCTTAGGGCCTTGGCGAGGCTTTGACAAATTAGCAAATTTCTGTGTAACAACCCTAATCTATAAAGGCATTTTGCAAAACAGTAAGAGAAAGGCCAAAACCACCTAGAAAAAATACGACCAAAAGGCATTAACAGGACATTCATCAAAAAAGTAAAGGCCAATGACACATGGAAACTTGTTCAACCTTATTAATAAACAAAGAAAACAATGATGTTAAATGGCTTTTGTCTGTCCAATTGGGAAAATTTAAAAGAAAGATTAATATTCACTGCCATGGAGTGGACCTAGAAATTGTTATACCTATAAAAAAACAATTTGGAAAAATGGATCAAGACCTTTAAAATGGGCACACTTTTTTGACTCAGAATTTATACTTATAAAAATGTACAAAGATATAAAGAATGTTCATATTGGTATTGTTTATAATAGTGAAGATTGAAAAAGTCAAGTGTTTAGTAATACATTATTTTATGTCCAAATAATAGAAAATTATATTAAATTATATTATAATAGTATTTTTAAGAATATTTAAATATAAGAATGGAAGGCCTAACAAGGTTATCTTGTCAAATTAAAAAAATAAATTTTATAATGGTATGTAATTACAATCCCATAAGTATCAACGTGCATAATTAGCATTCATAAGTATATACAAAAGCCTGAAAGGATCTAAATCAAAATGTTAACTCTTGTTAAGGTCTTTGGATAATGTTTAGTTTCTTCTTTTTGTACACATTTTTTTGCTAAACATTGCATAATAAACATATAATTCATTTACAATAAGAAATAAAAGTATAAGCATTTTTCTAAGCTGTTTCATTCAAGTATGAATTCAGACTCTAGACCTGCACTTAAATTTATATTTCTTTTAAGTTTACTGATTATTCACTTTCCTGAGTCAGGGAATTTTTCATTCTCAGCCTAATTTTTATTGAGCATGAGTGGTTTTAAAAGGAAATTTACATTAAAAGTTAAGTGCTTGACAGATGTGTTCTTTAAAACTTCCATTATGAACTTTGGTTAAATTTTAATGGCATGCTAAATGGAGAAAAATGAGGCTTATGGAAAATTAGCCCAAATGAAAAAAGAACACATTTCTCCTACTAAATCACTAATCTTCTCTCTAGGACTGTCTATATAATTTGCAGATTACAGTGTAAAATGAAAATGTGAGGCCCTTGTTTAAAAATTAAGAATCAAAAAAGATGTCAAGACCCAGGCATTAAGTGCCACGTGATTAGAGATCCTTCTTAAATGCAGGACCCTGTTAGACCGCACAGATCTCACACTCTTGGAGCCACCCCTTCTCTCTCCCCACACCCCCACATCTCAAACATGACACCGTTTTGTGTCATGGCTTTATAGATCAGAAAATCTAAGCTCACTTTGGTGTGAGGAAGAACATCCCGTGGGAGTGAGACAACTGTGTGTTGCCGGCTCCCTTCTGACACGCCCTTGTTTCCAGATCTGGCGTGTCATCTCACTCTTGCCCTCGGAGTCTCAGTCACACTCGGAAACTGGACACTGCCATGAACTACACCCACCCCCAAAACCCCCTGATCAAGCGTTATCCTTGTTGAACAACACCTCTTTTCTGTTCTTATAATTTATTCTAGTACCGCCCCCCTCAAAAAGTCTTCCAACTCCATTGGGACCTTGAGTCACCGATTTTACCATTTCCCTTACCAGTTTTCACCTCTCTTATGCCCATGCCTCTTCCACCCATGATACTCCGAGACTCCCTCTAAACAGGCTTTTACCATTCCTTCTTCTCCTCTCTCCCTTGCCGTGCTCCTCCAGCAAAGCCTCAGCCCTCCATGCCAGTGCCTGGGCAAATGAATGGGGCTAGAGAAGCACTCGTTCATCTCACTTTAAATTTATAGCTATTGATTTCAAGTGAAACTTCAAAACATCCTAGTAATTCTTAGACATTTCTTTAGAAAAATCACTCTCTCATTCTCTGGGACAACAGATTCACAACTTATTTGCTCTCCTCAAATCTCAAACACCCTCTCCCTCATCCTCAGTCTCCACTGTTGACCTCTCTTCCTATGTCCTTGAGAAAACCCAAGCAGTCACAGGAAGACCGCCTGACCTTCCTACCACCTGCTCTGCCAGTGTGCTCTCCCTTTTTCCAAGGGAAGAATGTTCCCTGATCCTTTACAAGGCCAGCCCTTCACTTGTGATCCTCTTGTCCCTTTAAGGACTCTGTTTCTGCAGTTGTCTCCTCTCTCTCCTGCAATATCAGTTCCTCTCTCTCTCTCTTTTTTTCCTGGATAAATTTAATGCAGACATGATGAAATATCTCTCATTAAAAAAGAAAAAAGTCCTGTAGCAATGGAGTAATATAGGAAAAAGCAAACAAAACAAAATGTCACTTGGCCCAATGTTCCCTTCCTGTTATTGTTTCAAAGTTCTAATTTCTTTACCAAAAATCTAGGAAAGTTATCTATTTTCAATAACTCCACTTTATTACTTCATTTTCTTATTTTAACCTAGTTCATTTTTTTCATCAGTAGTCCTAAAACCATCTTCATCGAAGTCTTGACAGGC
The DNA here is from genome assembly GCF_037043125.1 of Eumetopias jubatus. NCBI lineage: Eukaryota > Metazoa > Chordata > Mammalia > Carnivora > Otariidae > Eumetopias > Eumetopias jubatus. The sequence continues at coordinate 65,176,978 of NW_028274819.1, read as the reverse complement.
TCCATCTTGCTAAGTTCAAGCATCACTTCTCTGTGCTGACTTCTCAGCAGCATTTGATGCAGCTATCACTGACTCCTTCCTTCAAGATAATAATTCCTTGCCTTGCAAGACAAAATATTTCTCCCGATTATTCACCACCTCATTGACACTCTGTCTTTGTCTCCTTGCTGGCTCCTCCTCTAAATGTTGGAGCACTCCAGAAACCCAGTGCACATACCTCTTCTCAACCTCTCCTTATTCCCTTAGTGATCTCATCCAGACCCGTGATGTTATATACCAGCTATCAGCTGACAATTCCCAAATCTGAGTTATGATCTCTCCTGCATTCCAAATGTGTACAGCTAACTGTCCAGTTGGCATCTCTGCTAAATATCAAGAAGGTCTTCTCAACTGAGTATGTTCCTAACAGAATTCAAGATTTACCTGCACTCCCTACCCTTGGGGCAAAAGCTGCTCCTACCCTAATATTCCTCATCTTAGCTAATTGGTTCTATCATTTTCCTCATTATTCAAGCCCCCCCCCCAGAAAACCTTCTCTAAGAGTCTTGCCTAATTGTTCTTTTTCCCTTGGCCTCCAGAGCAAGTCCTACCCGTGCTCCCATGAAAATATATTTCAAAATCAATCAAGTATTATCACTGACCCTGCTGAATTCAAGCCCAAACTAATATCATGCTCATGCCTGGACCACTGTAGTCGTTCCCACTTTTGCCCACTCCTCAAAGTAGCCAGAGTAATCTTTTTCAAAATATAAACCAGATTATACCACTTTTATTCTTAAAACCCTCCAAGGGGTGATAATTATACTCATTAGCATCACCTACAAGACCTTATACAATCTGACCCCTCCTTCTCTCTATGACATTATGCCCTCACCACCAACTCCTATAACATTTCACACATACTTTCTTGTCGTTCCTCCAAAAAGCCAGGCTTTCCCTACCTTAAAATCTTTATATTTGTTATTCTATCTTCCTGCTGGAATCTCCCCTTGGATCTTTACCTGGCTTGCTCTTTCCATCATTTAAATATCTGTTCAAATGTCTCAGAAAAGTCTCCCTTGTGCACACCATTTAAATTAGTACCAGCATGGGGGGTGAGGGGATGGGTTAGCCTGGTGATGGGTATTAAAGAGGGCACGTTCTGCGTGGAGCACTGGGTGTTATGCACAAACAATGAATCATGGCACACTACATCAAAAACTAATGATGTAATGTATGGTGATTAACATAACAATAAAAAATTAAAAAATAAATAAATAAATTAGTACCAGCATCCCCATTACACTTTTTTCCACTTTCATAGCTTTATGAGTTTTTTTAATTTCACTTAACAATATCTGAAATTTATATTATTAATTTATTTATTGCCCATTTTGTTAATATCTATCTCCCTCCCTAAATATATGGTATATATAAATATATAGTCACTTCTGTATCCAATTTGCCTAGAACATTGTCTGGAATATAGTATATACTCAGTGAATATTTGCTGTATGAATGGATTATGCCAGTGCTCTACCACTGTAAGTGCAGTGAAGTAGAGACACATGGCCTGCATTTGAATCTTCGTTCTATCACTTACTGACTGAGTTAGTTTGAGCTGAATACTTAACCTTTCTGTGCGTCAGTTTCCACATCTGAAAATGAGGCTAAAGTATCTATAATTATCTCCTACGGTCTTTGTGATGATTAAATGAGTTAATATAAAGGTTTAGGGCAGCATGCATAGTTGTTATTCTTCACTTTTCCTTTGTGCTAACATAGTAGTTCTCACAAGTGTTATTTATTAGGATCATGAAGAAAGCTTATTAAAAACATAGCCTCGGGTGCCTGGGTGGCTCCCAGATGGTTGAGCGTCTGCCCTCGGCTCAGGTCATGATCCCAGGATCCTGGGATCAAGTCCCACGTAGGGCTCCCTGCTCGGCAGGGAGCCTCCTTCTCCCTCTGCCTCTCTCTCTCTCTGTCTCTTATGAATAAATAAATAAAATCTTTAAAAAAATAAAATAAATACATAAATAAAATAAAAACATAGCCTTCCAGTCTCAGTGATCTAACTGGTCTAACTGATCTAACACTAACTTTGTTCAGTGTCAGACACCAATGATGAAGAGGTTAGGGTTCTTGTTATATGCTCTTACAGCTTCTACTTTTTCTACATTTAATCTCTATAACATTTAATTTAGTAATGAACTAATCACATTTAATAACACCCCTATGAAGTGGATATTGCCAACTCCATTTTACATATTAGGACACTGAGGCTCAGAAATTAAATAACTTGTCAAAAGTCATAATGTTAGTAAAGGATGGAGCTAGGATTGAGCCCCATGCCAAACAGATAACCAGAACCTAAACTCATTGCCACTGAGTTAGATTGTCCTCAAAATTAAGTTCAAATGTCATTTCGTCCAAGAATCTTTTCTTGATTTTCCCCCTTGGCAAGGTCCCTTTTATAAATTAACCCAAGCAGAGAACTTCTCACACTAAATGATGACTAAAATACGTCTTTTCCACTGACCTATGAATTCCTTGACAGGAGGAATTTTATTATAATGTCCTTTATATTACCATGACAGAAAAAGAGAGAAAGGAATTGAACAATTTCAGGACAAGTTGATGAGTCCTCCTGTACAGCAGCATCATTCAGTGCATTGGCCACTTGCCACACATAGTGAATTCCACACGTGTCTAACGTACATTTGTCAGGCACAGTCCTTGTTCCATAGAATTTTATAGCCTGGTAGAGAACACAGAGAAGTCAATAGGTGAAAACCATGAATAACAGAGTGCTGTGGATACCTGGTGCAGAATAGGGTATTTCCCCGAGGCTTTATACCTGAGCTGGCTTAGGAAAGATGAGAGGAGGCAAGCCATAGAAAAGGGAGTGGAAGAAGGCCTCTCAGACAGGGAGCAGCACAGCAGATACAAATGTTCAAGGACCCATGGAAAAGTAACATGCTTAAGGAACTTCAAGTCCAGAATGACTGCACCTCAAGCTGAGGTAAGGCTCAGAGGGAGAGGCCAGTCTAGATCTAGTGTTGGAGAAGGTTGAGAACATAGATGCCTTAGGTAACCTACAGAGGATTTTAAATTTTATCCCAAAGGCAATGGAGAACCTTTGAATAATTTTAAACAGAAAAGTAACATAATTGTGGCACCTGGGTGGCTCAGTCGGTTAAGCTGTGACTCTTGATTTCGGCTCAGGTCATGATCTCAGGGTTGTGAGATGGAGCAGTGGGTGGGGAGCTACACACTCAGCAGGGAGTCTGCTTCTCTCTCTCCCTCCCTCTGCCCCCCGGCCCACCCCCCCCCCCCAGCTCACACTCTCTCTCTCTCAAATAAATAAATCTTAAAAAAAAAAGGTAACATAAACATATTTGTTTTAAAAAGTTACTTTGGCTGTGATATTGGGTATACGTTTCATAGGATTCAGGAGATAATGCAGGTATGCCATTTAAGACACAATTTAGTGGCTAAATTCTGCCAATGGTGATAAAGAAGGAGATGATTCAAAATATGTTAAGAATGTTAGAAGAACAGATTCAAATGTTTTGTAAGATGAGAAAATGCCAGAAAGAGCAGAAAAATCAAAGTTACCTAGATTATAATTCAACAAATTCCTTTCATTAGCATGGTCTGGGTCTCTCAGCAAAGGCCACCTATGATATTTCAAATCTTTCTGTCACCATGGGCTCTGATGACATTAACAAAGGTAGCTGAGTATAAAGTCTATGCCTCTGAGTTATTTATCCATTATTCATGCATGAAGTTAATAGGTTATATACCCCCAGTATGACTTATATCAAGAGAAGCTAGTTTACCCAGCATGGATAATAGATTCATCATGGCTTTATAACCCTAACCATCATGCATGACTGCAATTTAGCAGAGATATTGAAGTGACTATATGACTATGTGTCACCTCCTCTGACCCCTGCCCCTGGCCTCCCCCCCCCCAAAAAAATTGGAGTACTTTCCTGACTGCTGCAGAATGTATGATCATGTGATACTACTTGAATGTTCTGTCTGATGAGTCAGGGATATTCTTTTGCAGTTAAAAAACAAAACAAACAAACAAAAAAACTTCAAAGATCTGAGCTATCTTCCCAAATATAAGCAATTGGTAGGGCACAGGGAAGTGACTGATTTATTGCACCCTCCAAATTCCTATAGATGGACCAAGTCTTGGGTATAAGCTGGATAACATGGGGATTTTGAAAACAGTATTTGTGAACTGCCAGGTAAGAGGTGACCCATTAAAGTTGTCTGATGAACTCATCAGATTCATCCAGGTATCAGATTAATTGGAAAATCACTGGATGTCTTAATGACTTAGGCCAAATGTGTTTATCTCAAATTCAAATGGAATTAAAGGTCTATTACTTCAAATAATGTAGAAGCTTTGGGCTTCCAAATTCCTGATTTTTTTTTTTTCTGGGTGTCCTCAGCTATCTTCAGTTTAATTGTAACAGAAATAAAAAGCCAGAGTCCCAGTGATATCTGATGGGGTTTCAGTTTTTATATAGTCAGGTATAGTACAGTCTTATTCTAGTCTAATTAAGTAATTTTTAATAATTGGTACACTTCTTAAATTAATCCCAAATTTTATGTATGTTCAATTATCAGTGTATATTTTAAGCAAATGTGTCTATTTGTATGTGCATAGAAACCACTTAAACATAAGTGTGTATTTTAGATATAAATAAAAATATTTACTTAATATGTATGAACTTAGATCTGACTTTAGTTGGCGTGATGGAAAGTATCACAAGATTTGTGGAACAAGAGTAAGTTTATATAGGTAGTGGAAAGAAACATAGTCTTTGAACTCAGACCTTATTTTAAATCCAGGATCAGCCACTTTCTGTGTGACCTTGAGCAAGTAACCTAACGTGCTGGAGCCTCATTAGTTTTCTCCTCAATGAATGAGAAACTAATATCTATCATATAGCATTGTTGTGAAAAGTAGTAATAATATATGTATAATGCATAAAAGAGTTTATGGAACATCACAAATATTCAATATTATTAGCTACTATAAAGTGTGTACACACACATACACACTTATGGAGGCCTCATTTTTTTTTAAGATGTCACTGCTTAAGACTATGATTCTGAGGCTGGGTCAAGGGGCCACTGCATGCTTCCTCTTTCCCCTGTGTGTGTGTGTGACTAAATTTGTGGTAAATGATAAGCTTCTTAAGCGATCCTCCAAATGTTCATATAACCAATTATCAGTAGAGTCTGCTCTTGAGTTTGCAGACATAGCTTCCTGCAGAATAACACAGTGCTATTTGTAGCTCTCTCCTTTGTTAAGCTAACAAGAATTTAGTTCCAAGCTAGACACGTAGTTGCAGTGTATTCTTTTGTCTTCGATAGCTTCAGGCTATGACATTTGCTTCACATGCCCCAAGAGGTCCATAAAGTCTTATATTCTAACAACCCCCCACTTCCAGTCTCTACATATGATACAGTGAGCGGCTATTGTGTCAGAGGGAACTGGCAGAAGGAACATCCCCCTTTCGGGGAACGGCTCCTCTCCCCATTCTAACCATGGTGTTCTGGGGACAACTGCTGGTCGTGGCACCATCACACAGGGGATTGGTCTAGAGCTGCTAATTGGAATTACCCAGTGAGACAGTAAAAAATCACAGACCTGTACCTCTGAAACAAATAATGCATTATATGTTAAAAAAAAAAAGTAGGAAGGGAAAAATGAGGGGGTGGGGAATAGGAGAGGGAGATGAACCATGAGAGACTATGGACTCTGAAAAACAAACCGAGGGTTCTAGAGGGGAGGGGGAGGGGGGATGGGTTAGCCTGGTGATGGGTATTAAAGAGGGCACATTGTGCGTGGAGCACTGGGTGTTATACGCAAACAATGAATCATGAAACACTACATCAAAAACCAATGATGTAATGTATGGGGATTAACATAACATAATAAAATAAAATTAAAAACAAAATAAAAACACTACATCAAAAATTAATGATGTAATGTATGGTGATTAACATAACATCATAAAATTTAAAAAAATTAAAACAATTAAATAAAATAAGAAAAAAAAATAATAATACTGATGCCCGAGCCTGGTCCTAGACCAAATGGGGAAGAACCTCAAGAGGGTGGAGCATGGGAAATCCTTATTTTTGAAAACATTCTTAGTGATTTAATGCACAGTTTAGGGGTTGACACCTGAGCCAAACTGAACCAATAAACGTGCTCCTGAGGACTTTTCCCACTAGAGTGTGGGGGATAGAGCAGTGCAGCATAGGATCATGTAGCAAAGCTGGGAGATAGGAGGCAGAGGAGCCCTGTGGGTCTCCTGCTGTGTGGGGTCAGCCCATCTGAGAAAAGGAGCCTTCCTGCTGAGAAAGCCAGAGACAGAAAATGAGAAAGGGTGGAAGGGAGGGAGGGAGGGTGAGAGAGAGAGAGGAAGAGGGAGAAGGGAAAAAAGAGGAGAGAGAGAGAGAGAGAATTGGAAGCATCCAGTTCCCCTATTAGGTCTGTCGTAAAGGCAACCAGACACCACTCCCTATCCAATGGCTACCTGAGTCTTCCCTTAAATTCTTCTTAGCCAAACTAATTTAAATCAGGCACCCACAACTTGCCAACATGTGCACTTAAGCAAATGTATCTTGGTGTTGTAGCATCTCTCTCACTGTGCTGAAGTTCCGAGTAGGTCCTAGGTTATAGCTAGGTCCGTGCTCTAGCCTGTTCTCAAAATAAATGTTGCCTTGCTTAGATTCTTTACCTTTTCTAAATTCTAGTCCTGTCTCTCACCACTAAGGTAAGATCATAAAGCAAAGCTCTCCAGTAGAAGAGTGTTGGCAGGTTGCAGTAAACCTTAATACCCCAAAGCTTACCCATACCATTTCCTTTAAAGTAACCCATTACTGTGTTCCAACTCCCAGAAATAAAAGAGCAATAAAAAAAAAAAGTGGCAGGTAAAGAGAATGGCTGGTCACAGGTCAATGAATTGAGGTCTCTACTGTCTAGAAACATTTCTGATTTGGGAACCAGCAAGCTTTGTACACGGGGAAAGTGGTCTGCAGCATGAACTATTGGACTCAGCTGTCAGAAAAAAAAGAATGACTGCTAGAAATATAGTTTACAGACATTTGAGGGGTCATTAATCTAACTTTTCTTTAAATGTAAGCACCAAAGTCTCAGGATTTCGGAGCTCCTGGTAAACATACCTCAAAGGGCTGATTTAGACGAATCAGCACAAAGTACATCTAGCTGAAATTCAGCTGCTGACTCCAACCATCTCCATTTTTCTTCATAAGCTCCCAACTAAGTTATCTCCCTTCTTTCACCTCACAAACCCTCTGTTAACAGAGTATTAACAAGTGCTCCCTTCTGGTTCATTAGTCTGGCCTCAGTGCCCTCACGTCATCTAAAGTGGCCGGTGTATTTTCTTCTGTGAACCACTTGTTAGGCTATCTTTCTTTGACACTGATTATTACACGCACATTTAATGCTAGTGTAGTGGAACTTCTAAACCTACCATCTTTTAAACAAAACCCACACTGGGAAGACTTACACAGAAATGATAAAACTCTATCATTCCCGAGTTGAATTTTCTAAGCAGAGCAGATCTGTTTCTGTGGCTTGTACCAACAAGATATGGATGGTTAAGAAAGTTTGGCAAAGAGAACTCTCACTGTTCAGGATTATGATGAGGGTCCTGGAAAGCAAAGACCCAAGGGGCACCAATACAAGCCACCAGAAATCACACATGGGTCACTAAATACTAGATCTTGGAAATGGTAAAAGTGGGGTATTTTGCTACTTGTAACTGAACAAATTCTAACTGATGTAGCAAGGGCAGGAGCAAATGCAGTCTCAGTAGCCCAACTGTCAGGCTAGCAAACAAATGTAACCTCAGTCCTCAGTGCTTCTCTTGGAGCCACTTCAACCATCTCCGGAATGATCCCACGGTTCTATGTCCTTACACAGTGACAGACAACTGTACATCCGTTAGTCATGTTTCCCTACAAGTGACTGCCACGACATCCACAGTCCCTCTCTGAGATGTCCCCTCCAGTCGGTCACGTTTCTACTGTACCTTTCCAGTGTTGGTTGGACATTTGTTGGTTATTTATCCATTTCATTCTTTTTACCTTTCTCACTTTGCTAACTGTACCCAGATTTTAGTTCAGATATCTACCTTGGCCACAATAGCCCACGTGATTTGATGGAAGCTAAGGTGACTCTTAACTCCAAGGGTAGTTTCTGATTTAGGCCAGTTAGCACATCCTACTGCCCTGGCCTCCATCAGGTGGTGGATATGCAACCCAAACAAGTACAACCAGAATTTCACGACTTTTACTCAGAATTCTGAGACAGAAACCACCCTCTTCCATGGGCATGGAAGTGAGGAACTCTATAGCTCAGATAGTAGTATGGAGCCATTTATGGCTATAAGAAGATTCCAGCTTTAGAATGAAGAAGCATTTTAGATGGCAGAGTAGATAAATGGGCTAAAGATCAGTCTTGGCAACATCTTGAGACCATGACTCAAACCACTTTTGGAGCACCCCTTCTGATCAACTTTCTCTCTCTTTACGTTCCCTTACAATGAAAACCTGCTTTAATGGGGAGAAAAGAAAAGGAAAAATACAAGAGAAGAAACAAAAATACTAGTAATATCTCAAAATAGAGATGCATAGTAGAAAAACTGAAAGTTATTTCAAGAATTTAAGAAATAGAACTGGTGGGTTTAAAAATATATATTTTATCCACTTAGCTTAATGAGCTTGAGCATTTTTAAACTTTCAAATGATCTATCCTTTTGAGAAATGGAATGCATGTGTTATGAAAATATTCATAGGTATCGACACTTCTATGGCATATTATCTAGTTTTATTTATTTTTTGTTTTTTTAAAGATTTTATTTATTTATTTTAGAAAGAGCTAGAAAGAGAGAAAGAGAGAGGGAGAGAACGAGTGCATGAGTGGGGGGAAGGGGCAGAGGCAGAGGGAGAAACAGACTTCCCCCCACCGCACCCCCAAGCAAGGAACCTGATGCGGGACTCAACCCCAGGACCCTGAGATCATGACCTGAGCCAAAGGCAGACGGTTAATGGACTGAGCCACCCAGGTGCCCACGTATTATCGTTTTAAAGTTTACAATGTTCCGTCTATATAGACTCTGCCTAAGTTAAACAAGACATATTTAGTCACTAAGAAGAATGTTGCCTTGGATTTAATTCAGGATCACCAATCAGTCTTTACTGATCCTAAAATTGCTCTTCACTCCCTTACCATTTTTGCCTGAGAAGCTCCTCCTGAAAACCCAGCTCGTGAATTACCTTATCTGAACAGCTTTGTCAAATTCTCTCAGTTATAGTTAGCTAATTTGTCCTCTTTATCACCTCAGGACTTTCTCATTGTCATCTATGTTCATACGGTATCTACCTTCTACATAACAAGGTCCTCAAAGGCTAAAATGTTTCTCAGTTTAATCCTTTTTATTTGGAATTTTACATCTGGCTGTTTTTAATCCCCAGAAGAATTTAGTAGCTCACTAGTTGAATCACTGGAAGAATTATTTAGTCTTCTGACAAAAGTATAGGATAGCATAATATGCGCTAAGCGAAATAAGTCAATCAGAGAAAGACAATTATCATATGATCTCACTGATATGTGGAATTTGAGAAACAAGGCAGAGGATCATAGGGGAAGGTGGGGGGGAAATGAAACAAGATGAAACCAGAGAGGGAGACAAACCATAAGAGACTCTTAACCTCAGGAAACAAACTGAGGGATGCTGGAGTGGAGTGGGGAGAGGGATGGGGTGGCTGGTGATGGACACTGGGGAGGGTATGTGCTATGGTGAGCGCTGTGAATTGTGTTAAGACTGATGAATCACAGACCTGTACCCCTGACACAAACAATACATTATATGTTAATAAAAAAAATTAAATAAACCTTCAAAATAAAAAAAGTACAGGATAAGGATACTTTTATACTGTGTATATGTATATACATATATACACACAAACACATATGTGTATAAATTTTACATACATCTTATATTATACATTATACACTTTATAATATACATATGCATATATTTCTTTCATGTATTTATGTGTTTATGTGTGTCTGTAGATAGATAGATAGTATCTCTCCTTTGTAAGCTGGGGCCAATGCTCAGTGCTCTTTCTAGTGCTGGTAGTAGTAGCTGCTGCAACAATAAATATATCAATCTCTATCACCTATTAAAATTTGAACCTTATATGCTAATCTCTTATATGCTAATCTATGGTGGTTATGTCATATCTTAACAATTAGGTCATCACATAAATTGTAGAGCTTCCATTTTACAATAAGCAGATGGTAGTTCAAGGAAGTTAAGACATTTGTCCATGGTCACAAAACTAGCACATGGCAGAGGTGTTGATATTTCTTCAGTGACTGTGTGGTACCACCGCATAGCATGAAAAATATGGAAGGCTTTTCAGAGTAAAACATTTACTCTTTGACCAGCAGTAATATATTCAGACTGCCTTTAAGGCTTATACATTTATCAAAAGGAAACATTCAGCCAGAGGCACAATATCTTAGGTTAGCTCTGAAAGGCTGAAAGCAGCTTCAAGAGAAAGACAAAAACAAAACAAAAGACGACGTCAGTGAATAGAGATGCATTTATTTTTCTTTGGGATTATATCTTAATATTTGAGAAATAAGCCAGGCTCATCTCTCTACCCACCCCCGGCATCTGCTTAAACTGCTCAAAGTTCAGTAATGTAACCCAATTCTGGGGAAAAACAACAACAAAAATGACTTCGCATCTTGCATATTTAGCATTGTTCTAATTCAAAAAAAGGAACTCTGGTTCAAGCAGTGCTCCAATTGTGTTTTTGAAATGTTCCTCAGGAAAACATACCCATGTTTTCTGCAGTGAAAATTGGTGAGATTGTTAGTTCCACTATCTAGGTAGTGTTATTGCTTCATCACTTGATATAGTGTATATATTTTAATGTGTTCAATGCATATATTATGATATCATGAATATGTTATATCATATTTTAATATCACTTCCTTATTTTCAAACAATTTTCCAGAGATTTCATCCTTCAAACTACTCTGTGAAATGGAAAACATGACACTCCTTATTTTGCAAATGAGGAAACAAAGGCTCAGAAAGTGTTTTCATGGATTCCTCAAGGTCACTCAGTACAGAGCAAAGGCCAGTCTGAAATTCACATCTCTAACTTCCAGCCTCGCTCCTTTTCCTCTATCTCTTGCTTTTTTTATTTTTGGTTTTGTTTTAATATCAAATCCAAATAATCACGTTTTTCTTCAGGTAAAACGACCTCAAAATATTAAAATGTGGTCATTGATTTCTCAAACAAAGCTGAAATCAAAATAAAACTTTCTCTCATACCAAATTAGATTTTAAATCACCCCAAATTATTTAAACTTGCTTTTTTCTAAAGCAACTATCATACACCTTTAGGCTCTTGAGAAGCATTTCCACATACCAAGTTTTTGTCTTGCACCACCAGTAGAAAGGAACCCTTCAGACTTCTAAATTTTGAACATTACTCTAGGAAAGACATTTCTTACATCAATTTAAATTATTTTCCAGTAATTCCTACCAAACTATTTCTACCAGTAGAGCAATGTATTCCAAGTGTGGATTTTATGGCCATTTAGCCTGAGATCAAACTGTGGCTTTAACAACAATTTAGTGAGTTTGAGCAAGTCCCTTAATCCATCTGTGCCTCCCTATGCTCATTGGTAAACTAGGGTTGACAATAATTCCAGCCTCCTAAGGTTATTATGCGGACTACATGCATTCATATTAAAATAAAGTACTTGAAACAGTGCCTGTCCCTAATGCTATACAGGAGTTAGTCATTATTATTACTGGCCTACTTGTTCTTCATGTGATGGGCCTCAAATGATTTCAAAAAGAAATCAAAGTTCACTCTCTCCCTTGAGACTTTTCTCCTGCAGAATTATCCCTACTCCCCTATTCCTTTAATTATTCCTCACACGGTTCCCTTCTTTTGGCAGTGCTCCTAATGATGATTACTTTTTCTGCTAAAATGTTGTCTCATTCTATAGCTATGCGTCGACTGCCCACTGCGGCACCAGAATCCATGCTCTGTTCACTCCACATTAATTGGTCACCTCTTCTGTGACCGCTGTATTAGATATTGTCAATAGGTAGTGAATGAGACAGATTTTGCCTTCAGAGAGCTTAGTATTAGTATTATTAGTATTAGTATTAATTACTATTAGTATTAGTAGGAAAGACAGACATCCTGAATAAGTCATTACTTTGGGGAGATCTATGATCATAGAGTATCAAGCAGGCTTGTCATCTTCTTGTTCAGTGTGAATATTCCATGACATAAACCTGGAAAGGAAAAGAAAAAAGAAAAAGGCTCTCATACTCACTTTGCTGTGGTAAAATGAAAACCTGGGGTTTTACATTGACCAGTTATTGAACTGAATGTTTCTCAGTCTGTGGTATGTTTCTCTGTGTCTGTATTTAATGATAAAATATGCAGGTGACAAAATATTTTGTGAGGGCCATTTATTATTGCTTCAAAATTAAACTCATGTCAGTGTTATTTAACTACCTTCTCTTCCAGCATGTTACTGTAGGGACAGGCTATCTTTAGCCTGGGCTGTTTTGACAGAAACTATGATACATGCTTTTCTGAGTGTTCTACCATGTTTGGCAATGCCTACAAGGATGTTCTTAGGTTAACTGACCAAATCCTTTGCCAGCACTTGAGAATGCAGTTGAAATGCAGTATTCTGCTCTCCCTGGGCAACCTATGCATCACTCAGACCTGTCTGTTCTGAATAAGAAGGGGATTTTTTTTTTCAAATATATGGGAAAATATTAAGGGCATCTGAACTTTGTGATGAAATTCATTAACTGCATTACCTTATGTAGTCCTCCTTGCTACAACTCTCTGAAGTAAGCATCATACTGTCTCGCAAACTGAGGCACTGAGTGATAAATTGATGTGCCCAACATCACACAGCTAGAAGGGGATGGAGCAGACATCTGAAGTGAGACTAGTTCATATCTAAAATTTCACAAAGAACCCCTTGCTCTATAGTTTCAGTATCTCTCTTTCCACTCATTGTCGAGGCTGAGTGTGTTATTTCACATAGCATGGGGATTTTCCTTTTGGAAAGCTTGGCATTTGAACAGCTGATGTGAGGATTCTAGCCTCTGGTTCCCAAAGGGATGTTTCTTAACTTGAACATAGAGTCTACATTTGTGCTCAGTGGGGAAGGAAGAGTAATGACATTAAATAAAGGCAACATTGACTGTGAAATCAGTTACCTTTTAAATCTCAGCGTTATTGAATTAATGAATTAGTCTTAGAAGGCTGTGTATCATTCTTGGAATCCTGAGAAAGGAAATTGAATATTAACCCAGTTCACATCCATAATGCACAATTTATAGCCACATGCAGACTAAAACATATGGTGGAAACATTCTTTCATTCTTTCAGATTATTTTATGTTGAGTGTCCCACATACAGCAGGTCTTTAAACTGACTTGTTGTATATGATCAAAATAATAAAACATCTGTTGATAATAACCTTGAGAACAAATTGGTGCTGCCCAAACTTGCTTGAGCTGTAAAATGTCTATCGTAATAATGACTACAAGATGCAGAGACAGTATTTTAAACACACACACACACACACACACACACACACACACACACACACAATTTGGTCATGTCACCTCCAAAATTATGTCCCCCAATATTGCTGAAACCTCATTCACAGAAAACTCAGGTTCACTGTGAATACGTGGGGCTATTTTTTTAATGGTTAGAATGGTTGTGCATTCTTAAAAAGTCTACAGAAGGAGATTAAATAACCATAGTTAGGCAGTTTCATATGAAGCATGTCAAAGCTGCATAGTTTTGAAATCTCAGAAGAAAGTTGAGCTGTCTGAGCATTTATAAACCACCAGTGAATTGCCAGGCCCCAAACCACCACAGAATTTCCTGCTGTCTGGTAAGTTGCCACAGCCTACACGATTGCAGCCAAAAACATACCCGGTACTGGAAAATCTGTGATTCTCATCACAGTCCCTGCCTTGCATGCTCTGGGACCACAGTCTGGTTAGAAGTAGCCCATGGAATATTTTGTAGTGTTTTTATTTCTCCTTCCTTCAGTTCTGCCATTGGCATGAGCTTCCCTTGGACAGACCAAAATCCTTAGTAGAAATTCCAAAAGAAAAATTCAGTGAAACATTTCCACCTCCTGCTTTGGATAAGTGTAGTAAACGCATTAGAACTTTTAGCTCCCAGAAACTTGGAGTCTACTCTTTTATTGGCCCTGAGTGGAAGCACACTAAGTTTGAATGAGTGCTGGTACCCCCTTTCCTTGCCACATAGAGCCATCCAGAGACTTTGCCTTGACTATAAACACAAATTAACTTTTATCCAACTGTGAAGTTCCTGACCCAGTATTTCCTACTATATGTTGGCTGAAAATTTCAGTTCTAGCCAGTTGTCTCTGGTTCATTATTTTGCCTCATAAGCTCACTGTGAATATATTGCTAGTTGTGCTTCCTAAGACTGTAAACCACTTCCTTCACTTCTTTAGAAAATGGTCCACTAAATGAACAGAAGAGTTTATAATATGCCATTTCCTTTAAACACAGATGTCATGATATAGTAACAATAGTTCCTAAGTACTTGAAATGTACTGCTGAGGCCTCCATTATTTTATTTAAGCTCTACAACAAACAACCAATTAGCTTTTCTTAGCCTCATTGGGAAGATAGGAAAACTGAATACGGTAGTGTTTAAGTAACTTAAAATCACATTTCTATTAAACAGTGGGACCAGAATTCAGTTCCAACTATTTTGATTACATCTGTCCAAGTCCTTACTGTTTCTTACTATAAACTTATATGGTAGATGTGATTCAAACTCTATACAGATGAAGAAACTGAGGCTAGAGAGTTAAGTCACTTACCCACTATATAAAGTTTATGTGAAAAGGCCAGGGAGAGAGAAAAATGATGCCACTGTGTATTTCTAGAGCATGCTTCCTTCTCTGATATTCTCACCTTGGCATCCCCATCAGTTTAATCAGAAAGCAGCCCTTACTATTCTTACCTAATCAATCACTGAGTCAATTCCACTTCTCTAATCCCTCTCAAACCCACCTGTTTTTCTCCAGACACACTGCCTACTGCAGGATGCCATCACTTCTCACCAGGATTATTGCAGCCTCCTAACTAGTCATTATGTACCAGTCTTAAGTCCCCTTCAGTGCATTACTCACACTGGGGCCACTGCGATCTTCCTTAAGATAAATCAGGACTGTGATGTTCATTAGTCCTCATTGACTTTTAGGGAAAATCCAACCTCCTTGGCTCAACACCCAAGGTCTTTTATGTTCTATCTCTCTCTTAAGCCTCCAGCTTATCCCTTACTATTCCCTTCTTGCATCTGGACTCCAGCCACATGGCATGACTTAGAATTTCCCAAACTCACAGGATTCTTTTTCTCCCCTCCTCTTTTTCTGTGAGTGCACTTCTCCATGCCCCATTCCCTTTCCCAACTAATGCCTCCCCAAACTGAATGTAAGCTTAGGCATTCTCTCCTTCTGGGAGCCTTCTCTGGCACACCCCTTAGCTCTTGAGTGCCTTTCTCCTCTATCGATCGGCCATTTGAAAGTCCTCTGTCAAGAACACTATGGGCCCTTTTCCAGAACTTAGGAGTTGAACTCCCTTGGTAGCTGCTCAAAATAATAATAACAATCGCAATGTTCTTGTCCTTCAAAAAAGAGTACATATATTGAATTAGAGAGAAAACAAATAGGGTGGCCTAGTTGCCTCCTCTGCCACAATTGTGCAGCCATTCACAGGGCAAATTTTCCATCCTACCAGAATCCACCTAGAGATGGACAAATAAAAATCTTTACCCTTGGTGAGCTTGTATTCTAGGGGAGGAAACCTCAAATAAACTAAATATGTAAAATGAATAGTATATTAGATGGTGCTAAGTGCTATGGAGAAAATACAGCAGATTTGTATTGACCTTAGTTACCCAAACAGATAAAAGTCATTTAATGTTTCCCCTTGAAATAGGAATTTCCATTCAAAATGGTCATTGTCTTCATCCCTTGACTAGCATAGGTGAGTGGTGTGGTAACTCTCCTCTCCTGGCTGGATTTCAGGCACCTTCAGAAAAGTGCAAGTATGGACTTAGCAGATACTGCTCTTGCAAAAGCATCAAAGACATTCCACAGATACACCAATGGTACAGACTTACACAGAGTCACTATCTCAGATTGTGTTGCCTTTCTCTTTCTCTCTTTATCTCTCTCTCTCTCTCTCTCTCTGTCTCTCTCTCTCTCACACACACACACACACACACACACACACACACACACAAGAGGTTCTTGGAACAAGACTACATGTGACAGAGCTCTATTTCTATCTAGCAGATTCCACCTTCAAAGATTTGGTGCTGGGAATCAGACCTATTTCACTGTTAACTATGACTGGAACATATCAAAAGGCATTGTGCATGTGCCCTCATGGATATTCAGGAGATGAAAAGCTAAGCTTTGAATATGAATGTGCTACTGAGCATTGTCAAGGCCTGAAATAAGATGCTGACCACTAGTGTACTTGTCTCCAGAGTTCCCACTGCTTCCCAAGCTAAACTTCCTAGCACTTCTCAACCCACATTAAATTTACCTCATTTCTGTGGAACTAAGAAAATAGCTCAAGGAAGTGAACTGTGTACGTGCTGTGAAGCTGTAATTGCCAAAGCAATCTCTTCAGAAAGACTCTTTCTGCCTTCTTCCTTGACTGGATCAGGAACTCTTCCTGGAAGCTAGCTATAACACCCATATCACACTAATATCCTGATTGCCTGCATCCTGGTCAGTCCTCTTCCCACCCCTCTGCTAAACTAGTCTTACTTGAAGGCAATATTATTCACTGCTGAATTCCAAACATCTAGCAGAGTACAGGCACCTACTCAGAAATGCATGAAGGAAGAAAAGAAAATAGGTTTCTACCAAAATAGGGAATTCATATCATAGAATAAGAAAATATTGGAGCTGGAAAAGATCGACAACTAATTCAACCCTTTAATTGATTTTGATAGATGAGGAAAATGGAGTGTCACAGAGGTGCAGGGACTCATCCAGAGTCAACACAGGAACCTAATGTTAGGACAGAAACTATACAAACAGTATCATTTCTTCCTCTGGTAGGAAATTGCTGATTATGATATAAACTGATAAAGCATATGCTCTTTTGAGCAAAGAGGAAATGATTAATAAAATGAATAAAATATACTTTTTAAATGAGAATGTACCACTTCCAGTTTACTATATACATTTTGCAACACATTATTTTTCTCATGCATTTTTGACCCAACTATAATGTAAAACAGAATGCTTGAAATGAAAAGTCCTTTAAATATTCAGCAGGTACAATCTTCAGTAGCCAAAATAGGCTATTCAGAGATGATACTTCCACCAGTCTCTTTGTCCCTACCCTAAGAAATCATGTGGCATCAGTTATGCCTTCAGAACTAAAAACATCAAGAATAAGAATAGAATATATTCCTCCCTTATTTGCATTGGAATGCTCATTCTGTTCCCTTGAAGATATTTGACTTTTGAATTTTTCTTGTATTTACATTATAGATAGATAGATAGATAGATAGATAGATAGATAGATAGATAGATAAATGCTTCTTACGGCCTCATATTATGACTATTTCACAGGAGAAACATTTGAGGCAAAAATATTCCTTCAAACTTCTTGCTTGGTTGTCTGTATCACAGCATGCCAACTTTAGCTCAACTGTTTAAACTTTATTTTTACAGCTTTTCGATATATTGACAGTGACCTTTGGTCAAGGGCAATAATATTCTAATCTAACTTCTATAAATATAGCTTTCTTTTAAAGATAATTCTAGTTGTTTGCTCCTGATAATTTTGATTTATTTTCCCTATTTGCTATTTAAGACTCACAGACAGTTTCAAGCCTAAAAAATCCAAGATGTAAAAAAATGCTAATTCATCAGCTGAAGTGCTCTTTCATTCACTTTTTGCCTAGCAATTTCCAGATGTCCTTCAGGTCATGATTTAACTATTGCTTCCTCAAAGATGTTGTCTCTGACCTTCGAATCTAAATTAGCCAGCCCCTGTTATTTTCTACCATGGTAGTTGTGAATTTATTTGTATTTGCTTATTTCTCTTTTTAACATCTGCCTCTATCATTAGATACTAAACTCTATGAAAGCAGATACCATCCTTGTTTTGTTCACCGGTGACTATATAGCATCTAGCACAGTGCCTTGTGCGTGGTAGGTTCTCAATAAATTAAGGGGCATATTAAAAGAAAACTTTTTATAAGTATTGAGAGATGAAAATTCTATTTTTTTAATGTGCCATTGTTTTGGTGCTCACTCTTATAAGCAATGTGTGTGTGTGTGTGTGTTCAGGAATCCTTGCCAGCTGGGAGAGTGAAAAGAATACAGTAGGGAGTCAAGTAATTTTATCTTGCTTCCTGTGTTCTTTTCTAAGAACCTCTCAACCACCACCCTTCACATGGTAGAATTCTGCAAGTGCAAACTCAAAATCACTAAATATCAGATATCCTGATAACACATTGGTGAATCTTCTCTGCCCACATGAGTAATTCAGTGTGAAATCCAAACACAAGAGGCTGTACAAATGCTAAGCCTTTGATAATCACCTCCAGCCATTTAACTAACAGCCTTGACCTTGACCAGAGTTAGAGCCAGGACAGAAGCAGTTCATGTCCTGCTTTTGATAAACATAAGCATCTAGAAAGGATTGGAAGTCTCCACATGAAATGTCAGACTTAGAGAAGTAATCCTGATATATGTCAGAAGAATTATCTATTGTCTTTTTTGTTTCTTTTTTTTAATTTTTTAATTTTTATTTTTTAATTCTTTTCTTTAAATTCAATTTAGTTAACATATACTCTATTATTAGATTCATGGGTAGAATTTAGTGTTCATCAGTTGCATATAACACCCCAGTGCTCATGACAACAAGTGCCTTCCTTAATGCCCATCACCCAGTTACCGCATCCCCCCACCCACCTCCCCTCCAGCAACTCAGTTTATTTCCTATAGTTAAGAGTCTCCTATGGTTTGCCTCCCTCTCTGTTTCTATCTTATTTTTATTTTTCCTTCCCTTCCCCTATGTTCATCTGTTTTGTTTCTTAAATTTCCACATATGAGTGAAATCATATGGTATTTGTCTTGTTTCTTGATTATGTATCTCTCAATACTTCTTCTTACCTTTGCCTGTATGGCCCAGTGTGGCCATGCCTGGGTTACCTTTCCATCTGTATGTATGACTCCTCTACCTCAGGCCTGCTGTGTTACATGCAAATGAGGTTCATCATTATAATCCTAGTGTCTCAGTACTTGACTAAGAGCAGATACTTGATAAATAATACACAAATAATACCACACATGCTTGCCCAATTACAAAGTACCTGTATATACAACGTTTTCTGATTTCAACATTGATATAGCTAAATGAAGGAAATTTTATGGGGCCCAAGAAAAGAGGGTATCAAAAGCTCAGTGCTTAGAGTAACCATGTAAAAAACTAGACCCCATTTATCTATGTATGTGTGTGTGCATATGTTTCTATTATATGTACACACACACATACACACACACATCTACTTAAAGGGCTCAGATCTACTTTGGGTAATACTAAGGCATATTTATAATTAGAACATTGGAACTTTATCATAGACTTCAGTAATCTAAACTGGATTAGCTCCCTCTTCACTCACCTCTCTCTTTCCTGCTTCTCTGTTTTAGACAACTGTTCCTCCATTCCTCAGTATACCCAAGTTCCCTCAGTTGGTTCCTTCTTTACCACTTGTCTCCTCCATGATATCTTCATGATATCTTTCCAGCCTATGTCAAAGACTGCCCAGACTGTGGCTACTGTAATCGGGGACATGTTGTTGTACTACACATACACTGCCCATTTACAAAGTACATGTATATGCAGGGTTTTCTGATTTCAACATCAGGATTACACCTTCTTGATTGGTATTCTATAGTATGTTTGTCTTCTGAATGATGACCCTCCCCTTAGTTTTTCTGTCCTCTCTGTTATTTTGTTTCTCCGAACAGATAATTCCACTTGAAATCAGAGACACTTCCTAAAAGCAAATTAAAAAGAAGAATCAGTTGCACCCATTCTAAGTTTACAAGTATATAGTTCATGATTTTATCCTCTAGTATTGAGCTCTTTTGTTCATCGTGGAAAAGAGTATTTTTTTTCTGTTGTTATAACCATTTAGGTCACAAGCTGGACACAAATGGAGTACTAAAGAAGCAATAGTATATGGTTGTTTTACCCTAGTAGTTGCTTAAGAATGATCATACTGCATATCTGATAAGGTTTTACTTGTATAGGTCTGACAAATTAATACAGAGTAGAGATTGCTCTGTATAGCAACTGTGCCCTTTATTTCTTTGTATCCTTGACAATGCCTAAAATAAATCTTTGCCTATTGTAGGTGTTGGTGAAGGTGTGATTTTTCTCTTGTTTCCTAGGGGATTAGTGAGTATTTAACTTGTCTTCCTATGTGGAACAAAAACGTTGCAATGATATTTTTAAGACTGTCGTAGGTTGATTCATTTTGAAATAATTTAACTTGTGTTTAGAAGATAGTTTTGGATTCATACTCCCCCTCCTTGAGATTGTGATAGGTCATTCTAGTCCTGTTGTTTTGTGTGTCATGGAATGTATTCATTCTGTTATTTCGAAAACGTTTTTTGGTAATTAATAAATCCAGGGAATAGCTTTATAAGTTAGAACTTTTGTGAGATTATGAAATACTTAGTACAATACTAAATATTATATTAGTACTTTTCGTTACTGCTTGTGGAAGTGTTAAATATTTAATACAGTACTAAGTTCTGTATTCTGTATGTTAATAATTTTATGAAAGTTCTAAGCTTTGGAATGGGAAAAGAGGTATCTGGAAATATACTCACTTTTTTGAGACATAATTCACAGGTCAGTCAATTTAAGAAATTCCTTTTCGGGGCGGTACAGAGAGAATGCATAAAATTCATATTTAAGACTCTGTAGTCTTTAAGACACTTTAGGCCTTACAGTTGAGGTTGGGGTTATTGCCTCAGTTTTTCTGTAGCAGGATGTGAAAAGACTACAAATATTTGTAGGGAAAATGAACTTTGGAGTGCATATTTTACCTTCTCAGGAAAAGCAACTAGAAACTCCTTGTCCTACCATGTGCCCTTCCACCCACCATGGCAATTCTGAGTCAGGATGGCAGTCTCTCTCCCATCATGCACTCTTTCTTTGTAATGCATCATTTGACAGTGAAATCTTGTGCAGCATTCAAATTCAAAAAATATTGAGACACGTAGCTCAGGTATTGGAATTTGAGGAACATTTGGACGTTTACCATATCATTGAATTCGGGGTTATCTTGGAAAATTCAGATTGCAGGCTAAGGGCTCTTCCAGATGCCCTCCCACGTACCAGAGTTTCTTCCTGCTGCCATTCTCAAAGCCAAAGTTCCTTAGAGATACCACTTCACCCTTTGGGCCTGTATCCCCTAGTCTATAAAAGTATAGAGGTTCAGTGGGATGATCTCTTAGTCCTTCCCAAATTTAAAAGTTTTCTTCTGGACCTGAAGGACTGAGTCTGTTATGTTGCATCTAAATATTTTCTCTTCAGTCATTTTGGGGGAAAAAAAAAATCTGTAGAATAAAACCTGTTCAGGTCTCTGAAACACTTTTCCCCTGACCCAGTTGGTTTACTTTTTCACTGCATTTTCATCTGCTAGAGACTGGATGACTTTGGTTGAGTTCAGGGTCATTAAGCTAAAATAAAAGGACTGCTTTTAAGAACACTAATTGACAGCTTAGAAGTCTCCAGCAGAACACGCCAAAAGGAGGTGAATTATTTCATAAATTGTATGTTGAACTCTGAAGTTCGGAGAAGTACTTCTAAAACCCACACACGTTTCTTCAACTTAAACTGCTGCTTCTGGCCTTTCTTCCCCTTACGGTTTCTGGTTTACCAGCTGCACAGCTGATTCTTTCAAGTGGATATTGCCCCTAAATACCTGATTGATCCAATTAGCCAACACTGAAATTTCTTAACTCCTGGTTCAACTAAGGGGGGAAAACTTGAATATAGTAAAGTCAATTCCAGTGCAGACTGACAAAATTAAGAAGGAATCTGATAGAGAAAAAGAAAATAAGAACAGCTAGGTTTATCTGGTCATACATAATTATCCACGTCTTTAGTAGGAAGGATTGTTTTTGTTACTAGTAAACCCCTAAATGGTACAGCTGTTTTGAAATCTGTAACTGGTAATAAATGTATAGACTGATGGCAAAATAAAGAATTGTATAAGAAATCAATAATGCAAAAGTGTCTGATTACTAAAATGCAGTGAATTAGCAAGAGAAATGTCCCAATAAAGTATACATTGACAGCATTTAGCACAGGAAAGCAGGATAGCCTTTTTAGAAGCAGATACAGGCTATAACTAGACAGATTTCTAAGTGTATCAATAACACAAGGTCTCCTTTTATCTGAATCTCAACTACTGGTCTAACATTGTCTTACACCCTCCTCCTCTGTATCCATTTCTCTATTCCCACCAAATGACTGTGGTTCACTCATACCATGCCTTTTAAAGTACCTACTGTGTGCTGGCATAGTGCCATGTCCTAGGGCTACAACAGTGAATAAGCAAAATATGCCTGACTCCATGGAACAAATATCACAATAAACAAGCAAACAGAAGTTTTACAGAATTTCAGACTATGTTAAGGGTTATTTTGGCTTGAATCATGTCTCCTTCCTCCCCCAAAATAGATGATGGAGTCCTGACCCTCAGTATTTTTGAGTGTGACCTCATTTGAAAATAGGGTCTTTGTAGATGATCATGTTAAGATGAGGTCATTAAGGTGGGCCCTGATTTAATATGAATGGTGTTCTTATAAAAATGGGACATTTGGACACACACACACACAAAGAACAGTAGGTGTAGATAAAGGCAGAGACTGGGGTGATGCCCTTACAAACCAAGGAATGTCAAACCATCAGAAGCTGGGAGAGAGGTGTGGGATAGATTCTCCCTCTCAGTCTTCAGAAGGAATCAACCTTGCAAACACCTTGGCCTCAAACTTCTAGCCTCCAGAACTATGAGATAATCAATTTCTGTTAAGTCCCCCACTTTGTGGCGGTTTGTGATGGCAGCCTTCGGAAACTTGTGCAAGCATTCAAGAGAAAAGTAAAGTAGGGAAGGGAGGGAAGGAATTGGAGAAGTTGAAATATCAAGTGACGTAGTCAGACCTCACTGAAAAAATAGCATTTGACAGACTTGAAAGTGAGGGAACAAGCCCAGCAAATGATCAGAAAGAAGAGCAAGTACAAAGTAACCGAGGGCTAAAGGAGACTGGCATGTTCTAAGAAGAGATGAGTGGCCAGAGACTAAGCAAGGTGGCAAGTGGTATAAAATGAGATGAGAGAGAAACTAGATCAGCTTGTTTTCAACAAGTAGTGCTTCTCAAATACTTGGGTCACAGGACTGCTTAATACCCTTAAAATTATTGAGACACTGAAGAGTTTTTGCTTATGTCTACTGTCGTTTACTGACTTGGAAATTAAAACTAAGAAATATAAAAACTATTCATTAATGCATTTAAAAATAGTGATGAGGGGCACCCGGGTGGCTCAGTCAATTAAGCATCCACCTCTTGATTTCAGCTCAGGTCATGATCTCAAAGTCATGAGATTGAGCTTCATGTTCAGCTCCACACTCAGCAGGGAGTTTACTTGAGATTCTCTCTCGGACCCTCACCCCTGCTCTGTCTGTCTCTCTCTCTCTCTAAAATAAACATAAATCTTTAAAAACATAGTGATGAAAACCTATCACTTTTATGGAAAAAAAAAAGAGCTGTATTTCCTAAAATGAAATTACTGAGAACATCTTACTCTAAGATATGCAACCTTGGGCAACTTACTGAACATTCTGTGTCTTAGTTTCCTCATCTGTTACTGGCTCATAGGATTATTGTGAGGAATCAATGAGATAAAGCAGATAAAACGCTAAGTATGGCACATAGCATGTATAAAATGACCTGTGAGCATTGCCTATTACTTTGTGGCTTTTGTTAGTGTTATTTATAATTACATGTAATAGTGAAACAATGAGGACATTGGTCACATACTGTGTGCCAGGCCCCTGCCCTAGGTTGTTGGAAGGAGAAGACATAGCTAATTGGGCACCTGTAAAGCAGATGATCTAATTTGAAAGGATAAATATGTCACAAATAGTGCTTTATGTTAATTCTCTGTACCATTTGTAGTGTGTCTTTAAATTATATCATACATATATATGTATTTTATATTTTCAGCAAGATAATACAAGATGCTGTATGTCAATTTCAAAATAAGAGGCAGGTGGAGAATTTTAGGTGCTGAGAAGAGGCATTTGCTCCACAGGATTAGGGAATTACAGTAAGGCTATGCAGTAGATATGGAATTTGCTCTATTGTATAAATGGGACAAGTAGTCAGAACAAAGGAAGGCATTTCAGAACACTGAAAGGAGGAGTAAAATCATCAGGACTGGTCAGTTCTACTGTATTCAAGTAATAGTAAATAAAACAATTATTTGAGGGATCAAAGATCACATAGAGCTTTAGCAGAAGCAGGATTGGAAAGGTGGGTAGTTCAGAGCTAAATGTGAGTGGGAACCTATGGTCACCAGGGAATATGGGAATCTGTATCAGAACTGGGTACCCTGCAGCATTCAGTCCTAGTCTTAAAAACTGGTTTCATCATTTAGAGTTCCACTACAAGCCATCAGCGTCGTGGTTTGCAGTACTCTCTGAAGTCAGGCAGTCTAGTTTCAAATTCCAGTGCTCACTCATCCTCTCTGTGCCTCAGTTTCACCATCTCTAGAATGGGGAGAATAATGATGCCAACTTCATAGAGTTATTGTGAAAAGCAAATGAAATCAAATCATGAATGTAAAATTGTTAATACTGAACTATTCTAACCTGGGTCTTTGGGTGCAGCCCTTTTGGGACCCAAAGGAAAATATGAGCATCTTTTGGAGTTTCCAGAAAAGGGGTAGCCCTTTTCTGTCACTCTCTTTTTCCCACTCCCTAGAACCATGCACTGCTATTCACTTACTCTATCATCCATGATCTGAGCAAACATTTACTGTTGTCCCTATTTGTGCAACATATTGCTAGGTGTTCAGAATAGACCTTAAGAGTACCATCAATAATTAACTAAACCAAAGGCTGTGTGCCCTATCATTATCCAATCTACAATATACATATTTTGTTTGTTACATTGCCTTCCAAAGCTTCTCTCACATTTCACCATCACCACAGTTAGACCAGGAAAAAAATGAGAGGGTGATTTGACTAGTTCCACTGCTCTCATGAACCACCAGACAAAATGAGAACAGTTGTGGATTTTAGAGTAGCAGAAAAATACAAACTGCCATGCATCTTAGTGGTTAAGTGGCATTCTCTAAACAAAATATTCGAGCCCTGCTTAACAATGCTACTGCCACTTAAAATCAACACTATCAATGCCAAGCTAGAAATGTGCATTAAAAACACCTGTGTATATGCATTAGGGCACTTGGTCTAGAAAAGAACAGGAAACAGAAATAAAAGTGGTTTATCTCCTGACAAGGGAAACTGTAAAGAGAGAGGCATTATTCTAATGCATATAGCACAAATTAGTTACTACAAAACCAAAATTATTCTATTAACTAATAAAGGCCACAGGAGACATAAGGAAAATACACAATTCTATTTTGAGCCTGCAATTAAATTCTATAATTAATATAAGGTCATTAAATTTTTATATCTGCCTTAAATCCTTTAGATGAAGATTCTAATCAGTTTTAAATTTGGCTTAAATATGCTCTTCGTCTTAAGCAACTATTAAAAGATAATCCTAAAAAGAGAAATTATAAAAAAAGGTAGATTAAAAATATATACGTATAGCTCTGTAAATACAAGAAAGCTGTGTGTGTGTAAATGTTTTTAGAGGTTAGAATTAAAATCAGAGTAATTAGGAATGATTTGAGTTTTATAAAAATAGGCCATCAGTTTTCTTTCCTCTGAACATGGTGGGAAGAAATTTAGTTGTTTTTTTTTTTTTTTAAGTTACAAAGAGTTCTGGAAGGAATTCTTAAGCTACTTTAAAAATATTTTTTCATGTTCTATGTAGAAATTTTGAAAAACATGAAAATAAAGTCTCCTATGTATTTTTTTAGTCACTGTATCTCAAATTGTTTTTTCAACAGGTTATCTAATATGTATTATTTTAAATGTAATTTTCTTATTTCATGGTATATTTGAGCATTTTTCAAAGCCATAAAAATGATTCTAAAATAGTAATTCTAATGATTGTTTAGTTTATTATTAATTTTATGTGGCCATAATTTATTTAATTGGGTATTTATCACTGGGCATTTAAAGTATTTATAATCACAATATAGATTAACTCTTTGGTGAACATCCTTATCCTAAATTATATAAATATTGATTCTTTACCTTCGATGAATCCTTAAAAATGTAATCACTAGTTTGAAGAACATAAAACGTTGACTTTGTTAGATATTTCTCAGCTTCTCTCCAGGTGGTTTATACCACTTGCTGCTCCCTCTAGCACAATACACAAGGGTCTTGTGTATTCATTCACCAATGTTCACCAACATGCATTCATTCATTCATTCATTCAATATGTGTTCACCGAGGACCTATGCTGTGCCCGACATTGTACAAAGAATTGAAAATACAAAAGTTAATTAGACAGACTTTTTTACTACCTTCTTAAAATGTCCAGTTTAGTGGGCAAGTAAGAGACTAGTTTATAAAATAAACAGACTAGTTATATAAAATAGTTATAAACTGTTCTAAGTATTACAAAGGAAATAAGCATATGGTCTCATTTTTATGTTTGCCAATTTAATAGGCAAGATCATTTCTCATTGTTTTAATTTACATTTTATTACTAGCGAGGTTGAACATAGTTTTATAAGCCTATTGATTGAATTATCTTTTTTCTGAATTATCAGTGATGTCTCTTGTCCACTCTTTAATGCTGAAACATTTTCTTATTGAGTTTTTAAATCTTACTAAAATCATCTGTATTTTATCGTCTACGTTTCGTATCAGATGATTTCTGAGGCATGCAAGTGCTCAGCTCTGTTAGTATATCTTGTATAGTTTCCTTCATTTTATATTATGTTTAAAAAGGCCGTCCTCTCCCTGAAATCAGTGAGATGTGGCCCTTTTATTCCGCTGTATTTCTCTTGTACATTACCCATTAATTTCCTTCTTTTCTTGAATTTTCAATCTCTTTCTTGATCTCTCTCATCAACATTTAAATGTACTCGGTTATTTACTAACATAAACAAATCCTTTCATCCATACCCCCATGTAACCATCCTAACTCTACAGAGCTTCGCAGCCCCATTTCTCCTGCTGCTTCAATTTCCTCATCTTTTCCCTCCTCAAATCACCCTACGATGGTTTTTATGCTCAATGAGTCACACTGCAACTCTTGGTGAGATCTTCCTCCATGTCATTTATTCAAATGGATCTGTACATCCTCAGAGATGGAGAAGTTAAAACACAGTATTCTTTATTTCAGCAGATGATCTTATCCTCTTTACTGAAAAAAGGAAAATCTTATTCTTTCCATTAAAGGTATCTCAGTTTCTTCCTATTGAAGGCAATCATTTTCAATATATGATTTATTAATCATATGAGATGAATAATCAATTTCACAATGCAAACTTGTTGTCAGAGCTACTTCTTAAATGCATCTCCATGGCCCTTTGGCCAGACAACCTGGAAGTAGAAGAACTCTCATATGTCCTCACGGTGATAGGAACTTGTAGCTGGTTTGCATATGGTTCCTTGTGTTGTTCTCTGAGTCTTTGCTGAATGCTGTGGCTATTTCCCTGTCTTTCCTGGCCATTGGACATCCTACTGGCATGTGTGCCTGCAGCTGGAGAACTTGTGGTTTATGTATTACAAGAGCCCACTTATCTTCTGTGGTGTACTTGCCTCCATTTTGGATCTTGCTAACTCTAGAGATCCTCAACCTCATAACCACATCTTCTAAATCATCTTGGCTTAGGTTGTTTATATGGAAATGCCTGCTTGGGATCACCTCATTCTTCAGCATGATCGTCCCAAGGGAAGGCCGCTGGCTCTCTCAGTTGCTTTTCTTTGAAATTCCATTAGAAGTACATGGGAACTTCTAGTTATTTTCCATGCCATGTGAAAGCCATAACTAGGAAACTGTGAGTGGGAGGTTGGATATGTAGTATAAGTAGTGTCTCAACTTCACTCCCCCTCTGTCTCCATATAACCACTTCCAACTCTTGTATGAGAGTCTCCAAGGAGCACTTTTCCTCAGAGTACCAAAAGGCTAGTGGGACACAGTCCCCGTTGTCCTCGGATTTTCCCCAAAACCTATGTAGTTGTTTCCAACATTCCCCCGCTCACTACCACCTCAAGCATCTGGGATTTTGACTTAGAGGGAGGATCAAGGTCATACCTGTTCGATCCTTTGCCTTTCCCTTCTCCTTTTTGGAGGAACTTTTGTACTTTCTCTTCCTGGTGACAGGATCTTCCTCATTTGAGGGAAGGATACTTCCCTTCCTTCCTTTAAGGACATCTTATTTGAGGTATTACCTTTCCCTGAACTATTGATTCAATGGACAAGATGTCTCAAGTCAGCATTCTTTAAGAAAAATAAAAAACATATCAGTTTAGTATTTTTAAATATATTGTGCTTGTCATAGGCACTTTTTGTCTCTTAAAGGAACACTTAGCTGTGTTTAACACTGTTTATTACTTACCCATCTTAAAATAATGTATTTTGTCTTTCTTGATAGTAACCTTTCTTGATTTACATGTATCTATCTGGCCAGGTTTTAGTCAACCTTATCTGTTCCTCTTCACCCAACTTCTAATAACTAGGATGCTTCAGCCTCAGTCCTGAGTCTTTTTATTCTCCTCTCTCTCCATGGATGATCTTATGCAGTCTGATGTCTTTAAATCCATCTATAAGCAATTAATTTGCAAATATATATCTTCAGAGCAGGCATTTTCTTGTGCTCCTGTTTTGTATATCTAAATGACTCTTCAGCATTTCCATTCTCATGTCTTACAGGCACTCAAATTCAGCATAACCAAAATTGATCTCATAATCTGATCCTCCAAACTCATTTCTCTCAGAATTCTCTATCTCAATACATAGACCATCCAATTTTATAGGTCAGAGACCTAACAGAATATCTCTTTCTTTCTTTGCCATATCCAAACAATGACCTAATCCTATCTATTTTTACCTTCTCGCATCTCTCAAATCTTATCACTTCCTGCATTTTCATTGCCAGCAAACCAGTGTGAACTGCCTCATTTTCTACTGGGCATTAGCACAGTAGCCCCCGATCAGTCTTGCCACTTTCTCTTTTTGCTCCATCAACCTTTCCTTCCCATTGTAGCCAGAGTCATTGCAATCCTTCGAGTTACTTAATCTCTCTCTATTTCAGTTCCCTCATCTGTAAGCTAGGAATAATAACAGTTCCTACTTCATGTAAGAATTAAATGAGTTAACCCATGTACTATAGAACACTGCCTGGTACATAGTAAAACTATATAAGAATTTGCCATTCTCGTGATCATCATAATTCTTATTATTGAAAACTACCTTATTCAAAAATGTTCATGGTTTCTTAAAATGTTTAGAAAAGAGTTCGAAAGTCTTAGCAGAGCCTATAAGGCCCAGCATGATCCAGCCCCTTCCTACTTCTTCAGTATTACTTAGAGCCAAAGTCTACCTCACTTACTGTGCTTAAGACACTGGGCTAGTCTTTTGGTTCCTCCATCATGCTAACTCCTTTCTATGTCAAAGACCTCACATACATTGTTCTCTCTGCTCAAGATGCTCTCCCTCACACTCAGGCTAGTCACTTTCTGCTAATTCAAGTGTCATTTTCTAAAAGAAAACTCCCTTAACTACCCAGAGTAGGGCAGGGCTTCTGGCTATATTTCCCTATATGCTCTCTTCTCCTTTGTAGCACCTAGAGCCATCATAAATCAAATAATTTACTATATAACTGTCCCTGGTTTCCACCACTAGAAGATGCGAGTGTAGGGACCTGTTCTATTTTGTTTATCATTATTTTCCCAGAATTTAGCACAATGCCTTGCACATAGTAGGTATTCAATAAATACTTATCGAATAATCAAACGTACTGAGTATCTTAGTAAATTTTATAGTGTTTTATTTTCATGTAAATCCTGCATATTTCCTGTTTTTTCTCTATACATATTTAAACTTTAAGCTAATACTGTGGATGGGATTGTATTAAAATATGTCACAACTGGTCACAACTTGTATATGGATAAGGTTTTTTAAATGTATTCTATTCAGTATCCTCAGCTCTGTCATGGGTTCTAGTTTCTTTGTTTTTTTTTTTTTTTCCAACTCAGTTGTTTCTGTTTCCAGACTCACAGATATATTATCTGCTAATTATATTGTTTCATCAATTCTTTACTTCTTACTTGTTTTGCCTTATTGCATTTACTAGAACATTTTGAATAATGATAATTATAATGATAGAGTGATGTTCTGTGTTAGTTGTAGACTGAGAAGGATATTATATACAATATTTATGAAATCTGTTTCTTGATTAGGAGTGGTTGCTGAATTTTATTAGCCTTTATATGATTTTTCAAGATGATCATGTAGTTGATATAATGAAGTGTATTAATATTGATCTAACTTTATATTCTTAGAATAAGTTCTACTTGGCTATGGTATATTATTCTTTTAGAATACAAACCCTCCAGTGCACATAAAAGCATATACACACAACACATTTGTGTTCATGTATATGTCTATGTATGTATGTGTATGTATATATAATGTGTATGTATATGTTTATGTATATACATACATATACACATTTCTAAAAGCCTAACAAAATTGAAATTTTATTGGAGATAAAACCACACAACTAACTCAAACATCAATTTCCTTTGTTTTTGCCTCTAATTCTGCCAACCCATTGTGATCACATTGGTTATCTTAGGCTAACAAGGAGCCTGGACTGGCAATTATATATATATTGGACAAAATAAAAGTGAAAACAAATTATTTTTCAATAAATAAGATTTCCTCAGAGGAACATAAAAAATGATATTTAAGTATCATTTCTAGGCAATAATCAGTGTAGTTTGCAACATTAAATCTTTCAAAATAAGACATCCATGAGAGGCTAAATAATGAAGGAATTCCTTGGCCATGAAAGTCTAGGACTTTTACAATGGATATTCCTTAGGGATGCTACTATCGGGTTTATGGGAAAGCTAGAGAGAAGATGGAAGGGGAAAGATCCTTCACTAAATATTTGTTAAGTGCCTCCCATGCAGAAACCTTTGTCCCACAATAAGGATCTAGAGGTGATTAAAAATTATTTTCTACCCTACCAGAGAGATTAATGAGGTAAACACATTCAATAAATAATTTATTTTTCTCGTGTAGTAAATCGTAGGATAGAAGTGTATGAATGAGGTTCTGTGGAATCCCAGTGGAGGCAATCTTACAACCTGTGAGTTAAGAGGATCTTCCTGGAGAGAAGACATTTAAGGACTTTCCCTAGCCTGCTCTTTTCCATTGTCAGGTGAAAATGACAACTTATATGGAGACTTGTTTCATCAGAGGACATGGAAGTTATATTTTATGTCCTCTCTCTATACCATTCTTGGACAAATAGCTTTTCTGGTTAAACCTATAACAAGGGGACATAACATATGCTAGGAGTGGTTAGCATATTTTGAAGATGAGCTCCACAACCATGCCACTCAGACAGCCTTTGTGGCCTCAACAATACTGTACATCATATGAAGTTCATGGTAAAATATCTTTCATTAAGGTATTTCTTTTAGGAAAGAGTTCTTTTGAATGATAGTTTGCTAGATTCAATATTGTGAAGTAATTCTAAAGTAGAATGTATTTTTATATTCATGAGTCACAAAACATAATGTGGGCAATTCCTGGCTTGCTTTTTAGTGAATAGAATATATTTTCAAAACCATTTTGTGACCTTATACTAATCAGAATGCATACCTCAACTAAAGAAAATAATTTCTCCTATGATGACGTGGTAAATAAACCAGCTTATGGAGTGTTCACAATAGTAGCCAGGAAAGATTTAGTAAGATGTAAAAACTAACCTCTCTCTCTATCCACTTAGTTGCCTCTTGGGCCTCTATTTCAAGCAAGAGAAGTACTTTAGAGGTTGGTAACAATATATTGCAGAGTTGCCTGAAGTAGGAGGCCAGCATTTACACTGGAACCTCTGAACCCCAAGTCACTGCACAGCTCGATTGACTAAGCAGGGTCCTCGCTCCCAAACAAGGAGCTTAGGGCCAAAACTCGCTGAAGGGACTAGAGTTAAAATGGCCTCATCTACAAAAGAAGCCTTGCAGCATGATTGCAGGGTCTAGCTCTGGAGGATCCAAATCTGATAAGGGATCACAAGTGATCATGTGGTATGACCATCAAGGGTGACATAGACAAGGCTTAAAATTGACTTTTACCCTGGTGTTTTATGGAGAAGCCATGTGGTATAAGAACATCTTATACCGAGATCTGATAACTCCAAGCAGTGTTTCTTTCACTTACTGTATGAAGTTATTAATATAAAATCAGGTATAATTTATTGCATGCCCACTCTGTGAAGTGCCTGTTGCAGATGCTTTATGAATTTAACTATTTTTAATCCTCACAAAAACTCTGTGAAATAGGTTCTACTATATCCATTTTACACATGTTGAAACTGACTCAGAAGCAAGTAAATATCTTACCAATGATACATTTAGTAAGAAGCAAAAAAGAGTGCAAAGTCTGACACCAAAACTCATACTCTTTATTACAGAGAACACCTAACACAATCTGTGTCCCATAGTCCTATCCCCGCAAATGTTACTTTTTTTCCTTCAATATCCCATTTCTTCCTTTTTTTATCATTGTCACCTCCCCCTTTTTTTAAATAGCCCTTTTTTGGGCGCATGGGTGGCTCAGTCAGTTGGAGTGTCTGACTCTTGGTTTCAGCACAGGTCATGATCTCATGGGTTGTGGGACTGAGCCCCACATCAGGCTCCGTGCTCATTGGGGAATCTGCTTGAAGATTCTCTCTGTCTGTCCCTCCTTCCACTCATGCTCTTTCTCAGTGTCTCTCTCAAATAAATAAATCTTTAGAATAAATAATAAATAAATAGCCTTTTTAAAAGTATCTAGACTTTAGAACCATAGATCTTCCTCTCTCCTTACGTAGAACAAATTAATTGCTTTCTCCTTCTCACTAATTAACATGTGTGTGAGTGTGTTCAGTCTCTGTCTCTCCCACAAGATTATGAGATACCCTCAATTTAATTTAGGGTTAATGCTGCCTCCTTTAAGCAATACATCTAAGAACTATTTTGGTGAAAAGAATAGTACTTTACTTATGCCCACAAACACTTTTTAAGCAGCTAGTATGTACCTAAAACGAGTCTGCATGTCCCAAATACAGCCTTGAAGTCTTTTCTTATTTGTCCTAGTATCACAGATGTTCAACCTATACTGTCCAGTATGCAGTGGATTTAGAGTTTTGAGCTCTTGGGTCATGGGATTCTATGGACGCAATTAGGAACAAAAATCTCAGTGAACAGAGCATCCCTGGTCATCAGTAGATTTATGAGGCTCTAGCTTTACAGGACATTACAATGTCCTCTCCCCAGATGTTCTTAGTGTACCAAATTCCCAATGAGAAAATCTTGGCTCAAGAATTATTTTTACTACTGATTGGCTATTTTAGTTTGGATAAAGTCAACCTCTCTGAGTTTTTCCATCTTCACTTGGAAAACGGAGCTAATAAGTCCCACTCTATCTCTCAGCACTATTTAAAGATATAATATGGAACCTTGTACAAGTGGTCTTTAAAAATAAGCAAGGGCAAAAAAGTGGAAGGCTAGGCAAATAGAAGTCGAAACACTTACTGCTGAAAACATCTATAACTGTACCTACAAAGAGGGAGGAGAAATAATATTATCCATAATATTAGCTACCATTTAATGTGTCCCACTGTTCAAGTGATCAGTATATTCATTCTTTGCTGCATTCACTGACTCTGTAATGAACATATAGTGCCCACTACATGCCAAGGAGCCAGGGATATGAAACTATGAGTAAGACGGGAATATAATAGCCCAGCAAGGAAGATATTATTAACCCCATCTTACAGAGGAGGACACTGAGAAGTTAAGTAACTTGCATAACATTATAGCTGCAAATCATTTTCATATATAAAACTTTTTTTGATTAATGAGGGCCCAGGAAGTCAAGAATGTGCCTGTTAGTTCACCTTGGTACATCCAGCACATCACCTATTGCCAGACAAAGAGTAGATACTCAATATTTGTTAAATAAATCAATTAGTAAGTGAGTAAATGAATGAACAAGTTTAAATAAAGTAGAAGAAAACATAAGAAACCAGAGGAATATTGATAATTGAAATTTGTTGTTGCCATGGGCATCCCTAACTGACCACCAGCACCATACACATAATAACCAAATGGGACAATGTAGTTATTTGGAAGACTAGGAACTGCATACTAATAAAGGTTGTATATTATGCTTTTAAACACAACTCAAAATTTTAACTTTGGCACCTGCATAACATGACCATCTTAACTTCCTTCTTATGCCTTTAGTTCTATTTTGATGACTGGCCATAATGAAAACTTGCTGACTAGGTGCAAAGTACTGAGCTACTGCAAGACAATCAGTCTGGAGTCTTCAATTAATTGTTAATGAAGGAAACATAGTTTATCTTTGTAGCCCAAAAGGTTTCAGGCTCAGTATCTATCATCTGGCATTCTTACCCATCTCTTTTGCAGACCTGCCATGTGAGTCTGTCTAGACCACCGCTTAACTTAACTAGACTTTTTCCTTATCTTTGATGTAGAGATATGATATAAACCTTTTTCAGACCCATTATGAGGAACTACTTTAAAGAATGGATGTTAAGTTATTACCTCCATGTCCCCAGTCACATAATTAAATAATGTCTCTCTTTTTTTTCCCCCTTAGGGTTAAAAGAAATAAATGTGGTACACAAAATTAGCAGTGCCCACCCCTATATATGTACATACCCTATTTGGGAATACTCAGTTTCCCTATTTTCATGTTACATTCTGATATGTAACTTGAAAGTCTTTTAACAGTGAAATTTCTAGGCAATGGAGGTTTCATAGTTTACAAATAGGAGAGGGATTATCAGAGAAGCCTGTAGAGATTAGGCACATTTGAAAACTATTTACTTTTTCAAGGAATAAAAAGGAACCCACCTCACCCAGAGCCTGGGCAATTCTTGCCTTTGTCTTTAGATGAATCGAAATTGAAATGAATTCAGGCATCAAGCCAATTCTCTTCTTAGTCCTCCTCTTCCATCCAGGGCGGGGCAGCGGGGGGCGGGGGGGGGGGGGGAAGCAGTTAGTGGAAATTATGCTGACTATAGCCTACTCACAAAAGGAAACAAATGTTCCAGTACAAAGTCAGTAGGAGGCTTTTGATACCAGATGAATTCTCTATTCTTTCATTGCACTTGGATTTGTCCATAACCACACCCACAGTTTTCAATAAATGATCCTTTAGATTCTAAGTAAAGCCTTGCTAATAGGTGATTTTATAAAATGCTTTAAGCAAAATGTATAAAGATTCATATACTGTTCCTAAGCATTTATTAAAAAGTGAAAGGCTTAGAAATTCTTTTATTAAACTTATTTTATTAAATTTGATATATGTGCTTGTTTGAACTGGGTAAAAATTAAGTAGAAATAGGGCACATCTTCAAAAAGAAGACTTCTTTCTGTGTAACTTCTTTAATATTTCTTAAATTAACTCTAGATATGACTTTCAACTAAATACCAACTATAACCCTGATGTATAGTACAAGTTCAACGTTTTTATGGAAGAATTAATGAAAGATCTAGCCTACAATTGAAAATCTATTTTTCATACAGATGTTGTTCTGGACACTCTGGCTTACAAATGGGAACTGTCCAGACCTGCCATGAGAAGTGATTATAGAAAAATGTTTCACCTGTGTAAAAAATTCCACTAGTGCCTTTTTGGGGGAAGGTGGCATTTCAATGGGTTATTCAGGAGATTGTATTTCACAGTGGTTTGTATGTATGTATTTCACTGTGGTTTGTGTGTAAAATGCATATACATGCTTACATATATGTGAATATATATGTGAAATTTATATAATGTATATGAATTCATAATACATAGAAGAATTTGGTAGTAACATCTTAAAACTGTGGTATATATATTTACAATGGAATATTATGCAGCCATCAAAAGGAATGAGATCTTGCCATTTGTAACATTGTGGATGGAACTGGAGGGTGTTATGCTGAGCGAAATAAGTCAATCAGAGAAAGACATGTATTATATGACCTCACTGATATGAGGAATTCTTAATCTCAGGAAACAAACTGAGGGTTGCTGGAGTGGTGGGAGGTGGGAGGGATGGGGTGGCTGGGTGATAGACATTGGGGAGGGTATGTGCTATGGTGAGCATTGTGAATTGTGCAAGACTGTTGAATCACAGATCTGTACCTCTGAAACAAATAATGCAATATATGTTAAGAAAAAAAAAGAAGATAGCAGGAGGGGAAGAATGAAGGGGGGGAAATCGGAGGGGGAGACGAACCATGAGAGACTATGGACTCTGAAAAACAAACTGAGGGTTCTAGAGGGGAGGGCGGTTGGAGGATGGGTTAGCCTGGTGATGGGTATTAAAGAGGGCACGTCCTGCATGGAGCACTGGGTGTTATGCCCAAACAATGAATCATGGAACACTACATCAAAAACTAATGATGTAATGTATGGTGTTTAACATAACAATAAAAAAATTAAAAAAAAAAACTTTCATCTGCCTATGCTCTTAACTGCCCCTGCTTTGCCATGGTAGTTAAAATCTTTGTCTTCAATCCTAGGATGGGAGCAATATACCCTTAGGCAGACATACCACCCGTTCAACATTAAGTGTTATGGAATGACGGTATTTGGATAATAAGGTTCTGTCTCTAAAATGCTGTGCTGTGCTTTGTTACCAGAGATTTGTGCCCTGACCTTCTAAAGAAGCTGCTGTTTTCAACTCAGTTTTCATTTTTTTCTGAGGTTGTCACTTTTGCCATCTGCTAGATGTATCTTCTGGGAGAGAAGGAACTGCATGCACAAAAACTTTCAAGGAAGCATAATTGCATAATTTGCTTGAGGTCAAAGCCAATATTCTGGAAGTTGGTTTATCATTTATTGTGAGGTGGCAGATATTAGAGGACTTTATAAACATGTTGTGCTTTTGAAGTATATTCACAAAAGGATTGAATGTGGCAGAATGTGGCAAGTCATATTTATGTCTCAATGAGAATTATTAACCTGCCTAAAGTACAATGATAGACTAACGTTTATTTGTCAGCTCTACTTACCTTGGACTTCAGTGCCTGAAAGATATTTTAGGGAATCAATGAAGTGAGTGGAAAATATCTTTTTGTTGCCTGAATCATAAAAATAAAATTTATCTCCCCTGCAAAATAGGAGAAAGTAAACACCCCCATCTTTCTGCTGCTGCTTTTAAAAGGATAAGTGAAGAACCAAAGAGATTTTTAATACTCTAGTTAAGTACCTTCTAAAAGAAATATATACCTCTCTGTTGCAATCCAATTTAGTTTATTTACTTTACCTTCAGATGTAGATATATTCTAGAATTGATGCTGAGA
Organism: Eumetopias jubatus; assembly: GCF_037043125.1. Classification (NCBI taxonomy): domain Eukaryota; kingdom Metazoa; phylum Chordata; class Mammalia; order Carnivora; family Otariidae; genus Eumetopias; species Eumetopias jubatus. Next base: position 65,139,058 of record NW_028274819.1, on the reverse strand, counting down.
ATTAAATATTTTATAATGTGTTCTTAAATCCTTAGTCAAATATGAGCTCTTTAGAAAAAGATGATTTAGGCAGAACTTCACTCTAATAGATGAGAACAGACTCTAAGAGGAATATGAAGTAGACTTCAAGCCTCATTTTTTTTTAAAGTCTGATTGGATTCTGCCTGTGATTAGGGAGTTACGGGGAAGCCAGGAAGGTGAATTAGTTCCTTCAGGCTTCTGTTATGCAAACTATTATTCTAGTGCACATCTCGATACAGCAGGAGGCTGAATGAGGGTTTTTTTTCCCCCCTTCTTCTTCTTCAAAAGGTAAACTGCCTAATCTTTTGTAATATGTAGAAGAATACAAAAAAATAAACAGATATTTAAATTGACTATTTTAAGGAATAACTAAGATAAAGCCCATAAAGTGCTTAACATAATAATGATCAATAAAAATAAACCTCTCATTCACTCACTTATTCAACAAATACCTAATCCACATTTACCATGTGCTCCTAAGTGAAATTAATGTAGTTCCTTAATATGAGCCCAGTATTTGTGATGCAATATTATAACTGTGGCAGCAGAAGCAAGATTAGTGTGCCCTGGGGCCACAGGAAAAGCCTATCACCTAAACCCAACTGGTGAGCCACTCAATCTTTATAGGACAGATGATGCTTGAGCTGAGTTTAGATGAATGGGGAAGGGGGGAAGGAAGGAAGGCATGGAAATGGAAATGACGTGGTTGTATTCGGGAGACTATAAGAAGAGGGAGAGAGGAGGAGTAGAGGGAGATGAGAAAAGAAGAAAGCAAGGGCAGATCATAAAGGGCCTTTGGGTGGGAATGCAAAGAAGGTTGAACATTATTCAAAAGTTAAGGAGTACCATTGTGTTCAGCACTTTATAAGACAGGATCATAAAAAATGAGTTACTCATGGACTTGGTTCTCAAAAAGCTTTGATAAAAATGTAAGATGTTAAGAGTAAAAATTATGAAACAAACTGGCCAATAAAAGGTGCACATAAGTGCACCGTGCTAAATTGTGTGGTATGGAATTTCCATGCCAGCATGAGGATCACCTCAAGAGCTTTCTCAACTCAGTGCTCTAGGAAACCTTCACAGTCCATTGGGATTGGCACAAGATACAAAAGCCATTAGCCATCCTTAATCTGTAACACTGTAAAATGGGCATAATCTAAGTGGAAGAGCACAGTCTTAAACTGAAAGACCCCAGTAGAAAACTGAGTCTCCCTCTTAGTTCCTTTTTCTTCATTTTAAATTCATTCATTTGTATCTCACTATATCTAACTATTTTGGGGATGTCTATGATGTGAGATGACAAAGATAAACCAGAAACAATTGCTGACCTCATGTTCTTGAAGGTGAAGCTGAGATAAAACAAATACACATACATTCCAAACACAAAGTAGGGAGTGGTGATGGGTGTTAAAGAGGGTACGTATTGAATGGAGCACTGGGTGTTATACGCAAACAATGAATCATGGAACACTACATCAAAAACTAATGATGTAATGTATGGTGATTAACATAATAAAATAAAATTTAAAAAAAATACCGAGGGCTGGGGGAAAAAAAAAAAAACAAAATAAGGAGTGGACAGTTGCCTAAGAAGAGGTATAACCACCTGCTCTGGGACCTTAGAAGTGGGACCATTTCTTCCAATTGTGAGGACTGGGTTGATGTGAGATCACTTCCCAGAGCAGGTGACAATTACTCCAGGCCCTGGGCCAGCAGAATTCAGATAAGGAGTGAGAGAGCCAGCAAACAAAGCTGCAAGGTTTCTCAGGCCTGTATACATACAGTGGAGTTGATTAGGGTGGCTTTTAGCTGGAGGACACCAGTGGGAAATGGGGGCTGAAAAGCAAAGTGGAGTCTAATCATGAAGCACTATAAATGTTACTCTAAATGAAGTTGGCCTTTATTCTCTAGGTGGTAGGGACCCAATGGAAGTTTCTTTTCTCCCTCTGACATTCCTTTGGCACTTAATACATACTGACATTCAATATCATTCTATATCTATATATCCTGCTTCCCCACAAGATGGTAAATTCTGTGGTATCAAGGACTTAAGCATTACTTGTCATGCAGGTAACAAGTATCCAGGCTGGGTGGGGGAGGGATATAATTTTTATTGAGCACCTTTTATATGTCAAACAATATTGGATGCTTTTACACATGAAAACATTATTCGCAACAGTCTGTCACTGTTTTGAAATGAGAAAACTAAAACCCAGAGGAATTAAGGAACCAGCCCAAGGTTATACACTTAGTAAGTAAAGTCAGGAATCAACCAGGTCTTTCAGTTCCAAAACTTGTACTCTTTCCACTGTATTACAGTGTCTGATTGATTGAGTTACTCACTTCTTAAACACATATTTCCTGAATGCTTATGTATGTGCCTGGCCATGTTCTAGGAACTGAGAATACAGGATAGGGGTGAACACAACGGAAGAGTCCCTGCCTTCTGGAGCTTACACTGTAGTGAGAGTCAGACAATTAATAAATAAGCAAACAAAATAAATTCAGATGGCAAAAAAATGATATGAAGAGAATAGGGTAATAGATGGGCAGTGCTATAGAGTGTGGGTGGGGAGGAGTTTATTAGTGGTCAAGGCAGCCTCCTTTGAGGTAGTAACACATGAGCTGACTTCTGAATAACAAAGATGTAAAAATCCTGGAGGGAAATATGAAAGCAAACACAAAACCCCCAAGGAAGAAATGAAATTGAGTTTGAATATTTATGGTGGGAGGATCATAAAGGGGGACATGATGGCTGGAGCCTAGTGAGGGAGCAGGAAAGTAAAACAGAAAGTCAGGAGGACACAAGTATTCATGGGACTTAAAATTATTTTGCCCCCTATAAAAGCTATAGCATTTAGATATTAATGTAAAGCCTCAATGTTACACAGAAAACAGAAGTACACCAAGGGGAATGGAGTACACACAGCCTGCCTTTCCCTACCTGCACCTCCCCTCTCCCAACCTATACCTGTGAGTCCATTTGTTTCAAGAAAATATTTGTTTCCTGGGTCTAGGTTGCATGGGCAGCACTTTGAAGTTATGGTTGTTTCAATGAACAGATCAGTGACAACGCAGGCTGAGAGGACTTTGGCCTCCTGACCCAAAGGAATGCTTATCTCCACTTGCTCTGAAATGTATACATGATGTTTTTTTTTTTAGTAAAAGACACAGACTCTGCAAATAGCATTGCCTAAAAATAAACAAAATTTAAAATGGCTCTGAAATCTTTATCACTGCCAATGGTCCATGTCTATGTCAAATGGAATAAAAATGCCTGCTATGGCCTCAGCATAGCTTTAAGAAGCCTTTGACTAATGATATACTTGGTGTAAAGATGTGAAATCACACCAGGCATCAGGGAGCTTGTGCTCCAGATTTCAAACAAGTAGCCTGTGCAGGCTTTTAAAATCTCAGTGCAGCTGCAGAAAAGCACATCATGTTGAAATTCCTTCCACTTCAGGAGTTGGTCCTTTATATTATGTCCTGAAGTAGTAAATAATATTATTAATTTGATAAATATTAAGTGATGATGGACCCACCTCTTTCCTCCCCTCCTTGAGCAATCAGCCACCTCTCAGCTCCTTATGTACTTTTTTATAATAAGAAAAATGTATGTGTTGACCAAGAAAAAGAGGCTGTGAAGCAACCAAAGTATTTATTCAAGGTCTTAGGGATTGCAATCTGAGAGGCACAGAGTTGACTGAAATCAAAAGTATGCTCCAAGTTGCTTGTGAGCACTAAGGCTTATAAAGCCAAAAACCAAGAGGTTATATAACTTGTTTTCATAAAATTATGATTGGTGCTGGCAGAATTTAAACTGACTATCTAATGCATGATTGGTTATTTAGCCAACAGAATTTTCATGATCTCTATTTCAGTCCAGAGTAGAAGGATGTGTTTGAGAAGGTGGTCCAGGTGCAATTGACAAAAGTCAAAAAGTTCATGGTGTTTTGAGAATTGAAACAAGAGAATTGCATGGGCCCTACTTCTTCGATGTCCTTTTGACTCTACTTTGAGTGATTTTCTTAGCAATGCTGACTTCATTTTGAGTCTTCTTTCACAGATGAGAACCCAGGGTGGTTTCAAGAAGCTATTAATACTGGCTAACACTTACTGAGCATTCAGTATATAATAGGCTTATTGGCAATTTTGGAGTCCTTATAGTGTACAAGGTTAAGTTCTTTATGAGAATTATCTCAGAATTTTACAACAGCAGTTCTTAATAAACATTTTGGTTTCAGGATCTCTTTCATTCAAAATTAATGATGACTCCATATTGCTTATATCCATTTTATCTACCAATATGTATTAGATTAGAAATTAAAACTGAGAATTTAAAAATATATGTATTAAGTAATTTACAAGTAGCAATAATAAATCTATTACATGTAAACATAGGTAGCTTTTTGTTAAAAAATAACCATGTTTATCAAAGCCAAAAGGATTAGCAAGAAGATTGGCATTATTTTACATTTTTTGAATTTCTTTTATGTCTGACTTAATCTAATATCCAGATTCTTTTATCTTCATCTGTGTTTAATCTATTATGCATGTTGTTTTAGCTGAAGTAAATGAGGAAAATGTGATTTTTTTCACATATGTGAATGGAAAAAGGTGAAATGTTTTTATAGCCTTTTCAGATAATTGCAGATAGTCTTCTTTGACGCTACACTAAAATTTGGCAAATGGTAAAGGTTAATTGCAATGTGAAATCTGAAACCATTTCAATGAACTTTTTGTACTATGTTATGCTAAAATTTATGCATCTATCTATACTTTAAATGGACCTTTTAAAAAAAAAGGACCCTTTACCACATACATGGATTTGTAATGTCATATATTAGTCAATTGGAAAATATTTATACAGACCCTCGAAATGTTGCCATATTTCATTATGCAATATCAAAAAATCCTATTTGTTAATATTACCACCCATCTCATCAGAAAAGTCTTTAAGTCTTGGAAGGTTGTCATGCTCATGGTAGCAGATGCAAGGTTTCCAAATTCTAACGTTTGCCTGAAAACTCAAATTTTACTATTGACAGCAAATGCCTTCAGATGTTTCCTTGAAAGAAAAACAAATTCACTTCATTAGTTTTCAAAAAAAGTTTTTAACAAATACCCAAGACTAAATAATCATAGCTTATATGTCAGTTATTCTTTCAAGTAAACATGATATTCAATGAAAATGTGGTCAGTTTAGCTTGCAACCTAAATGATTGCACAATCTCTTTTTTCCTGAGAAAATTGTATGCAATATACAGCAGAATGCAGTAGGCATGTCTCTCATTTCATCATGCAGAATATTACAACTTTATGGACTCAAAAGTCAAGATAAATTACATAAAATAATTAAATTAATAATAATTTCCACTGTTTCATAAACGATATTCTTAAATAAAGCTAACCTTTTTTCTTCGTGAGTGTATGGTTAATAAAGAATTCAATGATTACCAGTAGAATTTTGTGCCATTGCCTTAATTTGTGCCAAGGCACCAAGAGTTTTACCCACCATTGCTTTCGCACTATCAGTGCAAAGGTACATGCAATGACAAAGGAAAATAATACTTCATTATTATAAAAATACTTTTGATCTTATATCTTCAGAGAATTGTTCAGGATGACAGCCAAGATATGATAGAGTTAGGATCTAAACACATCAGGAATGATTCTAGAGCTTGTTTTCTTAATCCATTCCAAGACAGTGATGCCTAATGGAGGATAGCTACTGTTTATTTCCATCCCTCTTGGCCTAGTCAAGAATGGTAGAGGTACAGGTAGAGGTAGGGGTTGCTTAGGTAGGGCTAAACAAGAAAGGCTTGTTTAGCCAGAGTCACAGTTGGTTATTTCTAAGTTATCATTTCAAAGGAGAGTTTTATGGCAGTAGCAAGTGAGTATCTATTAATACTTCCAGGAAACACTAGAAATAAGTATTTTTTTTAAATCCTCATGGTTCTGTAAAGAGTGAAAAGAAAAGATTGTTTTAGTCAACAGTTCATGGTTTTCAAAGATTTGAAATAGAAAAATGTAGAAGATGCAAAATGTTGATTTCAGAGAAAATGGGAAAATTACACTTTTGAAATACAATGAATCAAAAGTGGTGTATGAAGTGATCATTCATGGCATTTTGCAATATCCTGGAAAGTAGGAAATGAAATTAGCTAGAATAGGTGCGGTGGGAATAGAAATAAAAGGGTAAAAATTAGAAGTACCCAAGAGATAAAATCAACAGAACTTAGCACATAATTGTTGACAATGTCCAGGAAGAGAAGAGCCAAAGACAAATTTGAAATATTTTGCCACACCCACACTGGTCTTGTATATATGGCAAATCTCCCCAACTAGACTGTAAGCTCCTTGAAAAGAAGGATATCTTTTTTTTTTTTTTTGGTGTTTTATTAGCACAGTTTGACACAGTGTTGAGCACGTTATTGGTACTGAAATAAACAAATGCAGAATTAGGTGATTCAAACTTTAGGCCTCTTACATTAAAACCAAAATACCCCCTTCACCTGACCTTTCCTTCTTAGTTTATTCATACAAATTATTTCAAGTACTCTTCCATTTTAGTTTAACTCTGCAAACATTTATTGAGTAGTTGCTGTCAGTAGGAATTGGATGGAGAGCTAGAAATACAGATGCAAATATAGTGTGGCCCCTGTCCTCCAGATGCTAAGAATCTAAAGGAAGAGAGACACATATATAAATAACTTCATGGTCTTACTCACATTATGAATGAAGTCATGTGGAATCACAGAGGAAAGGGCAATCACATCTGCCTGAAGCAATTGGAGAAAATATGAGATAGCATTTGAGATGAATTTTGATGTTTGAATGGTAATTCAACAAGAAGAGAAGAACTATTCTAGCTAGAGGAAGCAGGTCAGTTTAGTTCATGCAAAAATTTATTCAATTCTTTTCACATATAGGTGCTACATGATTCTGGCATAGGAAATATATAACTCAGCTTTGATACTTTGAATTGATGCTCACCGTAGAACAGAGAATATAAACACGTAAACAAGTACAATACAATGTGCGGTGTGTAATAATAAAATTGTGACCCAGCACAGAATAATACAGAGGAGGATGAAGGGGAAAGTGAGGAACCACTTTCAGGCATTCACTTTATATGCTGCCAAGGGGTATACAGAAGAAAGTTGTGAGCAGCTTAAAAAAAAAAAAAAAAAAAAAAACAGTTACCCTAGGATCATATCTCTGGTTTGTGGATATATTTTCTTTAGTCACTATGTTGACCTGTGTGACAACCATGGCATATGCCTCACAAGCTGCCAACTACAGGGAGCATAACTGACCAAGAGCTCATGTACATATATTTCAATTTAATAATTCTCCAACATTGAAAAATGATATTTTACTTAAGATTTACTTAAGATTTACAAAGATTTACTTTGATTTCTGACTTCAGTAAGGAGGGGAGAACAATCTCCCAACTTTAGACCCCCATTCTAGAATGGCAACCATTCATAAGAGCTAAAGAGTATCTCTCTCCTTTAGATAAGATATATATATATATGCTCAATCCCCACTTCTTATTTTATTCCCAGTACAAAGATCATATGCCATTTAACCACACTCTTGCTCTGTCGTTTTACCTCTCCTGGGCCCATTTATAATCTCCTATATATCTTTCCTGCCTTCATAGTTATTTGCATTTGAGATCTGTTATTTTGAGCATATTTGACCATGAGAATAGAGTGAAGTGAGTTAGGGCTGTAAGCCGGAAGAGCAAGGAGGGGAACTGATGAAGTTCTAAGCTGGGGCAGTGATGATAGAAGTTGAGAGGAGCTGGATGGATTTGAGGATATTTTAGGGGTAGAATTAACAAGACATGATACTTAGTAAAATATAAGGGCTGATGAGCAGGCAGGAATCAAGGATGACTCAGATTCCTTGATGTGGTAACAGAGTGTTTCATGAGCTTCTCCATTTCTTTCTTAGTTTTCATACACAAAGTGTTCTGGAAGTTTTCAGAAAACACAAGAAGAAATGTCATTGGAAATAAATGGCATAATAGGGGTACAAGAGAGGGACTCCATTGTTACCGACTTATATTGGAAAAATATGAAGAAGTTGAGAAACAATGTTTGGAGCTGTTGAGATGTGTATATTAGCTTCTAATGGCATTTCAGTTAAATACGATTGCAGGGCACAAGAGAGATGTTACTTGGAAGTTTTGTAGTTGAGTGTCACTGACAACATCCTAAATCAGATCTTAAGAACTCATAACTCAAATATTGTATTTGATCCCAAATTACTCTCCTTGCTTTCTGACTCATCCCACTAAGCCTATTTTTGATTTGGCCTGCACACTGTCCTTGAATTAGTCATGGTAAAATATCACATTTATCATGTCATTCCTTATTACAAAAACCTGGTTTCTCCAGGAAAGCCCATACTTCTAGGTCTGGCATTCAGAAAACGTATGCATGTACCCTCAAAGAGTTGTTGTGGGGACCAAGGAAATAACTGTACCTGGCATGTATTCCTGATATTCCTGCAGTTAACACCATTATTTTCTTGCCAGTATCTTTTTTTTTTTTTAAATATCTTATTTATCTATTTGAGAGAGATAGCATGAGAGAGCACAAGTAGGGGGGAGAGGGAGAGGGAGAAGCAGACTCCCTGCTGAGCAGAAATCCTGATGCAGGGCTCAATCCCAGGACCCTGGGATCATGACCTGAGCCGAAGGCAGACGTTTAACTGATTGAGCCACCTAGGCGCCCTCTTGCCAATACCTTAACTATCCTTAAAAAGGGAGTTGTAAGGTCTACACAGTGCCTGACATGTAGAAAGCAATCCATGAGTGCTAGCAATTACCATTATTCTTTCTCAAGACCTCAGTATTTTTTTTTTCTACCACACAAGTGATACCAATAGATCTCTCAAACTTACAACTTGATTTACCTCTCACCACCTAGTTTCCCCGCCCTTATCACAGTCTCTACATCTCATATAGAGATGACATAGGACATCTCTGCCCAGGTAGGCAACATCTTTGATTATTTTCTTTCCTTGAAAATTCCAACCATCAATAAATCCTGTCAATTCCACCTCCAAATCATGTCTCAAATTTTGCCATCCCCATTGCTACCAGCTATCCAGCCACCATCAGTTTCTGACCTGGGCTGTTTCAACTGGTTTTCCTGTCCCCACCTTTGGCTCTCTCCAATGTTTTTAAACAGCAACTAAATCAGACCATGTTACTCCCTGTTTTAAATCTTCATGATCCACAAACCTTATACCCCCAGTGTCTGATCCCTGCTACCCTCTCTAACCTCATCTCCCTTCTTTACCTAACCAATCTACAGCTCTTCTGGCTTCATTTTGGTTCCTTGAACAAGTCAAGCACTTTCTTTTCTTAGGACTTGGTACATTTTGTGCCTCTACTTGTAACTCTTTTAACTGCCATACTGCTTCACAATTCTACCCCTCTTCTTATCTCTACCCCTACCTTTTCTTTGCTCACTTTCATTGAACATTTTTGGCCATTTTTTCTTCTCTCTTTTTGTTTCTATCTTCCAAGGAGACTTCAGTGTCAGCCACAAAGTACTCTGACTTGATCATCACTTTAATGCATTCACGTAACCTTTACTACAGTCACATGACTATCAGTGAGTACCACTTCATCCCTGAAATCTTGAGCCCGGAAATCCCAGTGTTCACAGCCTGCTGGTCCCTCTTCCATCCTCTGTTCTCCACGAATCTGTACTTTGACCTTGTCATGATCTCAATCTTTTTACCCACTTCTGTTTTTCCCGGCTGAGCATATTCCTTGCTTCTCTTCCTTTTCTATCCTTTCTGATTTGCATTCCTCATTCCTTTGAGAGTTAACCACATTTGCTTTACAAACCTCAGCCCTAAAGCAACCATACCTTTCCTTTCCACTGTTCATGATTACTAAGCTCTGTGGGAGAAAATCCCATAATTATACTGATGATGTCCCACCTCATTGCTTCTCAACAAACCTCTACTGATCCTAACGTGTCTCTCTTGCCTCGCAGGTGCAGTTCCAATACTTTACTGCTTTATGTAAATCTCCAAATTCACTCTAGACTTTCCCTTTGGTGTCCTGACATCTAAATGTATAAGGCAAAGACATTATCAGCTAAGAACTCCTTCAGCTTTTTTCTCCTCTACCTTAAAATGACCTTATAAATTCTTCTGCCTTAAAATAACACTTTAACTTTATAGTAATTTGATCATTCTTATCCCAGATAGAAAAGTATCCCTCTTCCCACCCAAGGCTGAGGTATGCTATCTCAAAAAAACAAACTGCCATTTGTTCTTTTGTTAAACATGTTTTGTGAGTATAATGTATGTGTGTGTGTGTTTATAGTAAGATATATTTACAAGGAAAATTAAAGATGTTCTTGCTCAAAATGACAAAAGTAAAAAGATCTATAATTCTGATATCCATTGAAAGCAACTTTAATATATTGGTGAATTTACTTTCAAACTTTTTTAGGCATATATATTATAAAATGTAAATCTTGTATTCTTTCTTTACCTAAATATGTATTATAAAAATATATTCATCTCATAATACCATTGTATTCCTTTGTGTGGTTATACCACACATATTTAGCCAATATTTATGGTAGGGACTCAAAGAATCTGGACTCTAGACCCTATTCTTACTCATCCTTCTTTAGGACTTTGCTTCCCATGGACTCCCCTTCTCTTTTGTACCTTCAGTCTCCTTTCCAGGGGCTACTTTCCCTCAGCCCACAGACATGTTTAGTCCTCTCCCTTCTACCGTCTAAAATCTTTCCTCTGCTCCTGCCTCCTTCTCATCAGACACTACCATGTGTCTCTCCTAAGAATAAAACTATTTCACGAAAATAGTAATCTACCTTTACCCTATCACCCCTTTACTTATCATGAGTTCTTTGGCCTAATGTAAACTAGCATTCTCTTTCCTCCTGCTTATTGAAACTGTTTCTTCTCCACACACACACCCCTAACCGTTGAAAACACTTTCTTCCAGTTACCAGTCCCCAAACACAGACCTCCTTGTGGTTCCTCAGCAGCAAATCCTAAATGCAACTCCTAGAAGTTATAAGTAAGTGAAAACAGGCATCTCTTATCCCTAGACTAAGAATGTTATTCAAAAATACATGGATTGTTAGATAACATCTTAAAACATTTTTTTTGAGGAGGAAAGTCTTTATGAAGATAACTGCAAGCAAGAGTAGTTAGAAATGTCTGAATTACACTCATATCTTTATACTCTAATAATGGGCCTGTGGCCATTCATCTTTTGATATTGCAGTATGTTATAGAATGTGGATATGAGAAAAACTTTGAACGATTTTAAAAAGTAATATCTATGAAAAAAGACAGCTTTTTATTCTTTGTACCATTCCAGATTCACTGCCTAAAATAAAATATCTTCCAAGACAATTTGGAAGATTATTTGCTAACCAATGGACCTTTCTGTCAAGTGACATTTTTCTCCTGCCATATAGCTTGAGGATTACTTTAATTTGCTATTGTCTGTTTTAGCCTTTTTTGAGATCTTCCTTCTATCTACTAATATTGTTCACTATTCTGTGGTTAATTACTAGTCACATTTTACACTAGTAATTTTCAATCTGGATGTGTATCAGAAACTTACAGATTAGAAGCTGAGGCATGATGATATATCCAAAAACAATATGCATATTATTTTGTAGTATAAGTGATATTAAATAAAAATAAACAAATGTCATTGCTGGAGCAGCTGTGCAGAAAATAGACCTATATATTGATGATTCTTGGCAAAGAGTTAAAGCAACATATAGATCCTCCTGGAATGAGGGGGGTGTATAGGATTCTTGGAGTCAGTAACAGGATATATAAAATTTCAGTATTATTCAAAACAGGACATGGCTGTTAGAGGTTAAAAGAGTTTGAGTCTTTATCTAGCCTTTATTTATCTAACAATTTTCAGGACTGCCAATCTAAGCATCCCTTTCCCCACATTCTGAATTTTTAGCTAAATTATCTTTACCAAAAGAAATAACATATAGTAAAAGTGTAGGTTAAAACTCATCAACAAATACTTGTTGGTTGAATAAAGGCATGAATGAAAGAACACACTGTCTGACTTCTATTTTCCCATATTGTCCTCAACTTATAAAGACCCTTTTAACAGTACTATGTGTCAAACCAAAGAAAATGAACTAGTAATGATTGATTACCTCCCATGTACCAGGATCTGTGCTCGGGACTCTGCTTATACACGTCATTTGCTTTCATCTTTCTGACACTACTGTGAAGTAGGTATTATCTGCATATTACAGATGAAGAGTCTAGACTCAAAGTTAAAAACTTAGCCAATGTCAAATAGCTAACAAGTGCAGAGCTGGCACTCAAACCCAGGTCTGAATGGCCCAAATCCATGCTTTTCCATTAGAAATTTTCTGGGGCACCTGGGTAGCTCAGTCGGGTAAGCGTCTGACTCTCAATCTCAGCTCAGGTCTTGATCTCAGTGTTGTGAGTTCAAGCCCTGCCAAAAAAAAAAAAAAAAGTAAAAAATTTTTAAAAATATTTTCAAATACTGATATGAGTGGTTTAGACCTTTTTCAAAAATCCAAAATAGTGGTTTGTTAGTATGATCATTTTTATTATGTATCCACCACCAAATTATTTTTTGTCAACCCAGGAAAGGCTGTGTGATATGATGGAAAGAAAATGATATTTGGAGCCTAACGAATTTGATTTGAATCTGAAATCCACTGTTTACTTGTTTTCTGTGTTTAGCTGTTACTTCACTTTTCTCAGCCTCAGGGTTTTTCATTTGTTTGTTGTTTGTTCTTTAATGTATAAAAAGGAGGAAATAGTATCTACTGAATGGGAGATTATAAAACCTTAGGTTAGTGTTTAGCTCAGAATAAATATGCAATAAATGTTAGTGTCCTTGAGAGAATTTTAGTATTTTGGTATTTATTGTATTTTATTAAGAACTTCATAATTTTTTAAAAAGTCTCCCTCTTAGTTTGAATTATTAAACACTTTTACTATTACTAATTAGTAATTAATATTTTTCTCATTAAAAGTAAGTCATTTGCTTTTAATATCTTCAGTGTCACCCATGATCATACTGTAATTAAAATTCCATATACTTTTTTTCCTCTCACATTTATATAATGAGCATTTCCTATTGTCATTATCACAATTTTAATGTCTCCAAAATAATCCTACATTCAGATAGATGTACCAGAGTATTTTTAACCATTTCTCCATCATTTGAATGTTTGTTTCAGGTTGTGAGTTGTTTGTTTTGTTTTTAACATTAAAAACAATACTGTGATGAAGCTTTGAACACAAATCTTTATACACATTTCTGATTATTTATTTTTTTGTGACGTCCATTTCTCCCTTAATTTTATTTCTTTTTTTCTTTAAATTTTTTTATTGTTATGTTAATCATCATATATTACATCATTATTTTTGATGTAGTGTTCCATGATTCATTGTTTGTGCATAACACCCAGTGCTCCAGGCAGAACGTGCCCTCTTTAATACCCATCACTAGGCTAACCCATCCCCCCACCCCCCTTCCCTCTAAAACCCTCAGTTTGTTTTTCAGAGTCCATCGTCTCTCATGGTTCATCTCCCCCTCCAATTTCCCCCCCTTCATTCTTCCCCTCCTGCTATCTTCTTCTTTTATTTTTTTTTCTTAACATATATTGCATTATTTGTTTCAGAGGTACAGATCTGTGATTCAACAGTCTTGCACAATTCACAGCACTCACTATAGCACATACCCTCCCCAATGTCGACCACCCAGCCACCCAATCCCTCCCATCCCACGCCCACTCCAGCAACCCTCAGTTTGTTTCCTGAGTTTAAGAATTCCTCATATCAGTGAGGTCATATGATACATGTCTTTCTCTGATTGACTTATTTCACTCAGCATAACATGCTCCAGTTCCATCCACGTCATTGTAAATGGCAAGATCTCATTCCTTTTGATGGCTGCATAATATTCCAGTGTGTGTGTTTGTGTGTGTGTGTGTGTGTCTTTATCCATTCTTCTTCTTTATCCATTCATCTGTCGATGGACATCTAGGCTCTTTCTATAGTTTGGCTATTGTGGACATGGCTGCTATAAACATCGGAGTGCACATACCCCTTCGGATCCCTACCTTTGTATCTTTGGGGTACATACCCAGTAGTGTAATTCCTGGATCGTATGGTAGCTCTATTTTCAACTTTTTGAGGAACCTCCATACTGTTTTCCAGAGTGGCTGCACCAGCTTGCATTCCCACCAACAGCATAGGAGAGTTCCTCTTTCTCCGCATCCCCGCCAACATCTATTGTTTCCTGACTTGTTAATTTTAGCCATTCTGACTGGTGTGAGGTGGTATCTCATGGAGGTTTTGACTTGGATTTCCCTGATGCCGAGCGATGTTGAGCGCTTTTTCATGTGTCTGTTGGCCATTTGGATGTCTTCTTTGGAAAAATGTCTGTTCATGTCTTCTGCCCATTTCTTGATTGGATCATTTGTTCTTTGGATGTTGAGCTTAAGAAGTTCTTTATAGATTTAGGATACTAGCCCTTTATCTGATATGTCATTTGCAAATATTTTCTCCCATTCTGTCCGTTGTCTTTTGGTTTTTTTGACTGTTTCTTTTGCTGTGCAAAAGCTTTTTATCTTGATGAAATCCCAATAGTTCATTTTTGCCCTTGCTTCCCTTGCCTTTGGCGATATTTCTAGGAAGAACTTGCTGCAGCTGAGGTCAAAGAGGTTGCTACCTGTGTTCTCCTCTAGGATTTTGATGGATTCCTGTCTCACATTTAGGTCTTTCAACCATTTGGAGTCTATTTTTGTGTGTGGTGTAAGGAAATGGTCCAGTTTCATTCTTCTGCATGTGACTGTCCAATTTTCCCAACACCATTTGTTGAAGAGACCATCTTTTTTCCATTGGACATTCTTTCCTGCTTTGTCAAAGATTGGTTGACCATAGAGTTGAGGGTCCATTTCTGAACTCTATTCTGTTCCATAGTCTATGTGTCTGTTTTTGTGCCAGTACCATACTGGCTTGATGATGACAGCTTTGTAATAGAGCTGGAAATCCGGAATTGTGATGCCGCCAGCTTTGCTTTTCTTTTTCAACATGCCCCTGGCTATTTGGGGTCTTTTCTGGTTCCATACAAATTTTAGGATTATTTGTTCCATTTCTTTGAAAAAAAATGGATGGATTTTGATGGAGAATGCATTAATGTGTAGATTGCTCTAGGTAGCATTGACATCTTCACAATATTTGTTCTTCCAATCCATGGGCATGGAACGTTTTTCCATTTCTTTGTGTCTTCCTCAATTTCTTTCATGAGTATTTTATAGTTTTCTGAGTACAGATCCTTTGCCTCTTTGGTTAGATTTATTCCTAAGGATGTTATGGTTTTGGGTGCAATTGTAAATGGGATCGACTCCTTAATTTCTCTTTCTTCTGTCTTCTTGTTGGTGTATAGCAATGCCACTGATGTCTGTGCATTGATTTTATATCCTGCCACTTTACTGAATTCCTGTATGAGTTCTAGCAGTTTGGGGAAGCACAGAAATCTTTAAAAACTTAAAAGAGGACTGAATTACCCAGAGAAGTGGAGTTGAAATGATCATTTAATATTTTCTGTAGGCCTTCTGAGCCTTGTCTTGGATAATGGGAAGAATTGGGCCAGGCAAAGGGGACGTGGAAAGTTTCTGGTAGAGAAAACAGCATGAGTAAAGGCCAAGAGATGAGTCATAGTGTCAACTGTGCAGAAAAGGGCCAGCAGCTCAGCTGAGTATTCCTGGGGGTGAAAGTGTAAAGCTAGAAAGGAAGAAGATAAGGTTAAGAGCTAGATAATGAATATGTTTCTCAAATGGCAAAGTTTTGAGTGCCCTCTCCAAAAATATTGATATTGTCAGGAGAAAGCATTTGTGTACCTCCCAGTCTGTGCTTGCCTCTTTCCCTACCCCTTTACTTAGGAAATGATTATCTCTGAGGTGCCGATTCTAGTAAGACCAATATACTCCAGTTGATCTTCTTGGAACTAGACCCAAATTACAATGAAGATACTCATCTTCCCATTCTTTCCTTCCAAAACCCCTAGATCTTAGAGAAACTGCCCATAAGTCACCTAAATGCTATCCTGGTAACTATATACATGACAATGTAGTTGATGTTACAGTGAAAATGTATTGATTACCAGATGCCAGACTATCACTGCCTTTTTAGCTCTTTCTTGGATTCCATGAAGGGAGAAATCATCTGGTCTTATTCTCTCTAGTCTTAGCTTCCCTGTAGCCTTACATTTAACAAGTACTCAACCAATCTTACCAATAGGTACTTAAAGCCAAGAATAGATTCACTTGCACTCATGGTAAATACTTATCTCATCCAGTTCATTTTGTTTTCTTCATTCGAGCTTTATTGTCTATATCTTGGACCTGGCATACCCTTTCTCACCTCAGGGATTTTACATATGTTCTTCATTTGACTGGAACATTCTGTCCTCCACCCCAGTTCCCATCCTGACCCCCTTAAAAGTTACTAGCTGCTTTTCACCTTCAGGAAAAGTCCCTATGCTTCCTTCTGTTGGCCACTCCTACACTCTGCCTTCATCTTCATGTGCCTCATCAACTGACATATTCACCGCTGTAGTCCCAGAACGTAGTCTGGTGCCAGGCACAGTGCTGGTGTGTAACAAATATTAAATAAATTTATGATTACATGACTGCTACTGAGTAAGATCTCTGTTCAATGAGCATTGTTTTTTTTCAAAGAAAAACAGAATTAGAGAAATGTCAGAAGTATAAAGACATGGGATTTTAGTTGTAATGGTTGAATTATTAATTTCAGCCTTTCAACATAAATGTACAATTGTGAAATCAGTTTTCTGGAATTTTTATTATTCAGTCAATAAAAATTGCTAAACATTACCTTGACATTTGTAGTGATATAACTGTCAAGTTATAGCTGATCTTATCTTGATACTGAACTTTTCTGACTAATTGAGTGTCTTAATTAATTTTTCTGGATTAACTACTAAATTCTTAGTCTTCATCTCTTTTTATCCAAGAGCAGAAATTAATCAAGTAGTTGTAAATTTAGTAAGCTATCTTGGTTGTAGTGAAAATAAATACCCAGTGATAGAGGACTGGTTAAATAAATGATAGTTTATGACCTTGATGAAATAGTATCTAACCATTTAAAACGGATAATTATAAACACTACCTAGGTGTATGGATATGGCTTAAAATATAATATGAATTAGAAAAAACCATCAGAACATAATATGGAAACATAAGGTAACCAGGGAAATGTAGATTAAAGGAAAATATGTAAATAATAAATACGTTAAGTTAGATGGCTTGTGAATTTGGGGAGACTTTAATTATGCCTTACATACAGATTTAAAAGGTTATATATACATTGGATGTCAATTACTGTAATCTGCATGAGTAAATATGAAAGCTTTATTAGAATATAAACTATCACATTTACATGCCGCAGTAGTAATACATTCCTTGTCAATATCTATTGCAAATTAAAACCTGTTTATTACTGAAAAATATCTCACATTTATTATAACTCTAGAAGGGAGACCTGCCTTCTGAAGTTAAAGCTTCTTGTTATATAGGAACACATTTATTTGATGCATAACAGTACTAGAAATAAAATTAAAACAGCCAAATTTCACTACTCTACCAAATCAGTTTTCATGTAACTGGTTTCCTTTTATTCTTTTTCATATGCATGTATAATTTTTACAAGTGACACTAATGTTTTTGCATTTTTTTCTTAAAAGCAAAAATATAAGGCCCTTTGAATAAGCGAAAATTAAGACCCCTTAAATTCTTGCAACACAGAGACAAACTTGAGTGTTTTCCTGACCTTCCTTTGTCCGCTGACAGTGCACTTTATAGCTTTGTATAAAAGACTGTTATCACCTGATTTCCATTTGAGTAGTAAGATGATAATTCGGAGTGCAAGGGGAACTAGGTTTAGGTGACAGCCATATCATTTAATGTCTACTTATTGTTTCTCCAGGGGAATTCTGGCCTGGGATTCAGTATTGCTGGAGGGACAGATAATCCCCACATTGGAGATGACCCTGGCATATTTATTACGAAGATTATACCGGGTGGTGCTGCAGCAGAGGATGGCAGACTCAGGTAAAGCTCTGAAACGCTAGAATTATTTGGAAAGTAAATCTGCCACATCAATGAGACATGTTTATACCTTTGGAGAATAATAATTTTACAAAGCTCTGTACTTGAAAGAAATGGCTGTCAAAGCAAGCTTTCTGTAATGACTGCAGATTTCTTATTACTTACTAAAATTCAACTAGTATTTAATTTGTGTTTGTTGACGGGCACTACGTTAAACATTCAGTCTGGCTCTGTAAGGAGAGAGTATGCAGATAAATCTTGTGTTCCATGGGGTCTTCATTCTGATTGGAAGGAATAATACTCAGAGCTGGTGAGCAAATAATAAAATGTATCAAAAAACAATCTTCTGTAAATAGTACTAGCAAATAAAGCAATGGTATAGATACTGTGTGTATTCATAGATTCAGCAACCATTTATAAGGGCTTTCTCCAGGAGTTTGAACAGAGAGTCTAAAAACTATTCCGTAGGAAGATTCTATTAAGATTTTCACTAGCCCCATAAATCTGAACAAGAACACAGAGGGAGAAAGAACAAGTTATCCCAACAAAGAGAGAAACCAACTTGACTTGGATGAGGACCACATGTGAGGTTAAGTATGTAGATGGAGCTCAGCATAGAGTCGTAGCTGCTAGAGCCAGGGCCCCCACTCTTGAAAGAACTGAAGATTGTTTGGGGAACTAAGGGTCACACACATGGGACAATTAGTAAATAATATAAAAATCTATAAGAGATCAAAGCACCCGCTACAAGGCATTGTAGATTGGAACAGTTAGAAGAGATTTCCCTGGGGAGAAAAACATGTCCCAGTGTTCTTCTAGGGCTTCCACCCCACTGTGAATCCCCTCAGGCCATGAAGTTATATATAGAAGTGAATCAATAAATTCTGTCTGAATGAATGAATGAATGGATTGATTAATTAATTAATTAAAGGAGATGAGGTAGGAGGGTAAATTAATGAGTAAGAAGAGGGAGGCTTGCATAAGCAAAGTCCTCTAGGTAAGAATGATGCGCTTGCATGGAGCCACAGTGGAGACTGTGAACTAAGAGTCACAAATGTAAGCTCTGTAGCCTGTCCTCAGTATGCTTTTTTTCATTAAACATAAGTATGCTACTTTAGTGTTTTTCTTATAAAGCAGCCAAGGACACTTTTGTTCCCTAGCCACTTGTTCTGATGCAGTGATTCCTTAGGACAGCTTGTGGAAGAGAAGCATAGATTTTTTTTTTCAGGTGCATCTGCATCTTCTATCAACATGAAAAACAGGAGTGACACTCCCACAGGAAACCCCTGCTTTTTGACAATAGAATTTTCAAACTGAATTGATGAGATTAATTTCTGAGTAAAGAAATATCCATGCTACAAGAGTAAACAATTTGAAACAGATACTGTGTAATTCGTATGAGTCACAGTGGGGACTGGGTTTGCTAGTATTGAATGCTGGAGAAGCACCATTTTCAAAATTTAGAAATAGAGTTATTGGAAGATAGCTCTGAAATCAATGGTCCACAGTCGATCTCCTCAGCTCTCACCACTCTGCCTAGAAGTAGAGGAACTTCCCTCTCTTAGCAAAATTTTGGCTCTAAGTTTGGGATAGAATAGCCTTTATGTTAAACATGCTTACCTTACAGTTAAAAATGAAAAGCAGCAGTGCCACCATTATTTGCTTGCAAATCTAGGTGGCAGTCTCATGCCTATGGAGGTAAAAGGAAGTTCTACTAGAAACAGCATTCAGTAGTTGTAAAGAGGATATTCATAACGCTAACTAAAACGTATTGAACTTTTTACATGTGTGGAGCATTGTGCTAAAATACATAGAAATAGAGATGTACGTAAACACATACAGTCTTCTAGATACTCACAACATCCCTCTATGGTAGATACTAGTATTTGGCCATAATATTAACTCATGAAATTAAGGCTTAAAGACTAAGAAGTTCATCCAGTTAGCTTTGAAAATTCATTCCAAAAATTCATCCTGAATATCACTTGTGTACTCTCTAGACTCTCATTCAAGAGTAGAATCTTATGCATCATTTGGTCTCTGCCTAAAAACTCTCAAAGGTAAAGTTTTTCACAATGTTAAGGGGCACCTCTAAACATTACAAAGTTGGTTATTTTTCTGCTGAGCTACAGTTTTTTTTATTCTGACTTCTACCTGTGAATCATTACAATGGCTTCTTGGAGCCAGGGTATGGCCTAAGACTGCGTATGTGAATATTGCCTCCTCAGGTTGTACAGTGAACAACTTGGAAAACTGAACAGTGATTCTAACTCAAGCAACAAAATATACCTACTCCCCAGCCCACATTGCAGGCTTTTGCTTATGTGAAGAGAGCTATTGGGTAGGTCTCCACTTCATTTTGATAGATCCTTGCTACTACCACAGAGATTGTTTCCCACCTCACTGCTTCCTGCCATGAACAGGGATGGCCAGGAGATATTGAAGAGATCAAGAATAACAATCAGTTGAAAATCTGGCAGCATGACATTAAGTATAGGTTTTTAGAATTTGGCAATTTACCTAGTTCAAAATGTACATTTTACAGATGAGGAAACTGAAGCTCAGAAGAATGATTTATCCTGAGGCATAAATCTTTGGAGGCTCTGCTTTAACTAGGATCCAAATGTCTTGACTCAAGTAATTAGCACCATAAGGTAGTTTTGAGGGACAGTAACACCCAAGCCCACCCAAGAAGTCTTTGCTCAGTGTGGCGTGAACACTGTTCAAAGATGGGCCAACAAGCTGTGAGGAGTATTTTTTATCTCACCATTAGTGCTTCAGACAGGGGAGCAGCACATTACAATGTGCTCTGGAAAGATGTAGGTTCTAAGCTCTGTATACTAATATAATTGATCTTGGAAAGTTAGACTCTTTCAGTCACTGTGTTCTCCTACGTAAAATGATGATACTCATACCTACTCCATTGAGTTGTTCTGAGGATTCAGTGAGAAAACTTAGGTCCCTAGCTAATCAGTAAATATTAGCAATGTCTCCCCCATTTCCCTATCTGCTCTCTCTGCTCTCAGTGGTCTTTCCTCTGCTCTTGCCTGTTTTTCTCTTTTTCTCTATGGTTTTCTATTACCTTTCCTCTCGTCCCTTCCATCTTTCTTTCAGTCTCCTTTCAGCTGCCACATCTTTCCCTAAGCTTCCTGTTCCTTTCTGTTCATAGCCCCTTTTCTCCTGCTTATAACATGGAATTAAAGCCCATTTAGAAACAGGTATGGTACTAACTAAGGCTTTATATTTCTGTTCTTGAGCTTATAATACAGTTAGCTGAATCTGCTATGTTTCCTTCACTTAAAAAATAAGCTCACAAACTAAACATGGTTATGTTTTACTTGAAAATTTTTTTGTTCTTCCATATGAGTTAGAGACTTAAAATTTTTAAGTGTGTCTTTTCCACGATAAATTACATTTTTGAAAATTAGATAACACTAAAAATTTATAATGAAGCTGAGGCCCAGGAAAATGAGGTCATGGGTCTGCCCCCAAAAGAGTAGAAATTTGAACTCAATATTAGTGGATATATTATAATCAGATCAACAATAGTAATAGCAGAGACCAACATAGTGCTTCAATGTATTGAAGTATTCTCCTGGCACATTAACTCATCTAAAGTGTACAACAACAAGTGAGACCCACACTTTTCAATTAAAAAATCTAGGCACTGGGGTACCTCAGCCTCAGCCACTTGGTGGCTCAGTCAATTAAACGTCTGACTCTTGATTTCAGCTCAGGTCATGATTTCAGGGTGGTGAGATCAGGCCCAGCATCTGGCTCTGCATTCAGCAGGGAGTCCACTTGAGATTCTCTCTCTCCCCTCTCCCTCTGCCCCTCCCCACCTTGAAGTCTCTCTCTATATATCTCTCTTTCTAAAATAAATAAATAAATCTTAAAAAAAAAAAAAAGGAAAGAAAAAGAAAGAAAATCGAGGCACTGAGAGGTTGAGTAACTTACACAAGGTTGTTGGAGCCAGAATTTGAACCCAGGCAGTCTGACTACAATGTCCATGTCTTTACTTTCTAAGTTATGCTGGGGGAGAGCAGGGAGACAGTTAAAGACACACTGTAGTAGGCAGCATTCTAAAATGTCACTTCTCAGGATTCACACCATAATCCATAGAACCTATGACTATCATGAGATATCACTCCTGTGATTATGCTGTTATGTTCTATGACACAGTTGACCTTAAGATAGGGAAAGTAGTCAAGGGAGCCTGATCTAATCGTGAATTTTAAAAGTGGAAAGTTTTCTCTGGCTGGTGGCAGAAAAGAGATTCAAAATGTGTGAAGTACTTGACCCTCTGTTGCTGGTTTGAAGACAGAGGGAAGAGGCCATGTGAGAAAGAATGAGAGTGGTCTCTAGAAGCAGAGGTTCTTCAAGCAGACAGCTAACAAGGAAGCAGAGATTTCTATCCCACATCTGCAAGGAACTGAGTCCTACCATGACCACACGAGCTTAGAAGAAGACTCTAAGCCTCCAGTTAGATAACACTGTTACTCAGCTGACATCTGGATTTCAGCCTGTAAGAACCTAGGCAGAGATTCCAGCCATACTGCACCAGACTTCTGACCTACGAAAACAGTAAGCTAATAAATGGGTGTTGTTTTAAGCTGCTAAATTTGTGGTAATTTTCTAAGGAGCAATAGAACACTAACATATACATCATTCCAGGAATTCCAAGTTCATTGTAAAAAGCCTTCCTGCATGAGCTCAATCACACTCAACATAAGGTGAGTGTGCAGGCTTAAGACACGGATGAAATGAGATGCGGTTCTCTCCCTAATGAGATTATACTCCAAAGTGCGCTCAGGTCTCAGGGGTTGCCCCAGCTGAGAGATGTAAAAGAAAGAACATACTATTTGGAGTTGGAGGACCTGGATTTCAAGTTGTATTTTCTAGCTGTGTAGCCTTGAGACTCTTTTTTAAGCTCTCTGTGCTCCAGTTCCCTCACTGGTTAAACTAGAGATAGGGGCATAGATCTCAGAAAGCTATGGTAAGGATTAAATGCAACAGTGAGCATGAGAGAGCTATATAAAATTCAAGGCCCTCAACACAGCTTTTCTGCCAAACCAGCCATTTAACTGCACGCTGAACTTAAGCCACAAGTCTGTGACAGCCAGGAAGGGATAATTATGGTAGAATTCTAAAATAACCACCAATGACCCACATCCTGTATAATCTCTTCCCCTCGAGTGTGGGAAGAACCTGTGAGTATGATGAGATATCACTTTCCTGATAATATTGTTTTATGTAGCAGAAGAGATTTCACAAATGTAATTAAGAGTTAATCAAAAGAGAGATTATATTGTGTCAGCCTGACCTAATCCAGTGAGGACTTTAAAAGCCAAGAGATTGTCCTGCTGGCTTGGACAGAGCAAACTTCCATGTTGTGAGAGGCTTTACGGAGGGGACCGTGTGGCAAGTACCTGAGGGCAGCTTCTAGGAGCTGAGAGTTGTCCGCAGCCTACAGCTAGTGAGATGGAAGATTTCAGTGACACAGCTAAATTCTAACAATAGCCACATGAGCCTGGAAAAGGACCCCATGCTCCTGAAAGGAAGGACATCCAGCTGACAAACTAAACAAACAAACAAAGCAAACCTTCACACCCTGATTGCAGTCTTGTGGGACCCAAAATGTAGAACTCCACTAAGCTGTACTCAGACTCCTGACCCACTGCAGCTCTGAGATAAAAAAATGTATGTTGTTTTGAACTTTAAAATTTGTGGCAATTTATCACTCAGCAATGGAAAATGAAGATGAACACTATGGAATTCTGACTCTGAAACTCCCTTATGGCTGAGTGCAGAGTGGCTTGCCCATTGACAGCCTCTGCCAGCCGAACCACACTCTGAACCTCAGAAACATTGAGCAGGCCTCACAGCTGGTCGCAGGCCCTTCACACACCTGGATGCAAGGGTCAGAAAGCACAATGAGAAGCAAGGGATGGACGAAGGTCAGAAACAGAGAAGAAACCAGTGCCCCAAGGGGAGAGATAGCAGAGATCTGTTTCATCTGATGGCTGGAGATGTGAGTCTAAGCTAGAGTGAGAGAGAGAGCCAGAGCTATAGAGAAAATGGGTAACGAGGGCTAAGTTAAGAGGCAATGTAAGAGAGCACATAGTGATTTAAATGAATTTCTCTGGACAATGATCTTTCCCCTATGTAACCTCTTTTTAAATAAAACTTATTGTGTATATGTGTTTGGGAATATGATAGTTGTCCTTTGCGGGGTATATATAAAATGCAGAAGAGTAGACAAAAATTAAACAAAACACAACACATTAATTTTTACACTAAGAGTCAATCACTATTAACATGTTTTGTGCATTTATTTCTGGGTTTTTTTTTTGCCATTTTTTAAATTTTTGTTTAGATCATGCTCTCTACATTTAGCATTTGTTTAACTTCACATAACCTTATTTCATAAACCTTTCCCTAGATAATTTTTTGAAATCCCCTACAACTATTTTAATTGTTGTTTAAAAACATATTTACCTTTTACATTGTTAAGAGTTTATTTTCAGTTTCTCAGCATTTTAAATAATTATTTAAATCTTTTAGAAGACATTGTTGACCCTGTTTTTCATAATTTCCCTAGATATATTTCTGGTAGTAGAATTTCAGGACCAAAAAGTATGAACATGTTAAAGAGTTTTGACACATATTGCTAAATTTCTTTCCAGAGAGACTGTACTAAATTTTACTTCTACCAGCAATGTTGGAGAAGGCCTATTTTACAATATGTTGTCAGTATTGCATGCACTTACACATATATAATTTTGGGTTGTTTACCAAAATAAACAATGGTGTATTTCCTTGTTTTACTTTGCATTTGTTTGACAGCTAACAGTAAGATTGAACTTTTCAAAAATGTTACAATTTATTTGTACTTTTTGTTTTGGAAGTGGTCATTAAAATTTGGTAACATTACCTATCTTTAAAGTAAGAACATTTGGGAAAGAACATTAGGTTTTCTTCTAGAGCAAAATAGATATATTTCCATGCTTTGTAGAATGATTTTTATTTCTACTTTTGTTTCTGAACCATAAAAATGCCTTTTGTGTGGCTTCAAGTCCCTGGATTGCTGCGGACTAATATTGATCTGTCATCCTGGGGAAGAACTATCACATGACAGCCTCTGTTTGGCGATGCAACAATGACATTTTACACAACAGTGCATTTATTAAACCCATCCACAGCACAAAAGCAGCATGTAGTAGCAGGCAAAAAATATGGCTGCTTGCCAATTTCCTGACAAGTGACACAATTTAATCTCTCAGCCCTCAGCACAATAATATCTATTTCTACACAAGATGAGAAAAAAAAAGTTTTCTTTAAATCCATCGCTTCATTTGTTCTTTCCATGTCTGTTTATGGGTAAGGCTGGCTTTGTCCTTATAAAACCTAAGACAACATACATGTTGATTTCAAGCAAGAATAATATTGATCACACTGAGGTTTGAAAATATTGACCAAAGTTGAGAGGTCAGAATCGATGTTTCAACAATACAACTCCCATGTATAAACCACAGCATTGTCCTTTTGACTGTCATTTGGTAACTCACTCTCTGATTTTTTTCATTAATTCATATCCATTAACTCACTGGTGATTTTAAAATAAGGAAGTAAGGAGAAAGAGAGGAAAGGGAAGAAAAGGAGCAAAGGGAAGGAAAGAAAGAAGAAGAAAAAAATTGATCATTAGGAGTGAAAGACAACATAGAACTTGGAAATGGAGAAGACAAACCTAAACTTAATATTTTCTGGGCAAATGAAAAGCACCAGGCAGAGGAAAGAGAGCAACTTCCAAGCATCACTTATACCCAAGACAGACTTTCAGATTATTTAAGGAAATAGAAGATTTTAAGTAAGTAAAACTGCATAAGAGATTGTTGAATTTTTAGATTACCTGTCCACATGGAGATTTCATGAGTTTGGATGATTGCAAATTAAAACCTTATGAGTCACCAAGACCAACCTATCAATTTCCATAATAACCAAATTGATTATTGCTTGAAATGACTATGATGATGCTACATTTTTCAAAGATAGAGACTCTCAGTGTCTTCAAAACCAAGTGAACTTTTCTTTCATTATTGTTTTGTGGGTAAAGCAGGACATAAATCCAAC
The DNA here is from genome assembly GCF_037043125.1 of Eumetopias jubatus. Taxonomy (NCBI): domain Eukaryota; kingdom Metazoa; phylum Chordata; class Mammalia; order Carnivora; family Otariidae; genus Eumetopias; species Eumetopias jubatus. Next base: position 65,112,737 of record NW_028274819.1, on the reverse strand, counting down.
TGTTACCCTGAACAACAGCTTCATAAGAAGCAAGACATCATTATTTAGTGCAAATGATACCAGTGCCCACCTTGGAAAGAAATATGGTGAGGGAGATCTCAGTGGACTCATTCTTATGGATTATTTCCTTTTGTGTCTGCCTACAAGAATGAAAAGGGGTGAAATGGAATAGCCCTGTGTCTTGATTTTCTCTATCAATATTATCAGCCCTGAATGTGTTGACAATCTGTTAGACAAGAAAAAAAATCACTTAGCAATTAGTTCCATGGTAACTGGTAATGATGAGTCCCCAACAATCTAGAACTACACAGGAACATTTCTAAACAAGAAGAATAATTTTAGCTACAAAATTGGTAGAATACCAGGTGTCATAGCTGGAAAGGCATGTCCAACAATTTTCCTATTTTGGTCAAGTGTTATGTAATCTAATAAGAGAAATACTTCAATTGGTTAAACAAAACAGCTTTATGACAAACATGCTTCCCCCACCCACTTTTAAACAAATTATGCCAAGACTTCTAGATATCTGCATGCAAAAGAATTAAGTTGGGCCCCTACCTCATACCACACACAAAAACTAACACTATGTCGATCACAGGAGTAAATCCTCATGAGTAACCATTGAATTAGGTGGTGGTTTCTTAATATGACAACAAAACAACAACAAAAAAAACAGATAAATTGGACTTCATCGAATTTAAAAACTTCTGTGCTTCAAAGAACATCATCAAGAAAGTTAAAAAAACAACTCACAGAATGGGAAAAATACTTGCAGTAATATATTTGATAAGGGACTTGTATCCAGAATATATAAAGAACTTTGACAAATCAAAAATAAAAAGACAGATAATCTAATTTAAAAATCAGCAAAGATCTTTGTGTTAGTTTCCTATTTCTACTGTAACATATTACCAAAAACTTAGTATCTTAAAATAACACAAATTTATTATTTATAGTTCTGAAGGTCAGTTATCCAAAATCAAACTCACTGAAATAAGCTGAAGATGTTGCTCGGAGGCTCCAGAGGATAATTGGAAGAATCCATTTTCTTGTCTTTTCCCAGCTTCTTGAGGCCAGCTGAATTCCATCGCTTTCCATCTTTTCCTCCATCTTCAAAGGGCATCAGTCCAATTTTTGCTTTTGTTGTCATATCTCTTCTTTAACTGTAACTCTACCACCTCCTTCTTCCAAGGACTCTTGTGATTACATTTGACTCACCCAGATAATCCAGGATAATCTCCCTTTCTCAAGATCCTTAACTTAATCGTATCTGTAAAGTTTCTTTGATCTATAACATAATATATTCATAGGTCAGATATTAGGTCTTGAACTTTTTTATGGGGGTTAGAGAGGGATTATTTAGCCTACTGTAAATTTGAATAGATATTTCTTTAAAGAAGATATACAAATGGTGAATGACCACATAAAAATATGTTCAACATTATTCATTAGGGAAGTGCAAATCAAAACTATAATGAGATAGTAATTTATACCCAGTAGGATGGCTATAATCAAGAAGATAAATAATAACACATGTTAACTGGTATATGGAGAAATCAGAAGCCCCATGCACTGCTGGTGAGAGAGCAAAGTGGTACAACCACTATGGGGAACAGTCTGTCAGTTCCTCAAAAGTTAACAGTTACCACATGAATGGCAATTCTACTCCAAGGTATATACCTAAAGAGAATTGAAACTTACATCTACACAAAAACATTACTTATAATAGCCATAAAATATAAACAACTCAAATATCTATTAACAGATGAATGAATAAATAAATTTGGTATGTCCATACAGTGGAATATTATTCTGTCATGAAGAGAGATGAAGAACTGATGTATGCCATATCATAGGTGAAACTTGAAAACACTGTTCTATGTGAAGGAAACCAGATACCAAAGGCCACATACTGTACAATTTTTATTCCTATGACATGTCCAGAATAGAGAAATTCACATAGGTAGAAAGTAGATTAGTGGTTGCCAGGGGCTGATAATGAACGTGGGATTTCTTTGGGACATGACGGAAATGTTCTAAAATTAGATAGTGCTAATGATTGTATAACTCTGAGGGTATACTAAAAATCAGTGAATTGTATACTTTAAAAAGCCAAATTTTAAAATATGGGAACTAAATCTCAATAAAGCTGTTATTTAAAATATCCAGTTATTCCTTTCTGGGATAAAATATTTATTATTTACAAATATGAATATTTTTTCTTCTAGTTTTAGAAAGCTCACGACTTCTTCACATTGCTGCTACCAAGTTACAGAAATAATTCATTTGAAGTTCCATCATTTAAGAAAGTTCTTTTAGGAAAAAATATATTCACCAAAGATAGAGGACCTATGGTTTAGGCTCCATGCCTGTATAGTCTCAGTAATCTTTAAAATAGGCAAATATCACACCATGCTCCCATTTCCTAGGAAAACTAACAGATATTTGACCTTGTGTCCAGGTACTAAAACATCAACACTTTAGAAAAATTATGTGACAAAGTTTTTATTTTCAAAAGCCACAAACAAATCACTAAGTGCTTTAAAATTTAGGAGGATTAATTCAGACTGAGTTTTATAAAGTTCAGTTATCCAAATATACTTTAGGAAGAAAAGAACATATTGATCCTGCCAAAGGAACAATGGAATTGGTAAGACATAGATGTGCTGGCTCATATCCCTTAAGACTGGCTTCATAAGGCTCTAAATTTTCTGATTTGATTCTAGTCCCTGCTTTATGTGTAGAGAGCAATTTCTGGTATTATTTGTAGATCTAGACTCAAACTCCCAGTTCATACTGAAAGTTAACAAGATGCACTGCTTTCGTGAAGGACAGAGACACACCTGGGGGTCTCCACCACTAACTAGCTCAGAGGCCTTGAGAATGTTACACAATCTTTTTGATCGTAGCATTTTTCTCCCTAAAATGAATATGATAGAAGTTCTTTGGGAATTTTCTGTTTCAAAGTCAAATTGTGATTATTTGACTTTTGTTGACTGAGACATTCAGAATGCTATTATAGTGGTCAGATTAAATCTGTGGCTCTGAGAAGATGCAATCTTCATTGTATTCCCAAAGCAAGGGGCTGATCACTTTAAATGCTGATAAGGTATTTGTTATTATTTATTCCTGATAGTCTCCCAAAAAGGAAGGTGTCATTCTAATATTCTGAAACTATATTTGATACTGATTTTAGCAAATAGCTGTTTGGGATCTAGACCAAAATAGAACAGTTTGGGGGCGGCTGGAAGGAGGGCAAAGCACTCAAACTAACTCCTCATTTCTAGTTCAATAGTTATTTTCAAGAATGGTTTTTCTGAACAGTTACAAATTATGTTACTTAGAAAGACCTAATAAGATGGTCAGCTTTGTGCAAGCATCAAGTCATTACAAATTGGCTTAACAGTTACATGCCAAAATCATTAAGATGTTAGAGCTGTTTAATATTCATTCAGCTCTTATGCAGGGCAGGGGATAGTAAAAGTAACAGTAAAATGAAGACTTACATGTCATCTCCTGAGTGAAGTTTCTATATGCTATGCAGTCCATGCCAGGCAACCTTTACTGGCAAGCTATCCCTCCATCCTCCCACACCCTCCACCCACCCACCTCTGCACATTGCATTTTAGTTTCCTAGGGGAGGCTGAGGTTGGGAAACCAGGTGAGAATTTAGGATGTTAGACACAGAGTTCTGTACAAGGATAGCAGCACAGGGAGAGCAGACCCCAGCTCCCAGCCCCTCACCAGCCTTTTCTCTTCTTGCTCCCAGCTCCTTGCTGCACCACAAGGAGGGTGGGGACATGCCCGTGACACTGCAGTTTGCACAGCCAAGCTTCATCTCTGCAAATAGTCATCCTTCCACCACTTTTGAGTCTAAGGTTGTGCACAAAGCCTGCACCATCAACCCTTTGGAACCTGAACTTGGGAAAGTGGTTTACACAGCAGTAAAGTGGGCTGAAGTCAGGGAATTCCAGAGTCTGTCTGTTGTGGGTGAGGGGGAGTCCACCCTAAGTGGTCATTCTCCCTAGGCATTATAGACTCCCTATGAGGAGATCTTTAGTGAACATTAATCCCTGAAAAGTTAGTTGGCAGGTACAATAAGGGAAATGTATTCATTGACTTTTGAGGCCCAGTAAAAATTAAATAAATAGGATATGTATGTTACTGGTAGAGTTATTGGCTTATAGGGTTTCTCATATTAAGTTTTGCAGAATTAACTATTGTCTCCATCCCAATTTATAGAGAATAAGTTTTGCTCTTTTTTTTAAGATTTTATTTATCTGACAGAGAGAGAGCACAAGCAGCAGGAACTGCAGAGGGGAGAGGGAGAAGCAGGCTCCTTGCTGTGCAGGGAGCCCGCCACGGGGTTTGATGCAGGGCTCCATCCCAAGACCCTGGGATCATGACCCAAACCAAAGGCAGACGCTTAACCTGACTGAGCCATGCAGGCGCCCCAGTTTTGCTTTTTCTTAATGATAACACATGTACTTGCTTTAGATGACTGAGTTATTTTCTTGATAATTGTATCTGAAGAGAAAAAACATAGAAATCTCTAAGCCACTTTAAAATGCCACCATTCTGTATGTCTGAAATCTCATGGTACTTACTCAATACTCTATCTCCTATAACATCTTACGTTGTCCTTTACCCGTAATAAACACTTGGGACTAATAAGAGCTGCTGTTTATTAAGCTTATTATATGAACTTATGAAGGCTCAAGGAGGTTAAGTTACAAGTGGCTGAGTCAAAATTGTAACCAAGTCTGATTAATTCCACAATCCATGTTCTTCCTACCACAGGACGTGACTGCAATTATCTGCAGATGAAAAACTGAACATATATTTAAGTATCTATGAACACAGAGCCATACCAACAGCCCATGTGATAGTGTCAAAAGTTAAAAAGTTCAAACCTACCTAAGTGACATCCAAATTCTTTAAGCTCTTCAGGAATTTACTGATTGGCTTGGATTGGAGGTCTAGTCACAATACAACTCTATATGAAAGAACATGATAAAGATTAAATAATTTTGTTTTTGAAGATAATGCAGTTCTCTGATTAGAAAATAATGCATGCTCATTGTAGAAAATCTGGGAAATATAGGCATTTAGAAAATAAATTAGAATCATTCATAATCCCATCATCAAAAGGATGTATTTATTATATTCCTTTATATTCAACGCATGTTTTTATATAGTTGAATTTTTTATCCTGCCTTTTTCATTTAATATCACAATATAGGCATTTCCTTACATGAAAATATATTTTGCAAACATTAGTTTAAAGTGCTTCATAGTTTCATGTCATATAGATGTAACATCATTTAACTTTTACCCTATTTTGGATATTTAAATTGTTTATTACATTGTAATGAACATCTTTGTGGAAGGGAGTTAAAAATCTGACAGATATTAGAGGAAACCAGGCTAACTATTCCTAGTTCAAGAAGTTATCACATATTACTGGATTTGAAATGTCTGCAAACTGGCTCTAGTACTCCTTATTATATTTTGTTTGTTTTGTTTTGTTTTTAAATCATAGACCAGAAGTTTTCTTTTGCATTATAGCTGAATGAATTAGCAACAATAGTTTTAACTGAGAAACACCAAGCTTCTGGTGACGTACTAACATCCAGGACAGTATCAGTGTAATACTCTGAGCTAAGACAATTTACAAGTCAACCTCAGGCAAGTGACCCAGAATTAGTCAGTAAACACCCAGGATTTTGGCCCAAATCATTTTTGGTTATGCAAGTTAGTCTGGTATTTAGAACACAGACATCAGGGCCACAAATTAAAATCCACAATACCCTGTTACTAATTAAAATGCTGGTATTGTTTCCCTTCTATTCCTCCCTCCATTAACTCCTTTAAATATTATAGTCTAATTTAGTAGTAAATTACTAAAGAGAAAAGCAGGACCATTAGGGGGAGGAAAAAAAAAAAAGCAATTCTTCCTTTCAGAAAACAATGAATTAAAGAAGGAATTATTAGCTTGTTCCTTTGTTTATGTCTGTACTAAAATACAAATAAACTTTAATATTCATTATCTCAGACATGTATTATTGTAAAAATACATATATTTTAGAGCTTCATTTAAAAGTACCCTATTGACTAATATGTTGTGCGGGGCATGAGAGGACCAGAGCTGCTTTATTGCCAGAAGCTCATCTCTGCATTTCCATGCTTCTGGCATTCAGATAGGGGCATTGGACATGCAAATCTGAGTCAAAAAAGGGTGTGGGCAGAACCATTTGTGTATGAATGTGGGGAATGAGAGGAGGTAGCCTCAGGGCTTTCAGTGTAGTGGGGTGAGAGATCTTGAGGGGGCTGATGCCACTGTCATCAACTCCAGTGGCACTCACTGAAGTTGGGAAATTAAGTGAAGTGACAAATATAAGGAGTAAAGCAAGACTTGTGACCTGCTTGTCCTATAAGTATTTCCTGAGCATTCTGTTATGTATCAGACACTTGGAGCAGGGATAGAGCAGGAAACAAGAAAAGCAGGATGTGTGCTTTCAGGCTTCTCTCACAATGAACATAGAGTGGAAGTGAGTGCTATGACAGGAAAGTGCATGAGCTGTACATATGGCCTGACCTAGCCTAGGGGTATCCAGGGGAAACCTTGCAGAGAGGAGGTATGTAAGCTGAGATGGAAAAGGTAAGTGCTAGCCAAGAGAAAAGGGGCGGAGGAGTCCCTGGGCAGAGAGAACATGTCCAAAGCCTGAAGGCAAAAAGGAGCCAGGCCACTGGGACTAGAGCTGGGGAGAGAGAGTGGACAGACACGAGATGAAAAGAATGAGTTACACATGAGAAATCAGGCAGAGACAGCCTTGATGCCATAGTAATTTGTTCTTATCCTTTGAAAAGCATCACAAAACGTTGAATGCTTTGAGGAGAGAATGGCGGAATTGAATTGTTACCTATAACGATCACCCTGATTGCTGTGGGAGTCTGGCTTGGCTGACAAGAGCACATACAGGGGAGCAACTCAGGGAGCTATTGCAATCATTCAGATGATGACTGATAGGAGTTTGGACCAAGATGCTGACAAAAAAAACTCTGAGAAGTGGTCAGATTCTGAAATAAACTGAAGGAGTAAACTGGATAAGGCTTAGTGACTAATTGGAGTTGGTTGTGAGAAGTTGTATTCCTTCAAATAAATCAACAGTGCCTTCTCTGTCCTGGGCCCCATTTCATATGCTAGGTACACAACAGCCTTCATCCCATAAAGATTACCATCTAGTAGAATTATTGGAATGATTTTGAGGTGGGAACAAACATGAGCATTGGTAAAGACTGGTAGAGAAGCAAAACTGGAAGATAAGTTTAATAATTATCTTTTGAACAATATTAGGTTTAAGATGCCTGGGAGGAATTCCAGTTGACATATCACACAGGCAGTCAGACATAGAGTTTGGAAACTCTGAGAGATCTGGTTGGAAGCATAACTGTGAAGTCAAGGGAATTTAGAGACTTCCTTGAAAATGTATAGAATAATAAGAAATAGCCATCCAAGAAGTAACCTGCCACTTCATATGGGTTCTTCTTTGCCACTTTTCCACCTACAGTTCTTCTATTTTACAAAAGAAAGGCATATGTCTCACCCATCCCAAATTCTACTATGGCTCTATTTGCTATTTAGTACTATTTTACTACTAATTTAACAGTGTTATTTTACTTCTAGATGTAAGGGAATAATCTGAAATAGTGTTGCTCAGGATGAGGAAATCAATGACTTTAATCATTGAAGTTAATGATTAATTAATGGGTAATTAATTATTTAAGTCATGTGGTTTCCCATTCTTTGCTCTTAATGAAAATGAAAAGGAATTATAATCTGACAGATCATTAAAATAGTTTTAATGATAGATTACAGGATTTGAGGCATTTTACTTGGAAGGAATTCAAAGTTCTCTTTCCATTCCCATCTACTTGTTTTCGTGAGCAAGTTTTCTCAGCACTTAGAATTGTAGAAATGAAAAATAGGAATTCTGAATCTTATCTTATATTATCCTTAATTTATATTCATCAGTGGAAACATGAGGTAATTTTAAAATGCTTCACTTACTCCATTAAGAAATGAATCCCCAATATGGTTGCATTTTTATTGTTTTTAGATTTATACATTGAAATTTCATAATATATTTAGGTTATCTTGATCAGTCATTTACTATTAATAATTATAACTCAATTAAAATAATTTTTAACATTTAGAGGCTTATATCACAGGAAATTTGAAAAAAAAATCATAAGATTTATATTTTTACATGCATTTTTATTTTATATAAGTATGTTAGTGTGATCCCTATAAGATGTTCCAACATAGAACAGTGAAATGAAAGCAAAAGTTCAAGGGTGCCTGGGTGGCTCAGTCATTAAGCATCTGCCTTTGGCTCAGGTCATGATCCCAGGGTCCTGGGATCAAGCCCCACATCGGGCTTCCTGTTCAGCGGGAAACCTGCTTCTCCCTCTCACACTCCCCCTGCTTGTGTTCCCTCTCTCGCTGTCTCTCTCTGTCAAATAAATAAATAAAATTTAAAAAAAAAAAGCATAGGTTCAAGGGAAAAAAAAGAAAAAATTTCCAACCCCTCCAAAAGTTCTTGTTAATTTATATTTTAAATTGGTGATCACGGATTTCAAATTGGTAAACATTTACATTCCACTATATAAATTTGAAACAATGATATAACCATTGAAAATAAAATTTTACAATTCACAATAAGCCAGAAATTAAATCCTTTGCTATTATTTAAATTTATGATGAAAAAATTAGATGTCAAAGCATGCAAAAGAGCATAGTTTTGTTTTTACTTTTGTTTTCTAAGTATAAGGATCAATAGATTGGAAGAAAACTAAAATGAGGAGGTAAAAAGGGGTGATCAGAGTGGTAGGGTCACAGAAGACAGGAGAAGAACACTTCAAGGAAGGAGTAAGCAACTGGCTTCAACATTGTCATAAGATCAACTAAGATCAGGACTAAAGAGATTGCATTGGATTTGGCCAAAACCAGATGACTTGTGAATTTAGTAGGAAAATTTTCTGTATTTTTCTTGGTAGGGGCATTGTGAGGAGACAGGATTAGAATGGGACAAAGAAAGAATGGGAAGGAAGAAATAGAGAATATATGTAAATAGCTCATTTGATAAATTTGATTTGTAAAGAGGAAGGAGGACAGTAGCCAAGAGGCAATGTCAGGCTAACGAAAAGATTTTCAAAAGATTAGAGATACCAGAACATGTTTGAATGTTCCAAGACTGGGCTAAGTAGAGAAATGGGGTTTAAGGATATAGGATATAAAGAAATTAAATGATCAGGTAAGTCCTTAAAAGAATGTGAATTGATGGACCTTTGGTATCAGAAGGGACACTTCCTCCACTGTAATAGGAAGAGAGTAGAGGACATGGACTTGCATGTAGTTAAGCATGTAATTTTGGCATAATCAGTTGAGGGATTTCTCATCAAATAGTTTATTTTTCTCTCTTGGAAGTATGAAGCAAACATATGCTGGAAGTGGTAAAAGAAAAAAAAAAGTTCAGAGATTATCATTAAAGAACAAGGGACTGCAAGCTGACCAGGTGTTTGGAGATCATGAATTTATAATGACTCTCATCATCCATTGGTTTTCTCCAGCACTTTAGTGTTCAACTGCTCTGGAAGAGGCAATGGAGGAGATGGACAGTTGGGCTCAATCAGGATTGGGGTTTTGGCAGACAATTGTAATAGAAGGACCAAGTGACAATATCATAAACAAGAGTGATAAATGGCAAGGAAATAAGACCAGCAGTCCTAAGATGAATGTATAATTTTTATTTCCATTTTTTAAAACCTTTTAAAAATTATTTATTTATTTTAGAGCTAGAAAGAGAGCACAAGCAGGAGGGACAGAAAGAGAGGGAGAGAGAATCCCAAGCAGACGCCATGCTGAGCATGGAGCCTGACGTGGAGCTCAATCTCACCACCCGGAGATCACGACCTGAGCAGAAATTGAGAGTTGAATGCTTAACTGACTGCATCACCAAGGGGCCCCTTTATTTCCATCTTTTATCTGCTGTGTGAATTTGAGTCAGTTACTTAACTTGTCTAAGTCTCAGGTTTTCCCACTTGAAAATGTAGAATTATCTGCATAGCATATTTCTAGACTTTAAGAATAAAACAGATAATATTGTTGAAATGTTTTATAAACAGTTTCTGGAGGTTACTACATTTGTTGTCATAGGACTCCCAGGAAATGTGTGGATTTCTTTTGGATCTCTTTCTGGTCTCCTTTATCTTCTGGAAGCTTCTCTCATCTGCTGTCCTTGTGCCTATGGTCTCCTCTAATAAATTCTTCCATGAAATGGAAAGCTAAGAACAAGTGTAAGGACTAAGCATACCATTTGCAAACATACCAATTCAACCACTAAATCAGTGAGCACTCATTTTGGTTTTATAGAATCATAGAATAGTACCAATTTCAAAATGTGTCATGAGTTTTCATCACAAAATTAATTTGAATTTATTTTATGAAATATGATTTAGCTTAAGAAGAGATGAGGGGTATGGGTATTATGAAATCACATAAACAATAACAGCTGATTATTGTAACTTAGAAAAGGTTAAAAACAGCATCACTAATCATCTACACTCAAAAATTACTACCTCTAAGCAATTCAGTGTTATCTTCTGGATAGAAAATTGCTCAGAGCCTTTGCCAGTACTAAATAATTCTGATAATTATGGGTTTAAATTTAAGAAGATCTTTGAACTAGAGCTATCAGAATTCAAATCTGGATAGCGAGATTGTATATACTTTATTGTTGACAAACCCAATCCAAGTTAGGTAGAACTACTATTTATTGATCCCTCCCTTCATTCATTAATTTATTTGTGATTCAACTATTTATTGAGTGACTTCTATGGGCTTGGCACCATCCTAGGCGTTAAAAATAAAACGGTCAACAAGACAAGGTTTCTGTTCTAAGGAACTTACATTTTTGTCTTTTGGGCAGAAAATAAATAAATATACAAAATATCACAAGTAATAAGTGCTATGAAAAGAATGAAGCAGAGTGATGTAGGATGAATACCTGGTGGCTACTTTCGTTTAGGTGCTCAAAGTAGGCTTCTCTAAGGAGGAGGCACTTAAGGTAAGATCTTACTGACAAAAAGGAGCCAGCCAAGCCAAGGTAAAGGAAAGACTTTCAAAGTTGAAGGAATACTAAGATCAAGTACCCTAGGGCAGAGTTGAGCTAGGCACATACTAGAAAAAAAGTAGGGCCATTTTGGCTAGAATGGAGGGAACAAGAAGGAGGGAGGTAGAAGATGAGTGCATAGGAAGAGGTGGGAGCCAGGTAGGACATAGAAGACTGGTAAGAGGTTTGGATTTCATTTTACATGATATGGGAAGAGGTTGGAGGGCTTCAGCAAACAGTGAGTGACACCATCCAATTCAAATTTAAAAATCAGGTACTCTGGCTTCCATGTAGAGAATGTATTCTAAAGAACAGTAGTAACAGTGAGCCAGTATGTCCGGGTAGAAGTGTGGTGACTTGGACTAGGTGGTAGTAGTGGAGATGGAGGGAAATGGATGAGTTGGGATCTATTTTCCAAGATTGATTTTGTTGATAGATTGCAGATACAGGGTGAGGGAAGTAGGGGCAACCAGGAAAACTGAGTGGATGGTGGGGGCTCACTGTGAGGAGCTGTGTCAGCCACTGGCAATAAAAAAATAGAGACAAAATGTCTTATTTCATAGAGCTTACATTCTGGTGGAGAAAAATCTAATAGATAAGAAAATAAATGGGTGGGCCTGGGTGGCTCAGTCAATTAAGTGTCCAAGTCTTGATTTGGGCTCAGGTCATGATCTCAGGGTCATGAGACGGAGCCCTGTGTCGGGGTGCTTAAGATTCTCTCCCTCTCCCTCCTCCCCACTGTGTGCAAGTTCTTTCTCAAAAAAGGAAGGAAGGAAGGAAGGAAGGAAATGATTTTAGATAGGTATCTTACTTGTTATTGAACTATAATATGCTGAGAATTGTTTCCCTGTAACGACCAATGAATTTACTCACCATGAGATTTAATATTTATAATTTTAAGAACTTGTAAAGATGCCAACAATTTCCTCTTAAATATTTTATACATCTTATAAACTGTGGAAATCACTTATCATCAGAAAATATGTTTTTGCTCTGTGTAAGTAGAAGTGTACAGAACATCAACTGGTTCATAAGTTACTGTACACACGCCATGGGAGAACATCAAAGGACACCTCTTATATTCATGGTAAGTGAAGAACAATTCAAAATAAGTGGCAAGATTGCAAGCAGTTTGCTACATAGTATACTTGAATTCTCGCTGAGGGTTCGCTTCTTCTCTTTCTATGGAAATTAAGCCCCAAAAATTATAATAATCATGAGAATAATAGATGAAAACTTGAAATTAAAACATCAATTCTGAAGTTTGGAAGACGTGTGTAAGCTAGAGCTAGTCTTGTGTTTTAAGTGATACTTATGATGTGATTTAGGGTCTTCTTGTCAATCTCCTCCTCTCCACTCCTATGTCAGGGGCCATCTGTACCTTTCTCGTTTACCACTGTGTCCTTGTGCCTACACGATACCTGGCACTATGTAGCAGATGCTCAGTAAATATTGGTGAAATGTGCATATTTGTGCATATCAGATGTATTACATCTCTAAACTAATATTTGAGATTTTATCATTGGTGATTACTTGCTTTTTTTATTTGTTTAGACCTTGCCCCCTCACTGGAATTTTTTTTTTAATAACTCATTTCTTACAGTGATTACATTTGAGTGGATTATATTTATAGAAGAGAAACAAGATGACATAAGACACAGCATTCTCATGGGACAAAGTCACTGGAGAAGATGAGGAAAAGTATGGATACTGGCAGCAAAGATATCATTGACTAACTTCCCTACTTTTAAAATTCACTCATTTATTAATCAAACATATATTCACTGCCAACTCCATGCCAGGCATGATACTAGACACTAGAGATACAAAAATGAATTTAAGATAGAATTTCTCTGAGCAAGATGGCGGAGGAGTAGGAGACCTGGATTTCCTCTGGTCTCAGGAATTCAGCTGGATAGGGATCAAACCATTCTGAACACCTATGAACGCAACAGGAGATCGAAGAAAAGAATAGCAACAACTCTCTAAACAGAAAAAGGACCACTTTCTGGAAGGTAGGACGTGCGGAGAAGTGAATCAGAGGTGATACTCGGGAGGATAGATGGCGGGGGAGGGGCCTCCATCCACCACTTCTGGCAAGTGATAGAGCCCCAGAACACAAAATCAGAACTTTTAGGAGTTGGCTCCACTGAGGGACGTCTCTCCAGGGGCTAAGCAGGGGGTGGAACCCTCGCGGGACAGTGTGGTCTCAGGACCCTCAGGGTCACAGAAAGACCAGGGGTGCCTGAGTGCAGCAGAGCTCCCAGGTATCAGAGTGGGGAAGCCGGCTGCAGAGACGGAGCCAAGAAGCGGGCTCTCAGCTCGGGGTTGCCATAAAGCGTGATCTGCGGCACAGTCGGGCCACTGCTCCTCCAGCAGATATAGGGAGACTCTCCTTCCTCCCCCTGGAGGAGTGGCATGGGAGCGCACCGCAGGGATCTGCTGGGTTTGGAGACTCCACTCGGGGTCGGGTGCCAGAGATAGAAACGCTCGGTCACAGGCCAGGTGAGCATGGAGTGTGGTCAGAGACCAGGGAGATGGGAGTGACTGACTGCTTTTTTCTGGGGGCTCACTGAGGAGTGGGGCCTCAAATTCTTGGCTCCACCGGGGCAGAGATTGGGAGGCCGCCATTTTCACTCTCATCCTCCAAAGCTGTACCTAAAGCATGCAGGGAACAAAAGCTCCCGAGAGCAAACCCGAGCAGATTGCTTAGCCTGGACCCGACAAGGGCAGGACAATTCCGCCTCAGGCAAAGACATTTGGGAAACACGGCAACGGGCCCCTCCCCCAGAAGATCAGCAAGAACAGCCAGCCAAGACCAAGTTTACCGATCAATGAGAATGGCAGAACTCCAGCGCTAGAGGAATACTGCACATAGAATTCATGGCTTTTTTACAAGGATTCTTTAGTCTTTCAAAGTTAATTTTTTTTGAACTTTTCTTTTTCCCTTTTTCAACCAACATCTTATCAATCCCTCTTTTAAAAAACATTTTTATTTTTCATTTTTAGAGTCATATTCTATCCCTTCATAGCAGTTACCCTTATTTTTCGCATATATATATATAAGTTGTTCCCTCTTTAAAATTTTAAGATAGAGTTTCTTCTAACAGGTCAAAACATACCCTGAATCTCTGGTGTATGGCTTTGTTCTAGTCTCCTGCCTGATTACATTCTCTCCCATTTTTTTTCATTTTTTTTAATCCTCCCCTTCTTTCTTTTTTCAAAAAACTTATCAATTCCTTTTATAATTTTCATCTTTACAGTCATATTCCATTCCTTCATTGTATCAACCCTTATTTTTGTACATATATAAGTTTTTTTTCTTTAAAATTTTGGGAGGTACTTTCTTCTAACAGACCAAAATAAACCCAAAATCTAGTGTGTGGCACTGATCTAAGCACCAGCTTGATCATATTTGATCATATTCTGTTTTTTTTCTTTTGTTCTGTTTTTGTTTGTTTTTATATTTATCTTTTTCTTTTTTTTTTTTTGTTCTCTTTTTTCTTTCTTACCCTTTCTTTTCCCCCAGCTTCAGATCTTTTCTGCTTTGTTTAGACTATATTTTCTGGGGATGTTGTTACCATGTTAGCATTTTGTTCTCTCATTCAACTATTCTCCTCTGGACAAAATGACAGGACAGAAAAAAAATCACCTCAACAAAAACAAGAAGAGGTAGTACCGAATGCCAGGGACCTACTCAATATGGACATTAGTACGATGTCGGACCTAGAGTTCAGAATCATGATTTAAAAGATACTAGCTAGGCTTGAAAAAAGCATGGAAGTTATTAGAGAAACGCTTTCTGGAGAAATGAAAGAACTAAAATCTAACCAAGTTGAAATCAAAAAGGCTATTAATGAGGTGCAATCAAAAATAGGGGCACTAACTGCTAGGATAAATGAGGAAGAAGAGAGAATTAGTGATATAGAAGACCAAATGATGGAAAATAAAGAAGCTGAGAAAAAGAGAGATAAACAACTACTGGATCACGAAAGCACAATTCGAGACATAAGCAATACCATAAGACAAAACAATATTAGAATAATTGGGATCCCAGAAGAAGAAGAAAGAGAGAGGGGGGCAGAAGGTATATTAGAGCAAATTATAGCAGAAAACTTCCCTAATGTGGGGAAGGAAACAGGCATCAAAATACAGGATGCACAGAGAACCCCTCTTAAAATCAATAAAAATAGGTCAACACCCTGATATCTAATAGTAAAACTTACGAGTCTCAGAGACAAAGAGAAAATCCTGAAAGCAGCTTGGGACAAAAGGTCTGTAACCTACAATGGTAGAAATATTAGATTGGGAACAGACCTATCCAGAGAGACATGGAAGGCCAGAAACGACTGGCATGATATATTCAGAGCACTAAACAAGAGAAATATGCAGCCAAGAATACTATATCCAGCTAGGCTGTCATTGAAAATAGAAGGAGAGATAAAAGGCTTCCAGGACAAACAAAAACTAACGGAATTTGCAAACACAAAACAGCCCTACAAGAAATATTGAAAGGGGTCCTCCAAGCAAAGAGAGAGCCTAAAAGCAACATAGCCCAGAAAGGAGCAAAGACAATATACAGTAACAGTCACCTCATAGGCAATACAATGGCACTAAATTCATCTTTCAATAGTTACCCTGAATGTAAATGAGCTAAATGCCCCCACCAAAAGACACAGGCTAGCAGATTGGATAAAAAACAAGACCCATCAATATCCTGTCTGCAACAAACTCATTTTAGACCCAAAGACACCCCCACATTGAAAGTGAGGGGGTGGAAAACAATTTACCATGCTAATGGACACCAAAAGAAAGCTGGGGTGGCAATCCTTACATCAGACAAATTAGATTTTAAACCAAAGACTGTAATAAGAGATGAGGAAGGACACTATATCCTACTTAAAGGGTCTATCCCACAAGAAGATCTAACAATTGTAAATATCTATGTCCCTAACATGGGAGCAGCCAATTATATAAGCCAATTAATAACAAAGCAAAGAAACACATTGACAACAATACAATAATAGTGGGGGACTTTAACACTCCCCTCACTGAAATGGACAGATCCTCTTAGCAAAAGATCAACAAGGAAATAAAAACTTTAAATGACACACTGGACCAAATGGACTTCACAGACATATTCAGACATTCCATCCCAAAGCAACGGAATACACATTCTTCTCTAGTGCCCATGGAACATTCTCCAGAATAGATCACATCCTAGGTCACCAACAGGTCTCAACCAGCACCAAAAGACTGGGATCATTCCCTGCATATTTTCGGACCACAATGCTTTGAAACTAGAACTCAATCACAAAAAGAAAGTCGGAAAGAAATCATATCATGGAGGCTAAAGAGCATCGTACTAAAAAATGAATGGGTCAACCAGGAAATTAAAGAAGAGTTTAAAAAATTCATGGAAACCAATGAAAATGAAAACACAACTGTTCAAAATCTTTGGGATGCAGGAAAGTTGGTCCTAAGAGGAAAGTATATAGCAATACAAGCCTTTCTCAAGAAACAAGAAAGGTCTCAAATACACAACCTAACCCTACACCTAAAGGAACTAGAAAAAGAACAGCAGATAAAGCCTAAGCCCAGCAGGAGAAGATAAATAATAAAGATCAGAGCAGAAATCAATGAAATAGAAACCAAAAGAAGAGTAGAACAGATCAACGAAACTAGGAGCTGGTTCTTTGAAAGAATTAACAAGATTAATAAACCCCTGGCCAGACTTATCAAAAAGAAAAAAGCAATGACCCAAATCAACAAAATCATGAATGAAAGAGGAGAGATCACAACCAACACCAAAGAAATACGAACAATTATAAGAACATATTATGGGCAACTCTGTGCCAGAAATTAGATAACCTGGAAGAAATGGATGCATTCTTAGAGTTGTATCAACTACCAAAATTGACCCAGGAAGAAATAGAAAACCTGAACAGACCTATAACCACTAAGGAAATTGAAGCAGTCATCAAAAATCTCCCAAAAAAACGCCCAGGGCCAGATGGCTTCCCAGGGGAATTCTACCAAACATTTAAAGAAGAATTAATACCTATTCTTCTGAAA
The DNA here is from genome assembly GCF_037043125.1 of Eumetopias jubatus. Lineage (NCBI taxonomy): Eukaryota > Metazoa > Chordata > Mammalia > Carnivora > Otariidae > Eumetopias > Eumetopias jubatus. Next base: position 65,095,488 of record NW_028274819.1, on the reverse strand, counting down.
CCATTCCAAAAACTAAAAATGGAAGGAAAACTTCCAAACTCGTTTTATGAGACCACCATTACCTTGATCGCCAAACCAAAGACCTCATCAAAAAGGTGAAGACAGACCAATATCCTTGATGAACATGGATGCAAAAATTCTCACCAAAATACTAGCCATAGGATCCAACAGTACATTAAAAGGATTATTCACCACAACCAAGTGGGATTTATCCCTGGGCTGCAAGGCTGGTTCAACATCCGCAAATGAATCAATGTGATACAATAAATTAATAAAAGAAAGAACAAGAACCATATGATCCTCTCAATAGATGCAGAAAAAGCATTTGACATAGTACAGCATCCTTTCTTGATCAAAACTCCTCAGAGGATAGGGGTAGAGGGTACATACCTCAATATCATAACTATGAAAAACCCACAGTGAATATCATTCTCAATGGGGAAAAACTGAGAGCTTTCCCCCTAAGGTCAGGAACACGGCAGGGATGTCCACTATCACCACTGCTACTCAACATAGCATTAGAAGTCCTAGCCACAGCAATCAGACAAGAAAAAGAAATAAAAGGCATTCGAATCAGCAAAGAAGTCCAACTCTCACTGTTTGCAGATGATATGATACGTTATGTGGAAAACCCAAAAGACTCCACCCCAAAACTGCTAGAACTCATACAGGAATTCAGTAAAGTGGCAGGATATAAAATCAATGCACAGAAATGAGTGGCATTCCTATACACCAATAACAAGATGGAAGAAGGAGAAATTAAGGAGTCGATCCCATTTACAATTGCACCGAAAACCATAAGATACCTAGGAATAAATCTAACCAAAGGGGCAAAGGATCTGTACTCAGAAAACTATAAAATACTCATGAAAGAAATTGAGGAAGACACAAAGAAATGGAAAAATGTTCCATGCTCATGGATTGGAAGAACAAATATTGTGAAGATGTCAATGCTACCTAGAGCAATGTACACATTCAATGCAATCCCTATCAAAATACCATCCACTTTTTTCAAAGAAATGGAATAAATAATCCTAAAATTTGTATGGAACCAGAAAAGACCCAGAATAGCCAGAGGAATGTTGAGAAAGAAAAGCAAAGCTGGCAGCATCAAAATTCTGGACTTCCAGCTCTATTACAAAGCTGTCATCAAGACAGTATAGTACTGGCACAAAAACCAACACCTAGATCAATGGAACAGAATAGAGATCCCAGAAATGTACCCTCAACTCTTTGGTCAACTAATCTTTGCGAAAGCATAAAAGAATCTCCAATGGAAAAAAGACAGTCTCTTCAACAGTGTTGGGAAAATTGGACATCCACACGCAGAAGTATGAAACTGGACCATTTCCTTACACCACACACAAAAATAGACTAAAAATGGTTGAAAGACCTAAATGTGAGACAGGAGTCCATCCAAATCCTAAAACAGAACACAGGCAGGAACCTCTTCGACCTCAGCCGCAGCAACTTCTTCCTAGAAACATCGCCAAAGGCAAGGGAAGCAAGGGCAAAAATGAACTATTGGGACTTCATCAAGATAAAAAGCTTTTACACAGCAAAAGAAACAGTCAACAAAACCAAAAGACAACTGACAGAATGGGAGAAGATATTTGCAAATGGCATACCAGATAATGGGCTAGTAACCAAAATCTATAAAGAACTTATCAAACTCAACACCCAAAGAACAAATGATCCAATCAAGAAATGGGCAGAAGAAATGAATAGACATTTTTCCAAAGAAGACATCCAAATGGCCAACAGACATGTGAAAAAGTGCTCAACATCGCTCGGCATCAGGAAGATCCAAATCAAAACCTCAATGAGATATCACCTCACACCAGTCAGAATGGTTAAAATTAACCAGTCAGGAAACGACAGATGTTGGCAGGGATGTGGAGAAAGGGGAACCCTCCTACACTGTTGGTGGGAATGCAAGCTTGTGCAACCCCTCTGGAAAACAGTGTGGAGGTTCCTCAAACAGTTGAAAATAGAGCTACCCTACAATCCAGCAATTGCCCCACTGGGTATTTACCCCAAAGATACAAATGTAGGGATCCAAAGGGGTACATGCACCCCGATGTTTATAGCAGCGATGTCCACAATAGCCAAACTGTGGAAAGAGCCAAGATGTCCATTGACAGATGAATGGATAAAGAAGAAGTGGTATATATATATATATATATATATATATATATATATATATATATATATATAATGGAATATTATGCAGCCATCAAAAGAAATGAGATCTTGCCATGCAACGACTTGGATGGAACTGGAGGGTATTATGCTGAGCGAAATAAGTCAATCAGAGAAAGACATGTATCATATGACCTCACTGATATGAGGAATTCTTAATCTCAGGAAACAAAATGAGGGTTGCTGGATTGGGGGTTGGTGGGCGGGATGGGGTGGCTGGGTGGTCGACACTGGGGAGGGTATGTGCTATGGTGAGCGCTGTTAATTGTGCAAGACTGTTGAATCACAGATCTGTACCTCTGAAACAAATATTGCAATATATCTTAAGGAAAAAAAAAAGAAGATAGCAGGAGGGAAAGAATAAAGGGGGGGAAATCGGAGGGGGCAATGAACCATGAGAGACTATGGACTCTGAAAAACAAACTGAGGGTTCTAGAGGGGAGGGGGGTGGGAGGATGGATTAGCCTGGTGATGGGTATTAAAGAGGGCATGTTCTGCATGGAGCACTGGGTGTTATGCCCAAACAATGAATCATGGAACCCTACATCAAAAACTAATGATGTAATGTATGGTGATTAACATAACAACAAAAAATTTTTTAAAAAGATAGAATTTCTCTTCTCAAGCGACTCATGATTTATAGGCAGAGATAAAAGTTTAAACAAAACATTTCCTCCTTTTCCTTACCTCCCACATTCAATCCACTAGCATATCTAGTAGGTTCGAATTAGCCCTCTCCTGCTTCCCTTTTCTCTATCTAATTGCCTCTGCCACTGGTTTAACCCAGGCCACCATATCTTTTATCAGATTATACAATAGCCTCTAACAACAATCCTTGCTTTCTTCTACCCTAACTCCACCTCCAGAATCTAATCAAGTCTCCCTATCTCCACACTGTACCTAGAGAGATTATTCTAAAACACTATTCTAGGGGTGCCTGGTTGGCTCAGTCAGTTAAGTGACTGCCTTCGACTCAGGTCATGAAACCCAGGCTCTCCACTCAGAGGCAAATCTACTTCTCCCTCTCCTTCTGTGATCTCTCTTGTTTTCACTCTCTGTCAAATAAATAAATAAAATCTTAAGAAAAATTAAAACACTATTCTAGCTAAATACTACAATGGCTTTCCATTGCCTGTAGGTAGGTTCAAGTCCAGTTCCTTAGCAGGCCTGACAAGGCCTGCAAGACTTGATCTGTGCTTCTCACCTCACCAGCCACTAAGCTATCCCAGGAACACTTCTCTCTCTGTTCATCGGGCCAACTTCTTTTTGTTGCCATATATCCTATATTGCTCTTGCCATAGCACTTAAAATACTGAAATTTAATATTTTGTTTTTCTAACTTCCCTGTTAAATCATAAAGCTACTTCCTTGTTAAATCATAAATCTACTTCAGGATAACCTTACCTAACCTTACACTAAAGGATGGGTAAGGTTCTCAGATGAATGTAGAGGCTGGAGGTGGCTATTCAGGAAGAGGGACAGTCCTAGACTATGAACTTGCATGATGTTTGAAGAAACTGTTAATGACATAGCAAGAGACAGGGCTGAGAGTGTGAATCACAACCAGATTGTAGAAAGACCTGTTTATTATGTGAAGGTCTTTGGGCTTTATCCAAAAAGGATTCAATTTATGTTCCACAGAGCCCCATGAGTAGACCCTGGTCCATAGGAAGCCTTTATATAAATTAGAAAAAGATAGCCACTTCAGCAGACCCAGATCAGCACCAGGGCATTTGGCTTGGAGAAAGGGCTTGCCTTGGATTTCTTTCAGTACTCACTAGCTCAGTCATATGCAGTGCCCTGTTTCTGGATCCCTTGGAGCCTTCTGAGAGGTCACAAATGAGGGCCTTCCATCAAGGTGCACTGTGATACCTTTCCTTCCCCAATGCAGAAATTACAGAAACTCTGCTTTTTTTATATACAGTTATACATTATATGGCTTCTGAGTAAGATTTCATTTGAAGAAAGAGCTTCTTAGATTTTCAAAATCTTTGAAAATCTGTAGGCAGTGGAGAGCAATTAGACTTAAATAGAAGAATAAAGCAATCAGGTTTATTTTCAATAATACCATTCTGGCAATAAACTGGAAGATGGATTATAGAGAGCAAAGCTGGCAAGAAGACTGGCAAGAAGTTGATTTCCCATACCCCCCCGCCCCCAAATCTAGGTGATTAACAATAAGAGCCAGATCTTAGATAGGATAAGTGAAAATAAAGAGAAAACCTTAAACAAACAAACAAAAAGTGACAGATTGGATGTGTGGTTGAGAAAGCAGAACTTCCCACTTTGGGTGAAGGAATAATTTACCTTGATAGAGAATAAAAAATAACATACAGAGTTGTTCACTGGGAAGAGATGAGGATAATTTGGCATTCCTCTCCATTTGAGATGCACCCAGACTTCCAAAGAGAGATAGATGCCAGGATAAGCTGACCTTGAACTTAGATTTATGGAACACCAGAGCCAGAAGAGAATTTTAACATCACTGAACCCAATTTAAGAACAAAAGCAGGGGGAAAAAAATGACTTATTTAACTGGAAAGGGGCAGAACCAGGATTAGAATTCACATCTGGTTTATATCTCAGTATTCTTCCCAGAATACCATGTTCCTTGTAGTTCTCAACTTTTCACTGAAATTGTCATCAATATCATTAAGCCACATTTAACTAGAATGAGAAGACGTATAATTATGAAGTTCATATTATGTTGATTCATATCAACTTCTGGGATTGGAACAGGTTTGAGTAGAGGAAAACAGAAAATCAAATCCAACATTTTAAAATATATTTCTTAATGTGTATACTCACTCACTTTTAGGTTCTGTGGGGGTACCAAGTCAATCTATACCTTTTTGATGAGAATCTACCATGTATTTACAGTTTATGCAATATGAGCAGTGAGGATTTGAGTGACTGGGAAATATTTTATGAAGCTATGGATTATGAGCTTGTCCTGGAATGAGGCTGGTCTCGATTAGGGCTTTGCAAGACACCATGAAATAAAATGCAGAGGCGGGAATGAGCTCATATTCTCAGGACAATGATAATATGAATTAGCTAGAACAGGGGTTTGAAAGGGGTCAGATTTAGAGTCCCTTCAATGATGTTTATTCATTTGTAAGTGACAACCTCGTGCCAGACATTAGTAATGCAAGACAAACAGTTTTTATTTTATATAGGTTAAGTAACTCTTGATGAATGTTGAGGGAGAGGAAATGATGATAGAGTTGCTTTAGGAAGCTGAAGCTGGGCTTGTGCGTCAGGATGAAGTGGAGTGGGGCGACTTAACCTGGCAGTCAGGAAAACCAGCTAGGAAGCTACTGCACTGATCCAGATGGGAGGTACCAGGACCTCATTTCATGAAAATTGACATGCAGTTCTGTCTGCAGACAGAGTATTCATCTGGGCTAAGTAATCTCCAATCCTATGATTTTTTTCCCTTTGAAATTCCCATTTCATGCCTCTTTTCCATGTTTACCCACTGTTACCTGGCTCAAGATTTGTTGCTGGCCTCCCTGCTTCTCTGGGAAAGTGCCGAAAGACCAATTACTGATGCTGAAATAGCCAATTTCTTCCCCCATTGTGGAAAGCTGTGATCTTTCCCAGATGACAGCTGCAGAGAATCCTGCAAACATTTTATATAAGGGAAATGAAGTGGCAAATAGAAACAGTACATTCACTGTAGGGGATGGCTTCTATGGATCATAAACCCGAGTTATTTTCACCCAGAATTAGAGACAAGAGCAGAAGCCCTCTTTTTAAAATGTAGACTGAAGTGGCCATCATTTGGTCTTTGCTGAACGAAAAGTCAGGAAAAGAGTGACAAAACGAGTGCTGGAAAATGGCCTGCATATTGCACAGCCTCACACAGTGTGGCAGCTGAGGTCTCCCATTCCAAAATGCCTTTAGAGACCTCATTATAATGAAAAGCTGCAACACTGAGGGGATTGGCTCTAGAGTCAGCTCAGGACTTTTATCACAGTCTATTTGGTCTACATAAGACTGAGCATTCCTGTTCATTTTAGAATGAACCAGATATGAGCCAAGTGAGTAACCCTTCAATATGTAGCACAGTGGTTTTCAGAGTATGGTCCCAGACCAGCATGGCCAACATCACCCAGAAATTTGTTAGAAACATAAATCCTCTCTCCTGCTCCAGACCTAATGAATCACAGACTCGGAGTGGAGCGCAGCAATCTCTGGTTTCGCAAGCTCTCTAAGTAATGCATGCTAAAGTTTAAGAATCATTGATCTAGGTTTTGTTATTTGGCTTGGCTTTACTATTTGCATACTGTTTACTATATGATTCTTGTCCCCATTGATTGTTACTCAGTAGTTGGGATTGGCCCTTAAATAAGTCCCAAAATTATTTTTAATCAGAGAAATGTGGATAGTAGAGTGAATGAGCTTTGAGACTATCTAGACATTACTTACTGTCATTATAAACCTCTTTGTGTTTCAGTCTGTTGCAAAATATATAAGTGTATATATAAGCATAGTTCAGTGATTTTATAAATACTGTATTTTTAAATACAGGACACCCAGTTAAATTTGAACATAAAACAAACACAAACAAACATTTAGTATGTTTCAGACATGTTATAGAACGTACTTATACTAAGAAAAGTGTTTTTCTGAATAATTATTATTAGTGTTTATTTAAAGAGTTTATCTTTTTATCAGAGAGAAAGAGAGAGAGCACAAGCAGGGGGAGTGGCAGGCAGGGGGAGAAGCAGGCTCCCTGCCAAGCACGGAGCCCAATGTGGGACTCGATCCCAGGACCCTGGGATCATGACCCAAGCCGAAGGCAGCCGCTTAACCGACTGAGCCACCCAGGCATCCCTATTATTAGTGTTTATTTGAAAGACAAATTTAACCTGGTATCTTATACTTTTTATTTGCTAAATCTGCTAACCCTATTAATATTACCCACTGGCTACCTTGCAGTGGGACACTGGAAAGCCAGTTGAGCCAGGGATGACTTCCCAGAAGACAAGATGAACTTGAGTTAAGTATTAAAAAGAAAATAGGAAATAACTAGAGGAGATAATGCATGTTAAGCGCTGGTCACAAAGTCTGTCTATATTTGTTATAAATTTTTGTTGGCAAGTAATGGAGATCTTAATCAAAAAGGGGAATGAATTAGAAGGACACTTGCAGTATCTTCTCAAATTCCAGGATGAATTGGACAACTAAGCCCTGGGAAGGACACCAATGGACAGAAGCATTGTGGGGAGCCCAGGAGGATCCCTCAAACTGTCTAAAGCCCTTGCTTCTTTCCATTTATCTGTTTTATTCCCTATCTTCTTACCGATAAACTTTTGCCATTTCAGTCAGCATGGAAGAAAATGGCCACCAGGGTTAAACTCTCAGGCTACTATTTCTGTTCAGACAGAATCTCTGAACTTCATGGTTTCAATTCCAAATTCCTCAGAACAGGGACTGGCCAGACCTGACAAGTGACCCATGATACACCGCATGAACTTAACACACCTCCTGCAACCCTGTGGATATTTGTTGGAGAAAAAGTCCCGGTACATATTACCACATTGGCACATATTTGATGCTTCCTAAACATTAATCCTTTCCTTTTCTGGAAAACTGTTAAAATAAACAGATTTTGATTCTTTTGTTCTCAGTTTTAATGGAGTAATAGCACCTAATGAGATCGGTGTACTAAGTGAATTTTTAAGGTGAGAATTTTCAAAAAGGAGGAAACTTAGTTGGAGTTTTAAAATTCCCAGGGAGCACTCCCATGAGCTTCATGAGAGGATGCAGGAGGAGAGCAGACAGACATAACTAAGTAAATTCGAAAAGGTCATAATGATTTAAAGTCATTCAAGTCAGCTCCTGTGGGTATATGTGTGTGTGTGTGTGTGTGTGTATTGTATTTTTTTTTCCTTTTTGCTGGCATAAAGCTCCTGTCTTTTTTTAAGTAAAGTTTTGAGGGGTTGTTGTTGTTGTTGTTGTTGTTCTCAACTTACCTCTAATGACTCTAGGAATAAAAGAAAAATAAGACCTTTTTGCTACCTTAACCTTCAAAGATTTTCTGGTTTCATTGTATTTTACATAAAATCTATGGAGTCATTCCTTTTAAACAGATTCTGATTTTAAGTGATCAATTGCTCTCTTTAAGTGCAGGCAGTATAGTTCCCCAACCAGTGTTCTCCATTTGATAGTGTATTATTGCATTTCCTTCAACACATTAAACATGGATCAGGTTCCTCCATGATGTGGACCTTTGGTCTGTAATTAATTTACCTATTTGACCAAAGAGGGTAATACTGAGTGGAGACAATAAAGGACAAGCTAACTCGGTAATACCCCTTAAAAGCCAATAGCTTTTAAGTTAAGTTTCAGACCCAGTGACCTAAAACATACTCCGAATCAAGACTTGAGAGGGTCTGCAGATGACTGGGTACTGTGAGATGTGTGGAGTGGGGCAAGGACAGAGAGGCATGAGTTGGTGAGAAATCTGCCAAGTGCTGATCTTTAGAAGCTTTCACCAAGGTTGCCATAAAGATACAGGTTGTATCAAAACAACTGACTTTTCTTGCGGGCAGTAGAGGGGGAAAATTAAAGGGGAATTACAACACTTCATAAAAATAAAACTTACAGAAAGCTCTCTTTTTACGTTTTTCTTCCCCCAAGCCCCATTCATCTTATTTCTTTCTCCCTTTCTTTTCATAGAAACGGTCAGAAACCCTTTCATTATCTTGATGGTAGCTCTCTTCCTTTCTCTCCCTTTTGTATCTTCTTTCTGTAGTCACTTCTTATCTTTCTTGGGCAAATCACTTACCCCTTTTTTATGACTATAATACTTCACCATTGTCTGGCACTGTACTAAGTACTTCACATGCATTATCTCATCTGATCCATGCAGCAATCTTATCCCTGTTTCCAGATGAAGAAACTGAGACTCTGGGATGTCATGTGACTTGCCTCAAGCCACATAGCTCCTAAGTTTCAGAGCTGGGCCAAAATCCCAGGTGGATTGGGTGTGCCAGGGGTCCCAGGCCTGTGTTCTTAGATTCTCAGCTCTGACATATGTCCATTATAGAACCTGGCATGAAACACAAAAGCAAAAATATGCTTTTTAAACCACCTGTAATCTCTACATCCATAAAGAACTAGAACTGAAACTTGGTTATCTTTCCTTTCAGTTATTTTAAATGCATAACGAACAGGAATGTTTACATTGTAACACCAGCATTTGGTGATCATTTTTAGTGAACTGACAGCCTTAAAAAATGTATAAAATCACAAAACTTATTTTCCAACAGAAAATACTTTAATACCTATGGAAGAGTCGATATTACATGTGATTTTAAAATATATCTTCAAAGTGGAACAAATAATTTGTCAGGTATTATTTGACTTTTCAGTGATACTATATCATGTTCCAGAATACATACTCGTTTAATGCAAAATTTAGGTGTGATTCTGCTGACATGTTCATGATAAAATATCCTTTTTATTTCTAAGACACTTTCTGCAAGGAGATATACCAGAATTCTAAAGAAAATGAGACAAGAAAAAGATTTAAATTAGCCTTTTAATCTCTTGGATAGTTCTGTTTCACAAAATGAATATTGTAGACTTAAAACAGCAAGCACTGAAAAAATGAAACCATCAGTTTAATTGCATGGCTAGAGGAGGAGATGTTTATATAAATGTATTTAATACATATCAGGAATGTGATAGACTGTCCTTTCTATTGGGACAAAGTATTACTTGAGGCTGAAGCTAGTGATATATTTAAATGTTTCAAAATGAATGTACTGGTGGCTTTACTCGCAAAAGTTATCTACTAGTACTGAAAGCAAACTAATTTTAAATAACCATGACCCTCTAGCCAGATGCTATTTCAAGTGAGTGGGAGGAAGGGAAGTTGAGTGCCCTACTTTGGCATGATATTCTTTCCTTTATATTTTGAGAATTTGAATATATAAACTCTTCCCTTCACATCTCTATTGTTTTTTTAATTTAACATTTTTTTATTTTCTTATGTTAATCACCATACATTACATCATCAGTTTTTGATGTAGTGTTCCATGATTCATTGTTTGTGTATGACACTTAGTGCTCCATTCATTATGTGCCCTCCTTAATACCCATCACCAGGCTAACCCATCCCCCCACCGCCCTCCCCTCTAGAACCCTCAGTTTGTTTCTCAGAGTCCATAGTCTCTCATGGGTCATCTCCCACTGCGATTAACCACCCTTCATTTTTCCCTTCCTACTATCTTCTTTTTTTTTTTTTAACATATAGTGTATTATTTGTTTCAGAGATACAGGTCTGTGATTCAACAGTCTTATACAATTCACAGCGCTCACCATAGCACATACCCTCCCCAATGTCTATCACCCAGCCACCCCATCCCTCCCAACTCCCACCACTCCAGCAACTCAGAGTTTGTTTCCTGAGCTTAAGAATTCCTCATAACAGTGAGGTCATATGATACATGTCTTTCTCTGATTAACTTATTTCGCTCAGCATAATACCCTTCAGTTCTATCCACATCGTTGCAAATGGCAAGATTTCATTCCTTTTGATGGGTACATAAATTTCCATTGTATATATATACCACTTCTTTATCCATTCACCTGCCGATGGACATCTTGGCTCTTTCCACAGTTTGGCTGTTGTGGACATTGCTGCTATAAACATCGGGGTGCACGTACTCCTTTGGATCCCTACATTTGTATCTTTGGAGTAAATACACAGTAGTGCAATTGCTGGATCGAATGGTAGCTCTATTTTCAACTTTTTGAAGAACTTCCATACCTTTTTCCAGAGTGGTTGCACAAGCTTGCATTCCCACCAACAGTGTAGGAGGGTTCCCCTTTCTCCGCATCCCGCCAACATCTGTCGTTTCCTGACTGGTTAATTTTAGCCATTCTGACTGGTGTGAGGTGGTATCTCATTGAGGTTTTGATTTGGATTACCCTGATACCGAGCGATGTTGAGCACTTTTTCATGTGTCTGTTGGCCATTTGGATGTCTTCTTTGGAAAAATGTCTGTTCATGTCTTCTGCCCATTTCTTGATTGGATCATTTGTTCTTTAGATGTTGAGTTTGATAACTTCTTTATAGATTTTGGATACTAGCCCTTTATCTGATATGTCATTTGCAAATATCTTCTCCCATTCTGTCAGTTGTCTTTTGGTTTTGTGGACTGTTTCTTTTGCTGTGCAAAAGCTTTTTATCTTGATGAAGTCCCAATAGTTCATTTTTGCCCTTGCTTCCCTTGCCTTTGGCGATGTTTCTAGGAAGAAGTTGCTGCGGCTGAGGTCGAAGAGGTTGCTGCCTGTGTTCTCCTTTAGGATTTGGATGGACTCCTGTCTCACATTTAGGTCTTTCAACCATTTTTAGTCTATTTTTGTGTGTGGTGTAAGGAAATGGTCCAGTTTCATTCTTCTGCATGTGGCTGTCCAATTTTCCTAACAGCACTTATTGAAGAGACTGTCTTTATTCCAATTGACATTCTTTCCTACTTTGTCGAAGATTAGTTGACCATAGAGTTGAGGGTCCTTTTCAGGGCTCTCTATTCTGTTCCATTGATCTATGTGTCTGTTTTTGTGCCAGTACCATACTGGCTTGATGATTTGTGATGCCACCAGCTTCGCTTTCCTTTTTCAACATTCCTCTGGCTATTCGGGGTCTTTCCTGGTTCCATACAAATTTTAGAATTATTTGTTCCATTTCTTTGAAAAAAGTAGATGGTATTTTGATGGGGATTTCATTGAATGTGTACATTGCTCTAGGTAGCATTGACATCTTCACAATATTTGTTCTTCCAATCCATGAGCATGGAACATTTTTCCATTTCTTTGTGTCTTCCTCAATTTCTTTCATGAGTATTTTATAGTTTTCTGAGTACAGATCCTTTGCCCCTTTGGTTAGATTTATTCCTAGGTATCTTACGGTTTTGGGTGCAATTGTAAATGGGATCAACTCCTTAATTTCTCTTTCTTCTGTCTTGTTATTGGTGTATAGGAATGCCACTCATTTCTGTGCATTGATTTTATATCCTGCCACTTTACTGAATTCCTGTATGAGTTCTAGCAGTTTTGGGGTGGAGTCTTTTGGGTTTTCCACATAACGTATCATATCATCTGCAAACAGTGAGAGTTGGACTTCTTCTTTGCTGATTCGAATGCCTTTTATTTCTTTTTCTTGTCTGATTGCTGTGGCTAGGACTTCTAATGCTATGTTGAGTAGCAGTGGTGATAGTGGACATCCCTGCCGTGTTCCTGACCTTAGGGGGAAAGCTCTCAGGTTTTCCCCATTGAGAATGATATTCACTGTGGGTTTTTCATAGTTATGATATTGAGGTATGTACCCTCTACCCCTATCCTCTGAGGAGTTTTGATCAAGAAAGGATGCTGTACTATGTCAAATGCTTTTTCTGCATCTATTGAGAGGATCATATGGTTCTTGTTCTTTTATTAATGTATTGTATCACATTGATTGATTTGCGAATGTTGAACCAGGCTTGCAGCCCAGGGATAAATCCCACTTGGTCGTGGTGAATAATCCTTTTAATGTACTGTTGGATCCTATTGGCTAGTATTTTGGTGAGAATTTTTGCATCCATGTTCATCAAGGATATTGGTCTGTCATTCTCCTTCTTGAGGGGGTCTTTGTCTGCTTTTGGAATCAAGGTAATGGTGGCCTCATAAAACGAGTTTGGAAATTTTCCTTCCATATTTAGTTATTTTTTTTTAAAGATTTTATTTATTTATTTGACAGAGAGACACAGCGAGGGCAGGAACACAAGCAGGGGGAGTGGGAGAGGAAGAAGCAGGTTTCCAGGTGAGCAGGAAGCCTGATGTGGGACTTGATCCCAGGACCCTGGGATCATGACCTGAGCTGAAGGCAGACGCTTAACGACTGAGCCACCCAGGCGCCCCATATTTAGTTTTTGGAACAGTTTCAGAAGAATAGGTATTAATTCTTCTTTAAATGTCTGATAGAATTCCCCTGGGAAGACATCTGGCCCTGGGCTTTTGTTTTTTGGGAGATTTTTGATGACTGCTTCAATTTCCTTAGTGGTTATAGGTCTGTTCAGGTTTTCTATTTCTTCCTGGTTCAGTTTTGGTAGTTGATAACATCTCTAGGAATGCATCCATTCCTTCCAGATTATCTAATTTGCTGGCATAGAGTTGCTCATAATATGTTCTTATAATTGTTTGTATTTCTTTGGTGTTGGTTGTGATCTCCCCTCTTTCATTCATGATTTTGTTGACATGGGTCATTGCTCTTTTCTTTTTGATAAGTCTGGCCAGGGGTTTATCAATCTTGTTAATTCTTTCAAAGAACCAGCTCCTAGTTTCGTTGATCTGTTCTACTCTTCTTTTAGTTTCTATTTCATTGATTTCTGCTCTGATCTTTATTATTTCTCTTCTCCCACTGGGTTCTAGGCTTTATTTGCTTTTCTCTCTCTAGCTCCTTTAGGTGTAGGGTTAGGTTGTGTATTTGAGACCTTTCTTGTTTCTTGAGAAAGGCTTGTATTGCTATATACTTTCCTCTTAGGACCGCCTTTGCTGCATCCCATAGATTTTGAACAGTTGTGTTTTCATTTTCATTGGTTTCCATGAATTTTTTAAATTCTTCTTTAATTTCCTGGTAGACCCATTCATTCTTTTGTAGGATGCTCTTTAGCCTCCATGATTTGAGTTCTTTCAGACTTTCCTCTTGTGATTGAGTTCTAGTTTCAAAGAATTGTGGTCTGAAAATATGCAGGGAATATTTTCCAGTCTTTTGGTACCAGTTGAGACCTGACTGGTGGCCTAGGATGTGATCTATTCTGGAGAATGTTCCATGGGCACTAGAGAAGAACGTGTATTCCATTGCTTTGGGATGGAATGTTCTGAATATGTCTGTGAAGTCCATTTGGTCCAGTGTGTCATTTAAAGTCTTTATTTCCTTGTTGATCTTTTGCTTAGATGATCTGTCCATTTCAGTCAGGGGGGTGTTAAAGTCCCCCACTATTATTGTATTGTTGTCAATGTGTTTCTTTGCTTTTGTTATTAATTGGCTTATATAATTGGCTGCTCCCATGTTAGGGGCATAGATATTTACAATTGTTAGATCTTCTTGTTGGATAGACCCTTTAAGTAGGATATAGTGTCCTTCCTCAACTCTTATTACAGTCTTTGGTTTAAAATCTAATTTGTCTGATGTAAGGATTGCCACCCCAGCTTTCTTTTGGTGTCCATTAGCATGGTAAAATGGTTTTCCACCCCCTCACTTTCAATCTGGAGGTGTCTTTGGGTCCAAAATGAGTCTCTTGCAGACGGCATATTGATGGGTCTTGTTTTTTTATCCAATCTGCTAGCCTGTGTCTTTTGGTGGGGGCATTTAGCCCATTTACATTCAGGGTAACTATTGAAAGATATGAATTTAGTGCTATTGTATTGCCTGTAAGGTGACTGTTACTGTATATTGTCTGTGTTCCTTTCTGGGCTATGTTGCTTTTAGGCTCTCTCTTTGCTTAGAGGACCCCTTTCCATATTTCTTGTAGGGCTGTTTTTGTGTTTGCAAATTCCGTTAGTTTTTGTTTGTCCCGGAAACTTTTTATCTCTCCTTCTATTTTCAATGACAGTCTAGCTGGATATAGTATTTTTGGCTGCATATTTTTCTTGTTTAGTGCTCTGAATATATCATGCCAGTCCTTTCTGGCCTGCCAGGTCTCTGTGGATAGGTCTGTTGCCAATCTAATGTGTCTACCATTGTAGGTTACAGACTTCTTGTCCCAAGCTGCTTTCAGGATTTTCTCTTTGTCTCTGAGACTCATAAGTTTTACTACTAGATATTGGGCTCTTACCCTATTTTTATTGATTTTGAGGGGTTTCTCTGTGCCTCCTGGATTTTGATGCCTGTTTCCTTTCCCACATTTGGGAAGTTCTCTGCTATAATTTGCTCTAATATACCTTCAGCCCCTCTCTCTCTTTCTTCTTCTGGGATCCCAATTATTCTAATGTTGTTTCGTCTTATGGCATCACTTATCTCTCGAATTCTGCCCTCGTGATCCAGTAGTTGTTTATCTCTCTTTTTCTCAGCTTCTTTATTTTCCATCATTTGGTCTTCTGTATCCCTAATTCTCTCTTCTGACTCATTTATCCTAGCAGTTAGAGCCTCCATTTTTGATTGCACCTCATTAATAGCCCCTTTGATTTTGGCTTGGTTAGATTTTAGTTCTTTTATTTCTCCAGGAAGGGTTTCTCTAATAACTTCTATGCTTTATTCAAGCCTAGCTAGTATCGTTAAAATCATGATTCTGAACTCTAGGTCCAACATCTTACTAAATGTCCATATTGATTAGGTCCCTGGCAGTCAGTACTGCCTCTTGTTCTTTCTGTTGAGGTGATTTTTTCCGTGTTGTCATTTTGTCCAGAGGAGAATAGATGAATGAGAGAACAAAATGCTAACAGGGTAACAACGACCCCAGAAAAATATACCCTAAACAAATCAGAATAGACCTGAAACCAGGGGGAAGGAATGCGAAAGAAAGAAAAAGGAGAAAAAAAAAAGAGAAAGAAAAAGATAAAAACAAACAACAACAACAAAAAACAGAATTTGATCAAATATGATCAGGCTGGTGCATAGATCAGTGCCACACACTAGATTTTGGGCGTATTTTGGTCTGTTAGAAGAAAGTGCCTCCCAAAATTTTAAAGAAAGAACAACTTATATGTGTACAAAAATAAGGTTAAATACGATGAAGGGATGGGATATGAATGTAAAGATGAAAATTATAAAAGATTTTATAAAAGGAATTGATAAGATAAGAAGCTGGTTAAAAAAAGAAAGAAGAGGATAAAAAAAAAAAGGGGAGATAATGTGATCAAGCAGGAGACTAGAACAAAGTGATACACTAGAGATTTAGGGTATATTTTGGTCTGGTAGAAGAAATTGTATCCCAAAATTTTAAAGAGAGAACAACTTATATATATATATACACACACACATATATATATAAAATCAAAAATAAGGTTAACTACTATGAAGGGATAGAATATGACTCTAAAAATGAAAAATAAAAAGGATTTTTTAAAAAGGGATTGATAAAATGTTGTTTGTAAAATGGAAGAAGAAAAATTCAAAAAAAAAAGAAGTTAAAAAAAATTAACTTTGAAAGACCAAAGAATCATGGGGAAAAAGCCATGCATTCTATGTGCAGTGTTCCCCTAGCACTGGAGTTCTGCCGTTCTCATTGATTGGTAAACTTGGTCTTGGCTGGCTGTTCTTGCTGATCTTCTGGGGGAGGGGCCTGTTGCCGTGGTTCCCAAATGTCTTTGCCAGAGGCGGAATTGCCCCACCCTTGCCGGTTGGGCTAAGTAATCTGCTTGGGTTTGCTCTCAGGAGCTTTTGTTCCCTGCAAGCTTTCCATACACCTTTGAAGGAGGAGAGTGAAAATGGAGGCTTCCCAATCTCTGCCCCGGAGGAGCCGAGAACTTGGGGCTCCACTCCTCAGTGAGCCCCCAGAGAAAAGCAGTCAGTCACTCCTGTCTCCCGGGTCTCTGGCCGCACTCTGTGTTCATCCAGCCTGTGACCAAGCGTTTCTATCTCTGGCACACGACCCCGTGTGGAGTCTCCAAACCCAGCTGATTCCTGTGGTGTGCTCCCGTGCCGCTCCTCCTAGGGGAGGAAGGGGAGTCTCCCCAGATCTGCCCCTTGTTGGGTCCCTGCTGGAGGAGCAGTGGCCTGACTGTGCCGCGGATCACGCTTTATGGCAACCCTGAGCTGAGAGCCTGCTCCTTGGCTCTGTCTCTGCAACTGGCTTCCCCACTCTGATACCTGGGAGCTCTGCCGCACTCAGGCACCCCCAGTCTTTCTGTGACCCCGAGGGTCCTGAGACCACACTGTCCTGCGAGTTTTCCACCGCCCCCCCCCCCCCTTAGCCACTGGAGAGATGTCCCTCAGCAGAGCCGATTTCTAAAAGTTCTGATTTTGTGCTCCGGGGCTCTATCACTTGCCAGAAGCAGCAGACGGAGGCCCCCTCCCCTGCCGTCTATCCTCCCGAGTATCGCCTCGGATTCACTTCTCTGCACATCCTCCCTTCCAGAAAGTGGTCGCTTTTCTGTTCAGAGAGTTGCTGCTATTCTTTTCTTTGATCTCCTGTTGAGTTCATAGGTGTTCAGAATGGTTTGATCCCTATCTAGCTGAATTCCTGGGACCAGAGGAAATCCAGGTCTCCTATTCCTCCGCCATTTTCTCCTCCCCCTGCCCCGTTTTTTTTTTTAATTTAAAACAATCCATTCTGAGGACCTCTGTATCAGCATAAGCTCCAGAAAAAGGCCAAACCAGGTTGGAATCATGTCCGTGTCTTCAACACCACTGTGACCTTGTCAGTAAATTTCATCATCTGTAGAATGAGAATCTGTGTTTCAGAAATGGTGGGGTTTAAGTACCAGTGAAAAAAGTGGCTAGAATGATATGGCACATTGGAAGTCCTCTTAAAATTTCCATTTCCATCCTGTTCACCTTTCAGTACGTCTTTGAGCACAGCATCTTTGACTCATCTTTGATCAGTAGCTGCAGCTCTCATATGTACTGTACTCTACAGTTTACACACACACCCAGATGCATTGCCTGTCTGCTTACTCCTCTCATTAACTCTAGGCACACTTTCTCTCTTTTCATGGGAGACTGAGGGTCAAAGAGATTAAATGACTTGACCGTGGTCACGCAGCTGGGACTCCAATCCAAGCATCCTGAAGGCTAGTCCAGTGCTGTTTTCACTGCACTAAAGTTGCCTTCTTCCTCCACATGTTCAAGAAAAAACATCTGATTTAGGCTGCACCCTCACCCTCACCCCTGCAATTGACAATTAAGGATTCCACTGTATACAAAAGGAAAAATTTAGCACAGTTTGAATAGATATAGCATCCGTAATTTTTTTTAAATGTCAGCCACTCCTTTTTATGGAAAGCAGTGTTTTAAGATATGATTAATATTCTGAGCATAGGGTGATGGTAAACACTATGTGTTTGCATTATCATGAGATGACAAAATTACCCACTCTCAAAGGACCAGCTGCTGTAGGGCGGCTGGCACCCGTGTTGCCTACATTCTCAAAACTATTTTAATTGGTAATTTTCCATGTTTTGTTTTGTTTTTTTTTTTTTGTCAGAGAGGAAATGTATGTGTAAACCTTTTAAAGCTGTAGCATCTGTTAAGATGAAATGACATCACTGAATCTTAATAAGTGAAATGTTTCACCTCAGAATTTTGAAGCTAATTAGGGTTCTCACTGAGACAAGAGTCTCTATAACTCAGCTCCCCAAACAGGTATAGAGAAGTTATGGGGGAAAAAATGATAGAAAAATTCTTCCCATACTTTTTGCATAACATTTTCACTACCATGTTATAATTTTGAATTGACGTGCACAATATACATGAAACTGTTCACGACATTTAGATGTTTTGTGATCCCTAAGAGGAGAGTGCTGGCTTTTGAAATTGGAAGACCTAAGGTCATATCCAATTTCTACCCAAATTGCTGACAGCTTTAGACAAAGAACTTGATCACTAGGAACAATTCTCATTTCTGTAATGTGGATAATGTCTTATTCACAAGATTATGGAAAGGATCTAATAGTTAAAATATTATAAATCAAAATTTTCAGTGCAACCAATAACCACTTATTAGATGCTTATTACATACCAGACTCCTTGCTAAAGACTTACATGTACATTACTCATTTAATCTTCCCCATAAGTCTTTATTGTAGATATTACTATTGTATCTATTTATAGATGTGAACATAGAGGCTAAGAGGCTAATTATCAGTGTTTACCAACTTAGGAAATGGAAGGCCTAGTAATTGAACTTAGGCTTATTATTTCATTCATTTAACAAATATTTGCTAAGGAGTGGATGTCCTGAGCAAATCGGGCATGGTTGGGAAGAAGGATATGGGGAATGGAAGGTGAATAAGCATCCAATCATGTTCACTTTACTCTGTCCACTGTGTGGAGAATGCATTAAAAGTTGACAAGAGAGGATCCCGGGGGAGTAGGTAGAAGCCTGTAGAAATAATCCAGGTGGGAGATGATGTTGACATCAACCAGGGTGGTAGCAGTGCAGATTAAGAAATGTGGATGGATTGCAGATAGACTTTGCAGGTAGAGCTGAATGTATGTTGGTTGGGATAAGGAAGTCAAGCAAGGGTAGCCCCTTATTTCTTACTCTGAGGAACACATGAACTGAGATGGGCAATACTAGAGTGGATATTCAAAGTAAAGGAAAGAAATCTTTCTAGTCTCAAACCTCATACTTTTAATCATTATTAAAGTTTTTACTAATTATCATGAATATAAAAGAGATTTGAAGTCTGTGGCTACATAAATATCTATTACCTGGACAGTTTTGTAGAAAAGTCAGATTATCCCTTCCGAAAATGCCAGAAAGGAGAGTTTAGTTACCATAATTATTGGTTTTCAAAGTAAATACCTAAGGCAAAGATTATCTGAGATTTTCTTTCAATTTTGTGAAATCTGAACTTCAATATCTCTAATACTGTGATACAAATTTGAGGGGGGAAGAAAAAAAAAACACAGGAAGATAGTTTACCAGAAAGCTAATGCATTTATTTTAGATGATTGGGTCATGTATATCTTTTTCTCTTTCTACATGGTTACATTTTTCAGATTTTCTAAAATGACTATATATTACCTTTATAAGTAGCAAATTACAAATTCAATAAAATTAATCTTTAAGTTTACATTTGTGATGTCTGTATAGTCCATAGTAAGTTCTGAGAACCACTGCAATAATAACCCTCAGTCAACTCAGTTAAAACCAATCAAAATATGGGGTGCCTGGGTGGCTCATTTGGTTAAGCGTCTGCCTTTGGCTCAGGTCGTGATCCCAGAGTCCTGGGATCCAGTCCCACATCCCTCATCCCACAAGCTTCTTGCTCGGCAGGGGGCCTGCTTTTCCCTCTGCCTCCCACTCCCCCTGGTTGTGCTTTCTCTCTCTCTCTCTGACATATAAATAAAATCTTAAAAAAAAAAATAATGATGTAACTGACAGGGACCTCAAAATGTGTCGTCGTCCTAACTTGCACCGTGTACCATGTGCTCCCATGCCAGGGCACTGGGATGCCAGAGGGGCCTGACCAGTAGTGCAGTCCTTTTGGAAAGGCTGGGAAGGCTGGGGAGTTCAATGTTTCCTTCATTTGAATTGTTTCTTCCAAACAAAACATTTTAAAATTGCTCATACTCTGCTTTCTTGCTTCTTAAGTTTTGCTAACAATGATAATATGCTTTAAAAAATCCTCCCAGCCAACCCTCAGTTTTCCTTCTTTCCCTCTCTTCCAGGGTCAATGATTGTATCTTGCGGGTGAATGAGGTCGATGTGTCAGAGGTTTCCCACAGTAAAGCCGTGGAAGCTCTCAAGGAAGCTGGGTCTATCGTTCGGCTGTACGTGCGCAGAAGACGACCCATTCTGGAAACTGTTGTGGAGATCAAACTGTTCAAAGGGCCTAAAGGTAATACAAACATAAATGACTCATAATGAGACACCTGTACAAACCATTTGGCTAAAATATATGGCATAATTCACCGATGATGTACTATCTCCTTTTATGCTCTGACATTCAGTGCTCACCTAGAGATTTGAAATCGTGCAATACTGGTTTTTACAGGTCAAGGAAATCAATACTCTAAATATGAACTCAGAGAAAGAAAGGACAGATTTATATAGGAATGTCCTTATAAGCAACATTCTTATAAATATAAACCGTCAGCATTTTTCTATAAACTTTTAATCTTACTTTATCATCATGACTTGACTGGCATGTACATTCCTTCTCATTTTTAAGATATAAACGGTGACTACTCATTTAGTAAAAGAGTAATATGAATGATAGTAATTAAACTAGTCTATCCTGAAATAACAGTTATTGTATTTTTATAATACTCTTGTGA
This sequence comes from Eumetopias jubatus, assembly GCF_037043125.1. NCBI lineage: Eukaryota > Metazoa > Chordata > Mammalia > Carnivora > Otariidae > Eumetopias > Eumetopias jubatus. Next base: position 65,074,343 of record NW_028274819.1, on the reverse strand, counting down.
TTTGTTTTGATTGTATTACTCTCATGTATTACACCCAACAAGTACTACACAACATTTTATACTTGCAATAGTAAAAATAAGTTAAAATTTATTTTTTTTTAAATGCTCACAAATCTCTTGAGGTAATCGCGGTTACTCTGGGAAATCACACGAACAGTGAGATGAGTTATTACACTAATTTTTAAGAATAGTCATTTGGGGGGCGCCTGGGTGGCTCAGTCATTAAGCGTCTGCCTTCGGCTCAGGTTATGATCCCAGGGTCCTGGGATCGAGCCCTGCATCAGGCTCCCTGGTTGGCGGGAAGCCTGCTTCTCCCTCTCCCACTCCCCCTGCTTGTGTTCCCTCTTGCTGTGTCTCTCTCTGTCAAATAAATAAATAAAATCTTAAAAAAAAAAGAATAGTCATTTGGGCTCTGCTGTTCAGAATGATGACATTTAATATTAGCTTAAGAGTATTTCAAATATTTTAGAAAAATTCAATAATTAGCTTAACAGTATTTTAAATATTTTTGAAGATTATGACTGGATAGTTACTGTATTATTTGAGTAAATCATTTCTCTTTTCCCTTAAAATCTACTTAATCTCTAATGCTAGATGGGATTAAAAAGGAAGTAAGTACTCTGCCTTCTCTAGGATCTCAGACCCAAGAGTCAGACAGGACTGAGTTTAAAAGCCTGATTCAGCCGCTTACCAGCAGAGTGATATTGGTTGGACCAATCCCCTCATTATTAAATGGGGATCATAATGGTAGTATCTGTCGCACAGGGTTTATGAGAATTAAACATTTAACTAAATCTTGCTGGTTGAAAGTGTAGGCTCCAGAGCCAAAGTGCTACTCTGCAGCTCACTAGCTGTTTGATCTTGAGCAAATTGCTTAACCTCTCTGAGCCTTAATTTTCTCATCTACAAAATGCAGATAATAATAGTATTTGCCCCCTAGAAATGTGAGGACTAGAAGAGCCAATTCACATGAAGTATTTAGAGTAATGGCTGGCCCAAATTGACCGCCAAACAAATATTACCTATATATACATGTTATTTGTAGTATGTTTTACTACAAATAGTTTCAGGCTTTGTTACAAGTGCTTGGTAATGTAAAGAAAATATACAAAGATGCTTCGTGGGCTAAATTCAAATGCATTAAAATTGCATAATTAAATCTGGAAAAAAAAAAGAAGTAAAGTATACCACAATATCTGGTAGTATGAAAGAAAAGACTTTCTAACTTCTGCACATTTACTAAAATCATATTTGCAAGGTGCTTTAAAGATAAACAATTTGAGCATCACACTATTTCTATTAAAAATGTATACTATTTATAAATAACAAATAGGTATTTCTGCAATTCAATTAACAGCAATTATTCAGCACAGCTCTAAAGTGAAGCATCTATTAGCAGACCTCCTGCTAGCTGAGTCACTCGATGACCTTTAGCTGCTCAGCAGAGCACTTCAAGGTTGTAGGGAATCCATAGCCAAAACTCCTTAATTTTAGCGGGAACAGATTTTGGGGATCTTTGATACCAGGGCCCCCTCTGGCTGGTTTATTTCAGTCTGAACTTTTGTCTCCTTTGAGCAGGGAGTAGGACAGGAATTGCCCTAGGACATAACAAGGGGGAAGTGGGGATAGGTGAGCATAATCCACCGAGAATACCCAGGCAATAACCCAAAAGTTCATGGCATACGAATGATAGTATTAGAAGTAACCTCACATCCCAAGAAGCAGGCTCCTGCCACATCCCTGTCGAGGGATATGGGCCTGTTAGTCCTGTTGGGATTATGCTGAGTCAGTCAGACATTTTTGTATTGTCACCATCCAGAGGTCACTGATGGGGATTTGTTTTTCTATATAAAGTTTATGGATACACAAGAAAAGAAAAGGTATTTGTCACTGTTTAAATTCCTAATGCCTTTCCCAGTGCCTTAACCGCAGGAAGTGCTGAATCAGTAAATTGAATAATTAAATTAGATTCTGCACTAAATATGATGTTACCTTGCAATGTTAACTTCACTTGGCACCTTTTAATTCTTTGTTTGTGAATGACGATATATTTAAAATAAATTTCTTGGGATGCCTGGGTGGCTGAGTTGGTTAAGTGTCTGCCTTCAGCTCAGGTCATGATCCCAGGGTCCTGGGATCAAGTCCCTCATTGGGGTCCTTGCTCAGTGAGGAGCCTGCTTCTCCCTCTGCCTGGCAGCTCCCCCTGCTTGTGCTCGCTTGCTCTCTCTCTCTCTCTCTCTGGCAAACAAACAATGATTAAATAAAATCTTTTTAAAAAATAAATAAAATAATAAATAAATAAAATAAAATAAAATAAATTTCTACCAATGTTTAGCTCACACTGTGGAAACTCTCATGTACCTGAGATGAAACAGATGTGATTCTGGTGGAAGACTCAGAAAGTTCTCATGGTAGAGAAAGACATAAAGTCAACCAACTTTAATGCAAGGCAAAATGAAATCAGCTCTGTGATGGAGCATGTGTCATGATTCATCTTGACCAGGAGAGCCAAAATGCTCCAGAACATTTAAAATTTTAACACATGCCCAGAGGTCCTTTTTTACCCTTTGTTGAGCACGTGGGCATTCTCTATAGTCCATCAACTCTCTAGCCAACTGGACTAACTAGCCTCAATTATGCATGTATAATATAGAACTAACTGGATTTCTGCATCAATTTAGTCCTTCAATGATTCAAGGAATATAAGTATTTAGTATGTTCCTGGCACAGAGGCTGACAATGGAGATTCATGAAAAAAGTAGAAATAGTTCTTGCTCAAGAAGATGATAGCCTGATGTAGAAAATACCTATAATATAAACTGGGAAACATACTAGAATGAACGTAAAAGATTATAATGTGGCCAATCAAATAGAGGGTCAAAGAAGACTTTTTAAAGGAAGTTCCACTTAAGCTAAACCTTGAAGGAAAAATAAAAATAGAAGTTAGCCAGATAAAGAGTGGAGGAGAGCATCCAGACAGAAGTAAAAGCATGTGTGTATGAAGGCCCTAAAGTAGAAAAGATCTTGATACCTTCTAGAACCTGAAAGAAGTCAATTGTGACGGGTGTTTAATGATAGGTTAATGAATGACATGAAATGATATTGTCAAGGTAAGTGGTGCCAGATCATGCAAAGCCTTGTTGACCATATTTGAAGATTTGTTGTTTTATTTCAAGTGCAACACAAAGTTATTGCAAAATTTTCAGCATGGGAGTGACACGATCAAATTAGTCATTTTCAGAAGATCATTTGGCTGCTGTGAAGAAAATGCATTGAAGGGGCATGAGTGGGAGCAGAGATCAGTTAGGTGTTACTTGCAGAAGGTCAAGAAAAATGGATGGAATTGAGCTATATGTTGGAGAAATAATTGGTACCACTTATTGATCTAGATGTGGAATATGTCTAAGGATGAGGCCCAATTATCTAATGGAGCAATTGAATGGATTAGGGTGCCATCTATGAGACTAGGAAGACTGGGGAGGAACCCCTGTGGGGAGATTAGGAATTCACTTTTGGACATGTTGAAAAGACTGTGATGCATTTGAAAAGGAGATCTAGGAGGCAGAACTGGAAGATATCTGTCTAAAATCCCTGTCAAGATAATATTCTGAATTTACCCTATATTTTGTCAAATATCCGGAATTATGGGGAAATATCTGAATATTGACTTTCTCACTTTTCATTAATAATCTTTAATATAAAGATAATGAATATGGCTATATTAGCTATTTTGAACAGTTATAATAAAAATAAGAATCTATTTTGTAGATATTCTTAATGCCCAGACTATTTTAGTTTTGGGATTGTTTTTGGTTTTGTTTATTTGTGGGTTTTTTTCTAGTTATATAGATACAGTGTTAAGGGATCCTTGAAAAATAATTTGTGATAGAGTTAAATGTATGGTTTTCTAATTCTATACCCTTGAGTGTATTCCATAATTGTACAAAGTACTAATTCCGAAATGACCTTCGATGTATGTGATTCTGTCTCTATAGTAGTGCTGATCTTCTCAATATTCAACTAGAATTATCTGGCTGGTAATTTATGGCCAGGTATTTCAGTAATAAATATTTGAGTAATATCCATTAATAATTTAGAATGCCTTTTCTTAACAATATGTAAAAATTTTCCTAAATTCACAGTTACAGATTTGGTCATTGCAAGCAGCTGGGGTGTCTGTTTGTGGACAGTTTAGGAGAAAAAATGGGTGATCATGTATAGGAAGTAGCGATTAGGCAAATTCATTTAAATTTGCCAAGCAACCAAAAATACACAAGGAAGAAAATCTGAAGTGGGCATGTGGTTTCCCAGGAAATTGGTTTATAATAAAAGTTTTTCTAGTAACTTTCCTAAGAACACACTAAGTCATAATTTCTAAGAAGCTATATAATTAAACATGTGCAGACTTGTTCCTGTGGCCTGAGCCAAGGAAGCCTAAACCTATATAAGAAACAAGATGTCTTCTTTTAAGATGTTCTTATTGCTTAAGGATTATACAACTAGGTTAAGGCCAGCTTCTAAAATTGAAAATATTAAGGCCATAACGTTGTTCATATCCAAAAATAGATTTGCTTGTGGCTTTATTTTAGCTACCTTATTAAAACTGAAAAAGTGATAAGGTCCATCTAGCAAAACATTTCTGCAATTCTTTATTATTTAAAAAACATATTTTTTAAAGATTTTTTAATTTTTTCACAGACACACACACACATACACACGTTGCAGTTCCATAGGTCTGTAATAGTGCGAACTGAAAATGCCATGATGATTATAGCTCTCATCTTTCTATAAGAAGTAAAAATAAGTATAAAATACCCTGACTATAAGAGTCATTACACAAATGGCTATTTATAATGTGTATACTTCAATCATTGGAAAAGCCACATGTGTAGTTAGTGGTAAGGTTCCCGGACATCTTTAAGTAGCTGTGGGTCCCAAAATAAGTATTGTAACCTCTCTGTGCCTCAACCTTCCTCATCTGCAAAATCGATAAAATCTGAATATCTAATTTATAAGTTTATTTTCAGGATAATAATTGTAAATTTTAAATACATGTTTATACTACTTTTACTCTTTTTATTATCATAATTGGCTAAAATTTTATTTAAAAAAGCAGAAAAGCACATACTCATCCCAGTGCTTTCTTTTTTTTAATTTAAATTCAATTAGCCAATATATAGTACATCCTTAGTTTTTGGTGTAGTGTTCAATGATTCATTAGTTGCATATAATACCCAGTGCTCATCACATCCCCGGTGCTTTAAAAGAGCCTCTTCTAGTATTTTATAAAACCTTGTTTTTTAGTATTATTTGTTGACTATTTGTTGACTATTATTTGTTGACCATCTATTAAAATAAATTAAAAGTTAATTAAAATTTCTTAATATTCAGCAATTCCTGATATTTATGCTCCACCTGCCATTATTGTGGTGTCCATATCTTCATTATGTCTTGTCTGATCTACTACAATAGACCATTGCCAATCCCTCCCTCCCTGCTTATATGCTCTTCCTAGAAAAATTTTGCAAAACTCACAGCTCTATTCATTGTTTTCCCCTGCTTAGAAGTCTCTAGTGGTTCTTCACTGCCATTAGGTAAAAATCTAAATTTCTTGCCATAGCATTTCATGCCCCCTATGATCTCCCTCTCCTCCAGGGACAAAATTCCGCCTCAGCTTTCTCTTCTGTCTTCTCTCATTCATGCGTCTCCACATCCAGGGAAGCCAGACTCTGTACAATTTCTTAAACATGGGTCATACTCTCCTGCCCTTAGGGCTTTGCTCATCCCATTCCCACCTTTGGAATGACTTTCTTTACCACTATGACCACTGCCTGTCAGAATCATATCCATCTCCCAAAAGCCAAGCCGGTTCAGTTTTATCTCCTTACAAAACTGTCAGAGACTGATGGAATTAGAAGCAATCTTTCACTTCTAAGGACTTCAGAAGTGCTTCTGCTTTCTCTCTATTCCTACTTTTGTTACCATGCGATCCAAGCAGCCCATACGTGTAGGAGGGATAGGTATCAGCAACCTAAGTTAAGGAGATAAACAAGCTGCTAATTCTCACACTTAAGACACTGAGATTATGATTCCTGCCCCGACCTGTGCATATTGGAAGCATTTGATTAATGCTGAAAATACAAGCCCTAGATTTAGTCTGTGACCAAACTCTGAGCAGTAAATGGGAGGAATTGGGGTAGAGAGATGGAGGAGAATCCAAGACAGATCATGACCATCACTGCAGTATGGCAAGCAGAAAAAGGAATGGCTAAGATGTAAAAGGAATTATTTTATTGCCAGGAGTAAAACCCTTGCATTGGCCCCCTTTTTTTTCAAACTTTATTGTAACTATCTGTTCAAGAGATTGGGACAAAACAGTATTTGAAGCATCTAACACTTTGCTTAAAAGGCTGATTTAGCAAAAACCAGTTTCCAAATTACTGAGGATTTTTATTTTATTTTTTCTTAATAGCCTACTTAACAGTTTTATTGTCCAGCTTGGTTAAATTTTAATATGGCAAACATCCAGTATTACGGACAGAGAATTTCTCAGATATCTAACTTGAATGAAGTTTATGACTTGTCTCTATCTGCATACTCAGTTTTGTTTTGTTTTTTTTCTAATCTGTCCTTGTTCTGCCATCTACTCTTGTCTCCTCTCTCTGACACTAATGTGGCTGGAGTGAACTTCCTCCGAGTTGATGTGAAGCACTCATCTGACAGTTTTCAGAGATGATTACTTGGTAAATTATTCAATGACTTGAATTTTAGCATGTAGGCCTAGAGCTGCAGGTAATGAGAAAACAATAAGTGCTCCGTGAACATTTGAGTGTACTGAGATTTTAGTTGAAAAGATTGCCAGCCCTGAAACCATTCTTTTTAGTCCCTCTGTCCATCTATAGCTTTGCTGATGGCGTTCCCTAAGAAGCTGAGCTACTATCAACTGATCACGATAAGTTGGAAGTGTTTAGGAGAGCAAAGTTTTCAGATGTCCACAATTCAGCTGCTCATACCCAAGCAGTTCACCAGGCCCCTGGGTCAAAACTGAGCACAAAGGTTATGCAACTGCTTTGATTACTGGCATCCAACTATGAACTGCATCAAGAGACACCATACTTTCCCCCCTTTCTTACCATGGGGTAAATTATAATGTGTGTTAATTTTTAATACATATGCAAGTGTGTCCCTGAATGCAAGATACAGTTTACTCTCTATTTAGGCCCATGTCCTGGGCTCTGAGTTCTAAGTGGCAGGTAGACCTATCCGTGGTGAAGGACCATTTTGAATAATGGTTTGATTCTTAATAAGCACAAATGGCAAATTCAGCTCTTTGGCATGAGGTCTCAAAACACAACATTTTCCTTTTAGGGCTGAAATTTTTCAGGCCTTTTGAATTACCAAAATTGTTCCCTTGAGTACACAGGGAAATTTGCTTGATTGCATGTGCAGTGAAACCTCTTACTGAAGTATAATATTTATAGTCAAAGAGAAAATGCCTCTATATTAAGCAAGAGAACCAGTCTTCTTGGAAAAATATTGTGCCTCAGTCACCACTCTCTGTCCCCCAAAAGAACAAATCCTTTTTTTAAATTGGACAAAGCACAACACATTTGATGAGTTCACCTCGTTCTGAGGAACTTTCTATAGAATTTCTTGAATATGTACATGGTTAGTCCCTAATTATTTCTGGATAAAAGACATATCCTTGTAGACTGTGAGGCTCTTTCTCTGAGCTAGTATTTGGTCAGTCTTCATAATGTATCTGTAAAAAGCTCTCTCCTGAAATCTTGTAGACAGTTTTTATTCATGAAAAAACAAACTACAGATATGGCCACTGTAATCTCTCTGTTGTATACCTTCTACATTAGAGGAGAGTAAAACAGTTGATTACATTTGCTAAATCCTTTTGGAAATTAAGGAATGATGCCACTCCTCTCATTTGCCTTTTCAGGCTAACATGTGGCCATTGTTTCTTTCCTTAGTTTATTTCTTTGCTGTTTAGAGCTAGCTCATAATTTTTTATGGAATTTGTGATTAATGGCTCCTTAACAAATCTTTAAAGTCAAAATTATTTTACCATGAAAACTTCAGATTTCAAAAATGCATTGTAGTAGGTAGGTGTAGCTTTGATTTTTTTTTTGACATTTATAAAACAAAAGTTTTATAATTCACACAGAAAACACTATTTACCTAGCTGTAAATATTTGCTGAGGTAAATACCTATATAGCACTTTTTAAAGTTTTAGAAGGAAATGTGTTGCCATGGTAAATACTGTGACTATAAATCTTTCCATTTTATGACCAGTAGCAAAGCAATTTTATTGGGATTTGGACAGCACCTTAGTTTAAACCCTTCCTTTACCTAACTGTTAAGTGGGAATATTAAGTGGCTGCCTTGGTTATTGTGAGAATTTAATGAGATCCCAGGTACATGTTAGTGCCCAAAAAGTTTAAAGTATTGCTCTTCGTTATTTACTTTTTTAAGAAGCAAATACATGCAGAAAATAATCATCCATTCACTCAATAAATATTTTATTTCAAAAACATTTATTAAGCCAAGCAGTTCAAAGTGCTAAATCAAAAGAATGTCAATAAGAAAAGAAGTGTTGGCTTTTCTCCCAAATACCTTCTTAATATACAGGCATTCATCTTAGACTAAAATAACAGTCCTCTTTTGGCTAAGACTAGCTTCATGCTAAATTCATTGCAGTCCCCTAACTAAATCCATTTTTGTTCCCTAACTCATCAACCAGCATACATTAAATTCTCCTCCTTCTATGGAATATCAAGATCCAATAAAATTAAAGATTGTGGTATTTTTTATTCATGAACCATGATTCCAGGTGCCATTAGCTGTCAGTCAAAAGCCTTGTACTACACGGGCTTTGTCTCTGAGCATAATTCAATTGGAGCTAGATACCTTGGACACTTTATCCCTTATAGAAAAGTTAATAAGAGAGAGAAAATCTCTACTTTTAAACTCCATAAAAAATGCCAACTTAAGGATTTGTAAACATGAAATATGTTATGGGTTAGCCAGTTATGAGATCCTACCAAGAATCCACTGAAAGTTGGAAATTTGCACAATAAAGAAGATCTTAGGAAAAGCTGAAAATTATCAGTAAAGTTAAAAAGAGAGTAGGGGCACCTGGGTGGCTCAGTCGGTTAAGCGTCTGCCTTCGGCTCAGGTCACGATTTCAGGGTCCTGGGATCAGGCCCCCCATTGGGCTCCTTGCTCAGCAGGGAGCCTGCTTCTCCCTTTCCCTCTCGCTCTGCTGCTCCCCCCGCTTGTACTCTCTCTCTCTCTGTCAAATAAATAAATAAAATTTAAAATAATAATAATAATAAATAAAATAAAAAGAGAGCAGTTAGGAAGAAGGAAAAAGTAAAAATAAGAAAGGAAACAAATGAGACACATTTATCTAGGCAAGTCAGTCCCTGATAGTCATGAATGAAGAAAACATATAGAGTTTGTTCAGTATTCACCATTAATCTTAGGAAGAAAGACTTCAATAGTTGCTTCCCAGGAACCCAAAAATATTTGCTGAATATTTATGAGCAGCTGAGTCATATGAGAAAATTTAGCCTTCATAGATCCACTCATTTGAATAAACTGAATGTGGTACCTGCCAGTTGTTTAAAATCATAATAATGTTGATGTGCAATAATTCTTAAGTGTCAAATATTCTAACATCTCAAAATGTACACACTCATTTATGTATTTGGCAAAACTGTAACAAACACCTTTTACTTAGGCAACTACAAGTTGGAGATAGAGACATGATGTGCCCTCAAGGGAGATAGTGGTCCCACTATAGTGTGTGGAGTGTGCATGAGTGTAATAATTCTAGTACCACCAGATAAACATAGACACAAGTTTTTACAAGGACCTCAGTTTCTGCTTCAGTGCTCTGGGAAGAAACAGCTTTCCAACACTGGTGACAGCTGTTCACTTGGGAGACTGCCCCATTCACTGGATTCCCCCCCTCCCAAAACTGAACTGAAAGCTGGAATTCCTTTGAAGTTGTCTATTAATGTCATTCCTGCCCTCTCCAGCTACGATGGACAACTCTTCATGGGACAGCCCTTCATTCATTTGTAGGACACTGTCAAGTATCCATTTAGACCTCTCTCCTTTAGACTAAGGAATCCTCATTTATTAACCATTCCTGATACATCATGATTTTCAGATCCTCTATTTTACTGTTTCCATCCTATGAACTTTCTCCAGTTTGGCAATATCCCACCTAAATAACAATATACAGAATTATATAGAGAGATCCCTTGATATGTTTGTTAGTACAGACCATGGTAAATAGAGTTTTGTATATGAGCTCCATACTTTATTTAATATAATGTAAAACTGTGTTAGCTTTGTTTTTAAGACCTTTTTGTTGGTTCTATCCAAATTACATATATACATATGTAAATATTTCATATGAACTACTGGATTTTATATATATTACATTCTATCTTACAATAATTGATTTTTGATGTACATTTATAAATTTATATTTATCTCTATTAAGTATAAGACTGTTGGACTGAGCATAGCATCTAGACTTATTGATATCATTCTTGATAGTAATTTAACCATTCCTCATATTAGTCATCCTTTACTCATTTGTGTCCATTACAAGTGACCTAAAGGCAGATAGATGATAGATGGAATAATCAGAAATAAGATGGAATTGGTCAGGGACACATGTTGCCCAGTTCACATAGATATGAAAATGAATCCCACAGATATAAGGAAAGACTGAGCATAAAAATAACAGATAGAGAAAAAAAGAGTGCCTGTTATTTTGAGTCATTATATTGTACACCTGAAACTAATATAACACGTTAATTATACTTCAAAATACTAATAATAATGTTTATAGGCAAAGTTTTCCATAAAGCAGATTGTATGTACTCCTAAAGAAACAGTTTCCAGGTTATGAGGACAGAGTAATCTTATCTGCTCACAGAAATTCTCTCCTCCAATAACTCACAAAATGAACAACACATAAGGGAGATCACTAACAACAACATCAAAATTTTTTTTCTAACAGTGATGAAAGAAGGAGTGAAGCACAACTGAATATGATACTCTTAAAAAACTGTAACGAAGGACAGAAACAGTTATAGATAGACTTAGAAAGGTTCAGATGCTACCCCATTCCCATTCCCTTCCTGAAATTCGGTGACTGACAAAATCCTGAGACTTCTCAGAGATTCAGGTAAATCTGGAGAAGAGTACATTGAGCTGGTAGCCTTACCTTTTTTCAAAGAGTAGTTGAAACTTGAAATTTGCTGTTGGGAGAATCTAAAGTGGGGGAAGTGAGCAGTAATGCTGATATTCTCTAATGGAAGTTAAGGTTCTGTAACCACACCCTGAATTAGAGGAATTACCCAAGTATATGTATCTTGGTCTAGGACAAGAATCTCAAAGATAGCAGAATTGGGGTGTTCTAAGAAAAATAGCACACTTGACTATAGCCTCTACTGAGGTCTCCACGAATTCCTTCCCCAGTTGTTGCCTCATGTGCTGAAGTGATTAGAACACAAAATATCTAGACCCTCCCATATGACTCAGAAGGAAAAACAAAATGTTTATAGGTGTAAATGAAAAAAGTAAACTAGTCACATATATTATATCAGAACAAAGAACGTCTGCTTGAACTGCCCAATCATGAGCAGGATGGAAACATTTTAATAACTCTGTAAACATACCACAATCAAAACAACAACAAAAAAGCATTGTCATTATCTAATTTAGTAAGCACTTACTGTATGTTAGGCACTTACATAAAGATAGCACTTACTGTATGTTCTAAGTGTTGTGTATATATCTATATCTATATATCTCTTTTCTTCCCTGTAGGAATTCCAATGTGCTACTTTTATTACATATGCAGATATGTGATTCAATAACTTGCCTGAAATTACACAAATAGTGACAGAGGCAGGATAGAATTGTCTGGCTCCAGAATTCATGCTATTACCCCTAGGTGATCCTGGTCTTTATAAACTGCAAATAAAAGGAAGAAAGAAATAAGAAAAATAGCTCAAACTATAATTCAAGGAACAGAAAGAAATTACTCATGATTCATGCTATAGAAAAACTTAAGAAAATAAATTCAGTAAAGTAAGTGTTGAAAGACAAAATGATAAAACTACAGACTGAGTGCAAAGAAAAATTGCAGACCTGAGGAATCCAATAAAGGGCCTAATAGCATCTTTACAGAACTCATGAATATATCATAAACAGTAAGAAAAAAAATAGATGTCACTGAAGTTAGTGAAAGAGCAAAGCTTGAGATAGTCATAGTGAACATAAGGTTTTAAAAATAAATAAATAAAAGGAGAAAGGAGTATTCTTTTTTTTTGCATTTTTTTATTTTATTATGTTATGTTAATCCCATACATTACATCATTAGTTTTTGACGTAGTGTTCCATGATTCATTGTTTGCATACAACACCCAATGCTCCATTCAATACATACCCTCTTTAATACCCATCACCAGGTTAACCCATCCCCCCACCCCCCTCACCTCTAGAACCCTCAGTTTGTTTCTCACAGTCCATAGTCTCTCATGGTTCGTCTCCCCCTTCGATTCCCCCCCTTCATTTTTCCCAGAAAGTAATATTCTAAAGTTACATCAAACAGGCACTGCAGAGTTTTCAGAAAAAAAGCTGGTGGCTCAGGGTGTCCAGACAAGGCAAGGATTCAAAAAATATATTGTCAGCCATGCAAACTTTCTATAAAATATGCTATCACAGTCATTGCTTACATTGTTCCAGACATAAGTTTGATTATGAATTGAAAAAATGAAAAATATCCTTATTTGTGATGATAAACCAAAGGAAATCATCCAAATATTATTTAAAACAATAAAAGAATTGAGTAAGGTAGCTAGGTATAAAATTAATGTATAGAAATCAATCAGCAGGGGCGCCTGGGTGGCTCAGTCGATTAAGCTGCTGCCTTCGGCTCAGGTCATGATCCCAGGGTCCTGGGATCGAGCCCCATGTCCGGCTCTCTGCTCAGCAGAGAGCCTGCTTCTCCCTCTCCCTCTGCCTGCCACTCTGCCTACTTGTGCTATCTCTCTGTCAAATAAATAAATAAAATCTTTAAAAAAAAAAAGAAATCAATCAGCGATATATCCATGTATATAAACACAGTAACCAATTAAAGATCTAGTGGAAGAAAATATACCATTTGCAATAGGAACAAAAATGATAAACACTTAAGAATAAGCTTTTTGATAACATGTGCAATCTATATAAAGGTAGCTTTAAAATGTTACTAAGGAATATATAAGATGGGAACACCATTTTATATCATTAGAAAGGAACACACAGCATTTAAAAATGTCAATTTTAACTTTTATGCTAAAAATTTAAACAAAAATACTAATAAAAAAATTGAACCAGAAAAACTTATTCTAAAGTTTATATGGAAAAATTAATAAGCAAGAATAGTGAAGAAAATTCAGAAAAAGAAAAATAATGAGGTATGTCCAGGCTAGCCATGTACTAAAACATATTATAAAGCTGTGATAATTAAAAAATTAAAAAGATATATCAAAATAAAAGACTGAAAAATCCAAAAATAGATAATGAACATCAAGAAATTTAATATATGATAAAGGTGGCATTTTGAGTGAGAAGGGAAGACAGTTTACTAAGTCATATTGGAAAAAAATGCATCTATCTTTAAAAATAATTAATTAATAAAATTGTATCCCTATTTCATAATCTAAACCCAAATAAGTTGTCACTCTAATTTTTATACTTAAAAATGAAAAATAAATCCATAAAGGTAGAGATGGGTAAATTGAACTGGAGTAAAATTAGGAATTTTGTTGATTAAAAGAGAGGGAAAAAGAAAGCCATAGAGTGGAGAAAGTGTTCCCAATAAAACTATCACACTTCAGTACAATAGTTGATCCTACTCCTAATGAAAAAACTGTAAATTAAAGTACAAGATACCATTTTCCATCTGTCAAACTGTCCACATTCAAAAACTGTGACAACGTACTGTATTGACAGGTGTGGAGAAGGAGGCTGCTTCACACATTGCTGCAGAGTATACACTGCTCCATTATCTTAAAAAGCAGTTTTAAAATACCTCCAGCTTGTTAAATGCTCAAACCATTTGGTGTTGTGATTAGCAATTCTACTTCTAGGAATTCATCCTATAAATGAACTTGTGTATGTGTGAAATGAAGTTAATTGCAACAATAGCTCTAGTATCAAAAAATGCAAACAACCTAAATGACAAAAGAAGAATGGCTACAATTATAGTACATCCCTATAATATCATGCCAGTTATCTGTTTAAAAAATGAGGAGTAAAGAATGGATTCAAACTTAAGTGACCATCAACTTAAGATAGACTGCTATATGCAGAAGATGTTATATATAAACCTTCAATCAAAAACTGGTAAAAGATATGCAAAAAGTAAAGAGAAAGGAATTCAAGTATATCACTTGAGAAAACCAACTCATGGAGAGAGAAAAGAGAAGGGAAGAAAGGGACAGAGACGATCCCCAAAAACAAATACCAAAAAAAAAAAAAAGAAAATGGCAATAAATACATACCTATCAATAATTACTTTGAATAGGGGCGCCTGGGTGGCTCAGTTGGTTAAGCGACTGCCTTCGGCTCAGGTCATGATCCTGGAGTCCCGGGATCGAGTCCCACATCGGGCTCCCTACTCAGCGGGGAGTCTGCTTCTCCCTCTGACCCTCTTCCCTCTTGTGCTCTCTATCTCTCATGCTCTCTCTCTCAAATAAATAAATAAAAACTTAAAAAAAAAAAAAGACAGGGAGAGAGAGGGAGAGAAGCAGACTCCTGGCTGAGTGTGGAGCCTGATATGGGGCTCAACTACAACCCTGAGATCATGACCTGAGCCAAAATCAAGAGTCAGATGCACCACCCAGGAACCCCAAACAAAATTGACTTTAAAACAAAGACTGTAACAAGAGACAAAGAAGGATGTTATATACTCATTAACGGAGCAATCCAGCAAGAAGACATAACAATTATAAATATTTACACACCCAACATGGGAGTACTCAAATACATAAAGCAGTTAATAACAAATATAAAGGAACTAAATCAATAGTAATACAATAATGGTAGGGGACTTTAACACCACACTTACATCAATGAACAGAAAATCAAGGAAACAGCAGCTTCAAGTGACACTGTGGGCCAGATGGATTTAATAGGTATATTCAGAATATTCAATCCCAAAACAGCAGAATATACATTTTTTTCAAGTGCACATGGAACATTCTCCAGAATAGATCATATATTAGGTCATAAAACAAGTCTCAAGAAATTAAAAAGATCAAAGGCAAACCTTGCATCTTTTTTTACCACAATGCAATGAAACTGGAAAACCACAAGAAAAAATATGGGAAGACTACAAATACACGGAGGTTAAATAACATCTACTAAACAATGAATGGGTAAGCCAAGAAATCAAAGAGGAAATCAAAAAGTACGTGGAAACAAATGAAAATGAAAACACAATGATCCAAAATCTTTCGGGTTGCAAAAGCCGTTCTAAGAGGGACATTTATAGCAATACAGGCCTACCTCATGAAGCAAGAAAATTTTCTGACAACCTAAGCTTTACACCTAACAGAGCTAAAAAAAGAAGAACAAAACCCAAATCCAGCAGAAGGAAGGAAATGATAAAAGATTAGAGCAGAAATAAATGATATAGACACTAAAAAAAAATTAATGAAACCAGGAGCTGGTTCTTTGAAAAAATCAATAAAATCAATAAACCTCTCATCAAACCCATAAAAAGAGAAAGAGAGTGAGAGAGGACTCAAATAAACGAAATCAGAAACAAAAGAAGAGAAATAACAATGGATACCACAAAGGGTTGTAGGAGAATATTATGAGAAATCATATGACAACAAAGTGGACAAGCTAGAAGAAATGGATAAATTCATAAGAAATTTATAACCTACCAATTTCCAATCAGGAAGATATAGAAAATTTGGACAGACTACTGGCAAGGAGATTGAATCAGTAATCAAAAAACTCCCAACAAACAATAGTCCAGGACCAGACAGCTTCACGGGTGAATTCTACCAAACATTTAAAGAAGAGTTAATACCTATTCTTTCCAAAACTTTTCCAAAAGAAGAAGAAGGAAAACTTCCACATTCATTCTATGAGGCCAGCATTACCCTGATTTTAAAACCAGATAAACACATTCACAAAAAAGGGAACTATAGGCCAGTATCTCTGATGAACATAGATGCAAAAATCCCCAACAAAGTATTAGCAAACCAAATCCACAATACATTAAAAAAAAAAAAATCCCACGACCAAGTAGGATTTATTCCAGGGATGCAAGGGTGGTTCAATATTTGTGAATGAACATGATACATTACATCAATAAGAGAAAGGATAAAATCATATGATCATTTCAAGAATTCAGAAAGAGCATTTGACAAAGTACAATATCCATTCATTAAAAAAACCCTCAAGAAAGGTTTAGAGGGAACATACCTCAATATAAGAAAGGCCTTATATGAAAAACCTACATTAAATATCTCACTCAATAGGGAAAAATTGAGAGCCTTTACCTTAAGATCAGGAACAAGACAAGGATATCCACTCTTACCACTTTTATTCATAGTAGTACTGGGAGTCCTACCCACAGCAATCAGATATGAGAAAGGAATAAAAGGCATCCAAATTGTTAAGGAAGAAGTATAACTTTCACTATTTGCAGTGACATGATACTATATATAGAAAACCCTAAAGACTCCACCAAGAAACTACTGGAACTGATAAATAAATTCAGTAAAGTCACAGGATACAAAAACAGTGTACAGAATTCCATAGCATTTCTATACACTAATAATGAAGCAGCCAAAAAAGAAGTTAAGAAAACAATCTCATGTACAATTGCACCAAAAAGATTAAAATACCTAGGAATAACTTAACGAAAGAAGTGAAAGACCTGTTCTCTGAAAACTATAAAACATTGATGAAAGAAATTGAAGACAACACAAAGGAATGGAAAGACATTCCATGTCCATGGACTAGAAGAAGAAATATTCTTAAAATGTCTATACTATCCAAAACCTTCTATAGATTTAATGCAATCCCTATCAAAATACCAACAGCATTTTTCACAGAACTAGAACAAACAATCCTAAAATTCGTATCAAACCACAAAAGACTTCAAATAGCTGAATTAATCTTAAAAAAGAAAAACAAAACTGGAGGTATCACAATTTCAGACTTCAAGTTATACCACAGAGCAGAAGTAATCAAAACAGTGTGGTACTGTCACAAAAATAGACACATAGGTCAATAAAACAGAATAGAAAGCCCAGAAATAAACCCACAGTTATATGGTCAGTTAATCTTCAACAAAGGAGGCAAGAATATGCAATAAGAAAAAGACAGTCTCTTCAACAAATGGTGTTGGGAAAACTGGACAGCTATGTGCAAAAGAATGAAACTGGACCACTTTCTTACACCATACACAAAAATAAACCCCAAATAGAATAAGAATCTAAATGTGAGACCTGAAACCATAAAAATCCAAGAAGAGAGCACAGGCAGTACTTACTCTGACATTGGTCATAACATCTTTCTAGATATGTCTCCTGAGGCAAGGGAAACTAAAGCCAAAATAAACTATTGGGATTACATCAAAATAAAAAGCCTCTGCACAGCAAAGGAAACAACCAACAAAATTAAAAGACATCCTACTGAATGGGAGAAGATATTTGTGAATGAGATACCTGATAAAGTGTTAATATCCAAAATATGTAAAGAACTGATACAACTCAACCCCACGAAAACAAGCAATCCAATTTAAAAATGGGCAGAAGACATGGACAGATATTTCTCCAAAGAAGAAATACAGATGGCCGGCAGACACATGAAAAGATGCTCAATATCACTCATCATCAGGGAAATGCAAATCAAAGCTACAATGATATATCACCTCACACCTGTCAGAATGACTAAAATCAAAAACATGAGAAACAACAGGTGTTGGTGAGGATGTGGAGAAATAGGAACGTTCATGCACTGTTGGTGGGAATATAAACTGGTGCAGCCACTGTGGAAGATAGTATGGAGTTTGCTCAAAAAATTAAAAATAGAACTACCTTATGATCCAGCAATTGCACTGCTGGGCATTTATCCAAAGAATAAAAAAACACTTATTTAAAGATTTACATGTACCCCTTGTTTATAACAGCATTATTTACAATAGCCATGATATGGAAGCAACCTAAGTATCCATTGATAGATGAATGAATAAAGAAGATGCGGTGAGGGTGCCTGGGTGGCTCAGTCAGTTAAGCATCTGCCTTCAGCTCAGGTCATGATCCTGGGGTCCTGGGATTGAGCCCCACTCTGGATCCCAGCTCAGTGGGGAGTCTGCCTGTCCCTCTCCCTCTGACCCTCCCCACCTGCCCCCCCCACTTGTGCTCTCTCTCACTATCTCTCTCTCTCTCTCAAATAAATAAATAAAATCTTGAAAAAAAAGATGTGATGAATATATATAGAGAGAAAGAATGTTATTCAGCCATAAAAAAGAATGAAATATTGCCATTTACAATGACATGGATGGATCTAGAGAGTATAATTCTAAGTGACATAAGCCAGTTGGAGAAAGACAAATACCATCTGATTTCATGCATATGTGGAATTCAAGAAACAAAGAAAATGAACAAAGGAAAAATAAGGAGACAAACCAAAAGACAGACTCCTAACTATAGAGAACAAACAGATGGTTACCAGAGGGGAGGTGGGTGGGTGGGAGGGATGAAATAGGTGAAAAGTATTAAAGAATACACTTATCTTGATGAGCACAGAGTAATATATGGAATTGTTAAATCACTGTATTGTACACCTGAACTGAATATAACACTGTATTCTAAGTACCCTGGAATTAAAAAACACTACAGGCATTTAAAATACATGAAGAAATGGAAAGAAATACCACTTGATATATAGCTTGAAAGATGTTTGATTAGGAAGAGAAATGCTGAATGGGTTAGCTTCATTCACTCAACAGACATCTAGTTTACTATCTTTCACATGCGCCAGAATATAGAAATAAGTAAGACATTTCTCTCTCCTTCAGTATCTATTTATAATTACTTGAGCCTTTAAAAGTACAATCGTTCCATCAGAACTGTCTTGAATTATGGTTTTGCACACTGAAATCAGTATGCTATCTGAACAATCTGAAAAGTCTCACTTGAACCAAGATGGATCAAAACTATTGTTTTCCCTGTCTGTCAGGCCTACTCTTCTTTCATAAAAAGAAACTAGACTTTTTTTTTTTTTTTTGGATGGATCTTGTCTTCAGAAACATCAACTGTTTTTTTCTTTGATACTCTATTCATTCCCACGTGTTTGCACTTTGATTTTCTGGTGACTTGAAACAGTGTGTGGTTCTTCTTTAAGAATATAGATGGTTTATTTTTAATCTTTATAATAAAAGAAACCTGGCAAAAGCCAACTGGCTTATATCGATTTTGAAAAGTATTATCTATATCAAAATGCTCTAAATACAAAAAAAAAAAGAATATAGATGTTAGAACAAAAGGTGCTTAATTTTTAGAAGTCTTTTCTCTATGTTAAAGTTAAAATAAGATTGATATTTTTCTTATTTGTTTAGTAGAAAGCTAACTCTCTGAGACTCTGCATTTACATTAACTAAGTAGAGTCTTTTAGGTCTATTATCGCATGGATTTCTTCACTGCTCTAAATAGCACAGTAGTGTATTCATTTGCTTGATTATCTGTCATATACATTTCTACCCTGGATTGTTACTGGCAACAGGCATTTCGGATGGCCCCAGCAAGATTGGTAGTGATCATTTCCTGATGGCTCCATTAGGTCAAACTTCAGAAGAGTTATACTTTGCATGAGTGCTTGGAAGCCAAATTTGACAGTTGAGTGTTTGGCAGCTCACCAACTGTTTGATGAAATTGAATTGCTCCCTTCTAAATCTCTCCTTCAGCGCTTGGAAATTAGTGTCTATTCATTCACAGAAGGCACCATGACCCAATCAATGGGGGAGTCGTGCCTGGTTACTTTCCTCATTAACTTAGTTGGTATAGTTCCTCAATATTGTAAATCACAACTTCTAAAAATTTTACCTGGAACTTTCTCTTGGAACTTTTCTTAAGAAAACTCTTAAAGTTTTCAAAAAGTTAAGAAAAGGACGCCTGGGTGGCTCAGTTGGTTAAGTGACTGCTTTCGGCTCAGGTCATGATCCTGGAATCCCAGGATCGAGTCCGGCATCGGGCTCCCTGCTCAGCAGGAGAGCTTCTCCCGCTTCTCCCTCTGACCCTCCCCCCTCTCATGTGCGCTCTCTCTCTCATTCTCTCTCTCAAATAAATAAATAAAATCTTTAAAAAAAAGTTAAGAAAAACAAAAATCACTGTGGACATTAGTTATAAATTCAATACAGTTTCTCAGGAATAAAACATAACTGTTAAGAATAATACCAGGAAAAAAAATGAAATAGTTAATTGTGAAAAGCTTCAGCTTTGCTCCTGCAATTTATATTCATAATGCCTTTGAGTTAATATCAGTGACATGATTAGATAGACATTTGTTAGAGGGGAGCATTCGATCCATTAGACAATGTTTTAAAAAACAATTTGAGACTTCTGCCTTATTTTTTTCTATCTTGGTTCTCAAGTCCTAGCACTAACATTTCATTTTCATGGAGGATATCAGGTATTTTATCAGGAAACAGCCACTTTGGTTTTTCATTAACATGTTCTCAAAATTTGATATGTTAAGATATATAAGAATATAAATTTAGGAAAGGAAATTATAGAGGTTTTCAAGCATCTTCTTTCTATCACCTCTAAAGCCTAGAGTTCTCTAGGACTCAGTGTTGGCACCTCCTTATTTCTCTAGCTTCCTCTCCTCCTACATAGTCTCATCTGGTCCTATGGTTTTAATTTCCATCCCTATACTATATATTTAATATAGTTATCTTCATGCTATATATCTAATAGTCACTTCAAGTTAGCATATACAAATTGTAACTCTTAATTTTATTTTTACCAACCAACCCTCCTGGAGTCTTCTTTAGCTCATTAAATTTATGGCACCTAGTGCTTAGGACAAAAATGTACTAGAAGTTATCCTTGATTTTTCTTTCTTGCCCATACCCGGTATTCAATATATTTACAAACCCTGTCAACTCTACCCTTAAAATAAATCTTGAATTGAGTCACTTTCACTTTCTTTTTATCAATTCTGCTCTTACTGCAATAATTCAAACCACCATCACCTCTTACCCAGACTACTCTAAAAGTATTCAAAGTAGTCTCTTTTTCTCCTTTATATCTTCTACAATCTATTCTCCATACAACAGCCAGAGTGATTTTTTTAAAAACTCAGATTGTATCAACTCAACCTTCTCCTTCAAACTGTGCAGTAGCTTCACTTCCCACTTAAACTCAGGGCTTTACAGTAGTCCACACGCCTCTGGCTATACCTCTTTGACCTCATCTATCCATCTCCCTTCTCCTGGAGGCTTTAGTCATGCTGGCTTTCTTGCTGGGGCTCCACAGTTCTAAACCTATTTCTGCCTGGGGCCTTTGCACTTGCATTTTCTGCCTGGAACACTCTGCTCCATGATATTCACATAGTTTTTCCCTTGCTTTATTCAGGGCTTTATTTTTCCTCATAGCATGTACCTCCACCTGGCATTATATCAAAATTCTACTCATTTCTTTGTGCAAGAATATAAGCCCCAGGAGGACAGAAAGTTTTGTTTTGTTCATTGCTATACCCCCAGGCACCTATAATAGCAGCTCTCACAAAACGCTCAATAAGTTTTTGCACTGAAAAGTGAGAAAAATACTTAAAGTGTTGTAATGCAAAAGAAGTCTGTTCATCTAGAAGGCAGAACTAGGGAGAGTAGGTATTATGGGGTAGCAGATCTTGGCTTAATGAAAAGTAAGCTTTGAGAACAATGAGAACTCCCAGATGATAGAGCACAGGGCCTTGCAACAAACGTGGTGAGCTCTGTTACCACAAGGGTCTCGAAGGATCCTTTTCTAGAGGGGAGCTCCAACTGGATCATCTCACAAGTCCTCTTCACCTCTAAGAGTCTATGCCAGGGGATGGGAGGTAGAGAAACAAAAGCTTTCATTTGATTAGTCGAAGAATATAAACATGAGGCAATTTATTTATAGATACAGATACTTTAGATAACTGCAAAAAGTTCCCCAGAAAAGGCATCAAGTTGTCTCCCACTTCATCCATGATCTATTTGGGGATGCCAGACAGGCTTGTCATTATGTGTATAAGGAGCCTCTCTGGTATACAGAGGGCACCAAGCCACTGACCTTTTGCTGCTTTCTGGCTACTTGCTGTCTCCTGTCAGATGGTAGATATGTGCACTAGGTGCAAATTTACATTCTCTTGAATGTTAGCATTTAAATGAGGAAGCCCCCCAGAACCTTATTGATCTTCCATCCTAAATCATATTGAGGAAAGACTGACCCCATCTATGCTTTTTAGTCTGTAAAGAACTCAGGGAAAGTTATTATGGTGTGAGATATTCAGTAGAAAATTCAAGGAAGAACTTCAAAATTATTCAAAAGTTTATGCTGTTTTTGGAAGAATTTGTCATGGGAAAGAAGGAACAGAGAAATAACATATATCTCAAGCACTTACTGTGTACCGAATGTTTATATCTTCACCATTCACTGAGCTCCGATGCTGTGTGAAGTATTTTGTAAAATTTCATAGTTTATTTGTTGAATGAACTGGATTGAGTATGGTAAAACCAGAAGCCAACAGTATTTTCTTTTCCTTCTGCCCTCCCACAAACCCCTTTGAAGATAAAGTCACCCTTGCCTTTGACACAATCTCAGGCAGGTCACTTATAATAATAATTTAAAGTCTACTTCAATCTAACAATTCCCTAACTTTAATGTAGTTAAATATAAAATAAAATCTCCAAGCCCTTACCTGATTTAAAATGACTCCACCTCCCCAGCTCCACCTTACTGGAGACCAAACACTCTGCAATGAAGAAAGGCATATGATTTGCCTCCTTGCTCAATCTCTTTGTTTTCTCTCTGTGTTTTTCTTTACTTTTCTGGAACAGAACAGGCAATCATGGAAAAAAAGCATAGTTTTACAGGGTGATATAATTATAACCTGGTTTCAATACCCTTAGGATGGCACAGGTGTAATCTCTGGTGCTTTCTCCTTCCTGGGGCTTTTGTGGGTTTCCCTGAGTTCCTGCTGGCAAACAGTAGACTGTGGTTCTGTGGATGGAAGCAGGACTTTCGCTGGATGGGCACATTTAACTCTCTACCTCAGCTCTAGGCGACCAGTGGTCCACCCCTCTATTGAGACACAGGCAGTCCTTTTGCATAAAGTCCTTCTAAATAAGGAAACAACCAGCTTTCCACCTCTAGACCCACATCTAGTCCATGGGAGATAATGTCCCTGGTGTTCAGAGAACTTCAGCTCCGTCCCGTTGCAACATCCAGTCTTCACTCTGCTCCCACGTAGAGCAGCTCCTCTTCAGGTGGAGGAAACTATTCAGATTTTTGATCCTCACGATTCAGGAAATACACATCAGGAGCTCTGAATCAACTCACAGAAAGCCCACCTCTTTAAACTTGAGTTGAAGGGAAAGCATTTCTAAGACTGACAAAACCGGTTTGGGATCACCCCCTTTTCAAATCCTATGTGAATAGTCTGGTACCTTATTTCTGAATGTGGGGCTATTCTGGGAGGTCTTCCAGAAACAACAAGAAGTTGTACTTAGGGTTCTATTCCATGTTTATTTTTTCTTCTAAGCAATTCTATAAGGTAGATAGCTATTATTGCTGTATTTTATAAATCAAAAATTTAAGTTTCAGAAAATTTAAGTTACTTATCTAAGATCATACAACCTACGTTGGTGAGTGGAAAAGATACTGTCTCTGTTTTCACAGCACATATTTCTTTGGGGGATATAAAAAGTATACTAATATATGAGAAAACAAATGCATCCATGTTCATACATACATGCATACAAATTATCAAGTGCTGTGAAGGATGAGAACAGTGTACAATGATGAAAATTACCAGGGAAGTCAGAGAAGGCCTTTTCAGAGAGGTGGTCATTAAACTGAGTCATAGGCATAAGGTTTCCCGAAGTACGTAATTTCCTCATGAAGCATAAGAACATTCCAGGCAGAAACACTAGCAGATACAAGAGTCCTAATGTAAAGAAGAGCCTGGTAGGTAAAGAACAGAACACACAGCAGGACATAGTGAGTGCACGTAAAGTTGCATAAGGCATGGTTGGACAGGTAGGTAATCATGTGTCAGAAGACCAGTGGGAGTTCTTGGAGGTAAAAGCCTAGGCTCCCCTCAACTTTGCAGTACTATCCTACAGCCCATGGAATCAACCTTGGCAGGACTCCTTCTTTATACCTTGTGACACACCTGCCTGTGTCTTTTCTTTCTAGGCTTCTTGCTACCAGCATACATTCATATATTCATATAGTTCACCCTTCAAACCAGTCTCTCATTTCAGTTTATCCTGGAATACTTTTATTAAGTTTAACAAAAATCCTGAACTTAATTACTTGGTTTTGTTTTTCTTTCCTCTCTAATCCAAACCTCTCCCCTCTCTTCCCTGTGAAAGTTGCTGTCAAACCAAGAGTGCTCACTCAAGGAAGCTTAATGGGCAACAACCAAACAACCCACCAACCCAGTCTAAAAGGCCATGTGAATGACAGACCAGTTGTATGGTCTTTAACTCATTTGCTTATGATGCTGCTAGGCTGGAAGGGCTGTATCACTTCTGTTGCCCTTTAGTCTGAGCTCAAGATGAATAAGGACTTTTAGTTAAGTGTGTGTTCCCAAAATTTTAAACTGTAGTTTAGAGAGTTTGATTCATTTTTAGCATTTAAGAGAGTTATAAATATAGATCTCTTTTTCTCTCTCTCATGATTTAAAATTTCTAAAATTCTTCCCTTTGTAGAAAAGCATGCACATCACATGGAAGTTGAAAGCATAGGCCATGAAGTCGGGTGGATCTAGATTCAAATCCTGGCTTTTCGACTTATGAATATATAAACTTCTGTGAAGTCTTTAAACGTCACAAAGCCTCAGTTTTCTCCTTTATAAATAGAGATAATAGAATCTACCTTATTCAGTAGTTTGTTGTAAGGATTACATGAAGCTGTTATTATGAAAAGACAGCATAATGATTTGGGGAAACTTTGATTATGGTGGCTAAGAAAGTGTTAAACGTTAATATCCTTTAGAAAAATATTCAGCAAGTAACTGTTGAAGACTAAATTTAGGAAGCCATCTTTTTTCTTGGTGGTTCAGTATTTTAAGCATTTTAGTTAGTTTTCAGCAGACTCTTGACAATCTTACCGGTGATTAGTAACTCATTGAATCTTCTAGTTTTATCCCCTAAAGACCATGAGTATCTGCAGATTGCATTTGTAGCAGTTTAAGGAAAGAAAAAGATAAAGAAAAAAACAACATTTTTTATTGTGTGCCCATTGCTTACGTACATGAGCTCTTTTAATTCTCAGACTAACTTCATTTTAAAGACAGAAAAGCTGTCCCCTGAAATAACAGCTTTTGCTTCTCCATCATGATTTCCCCTCATTGCATAAGTGGATGGCCCCAACCAAAACCAACAAGAGAGTTATTTATTATTGTTCCTTGAGGACTTGTATAACATTTTGTTCACCACCTTTGAAAGCTGTTTGTCCAATAAACTATCTTTAACTGCCAGATGTGGTTTTTTTTAAAGCATGTTGGGCAGCCTGTTTCCCACCATCTGTCCCCCCCAAAAACATGTTTTTGATGTCATTTCCTCTTCCACATGTTGTTCTACCTTTTCATTTTCTAAAATATCATTTCAACAAGGATCATCATTTCAGTATTAAAGAGTTACTTCTGCTTCTGCTCAGAAGTCAGAAGATGATGCAAAATGATTTCTGCCCACTTAGATTTCTTTGTTTCTTTGGAGAATAGGAGAATGAAGAAGAGGTTTTTCCTCTCCTGCTAGCAGCTGAGTCCTTTTATTTGCCTGGCCCAGTGGGGCTTTTGTTTCTATCGCAGAGAGCCCTGTTATTTTTCAAAGGCTTTTGTGTACAATAATCCTTCCTGTGGTTCTGCTTACCCAGCACATTTTGCAGGAGTTAATGTCAAAAAGACTAAGTGTTGTTGAGTTTGGGTATGTTTTATGATGTTGTTGTTCTCCCTCCAAATCTTTCCTGAACAGAGCCTTAGTTCTCTTGCTAAAGAGTGGATGTGTTGGCTGTTTTGGTCACTTGTTTGATTTTGGTGGTTTGGAATGAAAGAAATGAATGCCATGGGTATTTTTAACAAGAGTTCCCCATGAGTATTGCTGTTTCTGTCCAATATCTGTAATCTGACAGAAGAGCATAACTAGGTGCAGTAGTGATTAAATTTGAAAGCATATTTCACCTGAAATTTTGCTTCTATTCAAGGTTACCTCTTCCCTGATGTGTCAATAAGAAGTGCTTATACATAGTTAAGAACAAATAATGGAAAGAAAATGATATTACATATCGATGGGTAAACATTTTTTTGCCTAAATATTCATTCCTCCAAATTGATGTTAGTAGGTGTCAAAGGTATAGGGATGGCAGTGGTTTCTGTCCCTGGAATTCAACCTGCAGGTGCTGTCAGGGACTCAGACTTTGCAAGCAGTTGCTGCTGACAGCCTTAGAGAAGAATATCCTCCCATTAGCAGCTGCTTAAGGACCAGACTGGGGCAAGTTCTAAACCTGTCAGCTCTTTCTCTTGAGAACTATGGCAGTAGCACAACCAGAGTCAGCTCTTATGTGACAAATAGGTTGAAACATGAACTCTTGGAGAAAAGACTATATCTCATAATGGACTGCGATAATTTTTGCTTTGTCAGCATGACAAATTGGAAAGAGTCCAGGCTGGGATGTCAGACGAGGTTCAGTTCCTAGACACGATTCTTAGTAGTAGACGTCCATAAATACACATTCTCTGAGTCTCGCCTACATTTTCTGGACATTGAGAACAATAAGACCAGTGTCAAAGTGTGGTTTTCTGGTTTAAGATAATAGCACATGTGAAGGGGCTAGCAAGTAGATACCTGGCACACAGTAGACACTCCACAAATGGCGGCTCTTGTTATTTGAGTTATAGAATTAAGCATTCATCTCTCATGGTGCCCCTTCCTCTTTGTCAAGTAACTTTCCATCCCATTTGCTGACTTGGGACCCCAGCTGTCCGAGCACTACTGATTTAGGACGAAGTTGGAGAGGCACAGCTCTCTTGGCATTAGGGGCCCTCGAAGTCGTATCCATAGTGAGAAGTCACCCTCTAATTGCCCCCGTGATTGACTCTCCATGTTAAGGTCTTGAAAATGTTGTAGCCAGAAGAACTGCCCACACAATCACTTAATGGCAAGAGTTATAATTGATGGTCTTTATATTCAGAGAAGCCTCCCAGAGAGAGTTGAAATGGGAGACATTGTAGAGGGGCTGTGCAGATAGCAATACAAATGCCCTTGCCCACAAGGCATGAAAGACAAGCGCTGAAAATGAAAAAAAGAAAAATAGCCAAGCAGTACAGTTGCAGAAATAACTCCTGTGACTTCAAAACGTTAAAAATAAAACTGCTTTCCTTGTGTACCCGTCCTTGACAGTGATTTCATCTTTTTAGCTGCCTTTCAGCTTGTTTTATTTCCGGCTGTGAGGGATAGAAGCCTCTGAATGAAGAGTACTTGTTCTCTTTCTCACTATAGACACATTTGTATATACACAGGTATACACATAAAAAATAAGTTTATTATATGGTTAACTAATCTACATACTTCTATTATTTTTCTATTAACGTATATATTTCTTCAGTAATAAGCACACATTCTTCTGTATCAATACAGTTGTTTTTCATGTATATATTAATAAACATAAAAACTACCTGGGCACACATCATCCTTAGTCTATGCCTAGATTTACATACGACCTGGATGTCAGACTTCTCACCCTCTGGAATCAACCTTTCCCTTAATATTCCTTAAGAATTCAGGCTCTCACCCTGCATGCTGCGGAAAGCCCCCCGCTCCCCGCCACACACACACACAGCATTTCAGAAGATTGAATCCTGGCTACCTCAAGCCTTAAACTCCTCAGCGGTTTCACCACAGGGAGCTTCTCCCCCATGCCTTTCTCCTTAGTCCAGACTTGGCCATAATTTTGCTGAGCCCACTCTCTCCCTATATTAGTTTACCTGACCTGCTGTTAACCAAGTACCACAGACTGAGTAACTTAAACAACAGAAATGTATTGTCTTGCAGTTCTGGAGACTAGAAGTTTAACACCAAGGTGCTGGCAAGGTTGGTTCCTTCTGAGGGCTGTGAGGGAGGGTCTTTTCCCTGCATCCCTCCTCACTTCTGGTGTTTGCTGACAAACTTCGGTGTTCCTTGTCTCATAGATGCAACCCTCCCCAGTCTCTGTCTTCATCTGGTGTTTTCCCTCTGTGTGTCTGTCTTGGTGTCCCCTTTTTATAAAGACACAGTTAAGTTGGCTTAGGGCCAACTCTAATGACCCATATTAACACAATCATCTACAAACTCCCTGTTTCCTAATAAGATCACAGATACTAGGGCTAGGACTTAGACATCTTTTGGAGGGACAAAATGCAACCCATAACACTCCCTCTCCCCCCCCCAAAAAAAAAAAATTCTTACATCTTTTCTCTCTATACCTACCAGGGAAACATTCCAAAATTCCTAATCTCTTATTTTGTAGAAAAAGGGACCCCTCGGTTTGTTTCATCTGTTTATCTAATTCTTTATTGAGGACTATTTTGATAAAAATTTTCCCAGCTGGTTCATTCTTGAGGACTATTTTGATAAAATTTAAAAGTCTATACTGGTGTTTCATCTAATAAAAAACATTGGCCTAAGAGGAATTTTTACATTTCCCTAAAACAACCAGTTCAAACTATAGTCAGCCTTCAAAAGACTTTTTTTCCTTCCTCTCTCCTAACTTGTATGTGATCTCTACAAATACATAGGCACATAGAAAGTAGTGTACAAAATATAGTGTGTTGTACCATATTATTGTGAAATAAAACACAGATACAGAAAAACACACACAAAAAATGTAAAGCTTACTGAGTCATTTCTATAAAATTAATGTAAGGCAAACATTCTGTAACCAACACCCAAAACAAGAATAGAATGTTGCCAACCTGTAGAGCCTTTCTGGCTCTTTCTCATTGTAACCACAGCTCCTTCCCTCCTTCTGAAAGTAACCCCTACCTGACTTTTACAGTAATCATGTCCCTGCCTTTCTTTTATATCTATATTTCTTTATGTTTTATGTATCCCTACATACTTTATTTTAGTCTTGTCCAATTTTTTTAGATTAATATGTCTTTTAAGTCTCTCTTAAGCTATATAAATCCATCCCATCACTTTATTTTCCTCATAGTTTACCTGCTAAAGAACCCAACTCATTTGTGGAGCTTCCCAGTCTACATGTCTCTGATGTCCTCGTGATACAGTTCAATATGTCACTCTCTCCTCTATAGTTTCCACAAATTGGCAGGTGGATCCAGAGGTATAATTAAACCCATGTGTGACCCCTTTGGCAAGACTATAAGTGGTGGTATGCTCTTTTATAAGGAAGCAAGTAATACTAATCTTCACTCTGGCAGCCATTGGTATTCAGTTCTTAAATATATTATTTCATTAGAAGTGAAAAAATGGTAATATTGAATTGTATTAGCTTGTTTTTATTTATTATCTGGGATTATCTTATTACAAAGCACTTTCCTTCATCTATTATAGAGTTCATATATAAAATGCAGGATAAGTGATGGATTCTTTCCTATTATTTATCCAGTTCACAAGATAATGAATTGGCTCCCTGTCACCTGCATGACCAATTAGCTGTATTATTATAATTTATTGTTACTATTGGTACTATGAAGTTATGGATTTAGACATAACTGAAACAAGAAGGAGAAAAAAACAAAAAATAATCAAATAAACAGAGCCTCAGTAACCTATAAGACAATATTAAGCAGTTTAACATTTGTGTCACTGCAGTCCCATTAGGAGAGGAGAAAGAAATGAGTAGGGAAAAATATATATATATAGTCTAAAATTTTTCCCAATTTAATTGAAACATCAACACACAGATTCAAGAAGCTCAGTAAATTCCAAACAAACTAGGTACAAACATATAAAATAGACTACTGTAACAACAACAGATTGCAGGCACACAAGAGACATCATAGGAAAGATAAAGATAATAAATAAAAACAGCCAGAGAAAGCAAACACATTACATACAGGAGAACCATGATAGGAATTACTACTGACTTATCAGAAACAATAGGGGTCAGAGGCCAATGGTATGACATTTTTTTAAAAGACTAAAAGATAATATGTAAAGTGTTTCAATGTTAAGACCCATGCCTGACACATAGTAAGCACTAAATAAATTTTAGTTGTTGTTGTTTATTATTACCTTTATTATCATTTTTCTTCTTTAAGGTGGTAGAGACTACTGAATGAATGTGCTATCCTTTTTTTTTTGCTTTTTTTAAATTTATTTTATTATGTTATGTTAATCACCATACATTACATCATTAGTTTTTGATGTAGTGTTCCATGATTCATTGTTTGTGTATAACACCCAGTGCTCCATTCAATACGTGCCCTCTTTAATACCCATCGCCAGGCTAACCCACCCCCCACCCCCCTCCCCTCTAGAATCCTCAGTTTGTTTCTCAGGGTCCATAGTCTCTCATGGTTCATCTCCCCCTCTGATTTGCTATCCTTTTTGCAGTACCTAAAGGAATAGTTTAAAGAGTTACTTTCTTATAGAAAATACATTGTCATGGTTGTTATCCCACTGACATTATTCAAAACTATCTAGTTGGATAAATGAAACTAAAAAATCTTCATGAGATTTGTTGTTCTTTTCATTCAAGGCATAGATTTAGAATCTCTACTTTTATTAGATATATAATACGTAAGACGTTTTTTCAAATATTTGACCTTAGACTGATATTTAGAAAAGAGAAAAATAAATGGATTTTTACTTAAAAGTGAAAGAAAGAAATTTTTTCTAATTGTGACTGGTTCAATCTATATATAACATGGCTTTAAAATCCCCTGTGAAATCATTCTTCCAGTTTATTTCCTTTGTTTATAATCTGTGAACTTGTAGGGGGGAAGAGTGTGCTTTATTAAATTAATGCATTATTCAAGTAGAATAATATTTGAGAAGGCTATGCTTTTATAAATAACTCCTTTTAAATTCATTAATGAGTGTCCTCACTGCCTCTTCTAGTTTGAAATCATAATTTTCTACAAGCTGAGTTGATATAATTTTTTTCTCCTAAGTGTTATTCTTTTTTTCTCTCCTTGGGACTTTGCCTACAGTATGTTTTCTGCCAAGGACTCCTTCTGAATACTCTTAACTGGTTAATTCCTCCTCTTCCTTCAGAACCCAGTAGAAAAAATTACTTCCATTGAGGAATACCCCCTGTCTGTTTTCAGAGCATGGTGTTTTTATCTATGAATCTAGTTGCTTATTTAGGTAGCATAGTGTAATGATTAAGACTCCAGGCTCTAGATTTGGATTATTTGAATATGAATCCTGGCTCCACTGCATTCTTGCTATGTGACCTTGGTAATGTTTTACTTGGTCTCTGATGCCTCCATTTCCTCATCAACAAAAGGAGGATAATAATTATACCTATCTTATAGGATGATGTGACAGTTTTCAAAAAGTTAATACACACAAAGTTCTTTGAGCAGTGTTTAGCATATGGTAAACTAAATTAATAAGTACGACAGAGCTTTCATATTTAATGATCTTCTTGGCACATGCTTTATATATCAAGTGATCAATAAATAATTTTGTGAATGTCTAAAACCATAGCAGCCACTGATTCTGATTTTTTTTTTTTTTTGTAAAATCAGTCTAATTAGTATTGAGTACCTAGAGCATGGCTTGACATTTAGTTATTTCTTGAATAGATGCATAGATAAGTGAATGATTGAATGAATGAAATTCAATACTGAATGCTAGTCTATAAAAGTTAAAAGTAGAAGGAAATTAATGTCATTTAGTTTACTTGAGAACAACTAAATTCTTAGGAAAAAATAATGAGGAGCTATTCCTGAACGTGTATGTATTCAAATAGGCAAACAGAGGAAGTTGGAGGGTGGAGGTATCCTTCCAGAATGGGAAATAACATTTATAAAGGTGGGAATAGATGGTACAGAAGATGTTAGCTTTTCTCAGCTCAAAGTTAATTAAAGAAAAAGAAAACTGTCAGGATTAGAGTTACCATATACAAAAAATATGGTTGATTTTACACTGGATGGTGAAAGAAAAAGTGCACTGTACAATTGTGCATTTTGCAAGACCTGACGGAAATGCCATCTTCCTCATTTATCAGCTCTAGGAATGTGAACATGTTATCAATCATCTGTAAAACTCCTGATTTGTTAAGTTGGAGTAATAGCTGGTCTAAGGATTGAATAAAATAATGCAAGCAAAGCTCTAAGAACAATGCCTTGCACATGGTACACAGTAAAAACCAACTTATCTAGCAGGAAAAAAAACACTAGTTGTCCAATTATTGAAAAAATTCTTTAAACATTTTATTTCCATTTAAAACATGAATATATATTAAGTTGCCAATTTTTCTTTAAAGTCGTCCCATTTTTAGAGGCCCCTGCTATTTTTTGTGTATAAAATATGCCAATAATCGAAAATATTGGAAATATAATCTAAGTGTCTGAATACTTCTAGACTTTGTATTTTTTTCTCAGTCTTCACAGTTGCCTTGCCTTATTAATTTGATAGTATTTTTTAAGATTTTTATTTATTTATCTGAGAGAGAGAGCTCGAGCAGGGGGGAGGGGTAGAGGGGGAGGGAGAAGCAGACTCCCTGCTGAGCAGGGAGCCTGATGCAGGGCTTGATCCCAGGACCCTGGGATCATGACTGAGCCAGAGGCAGATGCTTAACTGACTGAGCCACCCAGGAGCCCCAATTTGATAGTATTTTAGAAACAATCTACTTTCAAAAGGCCTTTTTAAGACATTCACCTTACATTTTATAGAAACAACTCTTTCAGACTTAGTGGGCTTGATAACAAACTCAGATAAAGCTTGATAAACACACACTTCTACGGAGTAAGTATACAGCTCCACTTGGTAACTGAATAGCTCCATTTGTTTGAGGAGCATGGTGAAGATATGCTCAAAGATAGCTTCCTAGCCATAAATATCTAGGATACTCTGATCCAGTCAAGACAATGAAGAGTCTTGGTTAATTCAGCAAGTCATTAATTTAAGTAAGGAGACTTTGTCTATACTATTGCTGCTGTTAAAGGGGTTAGATTAGTTTTATTTGCTGAAATATCACTTCAGTAACACTCTGACATTCATGTTCCCAGTAGAAATTTAAATATACTCTCAGGTATATTACTTCATACTTTAACTGCTTGTTTATCTTCCACTCTAGACTGCGAATTCCTCAATATTAAGTACTTGTTTTCTTTGTGTAGCCATTCCCTAGCCTATAGTAGATACTGGGAGATGTCTGGAATAGTCTGAAGTCTAGAGGCCATGTCCCATGAGAGAAATTAGGGGAAACTAGATTTGCTTAGTTTAAAACAGAGATGACAAAGATGACTGTACTAGCTGGCTTTAAAACCTCTGCTTTGGGGATGCCTGGGTGGCTCAGTTGGTTAGGCCTCTGCCTTCAGCTCGGGTCGTGATCTCAGGGTCCTGGGATGGAATCCCACATCAGGTTCCCTGCTCAGTGGGGAACCTGCTTCTCCCTCTGCCCTTCCCCTCTGCTCATGATCTCTCTCTCTTTCTCTCTCTCTCTCAAAATAAATAAATAAAATCTTTAAAAAAAATAATAAAAAAATCTCTGCTTTTGGAGTAACCCAGACTGACTTCTCGTTCAGGCTCTGCA
Organism: Eumetopias jubatus; assembly: GCF_037043125.1. Taxonomy (NCBI): domain Eukaryota; kingdom Metazoa; phylum Chordata; class Mammalia; order Carnivora; family Otariidae; genus Eumetopias; species Eumetopias jubatus. Next base: position 65,040,332 of record NW_028274819.1, on the reverse strand, counting down.
GTTAAACAGCTTTGTGACTCTAAGAAATCACTTCATCTTTAGAGATCTTGGTGTACTGAACTGTAAAATTGGGGAAGTAGAACAGATGATCTGGGGAATCCCTTCTAAGTTAGTTTTTCCACTTATTGGAAAGGCTATCATTCATGAAGTACTCTTACTTATTCTCTTTCTCCTCAGAAGACAGAACTGGGATCAGTAGGTAGAAACTATAACATTAACTAGCTATTCAATTAACATAGAAAAAAGATTTAATGATTCTATCTTGGTTACAGAGTGTTCAAGTAAAGTCTTAAATGGGCATGGACCTGGAGTGGGGGTAGATTAGAATAACTCCACAGTCTCTTCCAATAAGATTCTTTGATTATATGGATCAAGGGGCCAAATGAAGGAAGAGCTTTCAGCTTCTTTTCTGTTTAAATTTTCTGACTGATTCTGCTTTCTTAGCTTTTTTGTTCACATGTACTGCACTACTGAGAGTAATTTTAAGTTTACTATTTTCCTCTTCAACATAATCATAAGCCCTGTTTTAAGACACTGACTCTTTTGACAGTAAAACTGAGGCAAACCACAACTACATAATCTCCCTGATATGCTAGAGAGATCCCAACTGCATTTGCCAAACGAATACCAAAGATGTTAGTAGTAATGCTTACATGCAATATCTAAATGCCACAAACTGCAACCATTGAATGAATCAGCGCCAGTCAAGGTCAATGATATTGGGAGTCTCACCAAGTTTTCCAGAGTGAACAGGAATCTAAGAGTAGCTTGACTCCCTGCCTCTCTCCTGCTCTGTGCCAAAAATCAGAGTCTGTGTTTCCGCCATCTTACAGCTATTGCACAATGGCCTGGAATATGTGAGGATATTTGCAAATGGATAAGGACAGAGAGACAATAACCAAATTTTTTCATAGCAATTACTATGTTGGGGAGATTATTTATTCTTAGAGGCAAGTTGATCACCTACAGAAGATAACCTTAGTTCATTTTGTTAGCCATGAAAAGCAAGAGAACTGTTCATTTAAAGTCTAGACAATGTGTTTTGTTGTTTCCTAGCTTTATAAATCTTGCAGAAAATGTCTTTTCCTTAGATTTTAATCAGGATAAAGAATAAGCTCGATCTAGCAAATGACTACTTCAAAATCCAATTAATTGAATCATTTGGTGAAAATACAGTCCATGTTATATTTTACTTGTTTTCAATTAAAACATATGTGCTATGGACATGCACATTTTTATTTGATGATAAGAAAACATTAACATGTAGAGGAGGATCTTAGTTGAAACTTTGTGTGGGGGGCTATCAGGGCTTAGGGAGCCCAAGTGCTTTAGGGAAGGGTGGGTGGTTTTCTAGGAAGAGGAGGCACATGTTCTAAGTGCTGACTGGCTTGCATAATTTAAGCAAATCCTCTAAAATGGAAAGGGAGGGGCTGCTTGGAAAGCTGGCTCTCAGCAACTTGTCTTATGTTTCTCTCAGGGAAAAACTTGCAATCCTCTAGTGTCCATGCACACTTTATTGGGGGTGAACACCTTGGTTTTGGTTAAACAGCTAATGCTGTTGATGGCTGTGCCAGGAAGGGTTAGGACCAACTACAAATTAATGTGGGCTGTAAAATGTAGTATGTTTCCCTAACTTCCTGTTTTTCCTGAGAAGAAAATAATAAATCTTTTATCCAAATGCAAAGAAAGAAAGAAAGAAAGAAAGAAAGAAAGAAAGAAAGAAAGAAAGAGAAAGAAAGAAAGAAAGAAAAAACATTAACACTAATGGTTGGCAGTATTTTTCAATGTCAAAGTTTGAATATTAACTACTCTTGCATTCACAGAGCATGTCCAAATGTATTGGACAACAGCCATTGCCTCATTTGGTAATGGGCTGTGCTGTCACAGAAGGACTAAGGTTTTTCCTAACTCTCAAAAGTGTGGATTCAAATTGTTTTCATTCTTATATGCAAAGCCTTCACCTAGCCCTGGAAAGTTCCCTGAGGTATTACTGATTCAAGTGGCTAAAAATACTAAATGACACTGAAGAATCGTCTGAAAACTTATACCTTAAGAGCAAGAAGAGCTAAAGTTGTTTTATTTAATTGGCTTCCCGTATTCTCTAAATGTCTATTTTAAAAAAATATTACCAAAATCAAACATTTTTAAGTTCGCTCTACTCATTTATTCTTTTAATTTATTACAGTGATCATAAAGATTTTTCATGCTTCTCAAAGTAAAATAGTGAAAGAATATAACTTATAAGACAGAAACTGGAAGATTATACAGTTTTATGATTAGCAATAATTTGAAATACAGGAAAGTAATTACTTGGAATTTAAAGTTTATTTTTAATGTGTTCAAGTGTAAGACTTGATAGCTTAAGAGTTGTATACCCAGTTACACATTAAAATTAATTGAATCAACTTTAGCAACCACTAAGTGCAAAGACACAAGCATGTAATTAATAATAATAACATTCAAGTGTTTACCCTGAGCTAGTAGATATTTTGATTTCTCTCATTTTATAATTCATGTCAAGTGAAAAAATAAATTACTTGAAATTTATGTTGACATTCTTCATTTGCTACAATATTTAAGAAAGGAGCTAGGACTTTTCCGAGCACATCAACTTTTAGTTTTATTGAAGTGTACACATTACCAGTTTCATCATATGAAATAAATGTCAGTGGTCATAATCATTGATGTCATTGAAATCCTTAAATAATTCTAAAATTTAACAACATGTGTTACAGTTAAAGCTGAGTTCTAGCTAATGTCCAATGTGAGAAGGTTAGTACTTTTATACCATACTGTTCAGATTTATTTTCCTAAGAATTTTTTTTAAACTTGTTTTTATTGCTACTACTGCTAAGGGTAGTGTGCATTTGTAGAATGTTTTAGAGTTTTCCAAACTGGAACTCTCAACACACAGACTGGGAGGCAGAACTGAACAGCAGTTAAGAGCAAAGGCTTTGCCGCCACACAATCTTAAGTTCATGTCCTGGTGCACCAGTTGTTAAATTGCTGAACTTGAGAAAATTATTTAACCTTTCAATCTTTATTTTCTTGTTTGAACAATGGTATAATATCTGTCTTATTCTATTTTTTAGTGAGGTTAAAAGAGATAAGGCATAATATACAAAATATGTTTACCATGCCTGGCAAATAGTAAGTAATAAATACAAATATTATTGTTCCTCACAGATTTAAGCCATTTAATATTCATTTGCTGAAGGAGAACCTCTAAAAACTCTGTGTTATTCAGTGTCTAACTGGACAGCACCACTGACTTTGTCATCCACCACAAGACCCTCCGCTTTAGTTGCTCTCTGTTGACCTCTTTGGAATCAAGTGAAACTGAACCTTGATGAAACTAACAGGCAGCTTAGCTTTCCCTTGCTAAATTAGTCTTCCAAGTTATACAACCCAAAAATTGCAGAAAAGATTAGAGAAAATATATATACTATGTAACAGTATATATATAAGTAATATATATATATATAAATAGTATATAAATAAATAATAGAATAGGAAGCACCCAGTATGCTTATCTTAAGATGTGAGATTTAGGAGCTTTAGTAAGCATTTTTATGGATGTATTTTTATACTTTCACCTCTAGAATCATTGCTTGTGTATATGCTTTTTGACTGTTTTTTTTTTTTTTTTTGCATCTTTAATGCCAAAATATCATGGCAAAGGTAGGAGAGGTTGAAATAAAATTGAAGGATCACCATGATGCAAATGGTCATACTTCTCTCAATCTTAATAAGAAGTACTTATATCTTCACATTTCTAATCTTCTATGCATAATCTACCTCAAAATCCCCAAATTAGAGTCAATAGGATATAGTGCATGTCCTATTAACATGAGTAAGTTAGGGGGTATCAGAATCTGAAATCTTTAAGACAAAATTGTTCATGACAAAATTAACAGTAACAACTCTGTTCTGTTTGTTTATTCAGTCAACAAATATTTATTGAGTGTCTAATATTTTCTGGGGAAAGAGCATTACAAAGAGAGGTAATTTGGGTAATACCTCTTGATTCTTGCTCTAAGCAGAAGAAATCTGAATTAAGACAGGACCAACAGATCAAGCTACATACAAAAAGAAAGTTATCCACCTTAGCAACAACCTGGTCATCCTAGGACCTCTTATTTGAATGTATCCCCATCCCTCTTAGATCTGATTGCCCCAGTTTTGCCCCTACTCAGAGTTTAAACTTCATGCTGGAAGAAAGAGCCAACATACAAATTTATTTTTGATAGTATGGTCTGAAGTCACCTGACTTCGTTTGTCAAGTTTTTTTTCCTCTTTTCCATTTCTCTTAAAACACTTAAAGCATTATCACATTAAAAAAAAAAAAGCAGGGTGCCTGGGTGGCTCAATCAGTTAAGCATCTGCTTTTGGCTCAGGTCATGATCCCGGAATCCTGGGATTGAGCCCCGCAGCATTGGGCTCCCAGCTCAGTGGGGAGCCTGCTTCTCCCTCTCCCCCTGCCAGTCCCCCTGCTTGTGCTCACTCTTCCTCTCTGTCAAATAAATAAAATCTTTAAAAATAAATAAACATTTTTTTAAAAAAAGCTCTGATCACATTATCCAATATATCATAGTTATTATTATGCTGCTGTTTCTCTAATTTTCTCCAATATACTTACAAAAAGTATTTGATGATCGTTTGGAGATGAAGAATGTTCTAGAGCAGTGATTAAACCAAATCCTTATTAAATCTCCATCTGCCCACAGCTGCCTAAAATAGACTGAACCTATAACTCTAAAAGATACGAACTAGTTGTGTCAGTCATTGAGATATATTTATAGTTTCTGTACCTTTGGAATTTTTCTGCCAATACCAGTAGAGTTACAAATATATAGACATTATTAATTAAATTTCATATTATGTACATGTGGAACCCTGATAAAGTTAAAAACTCACAACTTAACCAAGGGTAGAGTAACTGGAGAGGGTTCACTAAGAAGGTAATATAAGAGTAAAGTACTAGAACCCAGATCTGTAATTTCATTTTCCTCCATGGGATAAACCCAATTTTAATGATGAATGACAGTATTTTAAGAGAGTTTGAGAAATAAAATACAAGTCGATGTGAGTGACGGATGATCTCAGAGTTTTGTGTCTGATAGCTCATTTTATATTCTAGTATTTTATCATTCTGTGTATATTAATAATACATAAAGTCTATATAAACATAACTGATTTACAGTTTATAAGGAAGTATTATCACATTTGACTTCCATTAACATCTTGAGAGGGAACACAAAGAAAATGGATATTCTTTAACTATTAGCACTTAACACTGTGTGGTTTCTTCTCATAAATTATCATAATTAATTTTCATTGTCATATTATGAGGTAACTATTAAAACTGATGCCAAGAGTAGTTAAACAACTTGTTACAAAGTCACACAGCTTTTGAACGATAGAACCAAGGTTTGTGCCAGTAATCTTTCTACTATGCCACACAAAAGCCATGGCATATATTATTATATCCATCTTACATATTATGAAACAGGCCTACTGAGAATAAGTGAATTGTTCTAAAAATTCATTTGCTATTTTATCATGGCATGTCTTTTTTTCTAGTTTTATGGAGATGTAGTTGACATACATCACTGATTGTGAAATGGTTACTGCAGTAAGTTTAGTTAACATCCATCATCTTATTTAGATACAATAGAAAGAAAAAACAAAACAAAACAAAAACACCTTATTTTCCCTTGTGATGAAAACTCTTAGGATGTACTCTCTTAAGAGCTTTCCTATATATCATACAGCAGTGTTAAATTAACTATAATCACTATGATGTATATTACATCCCTTGAACTTATTTATCTTGTAACTGGAAGTTTGTACATTTTGATCACCTTCCTCCATTTACCCCCACATCAACCCCCCCGCCTTTGATAACCATAAATCTGATCTCTTTTTCTATGTGTTTTGTTTTATTTTGTTTTTTAGATTCCACATAAAAGTAAGATAATATGGTTTTCCATGTTGTTGTAAATGAGAGAATTTCATCATTTTTGCATGGCTGAATAATATTTCATGGCTGTGATAATATTCCATTGTGTGTGTGTGTGTGTGTGTGTGTATAGCACCACTTCTTTATCCATTCATCATCAGTAGACACATAGATTGTTTCCCGGTCTTAGCTAATTGTAAATAATACTGCTATGAACATGGGGGTGGCAACTATCTTTTTGAGTTAGTGTTTTTTATGAATATATTCCCAGAAGTGGAATTATTGGATCAAATGATAGTTCTTTTTTTTGTTGTTGAGGATTCTCCATACAATTTTTCATAGTGGCTGTACCAATTTACAACCCTACCAAGAGCAAAGATTCCCTTTGCTCCACATCCTTGTTAGCATGTGTTATCTCTTGTCTTTCAGTGATGGCCATTCTAAAAGGTGTGGGATGATACCTTACTGTGGTTTTGGTTTGCATTTCCCTTATGACTGATGTTGAGCATCTTTTCATGTATATCTTCTTGGTCATCAGTATGTCTTCTTTGGGAAAATGTTTATGCAGGTCTTTTACCCATTTTTAATTAGATTACTTATGGGCTTTGCTATTGAGTTTTATGAGCTCTTTTTGTATTTTGGATATTAACGCCTTATCAGATACATGGTTTGCAAATATTTTTTCCCATTCTATACATTGCTTTTTCACTTTGTTGATTGTTTCTTTTGCTGTGCAGAAGCTTTTTAGTTTGATATATTCTCATTTTTTTAATTTTTTGCTTGTGCTTTAAGTGTCATATCCAAAAAATTATTGTCAAGACCCATGTCAAGGAGCTTTTTTCCCTATGCTTTCTTCTAGGAGTTTCATGACTTCAAGTCTTACATTTAAGCCTTTAATCAATTTCAAGTTAATTTTTGTAAGTAGCATAAGATAGTGTTCAAAAGTTTCTTTCTTTTTAATGTGAATATCCAAATTTTGCCAGCACCATTTATTAGAGAGACTGTTTTCTCACTATTAAGAATTCTTGACTTACTTGTCAAATATTAGTTGACTGTATATTCTTGGATTTATCTCTAGGATCTCAATTCTGTTCCATTAATCTGTTTTTCTTTTTTTATGCCAGTACCATACTGTTTTGATTACTACAACTATATAGTATAGCTTGAAATCAGGAAGTGTGATGCCTCTTGGTTTTTTTCTTCTCCTTAAAGACATTCAAATATATAACAGGATTTCTTTGTGAAAATTAAACCTATTTGGATGAAAGTATAAGATTTCAAACTGAGGGTTCTGGGGAGGGGTGGGGGTATGGGCTAGCCTGGTGATGGGTATTAAAGAGGGCACATTCTGCATGGAGCACTGGGTATTATACGCAAACAATGAATCATGGAACACCACATCAAAAACTAATGATGTAATGTGTGGTGATGAACATAACATAATAATATAAAAAAAAAAGATTAAAGCCAAAGGCACATGCTGCATGCTTTGTACAACTGGATATGTAACATAGAATAGATTGTTGTGAAGATTAAGAGGACTTGATACAAAAGATATTTAGTCTTTAATGAAACAGATTTTATGGCAAAGCAAAAGTACTTTAGTTCAGTTGTTGTATAATTGAAGATATTAGCACTTATCATACATAATGTAATAAGGCAACCTCTATTATTCAGTGGTTCCAAATATTTTCTTTGACATGTCTGAAATCATACAGTAAATACTGGAAATATTGGTGAGGCACTTTATAAATCTGAGTGATAGTAAGTCCTTTATTATTTCATAGTGAGCAAAATGTCCTTGCAAAAAGAGGTACTTGTGTAATTATTTCAATTACATAACTCTCACTCTTTCCTAAGACCCAAGCTGAATCTAGATTTTCCAATTATCCCTTTTACAAAGAGCACTATAAGAATGATCAAATGAAATAGTGAAGTCAGATATCTGCTGAAAATGCCCATTTGAAATCTTTGGTGAATTTTAATATGCTTATAAATGAATTTAGTGTTAGCTCTTTAGATTCTTAGCAGACAACAAATGCCTGTTAATGTTATATTTTATATTTCAAAGTTTGGTTTTATGAATAGGTTGTGACAAACAGGGAATGGGGAGAGGGAACCAGAAAAAAGCAAAACTAATGATGTAATGTATGGTGATTAACATAACATAATTTAAAAAATGACATTTTTTGGGACAAAAAAACACTACTGGTAAAAAAATATGTTTCAAACTAGAGTATTAACATAGGATTGAGGGAAAAAAAGTTTCCCCAAAATACGTTTTAATGAGAGATAAATGAATATAGTGAAGAAAAAAAGACCAAAATCTGGGAAGGAAACAAATTACACTTTATCATAAAAAATAGAAAATAGAACATCCTCCCAACCACACAGAATACAGTTGAATGTATTTTCAAACAATAGCCACAACTAATGAGGAAAATTTAGGAGAGATCAAACCTGTTCATGTCATTCAGGAATTAAAACTCCTCAAAGGCTTTCCATTACTGCTAATACAGTGTCCAGACTTTTTTTTTCTTTTTTGAGAGAGAAAAAGATGGGGAGAGAGAGAGAGAGAGAGAGAGAGCTGGGGGAGGGGCAGAGGGAGAGAATCTCAAGCAGACCCCCCCCACCACTGAGCATGGAGACTGATGCAGGGCTCAATCTTGGGACCCCATGAGATCGTGACCTGAGCCAAAATCAAGAGTCCAACATTTAAACCAGCTGAGCCACGCAGACTCCCCCAGGGTCCAGACTTCTTAACACAGCATCTTTGCGCCTTTATGAGCCTTTCTTTCACCAGGGTCTCTTCTCAGTATGTTCTCCTAACCCATTTGCTTCTTTGACTGTAAAGATCAAAGCTGCATGTACTTTTCTATAAGCTACTCCCTCCCTCTGCTTAGAATTCCTCTCGCTGTCTCTCTTCTTCCAGCCATTTAACAGGACTCAGCTCAGCTACCACTGTCTCCAAAAAGTTTTCCGTGACTTGACTATATGCCGTTCCTCTAAAGCAATGGTTTATGCTCTGTTTACTCTGTCATTCTTTTCACCCTGGTCTGTGAGCTCCTTGAGGACGGGAAGTGTGTCCTCTTCATAGTTATCTTTCCCAGGGCCAGTGCTGTGAGTTGAATTGGGTCCCCTCAAAAGATTTTCAAGTCTTTTTTTTTATTTTTTATTGTTATGTTAATCACCATATATTACATCATTAGTTTTTGATGCAGTGTTCCATGATTCATTGTGCATAACACCCAGTGCTCCATGCAGAATGTGCCCTCTTGAATACCCATCACCAGGCTAACCCATCCCCCCACCCCCCTCCCCTCTAGAACCCTCAGTCTGTTTTTCAGAGGCCATAGTCTCTAATGGTTCATCTCCCCCTCTGACTTACTCCCCTTCATTCTTCCCCTCCTGCTATCTTCTTCTTTTTCTTTTTTCTTAACATATGTTGCATTATTTGTTTCAGAAGTACAGATCTGTGATTCAACAGTCTTGCACAATTCACAGCACTCACCATAGCACATACCCTCCCCAATGTCTATCACCCAGCCACCCCATCCCTCCCACCCCCCCACCGCTCCAGCAACCCTCAGTTTGTTTCCTGAGATTAAGAATTCCTCATATCAGTGAGGTCATATGACACATGTCTTTCTCTGATTGACTTATTTCACTAAGCATAACACCCTCCAGTTCCATCCACTTCGTTGCAAATGGCAAGATCTCATTCCTTTTGATGGCTGCATAATATTCCATTGTGTATATATACCACTTCTTCTTTATCCATTCATCTGTCGATGGACATCTTGGCTCTTTCCACAGTTTGACTATTGTGGACATTGCTGCTATAAACATCGGGGTGCACGTACCCCTTTGGATCCCTACATTTGGATCTTTGGGGTAAATACACAGTAGTGCAATTGCTGGATCGTATGGTAGCTCTATTTTCAACTGTTTGAGGAACCTCCATACTGTTTTCCAGAGGGGTTGCACCAGCTTGCATTCCCACCAACAGTGTAGTAGGGTTCCCCTTTCTCCGCAACCCTGCCAACATCTGTCGTTTCCTGACTGGTTAATTTTAGCCATTCTGACGGGTGTGAGGTCGTATCTCATTGAGGTTTTGATTTGGATTTCCCTGATGCTGAGCGATGTTGAGCACTTTTGCATGTATCTGTTGGCCATTTGGATGTCTTCTTTGGAAAAATGTCTGTTCATGTCTTCTGCCCATTTCTTGATTGGATTATTTGTTCTTTGGGTGTTGAGTTTGATAAGTTCTTTATAGATTTTGGATACTAGCCTTTAACTGATATGTCATTTGCAAATATTTTTTCCCATTCTGTCGGTTGTCTTTTGGTTTTGTGGACTGTTTCTTTTGCTGTGCAAAAGCTTTTTATCTTGATGAAATCCCAATAGTTCATTTTTGCCCTGGCTTCCCTTGCCTTTGGCGATGTTTCTAGGAAGAAGTTGCTGTGGCTGAGGTCGAAGAGGTTGCTACCTGTGTTCTCCTTTGGGATTTTGATGGACTCCTGTCTCACATTTAAGTCTTTCAACCATTTTTAGTCTATTTTTGTGTGTGGTGTAACGAAATGGTCCAGTTTCATTCTTCTGCATGTGTCCAATTTTCCCAACACCATTTGTTGAAGAGACTGTCTTTTTCCCATTGGACATTCTTTCCTGCTTTGTCAAAGATAAGTTGACCATAGAGTTGAGGGTCCATTTCTGGGCTCTCGATTCTGTTCCATTGATCTATGTGTCTGTTTTTGTGCCAGTACCATACTGGCTTGATGATGACGGCTTTGTAATAGAGCTGGAAGTCCGGAATTGTGATGCCGCCAGCTTTGCTTTTCTTTTTCAGTATTCCTCTGGCTATTCGGGGTCTCTTCTGGTTCCATACAAATTTTAGGATTATTTGTTCCATTTCTTTGAAAAAAGTGGATGGTATCTTGATGGGGATTGCATTGAATGTGTAGATTGCTCTAGGTAGCATTGACATCTTCACAATGTTTGTTCTCCCAATCCATGAGCATGGAACATTTTTCCATTTCTATGTGTCTTCTTCAATTTCTTTCATGAGTATTTTATAGTTTTCTGAATACAGATCCTTTGCCTCTTTGGTTAAATTTATTCCTAGGTATCTTATGGTTTTGGGTGCAATTGTAAATGGGATCGACTCCTTGATTTGTCTCTCTTCTGTCCTGTTGTTGGTGTATAGGAATGCCACTGATTTCTGTGCATTGATTTTATATCCTGCCACTTTACTGAATTCCTGTATGAGTTCTAGCAGTTTTGGGGTGGCGTTTTTTGGGTTTTCCACATACAGTATCATATCATCTGCAAAGAGTGAGAGTTTGACTTCCTCTTTGCCGATTTGGATGCCTTTGATTTCTTTTTGTCTGATTGCTGTGGCTAGGACTTCTAATACTATGTTGAATAGCAGCGGTGATAGTGGACATCCCTGCTGCGTTCCTGACCTTAAGGGAAAAGTTCTCAGCTTTTCCCCATTGAGAATGATATTCGCTGTAGGTTTTTCATAGATGGCTTTTATGATATTGAGGTATGTACCCTCTATCCCTATCCTCTGAGGAGTTTTGATCAAGAAAGGATGCTGTACTTTGTCAAATGCTTTTTCTGCATCTATTGAGAGGATCATATGATTCTTGTTCTTTCTTTTGTTAATGTATTGTATCAAATTGATTGATTTGTGGATGTTGAACCATCCTTGCAGCCCAGGGATAAATCCCACTTGGGCGTGGTGAATAATCCTTTTAATGTACTGTTGGATCCTATTGGCTAGTATTTTGGTGAGAATTTTTGCATCCCTGTTCATCAAGGATATTGGTCTGTCATTCTCCTTTTTGATGGGGTCTTTGTCTGGTTTGGGGATCAAGGTAATGGTGGCCTCATAAAATGAGTTTGGAAGTTTTCCTTCCATTTCTATTTTTTGGAAAAGTTTCAGGAGAATAGGTATTAATTCTTCTTTAAATGTCTGATAGAATTCCCCTGGGAAGACATCTGGCCCTGGGCTTTTGTTTCTTGGGAGATTTTTGATGACTGTTTCAATTTCCTTAGTGGCTATAGGTCTGTTCAGGTTTTCTATTTCTTCCTGGTTCAGTTTTGGTAGTTGACACATCTCTAGGAATGCACCCATTTCTTCCAGGTTATCTAATTTGCTGGCATAGAGTTGCTCATAATATGTTCTTATAATTGTTTGTATTTCTTTGGTGTTGGTTGTGATCTCTCCTCTTTCATTCATGATTTTGTTGATTTGGGTCATTTCTCTTTTCTTTTTGATCAGTCTGGCCAGGGGTTTATCAATCTTGTTAATTCTTTCAAAGAACCAGCTCCTAGTTTCGTTGATCTGTTCTACTGTTCTTTTGGTTTCTAGTTCATTGATTTCTGCTCTGATCTTTATGATTTCTCTTCTCCTGCTGGGTTTAGGCTTTCTTTGCTGTTCTTTCTCCAGCTCCTTTAGGTGTAGGGTTAGGTTGTGTATTTGAGACCTTTCTTGTTTCTTGAGACAGGCTTGTATTGCTATATACTTTCCTCTCAGGACTGCCTTTGCTGTATCCCAAAGATTTTGAACAGTTGTGTTTTCATTTTCATTGGTTTCCATGATTTTTTTAAATTCTTCTTTAATTTCCTGGTTGAGCCGTTCATTCTTTAGTAGGATGCTCTTTAGCCTCCATGTATTTGAATTCTTTCAGACTTTCCTCTTGTGATTGCGTTCTAGTTTCAAAGCATTGTGGTCTGAAAATATGCAGGGAATGATCCCAATCTTTTGGTACCGATTGAGACCTGATTGGTGACCTAGGATGTGATCTATTCTGGAGAATGTTCCACGGGCACTAGAGAAGAATGTGTATTCTTTTGCTTTGGGATGGAATGTTCTGAATATGTCTGTGAAGTCCATTTGGTCCAGTGTGTCAATTAAAGTCTTTATTTCCTTGTTGATCTTTTGCTTAGATGATCGGTCCATTTCAGTGAGGGGAGTGTTAAAGTCCCCCACTATTATTGTATTGTTGTCAATGTGTTTCTTCGCTTTTGTTATTAATTGCCTTATATAATTGGCTGCTCCCATGTTAGGGGCATAGATATTTACAATTGTTAGATCTTCTTGTTGGATAGACCCTTTAAGTAGGATATAGTGTCCTTCCTCATCTCTTATTACAGTCTTTGGTTTAAAATCTAATTTGTCTGATATAAGGATTGCCACCCCAGCTTTCTTTTGGTGTCCATTAGCATGGTAAGTTGTTTTCCACCCCCTCACTTTCAATCTGGGGGTGTCTTTGGGTGTAAAATGAGTCTCTTGCAGACAGCATATTGATGGGTCTTGTTTTTTAATCCAATCTGATAGCCTGTGTCTTTTGATTGGGGCATTTAGCCCATTTACATTCAGGGTAACTATTGAAAGGTATGAATTTAGTGCCATTGTATTGCCTGTAAGGTGACTGTTACTGTATATTATCTGTGTTCCTTTCTGATCTATGCTGCTTTTAGGCTCTCTCTTTTCTTAGAGGACCCCTTTCAATATTTCTTGGAGGGCTGGTTTCGTGTTTGCAAATTCCTTTAGTTTTTGTTTGTTCTGGAAGCTTTTTATCTCTCCTTCTATTTTCAAACACAGCCTAGCTGGATATAGTATTCTTGGCTGCATATATTTCTCGTTTAGTGCTCTGAAGATATCTTGCCAGTCCTTTCTGGCCTGCCAGGTCTCTGTGCATAGGTCTGTTGCCAATCTAATATTTCTACCATTGTAGATTACATATCTCTTCTCCCGAGCTGCTTTCAGGATTTTCTCTTTGTCTCTGAGACTCGTAAGTTTTACTATTAGATGTCGGGGTGTTGACCTATTATTATTGATTTTGAGAGGGGTTCTCTGTGCCTCCTGGATTTTGATGCCTGTTTCCTTCCTCACATTTGGGAAGTTCTCTGCTATTATTTGCTCCAATATACCTTCTGCCCCTCTCTCTCTTTCTTCTTCCTCTGGGTTCCCAATTATTCTAATGTTGTTCCATCTTATCGTATCACTTATCTCTCGAATTCTGCACTCGTGATCCTGTAGTTGTTTATCTCTCTTTTTCTCAGCCTCTTTATTGTCCATCATTTGGTCTTCTATATCACTGATTCTCTCTTCTGCCTCATTTATCCTAGCAGTTAGTACCCTCATTTTTGATTGCACCTCATCAATAGCCTTTTTTATTTCAACTTGGTTAGATTTTAGTTCTTTTGTTTCTCCAGAAAGGGTTTCTCTAATAATTTCCACGCTTTTTTCAAGCCCAGCTAGTATCTTTAAAGTCATGATTCTGAACTCTAGGTCCGACATCGTACTAATGTCCGTATTCAGTAGGTCCCTGGCTGACAGCACTACCTCTTGTTCTTTTTCTGAGGTGATTTTTTTCGTCTTGTCATTTTGTCCAGAGGAGAATAGATGAATGAGGGAACAAAATGCTAACCGGTTAACAACGTCCCCAGCAAATATACTGTGTACAAATTAGAAAAGACCTGAAACCAGGGGAAAAGAAAGGGAAAGAAAGAAAAAAGAAAGAGAAAAAAAAAAGAAAAAAAGATAAAAACAAAAACAGAACAATACAGAAAAAGCAGAATATGTTCAAATATGATCAGGCTAGTGCATAGATCACTGCCACACACTAGATTTTGGGCGTATTTTGGTCTGTTAGAAAAAAGTGCCTCCTAAAATTTTAAAGGAAGAAAGACATATATGTACAAAATAAGGGTTGATACAATGAAGGGATGGAAGATGACTGTAAAGATGAAAATTATAAAAGATTTTATAAAAGGAATTGATGATAAGTTGTTTGAAAAAAGAAAGAAGAAGATTTAAAAAAAAAAGAAAAAAGGGAGAGAATGTGATCAGGCAGGAGACTAGAACAAAGCCATACACTAGTGATTTAGGGTATATTTTGATCTGTTAGAAGAAACTGTATCTCAAAATTTTAAAGAGAGAACAACTTATATATATATATGCCAAAAATAAGGATAACTACTATGAAGGGATAAAATATGACTCTAAAAATGAAAAATAAAAAATTTTTTTAAAAAGGTATTGATAAAATGTTGGTTGAAAAATTCAAAAAAAAAAAAAGTTAAAAAATTAACTTTGATGAACTAATGAATCATGGTAAAAAAAAAAAAGCCATGAATTCTATGTGCAGTATTCCCCTAGCGCTGGAGTTCTCCCGTTCTCCTTGATCGGTAAACTTGGTCTTGGCTTGCTGGCTGTTTGTGCTGATCTTCTGGGGGAGGGGCCTGTTGCCGTGGTTTCCAAATGTCTTTGCCGGAGGCTTAATTGCCCCGCCCTTGCCCCCCGGGCTAAGCAAGCTGCTCTGGTTTGGTCTCAGGAGCTTTAGTTCCCTGCAAGCTCTCGGTACAGGTTTGGAGGACCAGGGCGAAAATGGTGGCCTCCCAATCTCCACCCGGAGAAGCTGAGAACTCGGGGCCCCGCTCCTCAGTGCGCCCCCAGAGAAAAGCAGTCACTCCCGTCTCCCTGGTCTCCAGCCGCACTCCATGCTCACCCGGCCTGTGACCAAGCGTTTCTATCTCTGGCACCCGACCCCGTGTGGAGTCTCCAAACCCAGCAGATCCCTGTGGTGCACTCCCGCACCGCTCCTACCTGGGGAGGAAGGGGAGTCTCCCCGGCTCTGCCACTTGTTGGGTCCCTGCTGGAGGAGCAGTGGCCCGACTGGGCCGCGGACCACAGTTTATGGCCACCCCGAGCTGAGAGCCCGTGCCTCGGCTCTGTCTCTGCAGCCGGCTTCCCCGCTCCGATACCTGGGAGCTCTGGCGCACTCAGGCACCCCCGGTCTTTCTGTGACCCCAAGGGTCCTGAGACCACACTGTCCCGGGAGGATTCCACCCCCCGCTTAGCCACTGCAGCCACGTCCCTCAGTGGAGGCAACTTCTAAAAGGTCCGATTTTGTGCTCCGCGACTCTATCACTTGCCAGAAGCGGCCGGCGGAGGCCCCTCCCCCGCCATCTATCTTCCCAAATATCACCTCTTCGGATTCACTTCTCTGCACGTCCTAACTTCCAGTAAGTGGTCGCTTCTCTGTTCAGAGAGTTGTTGCTACTCTCCTCTTCGATCTCCTGTTGAGTTCGTAGGTGTTCAGAATGGTTTGATCCCTATTCAGCTGAATTCCTGAGGCCAGATGAAGTCTAGGTCTCCTACTCCTCCGCCATCTTGCTCCGCGCCCTCAAGATTTTCAAGTCTTAATTGCCAGTACCTGGGAATGTGCCTTAACTGAAAATCAGGTTTTTGCTGATGATCAAATTAGAATGAGATCATTATGATGGGCCCCAATCCAATATGACTGATATAAAAAGAGGAAAATTGGACACAGAGACATACACACAGGGGAAGCATCATGTGAAGAAGAAGGCAGATATTAGGGGATATATCCACGAGCAAAGGAATGCCAAAGATTGCCAGCAAACCACCAGAACCTAGGAAAGAGGCAGGAAGCAGATTTTCCTCCACAGCCCTCAAAAGGAATTATCCTTGCTGATGCCTTGATCTGCACTTCTGGCTCGCAGAATTGTCAGACAATAAATTTCTGTTAAGTCATGCAGTTTGTGGCACTTTGTTCCAGCAGCCCTAGAAAACTCAAACAGGCTGGAACTGAATGTTTTGTTTTGTTTTGTTTTGTTTTTTTAGTGAATGAATGAAATAACTCACCACTTTACTTTACCAGCCTGAACCCTTTCCTGCATCGTTCATTAAAGTATGCTTATGGAAAAAGGATTCAGTGATCTTTATTTAATTCACTAATTGATTTTAAAAATTGGTTTTGGAGTATCTACTTCATTTATAACATGCCTGGAAAACATAAATAAAAGCACTATTATTCTCTCTACCGTCAAAATGATAACTGTCAACATGGGGGGGTGGGGAATGAAACTTTTTTACAGAAGAGCTGAGAGTTAGGTGGTAAGTACCACGGCACTTGCTTATGGCAGATACCTTTTCTGGTTGGTTAGTGTCCATGCTACACCAGCTATTAACTGTTATAAATACCAAAACTTCCAGGGCGCCTGGGTGTCTCAGTCAGTTAAGCGTCTGCCTTTGGCTCAGGTCATGATCCCGGAGTCCTGGGATTGAGGCCCACATAGGGCTCCCCGTTCAGCTGGGAGCCTGCTTCTCCCTCTCCTCCCTGCTCCTGCTCTCTGTCACTATCTCTGTCTCTATCTCTCAAATAAATAAATAAAATCTTTAAATAAATATCAAAACTTCCTATAAATAACTGTACTCCAATGTAGAAAGTGATGTGTCATTAGAAGATAATATCACATGTGGCCATGGAAAGAGATTACTTTAATTTAAAGAGGTGGGGATTAGGAAGGACTTTGCAGAGAAAGTGTTACTGGATAAGAGACTTCACAGATGGAAATATAGTAAGACCCATCCAGTTACCCTTCAGGCTTTTCAGTTGGCTTTCCCCAGCAACAACCCTGCCGGCTGGGACATTCCCATCAAACTTCAACATGTGAGATAATTTTCATATCTCTTAAATAATCTGTTATTTTGGTGACTCTTATGCAGAGGTCAATGTTAATGACCTTGGTTTGCAGCAGCAGCTAGAATTAACCTGCGAAAACCACACAGACAGATGTAGTTGATAGGCCTCTCACTTAGGTTATATTTCAGTGCTGGGAGCATGAGGATATTCCATTTCAAGTACAATAAAACAGACTGTAAACCAGTAAGAAAGCATCTAATTACATTCTGTCATACCATCCCATGAGCAGTCAACTGTGATTGGAGCAGGTTATTTCATTTGTAAGGATGAAAGCAAGTTAGTGCTGATCATTCTTGGAGTTAATAAAGAGTAAACATGTCTCTCATTTTTATTTTTTCATTGTTCCTTTAAACACAATAGACACTGATGTACTCTCCATTAATTCTTTAGCATACAACACAGTTGTTAGCACACTAAAAATGTTCAGTATTAATTATTCTGGTGCCTTTTTTTTCTTGAGCTAAAGCAGTCAGCTAAAGTGTACACATCCCTGTTAATATGGGATGCTTTACATTTAAAGTATACCTATGCCATGTGACTGTTTGGTCTTTGTACAATTCAATCATTAAACTATTTATTGAGAAATTACTATATGCCAGCACTATGTGCAACATGGTCTGTTTTACATAACTCCTGCTTTCTAGGATCATATAATTTAGTCAAAGAGAGAAGATCAATGCACAAAAAAGATTATTTTGTAAAGTTATTTAATCTAACTGCTTACACTTTCTGCGCTTATACCCAGACTGCTAAGAATTGCTAAAGGAAATATATGTGTTAAAATAGTGCAATCATTAATTCATAGTGACTAAACCCTAACTAGACAATCAACAGTTCCTTGCAACTTTTCTGCATTTCTCCAATCAATTGTTCCTTCTATTTTCTAGAATAGCCATTTCAAACTTCTGTACTTTCTTCAAATCTGTAACCTCACTACTTCCCTCCTTGGCTGATAAACCACAATTTCTTGTTATCAGAGTAAATTGAAGATGATAACTCCTTTAGTGTCCTTGCCATTAAACCTATAATCTTAACCTTTACCTACATCATCCTTTTCTCCTTCCCTCCTAATTCAGTGGAGAAGTGTCCTGTTGTCTCCAGTCATTCATTTATCCCAAACTATTTATTAAGTTCAGTTCAGGGGCTTAGTGTATATTGGTGATTACAAAAGTCACCGTTTCTCCTCAGAGCTTGTATTTTGCCTAAGACTACTTGTTGCTTTCACCTGAACTATTTTCAGTTTCTTAAATAAGCCATGTTTTCTTTCAATTCTGGGTCCTTGGATGCATGTCACCCTCTGCAGAGATATTTTCCCCCCGACTTCTTTTTTTTTTTTTTTTTTTTATTCTGGGTCACTTTCATCTTCCAGGTCTCAGGACTTACAGTTAGCCTTCTCCGACACTCCTTCCCAGCCCAAGATAGGCGACCCACCTCTGTGTGCCTATAAGCCTTGTTCCTCGTCTATCAACACTTACTGCTGGGTTTTCATTGTCTCTTTTCTTGTTCTACTCTCCACTAGAAAAGAACCATAGATCTCTGATTCATTCCTATGACCACAATGTTTAGGCTAGTGCTTGGCACATGAGTAATCAGTAAGTATTTGTTGAATGAGTTAACTTATTCTATTTAAATAGAAGTGAAAAGGCTGATATAGATAATTGGTTCTACTGAAGTTTAACTTAGAAATGAACTACCGCAGTGGGTTTGAGCCGGTAAAGACTTCAGTGTTCTTGAAAATTAAGGTGGTAAAGGCATTTCAGGTGTGGAAAACAGGTTTAAAAATAAAAACAAAACAAAGCACTACAGTAAGATCAGCTTGCCTGGGGGAAGCTTGGTAGCAGAGAAGTAAGAAATAGTGAGAAAAGGGTATATAGAATTCCAATAGAAAATAACCAATGATGGACAATTTCAAGTAATAGAGCAACATGATGAACATAGAATTTTAGGAAAAAAAATAACCTGGAAAATATTTGCAGAATAGATTGGAGAATCAGGCAGGGAAAGATTGGAATCAGGGAATGTGGTCATGAGCCTTCTATAATAAAGGAGCCCATGATTGGATAAACATTTGATTTACTTAAATAGCCATAGAGAGAGGACTTTTACATTTACATTTATATTTATATTCACAGAGGCTTCTGATAAAACATAATAACAACTACTGTATTATACTTTATTAGAAAAAATATTGTTCAATAACTCTCTGCCAGATATCATAAGAGTCCCTGGGGTCTAGTGGTGAATAAGTGTGATGCCAAACATTAAAGAGCTTCTGGTTTAATCTGAAATATTTATCTAATTAGAAAACACATAAGATAGGAAAGGAGGCCAGTTTTGAAGGGAGGTTATGAGTGCATTCTTTCAAGCTTATGGGTTTAGGTGACAAATCAGGTCCAGAGAGTGATGGAGGTACACGATTGTGGATATTTATCAACCTAGCAGTGGTGATTGAAACATGAAATGCATTCTCCACAAGAAAGAGATTATAGACAGAATAAGATTCTATGGAGTATGCTTTGGAGAATAACTATTATTCTAGGGAAATGATCATCAAATTTAGCATGCATCCCTGGGCTTTCTGGTTTAGGATATCTGACGTGGGCCCCAAATTTTGCAAATCCAGCAAGCTCCCACATGATGCTAATACCACTGGTGTGAGGATCACATTCTGAGAATCACTGTTTTACATGAGAGACTATGGACTCTGAGAAACAAACTGAGGGTTCTAGAGGGGAGGGGTTGGGGGAATGGGTTAGCCTGGTGATGGGTATTAAAGAGGGCACATTCTACATGGAGCACTGGGTGTTATGCGCAAACAATGAATCATGGAACACTACATCAAAAACTAATGATGTAATGTATGGTGATTAACATAACATAATAAAAAAATGAAAAGAATAAAACATTTCCTGAAAAGTAAAAAAAAAAGAATCACTGTTTTAGAGCAATCAAATGAAGATAAATAAAGCAAGAGAAGTAGCAAGAGAAATAGAGAAGAAACAAAGCAGTCTAATGTGAGTGTAGAAATGAAAAAGCAATAAGTAATGTTCTATGTAATTCAGAAAGAGCAAAAGTCCATCAGAATTTTGCAGGCCTTTTGGAGGAAAATTCTGGATAACTGGCTGGGCTCTTTGCCTGCGGGAACTGGTTCATAGTTACCTTACTCATTTTCATTGTAGAAGAGGATGACATACATACATACATACATATGATTTCCATTAGAAAGAAAGAGAGTTGGATATTGCAGGCAACCACTCAGACCATAAAGATTTGATGCTGTATTAGTTTACTGTAGCTGTTATAACAAATGACTACAAACTGGGTGGCTTGAAACAACAGAAATTTATTCTCTTAAAGTTCTGGAGCCTGGAAGTCTGAGATCAAGGTGTCAGCAAGATTTGTTCCTTTTGGAGAATTCTGAGAGTTTGTTCCATTTCTCTCTTTTGACTTTTGGTGGTTGCTGACAGTCCTTGGCATTTTTTGGTTTCTAGATGCATCACCACAACCTCTGCCTTTATTGTCACCTGCACTATTCCCTGCATACCTGTGTTTCTGTATCTAAATTTTCTCTTCTTACTAAAAAGGTATATTCAGTATAACCTCTTCTTAAATTGATTAAATCTGCAAAGACCCTGTTTCCAAATAAAGTCACATTCAAAGTCATCAGGGCTTAGGAGCTTAGCAAATGTTTTGATGGGACATAATTCAACTCAGCGGATGCCATGTGAGTCACTTGTGGTATATGGAGCAAGATGGGTAGATTGAGAAAGGTGTATGTGATGAGAAAACAGAGTTAGTAATGTGAAATTTAATAAAGGAAAACCACTATGGAGTATGCTTGGAGTCGGGAGGACAGAAGGGGGAGCTCTCATGCCCTATCACTTATGGTCAATTGCAGACCCAATAGGAAAGACGTAACTTGCAAGTCCTTAGGACTTTAGCTACTACTTTACCACTCCAGCAGAAGTAATAAAGGTTTTCCTCTTCCCCCTGGCAATAGCCCAGCCTATGAGAGACTCTCAACTCAGCCAATGAAAAGCCACTATACTCCCAGTATACTGCAGTAGATTTTTGTTTGTAACAGCCCTTCCAACTTTCTCATTTGCTCCATAAAAGAGTGCTTCTCTGAAACAAATAATACATTATATGTTAAAAAAGAAGAAGAAGAAGAAGAAGAAGAAGAAGATAGCAGGAAGGGAAGAATGAAGAGGGGGAATCAGAGGGGGAGATGAACCATGAGAGACTATGGACTCTGAGAAACAAACTGAGGGTTCTAGAGGGGAGGGGGATGGGGTGACAGGTTAGCCTGGTGATGGGTATTAAAGAGGGCATGTACTGCATGGAGCACTGGGTGTTATACGCAAACAATGAATCATGGAACACTACATCAAAAATTAATGATGTAATATATGGTGATTAATACAACATAATAAAAAAAAGTTAAAAAAAGAGTGATTCTCTCCTTTGCTGTCCAGTATTGCCTATAATTTTACTATAGCTTGCTTATTCCAAATTGCAGTTTTCTTCTATTGCCAAATAAGCTCATTTTTTGCTGATAAAATAACTGGCAGTCTTACTTTTAAGGTTAACATTAACCATAGCTAACTGTTTAAAAGCTTCAGCTCTTAACAGAGAGAAGGCTGGGGCAAGTTCAAGAGAAGAAATTTTCAGGATAGGACAGAGGCATGGTCAAAGCCAGAGAAGAAAAGCCTTGAAGGTAAAAGGTTGAGTATTGTAGAGGGGGAAGAAAAAGAATAATGAGAAAGTTCTATAGTGGAAGGGAAAGTTTAGGTTTAGAAAAAAATGAACAAGGAAAGCTATAAGAAATGGGGCTTTTCATGATAAAATAGTCATTAAAGTGACGTGTTAAAAGAATGAGTGGGTAATATGAGGTACACTGAGAAAAAGTTTGGAGCATTGACTGTGTTAATTGGGTGATCTGTGGGACATTCTTTTTTTCTTTCTTTTCTTAAACATTTATTTATTTATTTGAGAGAGAGAGAGAGCAGGAGGAGGAGCTGAGAGAGAGTCCCAAGCAGGCTCTGTGTGGAGCACAGAGCCCAACTCGGGGCTCAATCCCACCAACCACACCCAGACCAGGATAAGAACGGAAACCGAGTCAGTCACTCAAACGACTGCATCACCCAGGCGACCCTGTGAGAGATTTTTTAAGCAAGATTGAGCATGCTGAGCTAGTGCTGTGGGAATTTTGTTTTTAAGATTTTATTTATTCATTTAGAGAGCACGCATGCATGCCTGAGTGGGGGTGGGGGGGAAGAGGGAGAGGGAATCTCCAGCAGACTCCATGCTGAGCAGAGCCTGCCACAGGGCTCAAACTCATGACCCTGAGATATGACCTGAGCTGGAACAAGAATTGGATACCTGACTGACCGAGCCACCCAGGCACCCCCCAGTGCCATGGGAATTTTAAAAAAAGAACTGCTTTTTTCAACCCCAAACTTTGTCTTTTGGACCCAGAGAGAATCCAGAGAGTAAGTAAATAAAGCTTTGGCTTTTAATTAACCATACCAACAGTGCCCCGTGAGATTAATTAATCTTCCAAATTGGAAAGTGCATTTCTGGTGTTTTTTAAGCAAAGTTTTCTCTCTGGAGGGGAAGAGATGTCAAACAGCTATCTGTGTGGGCCAGACTCACAGGTAAAGTTTTGTGTGTGTGTGTGTGTGTGTTTTTTTTTTTAACCGAAATGCATGTACCTGAAGTTAAATTGCCCACATGGGTGAGTGCTTTCTAAAACAGGGCCAGCCAGGGGGTAGAATGGATTCTGGTTCCTTTAATAAAAACATGTAGTCAAAATGTACAGAATGCCACTAGTGTTTTCTGTAAAGTAGTAAACACCTTACCTAGCGGATCCTAGATCAACTGACAGAAGCGGCCTGCTTAATAATAGTGAATTGTTTGGAGAGGCCCCAAGAGTGTTCTAGTAAAGTCACACAAAATGAAATTGAACCAAGTTATTGAATGGTTATAAGACATCATGGGGCTTCATTCTTTATACCCACAAAGAATATATGGGAACATTGTAATCATACGATTCTTTTAAGCATTTGAGTTTTTATTCTGAGCTTCTCAAGCACAATATCAATCTATGCTGCCAAGATTTTTGCTTTTAGTTCCCCACCTCTCAGTAACACCTGCTCCTCAGTGTAGGCAGACAACAAGCGAAAAGGGTGAACTGTGATCTGTTCCTCCTCCTGTTCTATTTTATAGGATGAAGAAAAGGTTTTGTGTGGGAAAAGCTTAAGTTAAAGGTTTTAACAAGGCTCAGACATTCCTTTCCCTATGCCTGCCTGCATGTCCTGTCTCAACCTGAGAAATTTAAATTTGGGGATATGCAAGAAATATGGAAAGAGGAACCCAGCTTTATGCAATAGATGTAATCCTGAAATTCTGTTTGCACATCACATGTTTGTCAACACAGAAGTTGTTAATTGCTTCAAGAATTAGGTGTTTAAATTTCACCTGTTTTTTTTTTCTTTACTAGGATACTGAAATATCTGCTGATTTTACTCCCCTTTGTGATTTTAGTATTTATATTTTTCTGTGTCAGCTTTGTTTATTGCTGGTACATGCATAGACATGTTTAGGACTATTCTTAATAGCCAAACATTCCACAGTAGATAGTGTTAGGGTCCATGTTTTTGCTGAGACCCACCAACTCTTTTCACTGTTTTATAGTTGATTAGTCTGCCATCACCTGATGGTTCAGAGCCATTTCTTCCCCCACCCACCCCCCCCCGGGCCATTTTTTTTCTTTTTCTTTTTCTTTTTTAAGATTTATTTATTTGAGAGAGAGCAAGAGAGTGAGGGTGAGGCAAGAGAGCACGAGGGGAGGAGGGGCAGAGGGAGAGGGATAAACAGACTCCCAGCCGAGCTCAGTTTGGGGGGGAGGGGGCGGAGAGCCTGATGGGACCATTTCTTATTCATAGACACTTCAAAATGATGATCATTTCTCTAAATTGGTCACTTCCATAAAAGCAGTATTTTTGCTATTTGTAAGGCTTCTTACTTTTAAATCTTCATCAGACTCATTGTATTTATCCTATTAGGGACCATTCTAGCTTATCATAAGTACATGTTTTGAGTGTTTGCCAGGCATTTCTGCCTAAATTTCCAGCCCGATAAAACTGGGATTTTATGAGCATTGTGTAATGTAAGTCAGGGCAGCTGACTCTTCCGTCATTAAGTCACCTGGAATCCAGAGGATGTGTTGGTTTGAAAGGTGCGTTCTCTGTTATCGAGTCTAACTTAACCTTCAAGACTCAGCAAATGCTAAACCTTTTGTTGATTCTTCTCCTCCACTGAGTAAGTCACGCTCCCCTCTGGGCTCACGTAACACTAGTACCATTACAGAACTCATTCTAGCCGGTTAAATCATGTCAAGGAGTTTAGGTATTGGTTTCTCAGGACAGCTTGAGACCTTGTTGAGGGCAGAGAATTTCAGCATCTGGTATGTGCTAATTCCTATAGAACATGGATATACTTATTCCCTTATCACAGATGAGATGATCACGGCTCCATTTGACACAGTTAGTAGATGGAAGAATCAGGGTGTGAAGCTGAGTCTGCTGTTGCCCATTGCCTGCCCAGTGGTTGGCATAAACTCTGTGCGGACTGAGGACAGAGATCAGAGTTAACCTGAGGCAAGTAAAAACCAAATCCAGTTAGCCCCTCCAACTAACAGTGCTCACTTTTTCAGCTGTCCCTCATTCATTAAAGCTGCAAGCTTCCTCTTTAAAAGAAAAGGCTTTCTCAGAGATTTGTGACTTTCTTCATTCTTTTATATTCATTTGTTCATTCATTGTTCATTCGTCCTTTTAATAATTAGGAGGTCACTATATAACTGGCCTTATTCTATTGCGCAGCATAAAATGACAGAAATCCCTGGTGTCGTGGACTTCCTATTTTCTTCAAGAAGACAGACAATAAAAAAAATAAAATACATGAGTGACTTATGTGTTACAAGGTGATAAGTGCTAAGGTAAAATGAAAAGTAGATCAGGATAAGGAAGTGGGGTGTATGGTTAGGAGACAGTACTAAATAGGAAGTCAGATTAAGGCTCTTAGAGAAATTAAGATTTGAACAAAAACCTGAAGGACGTATATTCCAGGTAGAGGAAACAGGTAGATCAAATGCCCTAAGGTGGGAGTATGTCCACTGTGTTCTTGAAGTATCAAGACTGCAACTGTGTCTCGAATGGAATGAAGACAGGGAATATTACCTAATAAGGGGATAGAGTGGTCCTATAATGTAGGCAGCCTGCCCCTGCTTTAACAAAGTATATGCAAGGAATCCCTGGTGCCTCCAAACTGATAATTTTGGATTACCCTGTGGTCCTGGCCCACATTTGTCTTCATTGAGTAGTCTCCAAAAATCAATGGCACTATCTGGACTTAGAACATTGCATCAGCCAGGTTCAGCCACACTCACTCATATTTCTGTAGTGTTGGCCAATCCCTTCTTTTACATTATACTGACCGCAGTTGACAGCAACTGCTTATATGATTCATCATAGGTACTCAAGAGATGTTTGTTGAATAGATGGATACATGAGTGAATTGGTAAATGAATGAATGAGGACAGATTTAGTCTTACAACACAGATGGATACTCCCACCTGTAAATAAATTTGTGTTCTGGCTGTAGACATAAGCTACATATTTACTTATGTCAAATTAAACATCTGCAATATGGCTGAGTGTTGATTAAATGCTGATTCTTTTTCAGTGTATCCATGTTCCTTCAAAGTAAGCGAAATCAGGGACAATTTTCAATTCTGTAACCTCAGAGTGTTCTTTCTAAAAACAGCTTGTTTCACCTTGAGCAGAGTCACTAGTTAAAAAGAAGTATTTAAACCTAATCTCAGGGGAAAAAATTATTTCCTTTTTAGCTGATATATTTATGTCTACAGTATAGTGATTCCATTGTCTTGGTACAATCTTCAACTTCAAATGTCAACTACATAGTTATTCCCTTTGTAGGACTTAACCTTATTTACAGCGGTAATTTGTTTCTTATCTCTTCTGTAACTCAGTGAGTCTGTGGCATTTACTATTATTACAGTGGATGTAAATCAGAGTCCCTGGATTTGTTTTAACCTTTTCTTTCCACAGTTTGGAATGACTTCTATACCATTATAAATGCAGATTGATCCTAGCATGTGGGTATGAAACTTTTGTAAATGTATTTTTTTAATTCCCCTATAATCATATATACATGTAAAATAATAGTTTTGAAAAACATGAGCTGACACGCATTATAAATTTCAAAGGAAAAGCCAATTGGGAAGCATTTTATTTACTCTTAGTCACCTTTTGCTCGATAAACAAATTCTTTAAATCTGAGGCAAACAAATACATTTATAAATCTATGGCATGTCAAAGCATCAATAAAGAATAATTACCCACTTTAGTAGGATATTAAATAACAATTATTTTAACTGTCCTATCAATTTAAATCCATTTTCCATTTATTTTAACAACTATTATAGTTAATTTAACAAAAAATTATTTCAAATGTAATTTCAGAGGTGTAACTTTATAATTTACTATGCCATTATTTTTCCATTATCTAATCACTTATGCCATTAAGAGCCCTATTCAATATTTAATCAATAAAAGCATAGTGAAGTGGAGTTTTTTAAGTGTTTTCATTGTCATATAAAGTGCCAAAAATTTTAATGATTTTATCATAAAACAGGTATGTGGTTTTAAAAAAAAATACTACATAACTTAGTGTACGGTTTGTTTAAAAAACATTTCTTAAGCCAAGTAAGTCATAGAAATTTCCTCTGCCTTTAGTACAAATTCTTTGATTTATATTTATTTTTCTGAGTAATTTGCATGGTAATTATAATTTTGAAATGCAGTGAATATATAACCTATAAGTATTATATTGAATGTGTATTCAATCATATTCTGGAAAGATTTTTTTTATTTTTTACACTTTAAAGTGTAAAATTTTTTTATTTTTTAAAAATAAAAATTTAAAAAAAAATTTTTTTATTTTTTACACTCATTCTTTGAAAGTGGCCCCATATGGTTTTTAATTATTCTTACCATTCCATAGTTTAATATAAATAAAAGTTTTGTAAGCTATAGTACAGTATAAATTTATCTCTCAAAATAGAAAATTGCCATGTTTAAAATGATTTGATATTCCATGACTTGTTATAAAAATAATAAAGGTAAAATATAGAATCTATTTCTTGTGTCTTTAGACTGTGTACAGGGATGATTCATTTCTTGTGTATTACCAGCCTCACTAGCAGTTAATAAGTGCCAAGGAGTATGAAAATATGACAAGGTGGCCAGAAAAGAAAACAAGAAGGATAAGCATCTAGCTTCTTTTTGCCTTATCTTCTCTCAAATTATTATATAAATATCTCATGTATCTTCCTCGTGGCTCTTGTCTGAGAATTTCTGGAATTTTCTAACAGCTGTACTTTTAATCCTGAAATGTCAAAAGTGTCTAGGTCTCTACCCAAATGATTGGCAATACTTCTCTGTGCTAGAAGAACAACAAAGATGAGCTCATCAACTCCACATGAGCAGGACTATACTTGTGCTTTGTCTGCCTCACCGAGGATTCTTCCACATCCTTTTGCCTGATCCCTATTCTGGCCAGTCACCCATTATCTGCTAATTAGCTAGGGAGCAACAGTTAGGTGTACAGTCTTGAAATAGAACAAAACTAATGACCACACGGGCTTGACTTCAAGAGCTTTGCCTCATTAGCATTAATCAACAAATCTTCAAATGTTTAAAGAACAAAAGCGATTGAAGTAGAATCCTTACTGTTATTTATTACCATTGTAATAAATCAAGGATTAATTTTTTTAGACTGTTTAAATATGGCTAATGACATTTTCTTTAAAAAAAAAAAAAAGCTTTTCTTTTTCTTTCCCATAGGTTTGGGCTTCAGTATTGCAGGAGGTGTGGGGAACCAGCACATTCCTGGAGACAACAGCATTTATGTAACTAAAATTATAGATGGAGGAGCTGCACAAAAAGATGGAAGGTTGCAAGTAGGAGACAGACTGCTAATGGTAAGTGTGATTCATGCAAAACTACATTTGTATTTATAAAGCTCTTGTTTCCCAGTGTATGACTGTCATAGTTCAGGCTGTCATAACAAAATACCATAGACTAGGTGGTTTACACAACAAAAAATTTATTTTCTCAGAGTTCTGGAGGCTGGGAAGTCCAAGGTCAAGGTTCTGGCCCATTCAGTTCCTGGTGAGATCTCTCTTCCTGGCTCGCAACCATCTTCTTGTTGTGTCCTCACATGGCCTTTCCCCTGTGCTTGGGCTGAGACAGAGATCTTTCTCTTCCTATGAGGCCACCAGTCCTATTAGATTAGGGCTTCACCCTTAACTCATTTAATTAATAACTTTAATTACCTCCTAAAGACTCTGCAAGGGGTGCGTGGGTGGCTCAGTTGTTAAGCGTCTGCCTTCGGCTCAGGTTATTGTCCCAGGGTCCTGGAATTGAGCCCCGCATCAGGCTCCCTGCTTGGTGGGAAGCCTGCTTCTCCCTCTCCCACTCCCCCTGCTTGTGTTCCCTGTCTCACCGTGTCTCTCTCTGTCAAATAAATAAATAAAATCTTAAAAAGAAAAAAGACTCTGCAAGTATAGGCATATTGGGGGTTAGAACGTTAGCCATGAATTTGAGGGAATGGCCACATTCAGTTCATAACAGTGATCACTGGCAGAAATGGAAAAGAAGGGAGAGCAGATTTTGTGGTGGGAGATTTCAAAAGTACATGTACAATTGTATCTGCTTTGTTGACATTTTAAAGAAAATCTGAATTTTCACTAGTTTTCACAGATACAAGACACAGATTGTTATTTTTCTAATATAACCTATTAGCCCAGCCTGAGAGAGTGTTACATCCCTACTGCTAGGGAGGTGGGCTTTGTATATAAGAAAGGGAACTTCACTATCTGGTTTATTGATATGTACATTTCTATGTCTCCCTGTGGTCCCTTGTTTAACCAGTGTAGACAGTGTAAACAGTCCCTGATTTCCCAGGAATTCATAACCTGAGTTCTGTCACATGTGTAAATGGATCCCTTCTTCCACCCCCAACTGACAGGGTTACAGCTCTTTTATTTACCAGCTGCCTACATGCTTCAGGAACCCTGAGCAATGACTAACACCAGAACATAGCTGCCCTTCCCAAGCCATAGAGTTCTAGGATAAACTAAAGCAAAATTAAGGCAGCACATAAGCAGTACAAATTTGGGATTGTACTTAATAAAACTACTTTATCTCTATTTACTGTTTTATACCAAACCTTCAGGATAATAATCAAATACTGAAAATTAATAGAAGAGAGCTCTCAAGAGAAGTATATTCATATCTAATCACATGTCTGCCCTTGTAAAACATGGCCTCTAATGTCTGCAAGGAGCCAACATGAGTGAGAAGTGTTTGGAAAAGATCAATTTATATTCTCAACAGGATAGTAATTTCTGTGACATGTGCAAGCTTCAGAGGTTGAACCTCAGAGTACATTGTGCCCACTTCTCTGGGCTTTAGACAGCTTGTCCTTAGTCCCATTGGTCTACTTTCATAGTTGTCAATGACCTTGGTATTGAATTAACTGAATAAACCTTTATAATAATCTTGATAACTAATATTTATTTGACATTTGCTATGTTCCATGTACTTTTAAAAGTGCTTTTTTGTAATGAATTTATTTCTCTCAACAACCTGTTTTATATAAGCAAAAAGGAACTGAAGTATAGAGAGTTTTATTAACTTGACCATAGTGCTATAGTTAACAATGGACAGAACTGGATTTCAAATCCAGGCACTCAGGCTTATAAGCACCAAGCATGATCTTTCATTTGTTTCCTAGAATTTGTCAGTCAATTCTTTATTCATTTTATTTAGTTATCATTCATTCATTCATTAATTCTTTTACTTAACAAATAATATGATGAACACGTACCATGTCTCAGGCAATAACCACTACTCAGAAAGGAACTCTGTCAGGAGAAAATGTATGATCAAACTGGATGGCAAAAAATATGGCATTAATGACTTCAGTCAAAGTAGCAATGAAGAGTTTGGGCTTCTTTACCACCTTATTTTCTTTCTTTCTTTCTTTCTTTCTTTCTTTCTTTCTTTCTTTCTTTCTTTCTTCTTTTTCTTTCTTTCTTTTTAACCATTTTATTGTAGTATGGTTGACATATAAAGAGCTTTACATATTTAATGTATATAGCTCCATGGGTTTGGGTATTAAGTATATACCCAAGAAACCATCACCCTTATCAAGGCCATAAATATATTCATCACTTCCCAAAGTTTCCTCTCACCACTATTATTATTATTTTGTGCTGTGTGTGGTGAGAACAATCAACTAAGATCTACCCTCTTAGCAAATTTTCAGTATGCAATATGGTATTGTTAGCAATAGGCCCTATACCATGCAGGAGAACTACAATTTTCATTCTTGAGACATTCTGCATTTTTTTTAGCTAGTTTTTGTGTTTTGTGGTTTGTTTTTGTTTTCTGGGGTTTTTTTGGCTTTGGTGTAAAAATTGTTTTTTTATGATGTTGTGTCTTCTGAACCAGGAAAGTATTATTGAGGTATAAGACCTAACAACTTCTCTCAAGAATATAAACTTTATTGTTAGGAATAAAATACACCATGATATCCATCTTTTATGTAGCATTAAATTTGAAAAAACTGAAGAGGACATTTTCATTCTAAATTAATGGCTGTCATAATAATACATTTGACCTTTGACTCATTGTTCTGTAAGAGTTTGGTTGTAGACAACTCTTCTGACATTTCTTTAACTGCTGCTTTTGTAGTATCAAACTAGATGTTGTGTTGCTAATTGCTTGAAGTTCTGTTTAAATTTCTAGCTTTATTTAAAAAAAATAAAAAACCTCAAAGTCTATATAATTCTGTCAAAGGATTTTCCAGGCACCATGCTATTTTTCCATTACCATTTTCTTGATATTCATTGTACATGTAATAATTTCAAAAATAGCTGAGACATAATCTTTAACTATTTTGAGTTTTACAGCCTATTTAAAAAAAAAAGAATCTTCAACAATAATAGGTCTTTCCTCTCTTATGTAAGGAAAACATAATTAGTACTTCCAGGGCAACTGCCAAACTGAATCTAGAAATGAAAGAAAATGATTCATTTTATAATATTCTGAAAGAAAAATAATGCTGAGGAGAAGAATAAAAAAAAATCATGGAAGCCACCCCAAAGGACCAATTATCTTGCTTCAACCCAACAATATTTATTAATGCTCTCCTTCTGTCATTCCTTTCCACATCCTTTTCTCTTTATTACCCTACATTCACATCATCTTCATCTTTCTCCTCTTCCACTCTCCTCCCCCAAAGGAAGTACAAATAATTTAGATTCCGTGATTTACCAGCTGTACCACACTGTATATTTTTCTCCAAATAGCTATTCTTCTTTCTAAAGCAATTTGCACTGCTCCCTCTTCTCACTCCTTAGGAAAAGTTCCCCATATGTTATTCATTCATAGTTCTGTAAGCACACTGGTCTAAAATGAAACTCTGTTAATTTCCTCATACCATATGTTATGGGTCCATTCCCCCAACACGTACTTATTATAACACAGAATTGAAAAGTATCCATCTTAGATGTTATCTTATTCCAACTCATTGGTACATCAGAATCCACAGAAAAGCGACGTGAAGTAGTCCCTCACTCTGCTAGAACACACTAAGGATGATTCAATAATTTAATGCCTCCTAGAAGCTACCCATTAGACACTAGTCATCATTAGATTTGTTTTTTCTTAAAATTATATCAAAATACATTTCCCTATACATTTCTTGCTTTATTCACAGCTCTGTCCCTTGGAGACAGACAGGTGAAGACTAATTCCTCTTCTACATTTGTTTGAAACTTAGGTCTTGCTACTTTCTCATTTCTCAGCCTTTTAAGATGTTTTACACATTTTCTCTCACTCTTGCAGTCAGTTTTACCACACATCCATTTATCATCTCTAAGTAGATTACCCTTTTAACAAAACTTTTGATTCCTTAGAATGTTATTCCCCCTTTTAAAACCACAGGCAATATTGTTGCATCTGACCTTTACATTTATTCTATAATAAGGAAAAAATTATCCTGCCTATCACCTTTGCCCTAAGATTTAGTATTTCAAATAAAATGACTTTAACATCAGTCCTCTCTGATGTTTCATGGTGTGCTCAGATGCATGGTATTTGTTCTCTTTATCAAAATAATATATTTTTTAATTCCCCTGCTGCTTGGCACTTATTCACTAGAATTTTGTTTTTTTATTTTGTCAAATGACAATGACATGTGATTTTTATGGATTGTACCAGTAGTTTAGTGTTGTGATCTCAGACTACATACATTAACTTCTGGCCTTGATTTCTTGAGACAGATGGTCAAGAGGTTAACAGTACTGATAAGTTTTAAATTCATTCATATATTTTTACACACTGGTTTTTATTAAGCCCTATCAAGATGATACATAGGGCCACATATATTACAGAAATGTGATCGTCTTCATCTTTTTTCTACACAATCCCAGCAACTTTGAATCCAGGGTCATCTGACTGTCTTTTCTACAGGGATAACGTGAGCTGCTGATTGTCAAAACTTTTGTCACATTGTGATTGAAAGTTTATAGTCTTAGTCTCTTTTTTTCATAACTTTTGCTTGACATTGAAAGAAAAAAATTGTCAGTGAGAGAGCTTTTACATTTTTTAGAGAATATGTCTGTGTTTTTATTTCCTTAGAGGGAAGGAGTAGACAAGGGGAAAGGTTAGAAAGGCATTGAAGTGAAGTGGGGAGACGGTGGACTCACAGACGGCCAGCCAAAATTAATTCGACCTAAGTGACCTTTGACAAGTCATGTACATCTTTGGTCTTCTGTTTTGGCCTCTATACCATGGTACCAGTGCCTTAGATCAGTGTTTCCCAAATGTGTTTTAAAATATTAATCTCATTACTGTGTCACATGAAAAGGTCAACTAAGTTTGGGAAATTCTACAACCTGTATCTTACCTCTCTTACAGATTCTCAGTGAACTTAAGTATATTAAAGGGTCAGTGAAGTTCTGTAGTCAGGGAACTAATTTAATTTGAACACTATAATCTTCAAACATACTTCATTATGCAGCCCTTTGCTTAAAGTGATGCTTATAAAGCACCTAGAACTAGTGTTCAGTGGCATATACTCTGGATGTGCTGTGTGTGAGTGACTCTTTTTTAATTTTTTTATTATGTTCATTTAGCCAGCATATAGTACATCATTAGTTTTTTTTTTCTTTTTATCAACTTATTTTATTGAAATTCAATTTTTAGCATTAGTGTATCATTAGTTTCAGATGTTCAGAGTTCAGTAATTCATCAGTTGCATGTAACACCCAGTGCTCACTACATCACATGCCCTCCTTAATGCCCATCACCAAGTTACCCCATCCCCCCACCCATAACATTGCCTTTAAAAATGATCATACATTTCTTTTTTTTTTATTTTTTTATTGTTATGTTAATCACCATATATTACATCATTAGTTTTTGGTGCAGTGTTCCATGATTCATTGTTTGTTCATAACACCCAGTGCTCCATGCAGAACGTGCCCTCCTCAATACCCATCACCAGGCTAACCCATCCCCCTACCCCCCTCCCCTCTAGAACCCTCAGTTTGTTTTTCAGAGTCCATCATCTCTCATGGTTCGTCTCCCCCTCTGACATACTCCCCTTATCTTCCTCTCCTGTTATCTTCTTCTTTTTCTTTTTTCTTAAAATATGTTGCGTTATTTGTTTCAGAAGTACAGATCTGTGATTCAACAGTCTTGCACAATTCACAGCGCTCACCGTAGCACATACCCTCCCCAATGTCTATCACCCAGCCACCCCATCCCTCCCACCCCCAACCACTCCAGTAACACTCAGTTTGTTTCCTGAGATTAAGAATTCCTCATATCAGTGAGGTCATGTGATACATGTCTTTCTCTGATTGACTTATTTCACTCAGCATAACACCCTCCAGTTCCATCCACGTCGTTGCAAATGGCAAGATCTCATTCCTTTTGATGGCTGCATAATATTCCATTGTGTATATATACCACTTCTTCTTTATCCATTCATCTGTCGATGGGCATCTTGGCTCTTTCCACAGTTTGGCTATGGTGGACATTGCTGCTATAAACATTGGGGTACACGTACCCCTTCGGGTCCCTACATTTGTATCTTTGTGGTAAATCCCCAGTAGTGCAATTGCTGGATCGAACGGTAGCTCTAATTTCAACTGTTTGAGGAACCTCCATACTGTTTTCCAGAGGGGTTGCACCAGCTTGCATTCCCACCAACAGTGTAGGAGGGTTCCCCTTTCTCCACATCCTCGCCAACATCTGTCGTTCCCTGACTTGTTAATTTTAGCCATTCTGACGGGTGTGAGGTGGTATCTCATTGAGGTTTTGATTTGGATTTCCCTGATGCCGAGCAATGTTGAGCACTTTTTCATGTGCCTGTTAGCCATTTGGATGTCTTCTTTGGAGAAATGTCTGTTCATGTCTTCTGCCCATTTCTTGATTGGATTATTTGTTCTTTGGGTGTTGAGTTTGATAAGTTCTTTATAGATTTTGGATACTAGCCCTTTATCTGATATGTCATTTGCAAATATTTTCTCCCATTCTGTCGGTTGTCTTTTGGTTTTGTGGACTGTTTCTTTTGCTGTGCAAAAGCTTTTTATCTTGATGAAATCCCAATAGTTCATTTTTGCCCTGGCTTCCCGTGCCTTTGGCGATGTTTCTAGGAAGAAGTTGCTGCGGCTAAGGTCGAAAAGGTTGCTACCTGTGTTCTCCTTTAGGATTTTGATGGACTCCTGTCTCACGTTTAGGTCTTTCAACCATTTGGAGTCTATTTTTGTGTGTGGTGTAAGGAAATGGTCCAGTTTCATTCTTCTGCATGTGGCTGTCCAATTTTCCCAACACCATTTGTTGAAGAGACTGTCTTTTTCCCATTGGACATTCTTTCCTGCTTTGTCAAAAATAAGTTGACCATAGAGTTGAGGGTCCATTTCTGGGCTCTCGATTCTGTTCCATTGATCTATGTGTCTGTTTTTGTGCCAGTACCATACTGTCTTGATGATGACAGCTTTGTAATAGAGCTGGAAGTCCGGAATTGTGATGCCGCCAGCTTTGCTTTTCTTTTTCAGTATTCCTCTGGCTATTCTGGGTGTCTTCTGGTTCCATGCAAATTTTAGGATTATTTGTTCCATTTCTTTAAAAAAAGTGGATGGTATTTTGATGGGGATTGCATTGAATGTGTAGATTGCTCTAGGTAGCATTGACATCTTCACAATGTTGATTCTCCCAATCCATGAGCATGGAACGTTTTTCCATTTCTTTGTGTCTTCTTCAATTTCTTTCATGAGTATTTTATAGTTTTCTGAGTACAGATCCTTTGCCTCTTTGGTTAGATTTATTCCTAGGTATCTAATGGTTTGGGGTGCAATTGTAAATGGGATAGACTCCTTGATTTGTCTCTCTTCTGTCTTGTTGTTGGTGTATAGGAATGCCACTGATTTCTGTGCATTCATTTTATATCCTGCTACTTTACTGAATTCCTGTATGAGTTCTAGCAGTTTTGGGGTGGAGTCTTTTGGGTTTTCCACATACAGTATCATATCATCTGCAAAGAGTGAGAGTTTGACTTCCTCTTTGCCGATTTGGATGCCTTTGATTTCTTTTTGTTGTCTGATTGCTGTGGCTAGGACTTCTAATACTATGTTGAATAGCAGTGGTGATAGTGGACATCCCTGCCGCGTTCCTGACCTTAGGGGAAAAGCTCTCAGCCTTTCCCCATTGAGAATGATATTCGCTGTAGGTTTTTCATAGATGGCTTTTATGATATTGAGGTATGTACCCTCTATCCCTATACTCTGAAGAGTTTTGATCAAGAAAGGATGTTGTACTTTGTCAAATGCTTTTTCTGCATCTATTGAGAGGATCATATGATTCCTGCTCTTTCTTTTGTTAATGTATTGTACCACGTTGATTGATTTGCGGATGTTGAACCAGCCTTGCAGCCCAGCAATAAATCCCACTTGGTCATGGTGAATAATCCTTTTAATGTACTGTTGGATCCTATTGGCTAGTATTTTGGTGAGAATTTTTGCATCCATGTTCATCAAGGATATTGGTCTGTAATTCTCTTTTTTGACGGGGTCTTTGTCTGGTTTTGGGATCAAGGTAATGCTGGCCTCATAAAATGAGTTTGGAAGTTTCCCTTCCATTTCTATTTTTTGGAAAAGTTTCAGGAGAATAGGTATTAATTCTTCTTGAAATGTCTGATAGAATTCCCCTGGGAAGCCATCTGGCCCTGGGCTTTTGTTTCTTGGGAGATTTTTGATGACTGTTTCAATTTCCTTAGTGGTTATAGGTCTGTTCAGGTTTTCTATTTCTTCCTGGTTCAGTTTTGGTAGTTGATACATCTCTAGGAATGCACCCATTTCTTCCAGGTTATCTAATTTGCTGGCATAGAGTTGCTCATAATATGTTCTTATAATTGTATTTCTTTGGTGTTGGTTGTGATCTCTCCTCTTTCATTCATGATTTTGTTGATTTGGGTCATTTCTCTTTTCTTTTTGATCAGTCTGGCCAGGGGTTTATCAATCTTGTTAATTCTTTCAAAGAACCAGCTCCTAGTTTCGTTGATCTGTTCTACTGTTCTTTTGGTTTCTAGTTCATTGATTTCTGCTCTGATCTTTATGATTTCTCTTCTCCTGCTGGGTTTAGGCTTTATTTGCTGTTCTTTCTCCAGCTCCTTTAGGTGTAGGGTTAGGTTGTGTATTTGAGACCTTTCTTGTTTCTTGAGAAAGGCTTGTATTGCTATATACTTTCCTCTTAGGACTGCCTTTGCTGTATCCCAAAGATTTTGAACAGTTGTGTTTTCATTTTCATTGGTTTCCATGAATTTTTTTAATTCTTCTTTAATTTCTTGGTTGACCCATTCATTCTTTAGTAGGATGCTCTTTAGCTTCCATGTATTTGAGGTCTTTCCGACTTTACTCTTGTGGTTGAGTTCTAGTTTCAAAGCATTGTGGTCTGAAAATATGCAGGGAATGATCCCAATCTTTTGGTACCGATTGAGACCTGATTTGTGACCTAGGATGTGATCAATTCTGGAGAATGTTCCACGGGCACTAGAGAAGAATGTGTATTCCGTTGCTTTGGGATGGAATGTTCTGAATATGTCTGTGAAGTCCATTTGGTCCAGTGTGTCATTTAAAGTCTTTATTTCCTTGTTGATCTTTTGCTTAGATGATCTGTCCATTTCAGTCAGGGGGGTGTTAAAGTCCCCCACTATTATTGTATTGTTGTCAATGTGTTTCTTTGCTTTTGTTATTAATTGCCTTATATAATTGGCTGCTCCCATGTTCGGGGCATAGATATTTACAATTGTTAGATCTTCTTGTTGGATAGACCCTTTAAGTAGGATATAGTGTCCTTCCTCATCTCTTATTACAGTCTTTGTTTTAAAATCTAGTTTGTCTGATATAAGGATTGCCACCCCAGCTTTCTTTTGGTGTCCATTAGCATGGTAAATGGTTTTCCACCCCCTCACTTTCAATCTGGGGGTGTCTTTGGGTGTAAAATGAGTCTCTTGCAGACAGCATATTGATGGGTCTTGTTTTTTAATCCAATCTGATAGCCTGTGTCTTTTGATTGGGGCATTTAGCCCATTTACATTCAGGGTAACTACTGAAAGGTATGAATTTAGTGCCATTGTATTACCTGTAAGGTGACTGTTAACTGTCTGTTGTCTGTGTTCGTTTCTGCTCTTTGCTGCTTTTGGGTTCTCTCTTTGCTTAGAGGACCCCTCTCAATATTTCTTGGAGGGCTGGTTTTGTGTTTGCAAATTCCTTTAGTTTTTGTTTGTTCTGGAAGCTTTTTATCTCTCCTTCTATTTTCAGTGATAGCCTAGCTGGATATAGTATTCTTGGCTGCATATATTTCTCGTTTAGTGCTCTGAAGATATCTTGCCAGTCCTTTCTGGCCTGCCAGGTCTCTGTGGATAGGTCTGTTGCCAATCTAATGTTTCTACCATTGTAGGTTACATATCTCTTCTCCCGAGCTGCTTTCAGGATTTTCTCTTTGTCTCTGAGACTCGTAAGTTTTACTATTAGATGTCGGGGTGTTGACCTATTATTATTGATTTTGAGAGGGGTTCTCTGTGCCTCCTGGATTTTAATGCCTGTTTCCTTCCTCACATTAGGGAAGTTCTCTGCTATAATTTGCTCCAATATACCTTCTGCCCCTCTCTCTCTCTCTTCTTCTTCTTCTGGGATCCCAATTATTCTAATGTTGTTCCATCTTATCGTATCACTTATCTCTCGAATTCTGCACTCGTGATCCTGTAGTTGTTTCTCTCTCTTTTTCTCAGCCTCTTTATTGTCCATCATTTGGTCTTCTATATCGCTGATTCTCTCTTCTGCCTCATTTATCCTAGCATTTAGTGCCCCCATTTTGGATTGCACCTCATCAATAGCCTTTTTGATTTCGATTTGGTTAGATTTTAGTTCTTTTATTTCTCCAGAAAGGGTTTCTCTAATAACTTCCACACTTTTTTCAAGCCCAGCTAGTATCTTTAAAGTCATGATTCTGAACTCTAGGTCCGACATCGTACTAATGTCCGTATTGAGTAGGTCCCTGGCTGACGGTACTACCTCTTGTTCTTTTTGCTGAGGTGATTTCTTTCGTCTTGTCATTTTGTCCAGAGGAGAATAGATGAATGAGAGAACAAAATGCTAACAGGTTTACAATGTCCCCAGCAAATATATTGTATACAAATCAGAAAAGACCTGAAACCAGGGGAAAAGAAAGGGAAAGAAAGAAAAGAGAAAAAGAAAAAAAAAAGAAAAAAAAGATAAAAACAAAAACAAACCAATACAAAAAAAGCAGAATATGACCAAATATGATCAGGCTAGTGCATAGATCAGTGCCACACACTAGTTTTTGGGCGTATTTTGGTCTGTTAGAAAAAAGTGCCTCCTAAAATTTTAAAGGAAGAAAGACATATATGTACAAAATAAGGGTTGATACAATGAAGGGATGGAAGATGACTGTAAAGATGAAAATTATAAAAGATTTTATAAAAGGACTTGGTAAGATAAGTTGTTTGAAAAAAGAAAGAAGATTTAAGAAAAAAAAAGAAAAAAAAAGGAAAAAGGGAGAGAATGTGATCAGGCAGGAGACTAGAACAAAGCCATACACTAGTGATTTAGGGTATATTTTGATCTGTTAGAAGAAACTGTACCTCAAAATTTTAAAGAGAGAACAACTTATATATATATGCCAAAAATAAGGGTAACTACTATGAAGGGATAAAATATGACTCTAAAAATGAAAAATAGAAAATGTTTTTTTTTTTTTAAAAAGGGATTGATAAGATGTTGGTTGAAAAAGGGAAAAAGAAAAATAAAAAAAAAAACAGTCAACAAAAATTAACTTTGATGAAATAATGAATCATGGTAAAAAAAAAAAAAAAAGCCATGAATCTATGTGCAGTATTCCCCTAGCGCTGGAGTTCTCCCATTCTCCTTGATCGATCAACTTGGTCTTGGCTTGCTGGCTGTTTGTGCTGATCTTCTGGGGGAGGGGCCTGTTGCTGTGGTTTCCAAATGTCTTTGCCGGAGGCGGAATTGCCCCGCCCTTGTCGGTCCGGGCTAAGGAAGCTGCTCCGGTTTGCTCTCAGGAGCTTTTGTTCCCTGCAATCTCTCGGTACAGCTTTGGAGGACCAGGGCAGAAATGGTGGCCTCCCAATCTCCACCCGGAGGAGCTGAGAACTCGGGGCCCCGCTCCTCAGTGCGCCCACAGAGAAAAGCAGTCACTCCCTTGCCCCGTTCTCCGGCCGCTCTCCGTGCTCACCCGGCCTGTGACCGAACGTTGCTATCTCTGGCACCCGACCCCGCACGGAGTCTCCAAACCCAGCAGATCCCTGCAGTGCGTTCCCGCACCGCTCCTCCCAGGGA
This sequence comes from Eumetopias jubatus, assembly GCF_037043125.1. Taxonomy (NCBI): domain Eukaryota; kingdom Metazoa; phylum Chordata; class Mammalia; order Carnivora; family Otariidae; genus Eumetopias; species Eumetopias jubatus. Next base: position 64,999,807 of record NW_028274819.1, on the reverse strand, counting down.
AGGAAGGGGAGTCTCCCCGGATCTGCTGCTTGTTGGGTCCCTACTGGGGGAGCCGTGCCCCGACTGGGCCGCAGATCACAGTTTATGGCAACCCCGAGCTGAGAGCCCGCGCCTCGGCTCCGTCTCTGCAGCCGGCTTCCCCGCTCTGATACCTGGGAGCTCTGGCGCACTCAGGAACCCCCGGTCTCTCTGTGACCCCAAGGGTCCTGAGACCACACTGTCGGGGGAGGATTCCACCCCCCGCTTAGCCACTGCAGCGACGTCCCTCCGCCGAGCCAACTTCTAAAAGGTCCGATTTTGTGCTCCGCGGCTCTAGCACTTGCCAGAAGCGGCCGGCGGAGGCCCCTCCCCCGCCGTCTATCCTCCCGAATATCGCCTCGGATTCACTTCTCCGCACGCCCTACCTTCCAGTAAGTGGTCGCTTCTCTGTTCAGAGAGTTGTCGCTACTCTCCTGTTCGATCTCCTGTTGAGTTCGTAGGTGTTCAGAATGGTTTGATCCCTATTCAGCTGAATTCCTGAGACCAGACGAAATCTAGGTCTCCTACTCCTCCGCCATCTTCCATCATTAGTTTTTGATGTAGTGTTCAACAATTCATTGCTTGTAACACACAGTGCTCATCACAACACGTGTCCTCCTTAATACCCATCACCCGGCTACCTGATCCCCCCCATTCCCATCCCCTCTGAAACCCTCAGTTTGTTTCCCGGAGTCCATAGTCTCTCATGGTTCATCTCCCTCTCCGATTTCTTCCCATTCAGTTTTCCCGCCTTTCCCCTATGGTTCTCCGTGCCATTCCTTATGTTCCTCATACGAGTGAAACCATATGATAATTGTCTTTCTCTGCTTGATTTATTTCACTTAGCATAATATGCTCCAGTTCCATCCATGTCGGTGCAAATGGTGGGTATTCATCCTTTCTGATGGCTGAGTAATATTCCATTGTATATATGAACCACGTCTTTATCCATTCATCTGTTGAAGGGCATCTTGGCTCCTTCCACAGTTTAACTATTGTGGACATTGCTGCTATGAACATTGGGGTGTATGTGCCCCTTATGTATCTTTGGAGTAAATACCTAGTAGTGCAATTGCTGGGTCATAAGGTAGCTCTATTTTCAACTTTTTGAGGAACCTCCATACTGCTTTCCAGAGTGGCTGCACCAGCTCGCATTCCCACCAACAGTGTAAGAGTGTTCCCCTTTCTCTACATCCTCGCCAACACTGGTTGTTTCCTGTCTTGTTAATTTTGGCCAATCTAACTGGTGTTATTTTTATTTCAAAATTAATATCCTATGGTAAGGACATTAAGTGGATTTAGGGAATGTGAATGGAAACAGTACAATTTTCTGAACGAGTATTAGTTGTGAGCACCTAAGTTATTCTTTTTGGTGATTTACAAAACTGCCCAGTTTCACCCAAATATTAATAAGAAAATCATTGAAGGCAATGCAGATATGTAGAAATTTCTGAATAATGAACAGGACTTGAAATCATTTCCATTTGTTAGACTGACCTTAGATGAGAACTGAAATGGGTAACACCCTCTACACATGGCTCTTTCCTGCCACCAGCACACGCTTCCACGCAAAAGAGGTTTCCATCTGTAGCACCCACATAGTCCTCACTCCAACCGCTGGGAGATGGAGAGGGCAGTCAGTACTGTTACTCTTATTTTCCAGAAGAGAACGTTGGAGCTCAGAGATAACAAAGGGATTTCCAATATGACATAACTAATAAATTGTGAAATCAGATTCAGGCCTAGATGTCAATGTCCTAATGCCACATTCCCTCCACCAGCTCACGCAGCCCTTCTGGTTCTTAATCCAGCTCTCATATTTGAATCACATGGTAAGTTTTTGATCACTCTGGATGCCCAGGCCTCAATCAACCCTGAAGAATCAAATGAGAATCTCTGTGGTAGGCACCATGCTTCATTTTTTAAAAAAATGTTAAGTCTTCCGGGTGATTCCAATGTGTAGCCAGGTTAAGAACCACAGTCCTACGTTGATCTAATCACATTCTAGCCTGTTCTGCGGCTGCTCCACAGCTTCTCCTGAGGGTGACCTTGATGGTAACACTCATTCTATCAAGCCAGTACAGAATCCTTTAGCATTTTCCAACAATGGGCTGAAAGGCATTCAGAAATAGTTCACCCTTCAAACTTTGTCCCCTGCAGTTAGAGTACTTTCTGAAGCATCAGGGGGAAAAAAATCTGGATAATTATTTCTTGAACTCGGATGTAATTTTTCCCAAATGTAATAAAATTACAATGCAGTGCAATGCAGTGACATATCTTATTTGAGGGTTAAAGCCTTCCATTATGTTGTTTTCTATTTCTTTTGCTTATACTGGTTTAACTCTGTTCATAGAATTTGCTCTATAGGTAATATATATATAGTGCCTACCACAGAGCAGTGGTTTTAAAATGATTTCAATAGCACATTCCACCAGTAAAACACAAAAAGTTGCCTCTAACATATGTATAGTTCCCTTCTTTATATTGCATACATATATCACTATGCTAATACATAATGTGTATTTTAAAACATACATAAAAATAGAAAGATAAAAATATTAATAGAAGTTCAGATACAGAATTCTTCCTGTATCCAGTGGTTTGCCCTTGGGTTCATATTATATTGTCCATTTTGGTGATCACTGCTATAGAGGAAGCTGGAAAAGTCAATCAAAACATCATCATTATTTGCTTTGTCTATATATGCAATAAAAAGTTAAGAAATTCTAATGGAGAAAGGAATTCACACTGTTGGAGGTTTGATCGTGTCCCTTATAATCTAACGTAACCCAGTGCTCCCATTCTGTACCAGCCTTTCATCCTTATATGCCATGCCTGCCACAGAGTGAGTGTCCCATAAATGTTCACTGTTTGTTGCAAGATCTTCATTTCTTATCCTTTCTGACTCAACACAAATGTAAGCTAGAAACTCAACACAAATGCCTCATTCGTCCTCTAAATTAGGGAATTTTGATAGCTTTTCCTTTGGAATGTAATTTTTAACATATTTATCTAATTGTTTCAACATTTATTAAGTGCCTACTATTTATAGTGCATCAGTTGGGGGATTACAAAGATGAAAACACTCTAATTAGACAGCAGGTGAATGGGTGAATGGTGAATGAGATACCAGCTTCCAGTTATGGAATGAATAACTTAGAGGGGAATAAAAGGTACAGTATAAAGAATATATAGTCAATGGGAGAGGAGCAAGATGGCAGAGGAGTAGGAGACCTAAATTTCATCTGGTCCCAGGAATGCAGCTAAATAGGGATCAAACCATTCTGAACACCTACAAACTCAACAGGAGATCAAAGAAAAGAATAGCAGCAACTCTCTGAACAGAAAAGCGACCACTTTCTGGAAGGGAGGACGTGCAGAGAAGTGAATCTGAGGCAATATTCGGGAAGATAGATGGCAGGGGAGAGGCGGCCGTCCACCACTACTGGCAAGTGATAGAGCAACGGAGCACAAAATCGGAACTTTTAGAAGTGGGCTCTGCTGAGGGACGTCGCTCCAGTGGCTAAGGGGGGATGGAACTCTTGCTGGGACAGTGTGATCTCAGGACCCTCGGGGTCACAGAAAGACCGGGGGCGCCTGAGTGCGGCAGAGCTCCCAGGTATCAGAGCGGGGAAGCCGGCTGCAGAGACAGAGTCGAGGAATGGGCTCTCACCTCAGGGTTGCCATAAACTGTGATCCGTGGTACAGCTGGGCCACAGCTCTTCCAGCAGGGACCCAACAAGCAGCAGATCCGGGGAGACTCCCCTTCCTCCCCCAGGAGGAGCGGCACGGAAGCGCACCGCAGGGATCTGCTGGGTTTGGAGACCCCACACAGGGTCGTGTGCCAGAGATAGAAACGCTCGGTCATAGGCCAGGTGAGCATGGAGTGCGGCCGGAGATGGGGAGACGGGAGTGATTGACTGCTTTTCTCTGGGGGGCTCACTGAGGAGTGGGGCCCTGAGTTCTTGGCTCCGCTGGGGCGGAGATTGGGAGGCTGCCTTTTTCACTCTGGTCCTCCAAAGCTGTACGGAAAGCTTGCAGGGAACAAAAGCTCCTGAGGCAAACCCGAGCAGATTACTTAGCCTGGACCAGCAAAGGCAATTCCACCTCTGGCAAAGACATTTGAGAACCACAGCAACAGGCCCCTCCCCGAGAAGATGAGCAAGAACAGCCAGCCAAGACCAAGTTTACTGATCAATGAGAATGGCAGAACTCCAGGACTACGGGAATACAGCACATAGAATTTATGGCTTTTTTCCCAAATTCTTTAGTCTTATTTTTTTTTTAAATCCTCTTCTTTCTTTTTTCAACCAACTTCTTATCTTATAAATTCCTTTCATAAAACCTTTTATAATTTTCATCTTTACAGTCATATTCCATCCCTTCATTGTATTTACCCTTATTTTTGTACATATATAAGTTGTTCTTTCTTTAAAATTTTGGGAGGCACTTTCTTCGAACAGACCAAAATACACCTGAAATCTAGTGTGTGGCACTGATCTATGCACCAACCTGATCATATTTGATCATATTCTTTTTTTTTAATCTTTTTCTTTTTCTTTTCTTTTTTCTTTCTTTCCCTCTCTTTTCCCCCGATTTCAGGTCTCTTCTGATTTGTTTAGTGTATATTTTTCTGGGGTTGTTGTTACCCTGTTAGCATTTTGTTCTCTCATTCATCTATTCTCCTCTGGAGATGGAAAAAATCACCTCAACAAAAAGAAGAAGAGGCAGTACTGACTGCCAGGGACCTAATCAATACAGATATTAGTCAGATGTCATAACTAAAGTTCAGAATGACAATTTTAAAGATACTAGCTAGGCTTGAAAAAAGCATGGAAGTTATTAGAGAAACCCTTCCTGGAGAAATAAAAGAACTAAAATCTAACCAAGCCAAAATCAAAAGGGCTATTAATGAGGTACTAAAGGAATTTGCAAACACGAAACCAGCCCTCCAAGAAATATTGAAAGGGGTCTCCAAGCAAAGAGAGAGCCTAAAAGTAACACAGACCAGAAAGGAACACAGACAATATACAGTAACAGTCACCTTACAGGCAATACAATGGCACTAAATTCATATCTTTCAATACTTACCCTGAATGTAAATGGGCGAAATGTCCCAATCAAAAGACACAGGCTCTCAGATTGAATAAAAAACAAGACCCATCGATATGCTGTCTGCAAGAGACTCATTTTAGACCCAAAGACACCCCCAGATTGAAAGTGAGGGGGTGGAAAACCATTTTACCATGCTAATGGACACCAAAAGAAAGCTGGGGTGGCAATCCTTATATCAGACAAATTAGATTTTAAACCAAAGACTGTAATAAGAGATGAGGAAGGACACTATATCCTACTTAAAGGGTCTATCCAACAAGATCTAACAGTTGTAAATATCTATGCCCCTAACATGGGAGCAGCCAATTATATAAGGCAATTAATAACAAAAGCAAAGAAACACACTGACAATAATACAATAATAGTGGGGGACTTTAACATCCCCCTGACTGAAATGGACAGATCATCTAAGCAAAAGATCAACAAGGAAATAAAGACTTTAATTGACACACTGGACCAAATGGACTTCACAGATATATTCAGAACATTCCACCCCAAAACAACAGAATACACATTCTTCTCTAGTGCCCATGGAACATTCTCCAGAATAGATCACATCCTAGGTCACCAATCAGGTCTCAACCCGTACCAAAGATTGGGATCATTCCCTGCATATTTTCAGTCCACAATGCTTTGAAACTAGAACTCAATCCCAAGAGGAAAGTCAGAAAGAACTCAAATACATGGAGGCCTAAGAGCATCCTACTAAAGAATGAATGGCTCAACCAGGAAATTAAAGAAGAATTAAAAATATTCATGAAAACCAGTGAAAATGAAAACACAACTGTTCAAAATCTTTGGGATGCAGCAGGGGCAGTCCTAAGAGGAAAGTATATAGCAATACAAGCCTTTTCAAGAAACAAGAAAGGTCTCAAAAACACAACCTAACCCTGCACCTAAAGGAGCTGGAGAAAGAATAGCAAATAAAGCCTAAACCCAGCAGGAGAAGAGAAATAATAAAGATCAGAGCAGAAATCAATGAAATAGAAACCAAAAGAAGAGTAGAACAGATCAACGAAACTAGGAGCTGGTTCTTTGAAAGAATTACTAAGATTGATAAACCCCTGGGCAGACTTATCAAAAGGAAAAGAGAAATGGCCCAAATAAATAAAACCATGAATGAAAGAGGAGAGATCAAAACCAACACCAAAGACATCAAACAATTATAAGAACATATTATGAGCAACTATATGCCAGCAAATTAGATAATCTGGAAGAAATAGATGCATTCCTAGAGATGTATCAACTACCAAAACTGAACCAGGAAGAAACAGAAAACCTAAACAGACCCATAACTACTAAGGAAATTGAAGCACAGGGGCGCCTGGGTGGCTCAGATGGTTAAGCGTCTGCCTTCGGCTCAGGTCATGATCCCAGGGTCCTGGGATCAAGTCCCACATTGGGCTCCCTGCTCAGAGGGAGACCTGCTTCTCCCTCTCCCACTCCCCCTGCTTGTGTTCCTACTCTCGCTGTGTCTCTCTCTGTCAAATAAATAAATAAAATCTTTAAAAAAAAAAAATCTCCCAACAAACAAAAGCCCAGGGCCAGATGGCTTCCCAGGGGAATACTACCAAACATTTAAAGAATTAATACCTATTCTTCTGAAACTGTTCCAGAAAATAGAAATGGAAGGAAAACTTCCAAACTCGTTTTATGAGGCCACCATCACCTTGATCCCAAAACCAGACAAAGACCCTGTCCAAAAGGAGAATAACAGACCAACATCCTTGATGAACATGGATGCAAAAATTCTCACCAAAATACTAGCCAATAGGATCCAACAGTACTACATTAAAAGGATCATTCACCACGACTAAGTCAGATTTATCCTGGGCTGCAAGTTTGGTTCAACATCCGCAAATCAATCAATGTGATACAATACATTAATCAAAGAAAGAAAAAGAAACATATGATCCTCTCAATAGATGCAGAAACAGCATTTGACAAAGTACAGCATCCTTCTTGATCAAAACTCTTCAGAGGATCGGGATAGAGGGTACATACCTCAATATCATAAAAGCCATCTATGAAAAATGCACAGCAAATATCATTCTTAATGGGAAAAAACTGAGAGCTTTCCCCCTAAGGTCAGGAACATGGCAGGGATGTCCACTATCACACTGCTATTCAACATAGTACTAGAAGTCCTAGCCACAGCAATCAGACAACAAAAAGAAATAAAAGGCACCTGAATCAGCAAAGAAGAAATCAAACTCTCACTCTTTGCAGATATATAATACTTTATGTGGAAAACCCAAAAGACTCCACCCCAAAATTCCTAGAACTCATACAGGAGTTCAGTAAAGTGGCAGGATATAAAATGAATGCACAGAAATCAGTGGCATTCCTATACACCAACAACAAGACAGAAGAAAGAGAAATCAAGGAGTCGATCCCATTTACAATTGCACCCAAAACCGTAAGATACCTAGGAATAAATCTAACCAAAGGGGCAAAGGATCTGTACTCAGAAAACTATAAAATACTCATGAAAGAAATTGAGGAAGACACAAAGAAATGGAAAATCTTCCCAAGCTCATGGATTGGAAGAACAAATATTGTGAAGATGTCAATGCTACCTAGAGCAATCTACACATTCAATGCAATCCCCAACAAAATACCATCCACTTAAACAGTATGGAGGTTCCTCAAAAAGTTGAAAATAGAGCTACCATACTACCCAGCAATTGCACTACTGGGTATTTACCCCAAAGATACCAATGTAGGGATCCGAAGGGGTACATGCACCCCAATGTTTACAGCATCAATGTCCACAATAGCCAAACTATGTAAAGAGCCAAGATGTCTGTCGACAGATGAATGGATAAAGAAGAGGTGGTATATATATATACAATGGAATATTATGCAGCCATCAAAAGGAATGAGATCTTGCCATTTGCAATGACGTGGATGGAACTGGAGGGTGTTATGCTGAGTGAAATAAGTCAATCAGAGAAAGACATGTATCATATGACCTCACTGATATGAGGAATTCTTAATCTCAGGAAACAAACTGAGGGTTGCTGGAGTGGTGGGGGGTGGGAAGGATGGGGTGGCTGTGTGATAGACATCAGGGAGGGTATGGGCTATGGTGAGCACTGTGAATTGTGTAAGACTGTTGAAAACCAGACCTGTACCTCTGAAACAAATAATACATTATATGTTAAAAAAAAAAAGAAGAAGAAGAAGATAGCAGGAAGGGAAAAATGAAGGGGGGGACGTCAGAGGGGGAGATGAACCATGAGTGACTATGGACTCTGAGAAACAAACTGTGGGTTCTAGAGGGGAGGGGGATGGGTTAGCCTGGTGATGGGTATTAAAAGAGGGCACATACTGAATGGAGCACTGGGTGTTATATGCAAACCATGAATCATGGAACACTACATCAAAAACTAATGATGTAATGTATGGTGATTAACATAACATAATAAATTTTTTTAAAAATGTAAAAAAAAGAATATATAGTCAATGATATTGTAATAGTGTTGCATGGTGACAGATGGTAGCTATGCTTGTGGTGAGCAAAGCCTCATGCACAAACTTGTTGAATCACTATGTTGTACACCTGAAAATAATGTAACATTGTATGTTAACTATATTGAACACTAAAAAAAAAAAAAAAAAAGACAGTCTAATCATTGCCCTTTAGATCAGTCCTTGAACAGGGAAGAGGCATTGCAAGAGTGTGTGTCGTAGAAGATAGGAGTGGTCATTTTCACACAAGGAGCTATTTTCAGCAACAGGATCACCAAAAACATTGTGTCTGATGTTTAATGACTGTTTGTATACTGCTTTATCTTATACAGTGTCTTTTCATGTTCATGGTATCTCTCCTTTCTCCTAAATACAAGTAAACCAACAAATAAATCAGTATTATCCCTATTTTGCATATAAGGAAGTTTTAATGCTCAATAAATACGTTAACTGACCAAAATTCATGAATCTAGGAATTGAAACCAGATGTGATGCTACATTTAAAATTTACTCTCATTATGCCAAGGTACGTTCATTTCTAGAAACATCTAGGATTAAAATATGGCAATTATTTCTAAAAGAATTAAATCAATTCACTGGCCATGAGAAACCAAGTTCCTTCTTCTCCATTCCAATTTTCCATCACTCATAAGATCTTGCTATGTGTGCTTCATAATGAAGCCACTGTACTTTGCTTCTGTTTTTTTTTTTTTAAGGTTTATTTATTTGAGAGAGTGGATGGGGGGCAGAGAGGGAGAGAGTCTTAAATAGACTCCATGCTGAGTGTAGAGCCCGACATGGGGCTCGATCTCACGACCCTGAGCTCATGACCCTGAGATCATGACCTGAGCTGAAACCAAAAGTCAGGCACTTTGACTGCCACCCAGGGTCCCCACTTTGTTTCTGTTCTTATTTGAAGTTTTTTTTTTCTTATTCATTTAAAATATAGAATTAATTTGATTCTAACCATAACTAATGCATGATCATTGCTAAAAAGATGAAGAATAAGAAACTATTTATTATCCAAAGATAACTAACTGTTTCCTATTTATTCATAGTTACTGTTTTTAAAATAAATTTATTATAGCCATGAATTGCAGTGTACTGCAGAGATTTTAGTCTTTGGTTTATGCATATTCATTTTCATACCATTGACATTAGCACATTAGATTGGTCTCCTTTTTTAATTTTTTTAAATTTTGTTAGGTTTTTTAAATTTTATTTCCAGAATAGTTAACACACAGTGTTACATTAGTTTTAGATGTACAATAGAGTGATACAACAATTCTATCCATTACTTAGTGCTCCTTTTTAATTCATCCTATCTAGTGATCAACAACTTGTCTCCTTCTTAAAAAGTTAACTTTGGAGTTTGTGATTTTTTTTTTTATAGTGTTTGTAGAGTTCCCACATTTCCTTGTACTATGTCTTAGGTAGTATTTATGTCCACCTCCTAGTTTGTGCCACCATGTTAGTATTCCTGAATAAATATGGACAGATCAGCATTTCACCATCTGTACATCACCCATTCCTCTTTATTACCGCTCTCCTGCTGCCACACCTTCCACCTTTGTCCCATCACGTATCTTTTAGCTCGCACTCATTTGATTCCCACAACACTGACCCTGCTCCCTTCTTGCAGGTTTTTTGGCACCTCTTTCTTCAGCTAGTTTGCCCTCCTTTGTCTCTGTATCATGCTCAAATTCAGTGCTCCTTTTTCTGTTGGAGAAAATGAGTCCTCTCATCTCTAACCTCTCTGCTTGGCCTCAGTCCTTCATCCTATTGCAAACATATGGCCAGGCTGCACACACGCCCCTCTCTGTGTAGTGCACCCACCGAAACACTGCATTCAGATGCACATAATTTTTTTTCTGAAATCAGGCCAGTTGTTCAGTGTTCACCATTATACGCAGATACTTGATGCAAAAGAAAAAAGACAATAAAAAACAATGACAAGAGCAACTAGCCAATCAGTGTAATGTCCCTTCTCTCTGTGTACAATCAGCTCCAGCTGTAGGCCCTTTATCTTGAGAGTTCATAGGATAATGCACACACATAATTAACCCAAATAAACCCACTTTCGTTGAAAACATTTTGAAGACTTCAGCACAAAAGAGCACTTTTTGGTCCAGATCCTGTACTATTCTGAATTTTTAAAAAGACCACACAGAAGCCTCATCAACAGTACCCTAATTAAACTCATCAGTTCACAGATGTTTACAGGAAAATGCTCAGCAAAAAATTTCACCAAGAATTCCTGTTTCCTGAGAAGAGAGATGTATGATGACAATAGTAATAGTAATAAGAGCTAACATTAATAAGTATTTTAATGTTCTTGCCACTTTACTTAGATGAATATGTTTACATCAATAACTCTTTAAGGTAGCAATTATTATCATACCTATTTTACAGATGCCAAAACTGAGGCTAAGAAGATTAAGTTGTCCAAATTAACACAACTAGGAAGAGCTGGGACCAGGATCCTAGTCTGCATGACTCAAAAGCATGTGCTCTAAATCACTATGTTCTGTTGCCAATATCGTGCCACCTGTTCCAAAACTAAAATCCGTGTCAATGTTCCAACACTTTGTAGTCACCAAATAAAAACCAACTGAAATACCACTATTATAAACCACCATTATCCCCACTTCTATACTCTACCCTTTGCTCAACTTCTACTTTCTGGTCTAAAGAGTTCTCTGGTGGAATCTGAGAATCTGCATGCAAAGCATTCTCAATAAACATGCTTGAAGCTTGAAGTGTGTCTTACTAGAATATGAGATTCAAGGGAGCTGGGGAACTTCTCTATCTGAAAGAGGAATACAGATGAGTGGTTAAAAGCCTGGTCTCTGGATCCAAACTGCTTGCTTTTAATCTGCTTCTACCACTATTAGATCAATGACTTTGGGTGAGTTTCTTAACCTCTTAGAGACATGCTTTTCTAATCTGTAAAGTGAAAGTAATTATATTAGCTACCACACAAGTTATTGTGAGGTTCTATTGTGTTAATGTATGTAAATGACTTAGAATAGTTCCCAGTGTGTAATAGAGGCTACATAAGTTTCTGCTATGGTTATGATTTTCTTTCTTAATATTTATTACTGTATCTCTAATATGTAGAACCATGACTTATACATAATAGGTATGCATTCGATCAATGGATGAACATGTGCTAGACACTGGAAATACAAAAAGATGTAAGAGAATGTCACTTGTCTAGAAGAGAACTATAGGAACCAGTGGAAAAGTGTGTAGCTTAATGGAGAGTTCATGATCAGCATTTATACACATCAGTCAGGTCCAGTTCCCTCCAGTTCTGGGGTCCCTAACTTGGGCCACACCATCAAGGATTAATTGGCACATGGAATTTATAGAACATGAGGCAAAAAGAAAAAAAAAAAATGTTGCAAGGTATTCTGTGACTAAAGCTCTAATTAAATAGTCCAGAGAATAGGGGATCCAATCTAATACTCTTTGGCACATTTATTTTAATTCTGCATCATTTCAGCAGAAATTAAAGAATCACTCCATTAAAACAATAGTAGCCAAATAAGAATAATTTAGATATTTAAAATACCTTGTAAATATTTTAAAACCATCTAAGAGAAGAGCTGCAAAGATTCCACTATAATGCCACTGCCATGAAGTAAAAATTGCACTTGCATCAGGCTCTTCTGTCCAGTAAAAAGGAGGAGTTGCTGTTGAAGTGGATGGGAATAGGGTACCCTTGAACTTTTTTACCTGCAAAGCCCTGTTTTCCAATATTAACCTTGGAAAATCAACTTGTCAAATAACATTTTGATGGGAACAATTTTTATTTATTTTTATTCTTTTAGAGGGCAGGGGAGAGAGAGCATGCAATAGTGAGAGAGAGAATCTTAAACAGGTTCCATGCCCAGCATGGAGCGCAACATGGGGCTCAATCTCATGACCCTGAGATCATGAACTGAGCTGAAATCAAGAGTCAGAGGCTTAACTGACTGAGCCACCCAGGCCTCCCAAGGGGGACAATTTTTAAAGTGAAAAAAAAAAACAAGTTTGGTGTAACTGTAGGAAAATTGGGGCTCTCATATAATGTTGGTATAAGAGTAAACTTGTTCCTCTCTCCACAGGGCACTTTAAGAATAGGTATCAGAAGACTTATAATATTCATATAGTTTGGTCCAACAATTCCATTTGTATGATTTATCCCAAATAAATCATCAGAGTTGTGTGCAAATACAGAAAAAATTTACTGCAACATTATTTATTGTAGAAAAAATTAGAAGGAAACTAAACATGCTTTAGTAAGAGATTGGTTCAAGCATTACATTACAACCATGCAACACAATGCTCTATAGGAAACAAAGTCATGTTGTTGCTGTATGCTATGATATGGACCAACAGTCACTCTAGATTTAAAAAGCAGTTTCCAAAACAATATGTACAATATGGTCACTATTACTTAAAGAAATATATCCCAAATAGAGAGACTTTGGTTAGTTTTTGTTCTTTTTTTTTTAGTTCAGTGAGTTTGTAATTGGAAAAACCATAGCATAGGAAGAGAGACATTTGACTCCTCTTTTCTTTTTTCCACAAAGAGTATTCTGATTTGCATGATGATACATTGCTTTCTCATAGAAAAAGACAGAAGCAACTTTGTTTTGTTAGCATCAACAGCTTATCTGCTTTTGCTAATGCCATAAATCCATCTTTTCTGTCAAAGTATGATGTAGATACTGGATTGTAATCATTGCTATTTAATCTTTAAATAATTCTGTATATCATTTTGCCTGTTTCTTTTCACCTGCATAGATTTGACTCTAATATTGAATATTATGTTTCTTTCAGGTAAACAACTACAGTTTAGAAGAAGTGACGCATGAAGAGGCAGTCGCAATATTGAAGAACACATCCGATGTCGTTTATCTAAAAGTTGGCAAGCCCACCACAATTTATATGACTGATCCTTATGGTCCACCTGATATTACTCACTGTAAGTGCCATGCTCAGTGTCCCTCTGCCAGGTGTATAAAATTGGAATTCTGCAAAATTTGACAAAGTACTCTGTTTGCATCTTCACTCTTGTTTAACCTGTGGGAATAGTTCCAAGGGATGCTGTGCTGCACTCCTTGGTTTGAAGGTGGGACACCCTGATGGGTTAGAAAGTCCGCCATTTAAGAAGGGCTTAATGAGGTATGTCATGGACAGTGTGATTACAGTAACGTAAGAGCAACACCTGTTTAAAGGCTATTTCTCAAGCCCCTAAAACATGATAACTCTCATGCCATAGTATCCCCCCTTCCTAGTTCAAACCTATATAGTAGCAAATGAAGAAAGAGAAAGACTAGCAAAATAGACCTCTGCTCCCTCCTGGGGGAGAGGATCTTGCACTTGCATGGTAGCACTATGATCCTCAATCACCATCACCATAGCTCTTATCTTTACCTGAATATTATATTGACAGGGAAGCCAGGGAAAGCTCTCAGTCACTATGGCAGTAGAAGTGAGTTGTGGGTGGGGGTTTCTAGGCCAACAACTAACTAGAGATGCTGTGTTGAGTCCTATAAAATCCACTCCCACATAAGCCCCATGTTTCCTTCTTTTTTTAATAGGTCTGCAAGAACTTTAAGGTTCTGTCTCTGGGGACTAGATTCAGAAGCAATTTTTTTTTTCTGTGAGTTTAAGGGACAGTTTTGTCAAAATCAGTAAGCTTGCTCATTCTGGAATTTTGAGAAACCAGTTTGTGAGATTGGGAACTCGCAATATCTTCAGGACCTGCCATTAATTAGTACTCCAGTCTTAAGCAAGTCACTTAACCTCTCTTAGATTTAGATGTTTCTCTTGAGAGAAATTTAAAGGTTGAATAATTTTGTTACCCGCCCATTACGTTAGCTATTGCTTTTCTTAATGATGATTCAAAAATGACTTGCCCCCAAAATACATCTTTTTCCAAGCATGTGGTAAGCTGAGATCAGCCTTACCTTAGGATATGAAAGAATTTTAACTTTCAAAGTTTTCCAAACTCGATAAATTTAGAAAAATCAGCTTTGAGACTCTGAGCAATTTCATGAAGGATATATAAGGTCAACGTTAAAGATAAAAGCAAGAAAACAAAGCTTGCTATTCAATTCAAAAAATATATATTGAGTAACCTCAATATGTATGACACCTTATAAGGTAATATGTGGGATACAAAGGAAATGCAATCATGGCTTGGAAGAAAGGCTAATTCAGATATAAGAATAACAGCAGTATTTGGCAACATAAGAGGGATATACATGCCATGGAAGTGGTAAAAGTGAATGTGCTTTGGGTACTCAAAGGAAAGGGATACTACCATCTTTGGACAATCATAAAACTCTTTATGGAAAGGGTGACGTTTGAATTGTATCTTTAAGAGTGGAAGAAATTTCAGTATCAAAGATGTGTTAAGAGACAGAAATTGTAGGTTAACTGATGAAAGGACAAATATTGGGAAGAGTTGTCTTTGTTGGAGGACTCTAGGATATGTGTAAGTGGGATATTGAAATGGATCAGTCTGGTAAGGATGACAAAAGGAAAAGTTTATATTCAATACAGTAGCAGCAATAGGGAACACTTAAGCAGGAGAAAAGCATTATCAGAGTTGGATTTCTCAGTCTATAAAATGGATTTCTAGAGAGGGGTAGGAGGCAGGAGACCCAGGCAGGAGGGGCTTTTATACATTCAAAAGAGAGAAAGGGAGATGAATTACTGTGGAGGACTAGAAAGGAAAGGCCGGAATCCTCGGCCTTTCTGGGGTAGAAGTACAGCATCTTTGGGGATTAAAGCCTTTTTTTTTTAAGATTTTATTTCTTTATTTGACAGAAAGAGCACAAGCAGGGGGAAGTGGCAGGCAGAGGCAGAGAGAGAAGCAAGCTCCCCGCTGAGCAGGGAGCCGGATGCGGGACTCGATCCCAGGATCCTGGGATCATGACCTGAGCCGAAGGCAGTGGCTTAACCAACTGAGCTACCCAGGCGCCCGGGGATTAAAGTCTTATATAAGAACTTGCTCCTAGGAGCCTTCTAGATTTGATGATTGAATATTAATTATGTGAAAAGAATGTGAGTTCTGCAATTAGAAAGCTAACATTTTTATTTCAATAGAAAATTAATCATCTTTCTGAAAATGCATGTGCTGGGTCTCTCCTCCAATTCTTCTCTTCACCTAATTATACAAACTGGGTTTGTAGATATAAATGTTATTCCATCTTTCTAATCCTAAAGGTCACCATGTGCTTGTACATATTAAATGCAAACAGACAGTAACTCCTCCCTCTTGGGAGGCAAGAAAATACTCAGCGTGTAGCAAAGTCTCCCTATTTTTAACAGAAGTATAGCATGACACATTGAGTCACCCACGTAACAGGTTTCTTCTCTTTTCTCTTTTTCACCCCTTAGCTTATTCTCCACCAATGGAAAACCATCTACTGTCTGGCAACAATGGAACTTTAGAATATAAAACTTCCCTGCCGCCCATCTCTCCAGGAAGGTACTCACCGATTCCAAAGCACATGCTTGTTGAAGACGATTACACCAGGTCAGATGTGCTTATTGGTTAATTGGATTTGTGACCATTCCTGGGAAGAAACGGCATTTGCCTAACATGTCAGCCATTGCTTTGGGGGCTAACGAAAGTTTCTGAGCACCACTGAAACTCACCATCGTCTTGTCTCCAGTGGAAATCTGCAAATTCTCATAAATGTGTATCATTAGGAATCAAAATCACTAATTCTTTGTGAGAAGTGGTACCGTATACGTACTCATCACTTTGCAATTTATTAAGACTCACACATGATGCCGTTTGAGCTCGACAGCCATTTTGTCAGATAGTTAACTTGAGAGGAGGTGGTGAGAGGTAACTGCTAAGGAAGTAGCATACCAATATTACATCTCTGGTTAGTGCAGCAGTCAGGACTGAAACCTTTGTCTTTTGATGCTAAATTCCATGTTTTTGACACCAATGGCTACCCACAATTCAATGGAGTTGGGAAGTGAGTCAACCCTTCCTTGTAGCACAATAGCTACAAGTAGAAAGAAAAGGGATGAAATTAACTGTAAATGGTTTGAATTTAATATATGCTGTTAATTCCAAAGGGGAACAGGACAGGATTTTAGGATAGAGCACAGAACCACATTGCTAATGCCATAAAGTAAAACCAATTTTAAGCAGCACACCTATGAAAAAGGTGTGACAGTTCACAAAGCAGACTAGCTTCCTTGACTTAATTGTCACCATTAAGGATATGGGAATAAATAAGAATAAATGTACATTTTCTTATCTTTAAATATTTTTGTTCCAAAGTAATGTATGCTCATTGCATTTGGTGAAATAATGCGAAAATGTTCGAGAAACAAAACCCTCTCCCAAACTCCTGCCAGAGCAACTATCTTGAGGTTCCCAATGTAATATCCTGGCATGAACCTTTCATACTTTCTGCATGTTCATATAAACCCATACAAATTCACAGTCAGATATAGATGGGACTTGATACTGTTTTTACAAAGTAAGCTCATATTTTAGAAATTGCTCTGCAACTTGCTTTTCTCAGTGAACAATACTTTTACCTGAAATGAGATTACATAAAAATATGTACACACTTTTTCTGGAAGTGTTTGTGTGTAAAAATGATAGAGATGGACCCTTTTGGTTTAATTTATCTGCCTGTCTAATGAAGCCATTTGTCAGCCTTTAAAAAAAAAAATAGTGGAGGCTTCCTGCCGCTTAACTTCCCTCACCGGTACCCAGGCCTGCTTTGGTCTTTTCATTCCTTTGCTATTTCTTTTTAAATGATTAAGCATTTTCCATTTATTTTGCAATTTCAGGTTTGCTGAAGTAGCTTGTTACATCTTTAGCCAAGGAATGGAATGTTTAGATGCTGCAAATGTGCATCTGTGGTATAAATCAAATATAAACTTCTTCCTATGCTGAAACATCTAATCTCTATGCTCTTAATTAAAATGAGGGCTGCAGCAAAGATAATCCTCATGACTCTCTAAAGAATTGTATAAATATAGGCACTTTTATTCACCAGAGCAATGATCTATTTGCTTTCATTCTATCACTAATATTTATATGATTTTAATTTGAAAATATCATTTTATCTTACTAGACTCCACATGGAATTAAAATTGATTAAATCCACTTCATAATCCAAGCCCTTTGCTAGCTGTTTTACATACACTATTCATTTACTTTTCCCCAAAACACAGAAAGAAGGGCTGTCACTCCTATTTTATAGATGTAGAAGTTGGAGTTCAAAGATGTTAAATAACTTGCTTAGAGTCACACTGCTTTTAGGTAGAAAAACTGTGGGTGCCCTGCCAGCTACAAAATTCTGGCTAAGAAGAAACATTTTAAATTTCTCCTTATTTTTAAAATGAAAACCAAGTCCTATAAAACTGTTCATCACAGAAAAATGTAGCTCTAAAGGAACCCAAGCATTTCAGTAAGTTCTAAAGGCAGTTAGATCAGAGTTAAGACCTATTTCTACCATTGGTTAACTATATGACCACTGGAAAATTATTCAATCACTGCAAACTTGTTTCTTCATCTATATAATGGAAATAGTAATCAAAGTTTTCTTAACAGGTTGTTGTAATGATTGAATGACATGATACATGCAAAGAACTTATAGCAGAGCCTGACACATCATGAATATTAAATGAGTGTTATCTATTTACAGCAACTATACTTGTTATAATTCTTACTCTACCTAAGATGTCACATGGAATGTTTTAACAGATGGTGTCCTAGGAATAGAGTCTGCCTATTCCTACAGGGCTATGCCTTGGTATTATAGTTCTTGTCCCACTTCCTCCCTTGTTCTCTGGCAGGACAGTTTCATTAAGAACTAGAATCTTCTGAATGGCTGGTGCCTGGCAAACTCGTGAAGTAGATTACATCAGTTTAAACACGCACACGCGCACGCACATGCACACGCGCACACATGCCTCTCTCACCTTTGCTTTGTCCTCTCACAGGGGGCTGTGCTGTAGGCACTGCCATGGATCTCAGGGTTATTTGCTCAAAGGCAAATTCATTGCCTTGTTCATCAATATTTATTGGACACTTCCTACTAGACAGCAGGCACTGCACTAGGAATGCAAAATTGAGTAAGAAACGACAGCTCTAAGAACTACCAAATTGGGACAAAAATATAAGTAAACC
The DNA here is from genome assembly GCF_037043125.1 of Eumetopias jubatus. Classification (NCBI taxonomy): domain Eukaryota; kingdom Metazoa; phylum Chordata; class Mammalia; order Carnivora; family Otariidae; genus Eumetopias; species Eumetopias jubatus. Next base: position 64,981,029 of record NW_028274819.1, on the reverse strand, counting down.
AGTGGATCCCTCAATGCCTATTCCCTGATTATGCAGACCCCCTTTGTAAAGTTTTCTATAAAGCCTAATAAATTTTTTTAATTCTGAGATTATATATCTTCATATCAAAATGTCATTTTTTTGTGTGTGGTAGTAAATGGCAGATATTTACTTCACCATATCCTTACTTAGAAAATGAAATGTGAGGGGCACCTGGGTGGCTCAGTTGGTTAAGTGACTGCCTTCAGCTCAGGTCATGATCCTGGAGTCCCGGGATCGAGTCCCACATTGGGCTCCCTGCTCGGCGGGGGGTTCTGCTTCTCCCTCTGACCCTCTTCCCTCTGATGCTCTCTGTCTCTCATTCTCTCTCTCAAATAAATAAATAAATAATCTTTAAAAAAAAAAGAAAATGAAATGTGGGCAACTTTCTATTAGTTCTCATCCTTTAAAAGGTCTGTAAAATGTCAAAGTGTGGCAACTAGTAACAGCAACAAACCAAATTAGATCCATTCTAGGAAGTGCTCTGGTGCCACCCAAGCAGAGTTCCCTAGCTCTGTGGGAGTTACTTAGTAAATATTGGTAAATGATTTTGAGTTTTATATGAATACCCAAGGAAAAGCCTGTGGAATCAAAGTTTTAAAGAGGAGATACCTCTTAAGTTTGAGTTTGAAAAAATGTGTAGGCAGTGATCAGAAAGTCAAGGGATCAGGAGGGTGTTCATGGTAGGGGATAGCACATGCAGATTCATAGAAGAATGTGAAATAGAATAAAATGAAGCAACTATTACAGCTTGAAAAATACAACTCGTAAAAGAGAGTGGTTCCTACCTTTAAGTTGTCTTTATATTCCTATCCTTTCTGTCATAGGCAACCTACTTGTAAAATTTAAAATACATACCGTATTTTAGTAAATAAATAGTAGTAAATAAATTTAGTAAATAAATAGTAAAAACAAAAAGATCACTACTATGCCCTGTTAACACAAAGTCCTTTAATATATATGATTGCCCTTATTTATATTATGTTATTATTCTTGGTTTTTATAAATAACAAAAGTGCTCAAAGAGTTTAAGTAATTGCCTCATATCATACAGCAAGCAAATAGCAGCATCAAAATTTGAATTGAGGTCTGTGTTCCCATGGTTCATCCTCACATCACACCCTGTGCCTCATTTTATGCATTCAGTTTCCACAGAGAAATGTTGAATAAACAGAATTGGGTTTATATCAGAAGATTGGTTTCTAGTCCTGCTTCTACCAACTTGCCATCTAGATGACCCTGAACAAGCCATTTAATCTCCATGAGTCTTGATTTTCTCATCTATAAATTTGGGACAAAGGGTCTTCTAATTTCCTCATGGAATTGTGAAATATCAATGTGATAATATGTGTTAAAGTTGCCATTTTTAAAGGGCTAGATAAATTTATTATTATCCTAAAGTGTTATAGTAGCTTATATTTGAGGCCTACTTTGAATTTTCCTAAAATAGTAAATCGAGGTAATTGATCTCTAATGATGGGACTTAGACTGAGCGGGAAACATTTCTGTGAAATAGCAACCTTTCAACAACCCAAAACTCAAATTGGCAGCTTTTTATTCCATGTGTTCATGATCTCTTAGTCTATTGTAAGAAACATTTCTTTCTTTTCCTAAAGCATATTCACTTTTTTTTTTGGGGGGGGAGATATAGTAAGAACTTTTTAAAGGAATTTTGATTAGAAAAATGCTACACTGACTTAGTTGGAATTTTTTTTAACTCTTTCTCACTATTTGAGGAAATGTATACCTGAGAAAACTGGGAAATGTTTTTCTGTTGATTTAGAGAAAGCACAAAAAAAGACACCCTTTTTGGATGGATAAAATTTTCTTAGTAGAAAGTCTGTTGAGTGCCCTATAAATCAATGTTCATTGTGATCTAGATATCTGGTCTTAGATTGTTGGTAAACTATTTTGGAAAGCTATCACTGTGCTGCTGAGATGTGTTTTTGGCTCAAAGAATTATAGGCTCTCAGAATTGGAAGGACCAGCACTTGAATCTAGAGTCTAATATTCCTCCTTCTGATGGGTAAGGAACACAAACCCAGAATGATATGTTGGCTATCCTTAAGTCCCATAACTTGTATTAGAATCAGATATAGAACCTATGTCTTCAAATACCAAGTCTAGTGCTTGTTCTATTTCTCTGAGCTGGTGTTCACTTTTGTTGTTACTGTTGTTGTTCTTGGATGGAGTAAGAAGGTAAGAATTATGAAACCCATGAACAAGCAATGACCACCTGTGAACAGTACCCACTTTGTGTATTACCTGCAACTATGGATTCTACCTTTACTGGGCCAAGTGGTAACCTGATGACCCAGAAGATGTGCACAGACCCTTACCATCTGGTTCACTATTCTCAAGATACAAAAACAAATCATCAGTATTAAAATGAAACAAAAAAAAACTTTGAGATGCAATGTATAACTGTTATTTCAAGAGATGGGGACTCAGGTTACCAAGTTATGAATATGATAAATGTCATTATGAAAACCAGGGACCTCAATTATAGCCATATAAGTCCCAGTGAGAGAAACCAAGTTCACCTGGCCCCGATCTTAGTATACCCAGGTGTCTTTCTGATTGGCTCTACATAATGTTCCCTCACATAATTTGGTTGCTCAAGAAGCATAAGCTAAATGAAGTCTCCAAGAAAAGTTTCTTGTCCCCAGAAACCTTCCAGAATGACTCCAAATTATGACTCTTTTATTCACCAGTTTAACTTTTTTATTTACTAAATAGATATGAGCCCAACAGACTAGAGTCTGCGTCTACTCTATTCTCCCCAAATTATAGAACATTAGCTTACTGGATATGGTATCTAAAACGTATTCCAGTTGTCTTTTCCTTTCACTCATTTGTTTCTTCATTCAGTGAATATTCAGCTTCTGCCATATGTCAAGCATGGTTATTAGCAACAAAGTTACAGTGGTTAGCAAACCAAACAAGTCTCCTGTCCTCATGGAGTTTACATTCTAGTGCATCAAGTAAGAGACACACAGATAAATGAGTTAAGTGCAAATATTAGTAAGTACTATAAGGAAAAAAATAGAATAATGTGATAGAGATTGGGGAAGAGAACAGTATTAAGTAGGATAACCAGGAGGTGCCTCTTGGAGGAGAGAGCATTTGAGCTGAGACCTGAATAACAAGAAAAAGTGGTGATACAAAGATCAGAGAAAGAACATTCCAGGAAGAGGGAATAGCAAGGCCAGTCACTGAGGCAGAAATAAGTTTAGAATGTTCCAGGAATCTGAGGAAGCCCAGCTTGTCTGGGAAGAGATGAGCTAATGGGAACAGGGCAGAAAATTAGGTTGGAGAAGGAGTCAGAAGCCAGATGACATAGGACTCTGTAGGTAATGATGAAGAAGCTTAGGTCTGATTTTGAGTGCTTTGAGAATCCATTAAAGAATACTAACAGGAAGAATGAAATTATCTGATTTCTATTAGGAGAAAACCTTTCTGCTGTGCGGAGAAGTAGAGGAGCCATTGAAGAAATGAGGGGAGAGGTTATGGCAGGTGGGATTAGAGCAAGAGGGAGCAGTGCTGAAGAGGAATGCCACCTGAGCTCTGTTTTAGAGCTAGAGTCCATAGCCAATGTTTCATGTGAGGAGGAGGCCTGCTTTAGGCAGGCTAATTTGCTACTAACCATTTCTACAGGTTTTTATCACATATAGAGTCGTCTTTCAGGAACAGCATAAGTTTGCCACTGCTGGTGATTTTTTTTCCCCCTTGCTGTTTAGGTGTCGATCAGAAATGGATAGAGGCTAATTCTCAAATGTTTCTATCCACATGCCCTTAGGCCTTGAAATATGAACTTGTTTTTCCTCAGGATCTGGGGTAGAACATGAATGAAGCTTTCTGTCCAAGCATGAAACTCAAAAACTCTTAAATTTTCTCATAAAAGCTTGGGAAATATCCTTGCTCACTTTAATGTAAAAACACTTTGATTACAAATTAAATTATTTTATCCAAAATCTTAAAGTGAAATGAACACACCAGAAAGATTTTTTTCTGGGGATACTTGGTCCCCAGCAAGTACCACAAACCCCAAGGTACATATGAGTATCCAAGTTTGAGAAGCACTGAGCTGACTTACACAGACTGGTCAGTTATTAATTTTGTGTTCTAGAAACAGTCCTTTAATAATGGCTTAAGGTGTGTGGTCTCCGTTAAGGACAGGCTCTTAAAAGATCAGACAAGACTTGCATCAGAGTGAAGTCTGGGCATATTCCAGCCTCTCTAACTTTTTAATTTATATTTAATGACTTGAAATCCTTTCTGGATGAATGGGAAATTCTTTCTTCTGACACAGAAAAGAAATCTTTTCTTACTCATCTTTAACCATGTATAATAGGAAGAACTGGTTGTGCCCCATGCAGACAACTGACCCTGCTTTAGAATTCACATGTGTATAGCTGAGAGATTAGCCTTGGAGCTGCCCTGCTCAGGGCCCCACCTTGACCACCTCCTAGCTTTGTGACTTGGGTAAGTGACATAATAGCCCTTTGCCTCAGTTGTTTCATTTATAAAAGAAGCATTTGAATATTACCTCTCAAGAAAAAAACCTCTCGATTAATGTTCAATATTATCAGTACTATTTAAAACAAGGATTTTCAGATGAACACCACAAATAAAATAATTTTTTGGTAAACATCCTCCATAGAATGAAAGTGTAGCCACTAGTAGTATGTAGCTGCTCAAAGTTAGCTATGTATACATTTTTTTCAACTTATCTTGCAGAGCACATTAGAACACTTTATTACAGAAAGTCTTACAATCTGAATGCTTTATTAGGGATCTTCTTTTTTTACAACTGCTGTGAATATCCAGTACCACTTGCATTGAAAATCTAATCTAGGATTCAATGGAACCAAGTATGATCAAACAACAACAGAAATCAGTCTATCAATCTGGCCTCTGTGGCCAAACACAATTATCCTCTGGATAATTTACTGACTTTGCCCTTTTGTTATTCATGGTAGCTCTCAACAACTAACACCGTGTAGCTTTTCCCTTAAAAGAAATTTTGTGGAACATGGCATCAGACTCCTTGTAGGCTTTATAAAGTGCATTATAAAACTTAACCAAATCAAACATTCATCCGCAATGCCTCTGAATAATCTCTTTTGTTCTGTGCCTCGTGCCTAACTCCTCTGACATGGAGCCTGCTATTAGAATATCTTTTTTGAAGCAAAGTGTAGCGATGGGAAGGGGTGAGTGAGGCAAAACTAGTGAGACAGATGGAGGATAAGCCATCAAGTGGAGCCTTGAGGGGATTTTTCTCTTTATTGATGGTGGCTCCACTAACCATTTTAGGTTTAATTACATCAACCACGAGGCATGGCTGGTAGTGCTGTCCTCCTAGAAATAGAATGAGTGGGTATACTAATGAGGAAGATGACAAATCTTAATTAAAGGAAGATATCCAAATATGTATTGGAAAACATGTTAAGCTTCTGTTCGCTGTCAGGGAAATGAATTTAATGTTAGGAAAAATGAACCAGTAATGAGGATTTTAAACCTGTCTTTTATAGATATTTATTATTCCCCATACCTAATAAGTCAGCCAGACATAAATACATAGTTCTAGGCCTTATAATTTTATGGAAGATGGTTATGACACATCTATAGCTATTATTGTTAGAAACATAAGATCCACATAGATAGTTATTTAATCAATGCTGTTTTACATTTTTTTTAGTTCATCCTTGGCCTTCGGGTCTAGTTGAGGCAAAAAGAAAAAAGATTAATGACGGACAATGGAGAACTTTGGAGAGACCACTGTAGAAGCAGTCAACTCTGAGTTGACCCCCCCACCCTGTCCTTTTACATTGCAAGTAAATTACTGTCATCAACACAGTATGCTGCTTATTTCTGGCCTTTATCTGTATGATATTTAAAAAGGGTATATATTATGACTCAAGATTATGTAGACATGGCCTCTTTTTCTAGCAGTTTATTTTCACATCCATGTGTCAGGAAAGTTAATAGTAGACAGAAGACAGCTGATCCTTAATTGTCCACATCTGGGTGTATACTTTGCAAATTATCCATGCCAGCATCGGAATCCCTGAGTGGCTTCGTGCCATTTCATATATCATAAGCTGCTGTCAGTGAGGTTACCATATTAATATTAATGATTGCCTTAAGGAAATACAAGAAAATTATGGGATACAATTCTTGCATTCCAAAGACTTATCCTTTTTTTTTTTTTAAAGATTTTATTTATTTGTCAAAGAGAGAGTGTGAGCATTGGAGAGAGCACAAGTAGAGGGAGGGGCAGAAGCCAGCTCCCCACTGAGCAGGGAGCCCAATGTTGGGCTTGATCCCAGGACCCTGGGGTCACGAACTGAGCCGAAGGCAAACGCTTAACCAACTGAGCCACCCAGCCACCCCAAGACTTATATTCTATATATCATAGATTTATAAAATTACATGAATTCTGGGTTGCATCATTCCCTTTTTGCTTCTAGGTAATCTAAATTAATCTAAATCATGTAACAAGTTATATCTGAGTTTAAAAAAAAAAAAGACATTTTGAAAATACTGCCTTCATACATGTTCCCCAGACATCCTTTTCAATCTTTATAGATACTCCTTGCCCCTTCTATTGTCTTACACCACTCTGTTTTTTTCCATAAGTTCTTATTATTTTCCCTAATTATAAAATAATATGTATTTGTAGGGCAACTGTAAAATAAATGTAAAGAAAAACACGAAAATTACGATCTTACCACAGAAGGATAATCATTAATATTTAATATATTTTCTTTAAGGTTTTTTTCTATGACTGTATGTGTGTTTATAAAACTTTAACCAGACTATGTACACTGTTTTTTTTCTGTCTTAATTTAACATTATATCTTGAGCATTTTCTCATGTTTTTAGTAGTCTTCAAAAACATATTTTTAGCAGCTATATAATATAGAGAAACCATAATTATTTCCTATTGTGGGACCTTTTGGTTGTTTCTCAGAGTTTCTTATTACAGATAATGCTTGTATAATCTTACCCTGTCTCTTAATTACATAGTTCTTTAAGATAAATGCCTAGCTCCTCACTGCCTAACTAGCACCTCACTTATAGACATCACACCTTTAACATTTCCAAAAGCAAATTCTTGATGTTTGTCCCCAACTTGCCCTTCCATAGGTAAATGTGACCCATAATCAAGAAAAAATTCAAGCAACAGAAACAGACCCAAAAATGACAGAGATGATGGGACTGGCAGACAAGAAGTTTAAAAAAGTTATTATAGTGTAGCCAATCTTTCAAAAGAGTAAGGAAAGAAATGTGAACAAAGAGGAGAGAAATGGAAGATATGAGATAAACCCATATTAAGCACTGAGTGATGAAAAAATAGTATCTGAAGTGAAAATTAATATCACAGTACACACTGGGGAAGAAAGAATTGTGAGGGATGCCTGGATGGCTCAGAGGGTTAAGCATCTGCCTTCCGCTCAGGTCATGATCCCAGGGTCCTGAGATTGAGTCTCGTATTAGGCTCCTTGCTCAGTGGGGAGCCTGCTTCTCCCTCAGCCTGCCACTCCTCCTGCTTGTGCTCTCTCTCTGACAAATAAATAAAGTCTTAAAAAAAAAAAAGAATTGTGAACTGTAAGGCATAGCAATAGAATGTATCCAAATAAAATGCAGAAAGATTAAAGAAAAAAATCCTAGTGATATGTGGCACCAGAAAAAAGCAGAATTTGGAGTACCAAGTTGTCAAAATCTTTTGACATTTGATGAAAATTATAAATCATATTGGTCTAAGACTCTCAACCTAGCCCCAAGATATTGTAAAGAGAGGAACATAATAAAAATTGATCTCTTGTCAGAACTAATGCAAGCCAGAAGAAAATGGAGCATCTTTACACTGTGGGGGTGCTGACCCCAGGGTTTATAGCCTGAGCAACAGCAGAATAGAGCTTTTATTACTGAGAATGGGAAGGCTGTGAAGGGGCAAACATCAAGATTGGGGACAAACATCCCGAGTTGTTCTGGGAAGTGTTAAATGTGCAATGTCTACAAGCAACCAAGCGAGATGCTGATTAAGCAGTGGGGATCTGGTAATTAGCAAAGCTAGAGTCCAAGCACAGTCAGTCTGGCTCCAGAATCTCTATCTTTGTGCTGTTAAAGGTCATGCAGCTGGTATATAACAGGATCAGGATTCAAACTAACCCCAGAGTCTGGCTCTTTTTGCTGCACTACATAGGTAGCATTATTAGCTTTAAGATTTCTTGCATCTCCTCTGTGCTTCAGGTTAGTCTTTGTTGTTGTTTCTGTCTGTGAAGGTAGAGCTAAAGTTTTCTATCATGGCAGGCATTTGGGGGAAATAGGCATAGAGAGGTTACATGAGAATCATCCAGTTTCAAACAGCTAGTTAAGTGGTGAACCCAGAGTTATTCTGACCCCAAAATATGAGCTCTTCACCCAGGTGCTACCTGCTGCTGGATTCTGCATTTGTCACCTACTTTCTATTTGTTGTAGATCTCACAGAATCTTTATCATCTCGGATTCCCAGTCTGTTAAACTGGCATAGCCACACTCTCTGCCCATTTTGTGTGGCAGTATAAGAACTAAATGAGAAATAGGAAAGTGCAATACTAGGCAGCTATAACGGTTTAGTAATACTATTATAAATTCAGAGCAAGGCCTCCCATAATTGGCTTTGAAATCTCTGGCTATCACATTTACTTCAGCTGCTTCATTCCGCCTTCATCCTGTCTCAAGACGGTAAATGAAACTTTAGAAAAAGATTAGGGGGATAAAAAACATAAAGCAAATTATCAGATGCCAATGGGTCAGGTGACAGCATTTCCCTTAGGACACAGTCTACATGAGAAAGGACTTACGTTGTTCTACTTCAAGGTCAGTCTAATTTAAAAACATTGAGGAGGAGGTTGATACTTAAATCTTTACGCAGAGACACATACTCACAGGGTCTCCTAAACTCTTTCAGTAAGGACTTAAAATGTTCATTAAGGCAACCATATGGGGTCTGGTGTTACAGCTGGAATGACAGGCATTTAAGGACTGAACCCCTGCCTGGAACTGCACAATCCAGGAGGCCTCACTTCTCCCTGAGAAATGCTGATTGCCCCACCCCACCCCCAAATAGGCTGTAAGCATTGCAGAATCCAGCATCCAATACCATGGGTTATTATCAGGATTAAATGAAGTAATCTGTGTAAAACACTTTGAACAGAGCCTGGCCTAAAATAAGCTGCATTCAGGTTAGCTGTTTATTATTATTATTATTATTATTATTATTATTATTATTACTATGATGATGATTATTATTCCCCTTGACTTTCAGTCCCGGACACTGTGGTACCATGGTGCTTGTAGGACTGGCTGTCATTGTGATGATAGCATTGCTGTTTGGGGTAGTAGATGAGATCCGGGAATGAAGGAAGGGAAAATAGGATTCTAGCTAGCCTAATAAAACATAAATTTACACAATCTGTACATTTGCCTTAAAGGGTAGATTTTTAGACTTTATATTGATTTAGTGATGTTTCCTTTATATTTCAGTGTCTTTTAAAATAGGTATTGATCCCAATTAAAAATAATCTACTAAAAACCAAGGCTATCTATGAAAGTTCTATAAAAAGAAAAGCCTAAATATTAAACTGATTTTTAATTTAAATAATCTAAATTTAAAAATTCTAGAATGTTTGGTAAACATAAATATATACCTTTCCAAATACTTAAATTTACTATGCAGACACCATAAAACTTTTAAAATAAATGCAGTGTTTACTTTTGCATACTTTCATGACTTGAGCACAGAAACCAAGTATATGCATAGCAACACCTATCATGATGCTTCTCAGTTCCCAGGGGTCGTGTTAATTCCATGGCTTCAGTGTATAATATTAGATTGGACCATGTATGGCTGGATACAGTTTTACATACAGTATAATGTTGGGTGTAACTTTAATTACATAAGGCTGAATTTAAATTTGTGAAAACTAAGGGGGGCTATGTATAAGTTGCAACTGAGTATGAAACTCATAGTGAGAATGTGATCCCTGGCTAAAGCAAAGTAAGATTTTCCTCAGAAACACTGTCTTTTGTAGTTTAGAGAGAAGTACTTGGTTAAATTCTGCTTACAAAAGGTAAATTAGATAGATAGATAGATAGATAGATAGATAGATAGATAGATAGATATGGTGAAATAATGAGAGGTACTATTTATTACCTTCCCCTGAAAAAAAGAATATTAATATTTGTACTCTACATACAGATCATAACATTTATCAGCTGAATATTGTGTCAAATAATTGTATAGCAATACTTGTATTCTACAGTATTGGAAGAGATAATGCAATTCAGGAATGTGACTAGTTCATACCTTTCTCAAAACTAACAGGTCTACTGTCTAAAATTGTAGTTCCAAACTCTGACAACCCATCAGTCACCTGCAAAACTTGTGTAAAGGCAGAGTCCTGAGCCCCACCCAGACCTACCGAATCTGGGTGTCCAAGGATATAGCTCAGACAGTAGTATTAAAAACAGAACCAAAACCCTCACAGGTGATTCTGATGCACAGACGGGTTTGGAGATCACTGGCTTAAATTCATTGTCTTTGACTTCAGAAAAATCAGATGACCCGCAGTAAAAGCAAAATGGAGCACATTGGAAGAAAACATGGCCAGGCATTTTTCCAATGTGTAAATTTTCATAAAAACATTGGATAACCCTAAAACACTGACAGTCTTAGTGATAGTGTGCAAAGAAAGGGTATTGCTCTTAAGCAAGAGTTACCAAAAACAGAATTTGTTCAGATTTTATCATTAAAATTGCCAACTGTTGCAGGTATGCATTTTACTCTATAAACACATTTTTTAAATGACATATTACTTTATTTCCTTTAAGTCAAATTACATCTAATCATAGGCTTCTATCATGCCTGCCTTTCTTCTTAATTTCCTCCCTGAATATCAGTCTTTCAGGAACTTAGACTTTTGAAGAACAAAACCCGGGAAGAGAATTTGGAAAATTCTGCTTTCCCTTCTGTATACCTATCTCCAGTGAGACAAGAGAATACAAGGGTTTGCATATCTGCTGCCAACTTGGGGAGGAAAAAGCATAGTAAGTTTAAAACACAAATTAGTATTTCAGGGGCACCTGTGTGGCTCAGTTGGTTAAGCATCCGACTCTTGGTTTCAGCTTGGGTCATGATCTCAGGGTCATGAGATTGAGCCCTGTGTTGGACTCCGCTCAGCGAGGAGTCTGCTCAGGTTTCTCTCCCTCTACTCCCCCCTTTAATAAATAAATTAAAGAAAGAAAGAAAGAAAGAAAGAAAGAAAGAAAGAAAGAAAGAAAGAAAGAAAGAAAGAAAGAAAGAAAGAAAGAAAGAAAGAAAGAAAGAAAGAAAGAAAGAAAGAAAGAAAGAAAGAAAGAAAGAAAGAAAGAAAGAAAGAAAGAAAGAAAGAAAGAAAGAAAGAAAGAAAAAGAAAGAAAGAAAGAAAGAAAGGAAGGAAGGAAGAAAGGAAGAAAGGAAGAAAGGAAGAAAGGAAGGAAGGAAGGAAGGAAGGAAGGAAGGAAGGAAGGAAGGAAGGAAGGAAGGAAGGAAGGAAGAAGGAAAGAAAGAAAGAGCGAGCAACTTATGTTAGTGTAATTCAGAAATGTTCTTTTCCCTAATCCCCCTTTTCTGTGAAACAAATGTTTTTGTATAGGAATGTTAGATACTTCTAAGTTCCTTAAATACCTACCTACCACCTTACAGCCCAACAGACAATATCCTTATGGCTAAATGCATGTCAGGGTTAGGACTAGCTGTTCGCCATCTCAAGGACTTATCATAGATGCCAAATAGCTGTGATCAGAATATATTATTCTAAATTCTCCCATCTGCTGATTCTTTTCTGGATTGGTTAGATAGAGTAGATGGAGGGTTCAGCATTATTGATAGTTTTTAAAAAGAAAAAGAAAAATCTCCTCCATCCGGTTTCTTTGTTCCTGTATCTTCATTCATTGCAGCAGTTCATTTACAAGCAGCTCTCATTTTCATTGGATGTACTGGTCAAGTCAGGATCTCTCTGGATCCTCCAGATAAGCCAGGAGTCCTCTCCCCAGATCGACCTCAACGCCAGCCATCTCATCACTCTGTGTAACTTGTGCTCTTACTCAACCAACTGGAAATAGTTTGGCCAACAGCATACAAGGAGAGCTCTTTTACTTAAAACTCCTCAGAGCATGAACAGGAGGGTGATTAGAATGATTATCTCAAAACTGTTTGACAGGGAGGGAGAGGAGGTTTAGGAAATGGTGAGGAGAATAGTCTGGTGACTCTGGTGAGTGTGATTAATGTTGGCTGAGTTCTGCCAATCTCAAGCATTCTGATAAGTCATTTGGATACTTTTTTCCTATTCATTTTCACAATAGTGCTGTCATGTGCTATCTCTCACAATGGCACAGGTTTGAAAATCAGAAAGATTAAGTAGCTTGTCTAAATATGCACAGGTGGGGCACCTGAGTGGCTCAGATGGTTAAGCATCTGCCTTCGGCTCAGGTCATGATCTCAGGGTCCTGAGATCGAGCCCCATGTCGGGCTCCCTGCTCAGTGGGGAGCCTGCTTCTCCCACTCTTTCTGCCTGCTGCTCCCCCTGCTTGTGCTCTCTGTCAAATAAATAAATAAAATCTTTAAAAGAAATAAAAATAAAAATGCACGGCTAATAGGTAGTAGAATTGGGACTCAAACTTGGTCTGTGTTTCACTAAAATGTGTTACTACCTAGGAGATTAAATATGTGTAAAATTCCTCAAATACACATAATCCACTTAATGTCCCCAAGAGTTTAGGGAATTTATTAAAATAGAAGTTCTCCTATAAATGGTTTCGTATGTTGTGCATTATATTTTCAGAATATCTTCCACTTTCCCCCTTCATGTTTCCATGCTCTGATCAACCTAACCAGGCTTTACCAGTTACCCTGCCCTCTCTTGCTGTGCCCTTGACCAAACATGCTTCCCTCAACCACCTCTTCATCTTAATGTGTTTCAATCCCATATACTGGTACTGGCCCAGCTCCAGTACCTCCTGCGAAGATTCTCCCTGCTGGATACCATTTCCTCTTAATCTGAATTCCCAAGATAGTCTTATCTTTCCGTCCCATCACAGTTAACCAGTTTGGATCTCTTTTACTACACACACACACACACACACACACACACACACACACACACACATCCTTTCTCTGAGACAAAGTGATGCTTAAGGGAAGCATCTATGTCTGTATCAGATTTTTATCATTCACATCACCTAGATTAGTACATAAAAATAGCTATGGACTAAGTATGTACCATATGGTGGTGATTCCTTAAAGCCTTGCACAGATTATCTCTCTTAATCTCACAGCAGTCCTATAAGGTAGATTTTAAGGTAAGCCACCTTCTAGATAAGGCAGCCAAGATTCAGGCAACTTCAGGAACTTCCCCAGTCTTGCAGCTAAGCAAGCAGCAGAGCAGTATTCAAGCCCAGGTCTCATTGCCTGTAAACTCATGCTCCATCCACCATGTTCATAGCCTCCCTGTATGTTCTCTGAATACATAAATAGATGTTAGATGAATGAGTAAATGCATTAGTAAAAAAAAAAAAAAAAAGACCACAGTCATTAATTTGTTTTGTTATCATTTCCATAAAAGAATTCTGGCTAGCACATAGTTTCTCCGAAGTAGACTAAACCTTAACTGGGATCCTCTTAATAAATGAATATATTTGCATAACTGGAGACATTTGAGATTCTGACACATTTAAACAGGAAATATGGTGATGCCAGTTAAGTCATTCTGTTAGTCACAACCAATTATTCATAATACTGCATTGCCACTCATAAAATACCTTGTTAGTACCTACGTATGACATAGAAATAAAAGTTGCTCAGTATTAAAGAAAAATCAGCCCTAAAGTGGGGAAATTTATTTTTTATTTCTGACTTATTTGAGAATATGTAGATTTCTGGGGCTGAATTGAACAAGACCCAACATAAATCCCTAACAGTCCTCTGGAATAGAAAAAAAATATGTATTATTTAAAAAGTAACTTAAAATACAGGAAAATATAGTTAAGGAAATCAAAATTACCTATAATTTCACCACTCAGAGAAAGCACCATTAACATTCCAATGACTTTTCCTAGCATACGTGTAGACATACAGATATGCTTCTCATAAAATCGGCAGCATACTATATATGTCGATTCATGGCAGATTCATATGCAGATTCTTAGCTTCTACAATGAACAATTTTTGATGTCCTTTATAAGTCATTTAAAAACATGTAATATTGAGGGAAATAAAAATTTAACGTGAACATATTTCCCAGAAGTGATATTCAGCAAATTCTCTGGCATATGCTTCCAAATTTTTTTCTCATCATCTATTATATAAAATTAGGATCATACTTTATCTTTTTTATTGTTTACAAAAACTGGGTTAGGGGCGCCTGGGTGGCTCAGTCGTTAAGTGTCTGCCTTTGGCTCATATCATGATCCCAGGGTCCTGGGATCAAGCCCCGCATCGGGCTCCCTGCTCAGTGGGGAGCCTGCTTCGCCCTCTCCCTCTCCCCCTGCTTGTGTTCCCTCTCTGTGTCTCTCTCTCTGTCAAACAAATAAATAAAATCTTAAAAAAAAAAAAAACTGGGTTAAACCGCAAATACTATTTTCACCTGCTTTCTTCAGTTAATTGTAGGTTCTGAGTATCTTTCCATGTCATCAGATCTTACACAGCAATATTTTTAATACCTACATGTCTGTTCAATACTAATGAACATATGTGGTTTTTCCCGTGTTTTGCTTTCACAGACTTTGTGACAGTGATAATCAATGTACACCTGCTGTGCTCCGTTTTACAGGACAGATTCCTGTAAGTGGGATTTCTGGGTCATAGGTTCAGCAGTTTATACCACCAGCACTGGTGTATGAGGAGGGTCTTTGCAGCTATTAGAGAAAATGTAGATGGTGCTATGTGTGCTAACTTAGAAGGATGTCTGTCAGAAGATGTAAATTTAAAATATAAAAGCAATAGCATAATAATATGTATACTATGATCGAGATCAAATTTCTATCTAAAATTACATATCTGCATATAGATTTGGGCATAGATATAAATTCAGGCACAGATAGACATATAATGTTGAGCACTGGGTATACAAAAATAAATGAAGCACACTTGCTGACTTAATGCAGCAAACCAAAAGGAGCACCAGAGTAAAAAGGTAAACTGTACCCCAGTGTGAATGAATATGCTGCAAGGCAGAATATTGGTCGTGGACAGGAGCTCAATGGCAAAGGGGCCAGCTGGTTGCCAGATAAAAGAATGATATCCAGTTAAATTGGAATTTAAACAACAATAAACGATAAATAAGTCTTTAGTATAAATATGTCCCAGGCAATATTAACATTTATATTAAAAATTATTCATTGTTAACTTGAATTCAGATTTAACTGAACATTCTTTATTCTTATTTGCTATTTCTGACAACCCTGGGCATGGCTGTAAACATGATTTTGTCATCATAAGAGGAAATCATCTCTTAAGAATGAATTTCCATCCACAAAAATGACTAGAAATGGACATGTTAAGCAGGTCACTGCCAGATTTCCTGTTCGAATACTTGTGATAGTCATGGCATTTATTGAGTGCCTGCCAGGCACTGTGCTAAGTGCTATTCAAGCATCATTTCATCTAATACTCAGAAGGCTGTAAGAGGTAGACATTATTCTTGCTTATAGGAGAGGAAACTGAGGCTTAGAGGTAAACAAGTTGCCCATGATCACATGGCTTATTAAAGTAATGGGGCTGGAACTTGAGTCCAGACAATCAGACTCACAGCTTGCTCTCTTTGTTCTGTTCTCTACTGCCTTTAAAATAGGGGCTATAATTGCCAAGATGACCAAGAATGTAGTTAGACCCTTGAGGGAAAGTTTATGCTAGAAAAAAGAGTTTACAAAACAACAGCAACATGATGGTTACCCACCCAGACTTTGTAGCCAGACAACCTGGATTCAAATCCAGCCCCACCACCACCAAGTCAGTCATGTGAGGGGAGACAAGGTAGTGTGAAGCCTTGCAGATACTATTATATACATCTTAGGATTTATGGGAGGATTACAGGATGTAGAATATATAAAGCATATGTAACACAGGGCCTGCCTCCTAGTAGGTTCCCAAGATATATGTACGTAGTTGTTATTTTTATCATTTAAAATATATCAGAGTACAAAACCAAGTGGCAGGCATTAAGAATAGACTGTATGGGAGTTTAGAAAGGAGAAAAATCTACAATCAGGTATACTTCAGAAGGACTTGTGGAGAAAATGGGAGCGAGACCCTTCTTAGGAACCAGGAACAACTGATACATTTACATATACAAATGCAGGGTTGGAAGAAAGGATCACTACGTGTAAATTTTGAAGTAATGTGAAGCATCAGCCCAAGGGAATTTAGGACCTCAGTCTGTGTCTTGGTCTGAAATCCCAGTAGAAGTGCTTCTTAGCTGGTGGTCCCCTCCAAAGAGAGCAAAGCAGTGCTAGAGCTGTCTCTTGTTCTTATGAATGTCTTATCCTTTGTTCCGGGCCGTAAGGCAGTCTTTATATTCTGCTTGCAGTAACAGGCCCAGAAGAGTAAACGGTATAACAGCTGCATGAAATAGAGGAAAATGGACCATTGCAAAGGGATGGGAAAGAAATCCATCTAAGTGATTTGGTTAAAGCCACCTCACCCTTCCTGTTGGTAATATAGAATTATATTTGAACATTATTTTTTTTTCCTTCTAGGACCTGCTGTTGTACTCAAGCTGAGCTTTCTTTCAGTTAAAGGTGTAAAGTATTTTCTCTCCTACAGACTCTGTATTAATAACGTAAAATTGGCACACAGAAGTAGATAGCGGAATTAACATTTTGCATTCTATTTTAGAAGATATGATTTGGCTAAATATATTCAGAAATTTTTATGTAGGTGTGAATTTAAAAACTCAAGATCTCATCAGATCCAGAAACCTTTGGTTTAAGTGTTACAGATATAACTAATCTTGGAGCCTCTGAGGAAAGAAAATTATTGTAGAGGTAAATGTTTTGTTCCATAAGGTTATGTTTTAATATCATGGTAAACAGAAACCCTAGGGAGATAATTAAGCTTTGGGCCTTCTTTTGGGGACCTTTGTGATGTTCCCCGTATTTTTTTTTTTATCATTCAAACTTTTTTGTTTCCAGATTTGTATCCAAAAGGAATGGTCCTGCTTTCCCTCTCTATACCATTTTTTAATAGTACTGGCCGGAAATAATGATGTGTTTAGTTACCCATCAGGTCAAATCTAAGAATACCAGTGGAATGCCCAGCTCACCTCAGACCACTGTGCCTTGCCTACATCTCTGCTGGAAGGGAAAAACTGAAAGGGTCAGGTGGCTCATCCCCCAGCAAATGAACAGGGTGTGTACTTGACCCAAAGGATGCCAATCCAGAGGCTAGCTGGTGCCCAGCAATGTGATTCAGTCAAAAAAAGCAAACTGGGTCTATTGAGTTCTCTCAGGAATTTTTAATTAAAAGGCAGCCCAAATGAACACCTGTCGGTGAAAAATGAAGCTAATAGGTAATGATGAAAAGGAGACCAGAGGGTCCATCATGAGTCATGTGCAAGTTGGTGTTGTTAGGAAGCAGAAATAAGAGCAGCAGGAATAGTGAGATAGAGAGTATCTCATTTATAAAATACCAGTTAAATAAAGTCATGGCTAGAGAGAGGAGAAGGAAGTAGCACAAAGAGAAAAGGTGTCATCTTGATGGGAAAGCTCTAGAGTTGAAAAAGTTCACTATATCCCATCTTCCGGAGTTCCACCAATTCAGCTTTTCCTAAATTCCCATGCACATATGCCCTGTCACCTAGAGTAGCTCGGTTGTCTATCTGCTCCACGTCTCTCTGGTCCTGGTATAGGGTAGGTTTTTGGTAAATATAGATGAAATAAATGAATGAATGTAAAAATGAACAGTACAAAAGATTGAACTCTCATTGCATTCAGTGCAAAGAGCACTAACCTCCATGGCTTTCTGTCACTGGCGGATTTTAGACTTGTGCTCAAGACCTGCCTACCTTTTCAAGTTGGTCTCCTACTCAAGCCTTCTTAAACTTCCTGAATGAGACATGTTTTTAGATTCCCATTTAACTTTGCATTTGTTATTTATTACCACTTCCTAGAGGGCGCTCTTTCACCCCACCCCAACCTTGCATACAATCCTTACTCTCCACAGCATTTTCTTTCCTGTCTCCTTAGTTTAGGCTCTTTAAGAGAATTAGGTGTTTTCAGCTTCCATTGTCCCCGCAGTCCCATGTACAATTTAATACTACGCTTTGTTCAACATGATAAAGGAAAGCATTTTCCTATATCATTAGGATTTTTTGTGAATCTTTAATGGCTAAACAAGAAACCATCATGTGGCTATATCTCACAATTTAAACCTTTTGTCCCTTTTTTGGATATTTTGATTGTTTACTTTTTTTATGCATTACCCTACGACAAACCACAATGACTTTCTCTCTATGGACCCCTGTGTCCACATTTTTTATTTTCTTATTATTAGGATTACACACTAGAGGTAGAATTGCTGAACCAAAGGGCAGGATTACTTCTGAAACTTCTGAAATACATTGCCAAATTGCTTTCTTGGAATGTTGTGAGGGAGTTTAACAGTCCATAGCACCAGCAATATGAGTGTCTAACTCACCATACCACAACTAAATTGTGATTTATCGATTTTAAAATCCTTCATTATTTTTAAACAGCAAAGGGGGGCAGAGCATTTAATTTGCATTACTTTTATTCCTAGTGAGGCATTTATATTTGTGTGTCTATTTGTCATTTATATTTTCTCTTTTGTGATTGGATGCTAAATGCCTTTGTCTATTTTCTATTGAAAATTTATGGTTTATCTTTTTGAGTTGTAAGAGCATCTTTAAAATATTGATAAATGTATTTGGAGAAGATGCTTTCTCAACTTACTGCTTGTTTATGACTTCTTTTTACTTCAGCAGTTTTAAATTCTTATGTAGTCAAATCTCTCATCTTTTATATGATTTCTTCCATTTATTTTATGCTTAAGAAATGTTTTCTCAAGGTGCCTCAGTGGCTCAGTCAGTTAGGTGTCCAACTCTTGATCTCAGCTCAGGTCTTGATCTCAGAGTCGTGAGTTCAAGCCTCATGTTGGGCTCCACACTGGACGTGGAGCCTATTTAAAAAAAAAAAAATTCTTTTCCATCAGGATGCTAGATATCTATTAACCTGCTTTTTTGGTAGATTTACATTTTATCCTATGAGTTCAGTTAAAAAGAAAAAAAAACTTGAAAGCTAGGTTTATAAAAATGAAAGAATTTAAACACTGTGAAAGGGCATATTAAACCTTGCTCAGATAATTCAAATGTCAAAAACCTTGGTCTAGCCATGATACTTGGGCTTGTGCATCTTAGATAGTATTTGTTTCAACATCTTTCAGGATGCCATGAAAATACTGTAGCAGGACACACTTACCCAATACCAAGATATGGTGATTCCTGTCCTCTTTGGGATTACACCTATTATAGACACCATTATCAAGGTCATTGACTTTCAACTTCTAATTTAAAAAACAAAAAACAAGAAACACTGCATGAACCATTTACAATCCACAGTCATGAGAGCCTAATTTTGTTGAAACCTGAACATTCTTTTGAAAAAAATAAAGCACCTTAATAATTGAAAACTTTCAAAATGACTTTAAATGGTGCACTTCATACTCTGCCATTTCTCTCCTCAATAAACAAACATAGTAAAATATAACTGAGAATGATATTTCTACAGAGAAAGTCGTGAATTGATCCTACTTTCCATTTTTAAAAAGTATTATTTATAGATCATGGTACATAGACTATTGCTAATAACAAATTACTTATCGCCCAACAATTTGATATGACACCACAGCTGTGAGTCATACAGGAAAGGAAATCATTATGAAGGTGCAGGCACCAATTAGGGGTTTGAGTTGGAGATGATATCTTGTTAGAGACAATGAAAATAATTGTGAAGTTCAGACAAAGTGAGCATCAACCCCAAGGACTATGATAGAGGACCAATTACCTTTTCAATATCAGAAGCAAAAGTGAGTCTTTAAAAGGCAACATTATGCAGTGCCTTTGGTGATACTGAAAACCACAGATTGTTACTTCCTTTGTTCTACTTTCTTGTAGAGAATCCACATGACATCAGCGTGCTAATATATGAACTGCCTGATAGGGGAGCAGCATTCTCAGAGGCTAGGCAGCACTGTGAGCACAAGTGCCTGAAAGTGATAAACAAGATAAAAAACAGAGTGGGGTGCTGAGGTGGCTCAGTCAGTTAAGCGCCCAACTCTTGATTTTGGCTCAGGTCGTGATCTCAAGGTGGTGAGATGGAGCTCCACACTGGGTGTGGAGCCTGCTTAAGATTCTCTGTCTCCTTCTCCCTCTGCCCCCCCTAAAAAAAAAAAAAAAAAAAGATAAAAAACAGAGTAAATGGTGGTTACCAAGAGATGGTGGTGGTGGATAGGATAAGAGTAATAGTATTTAAGGGTACAAACCTGTAATGAGCAGTAAATAAGTGGTAGAGATCTAATGCTCAGTATGAAAATAGAGACAATAATACTGTACTGTATTATGAATAGAGACAATAATACTGTACTATAATTATGTAATGTGATAAATATCAGTACATCAGCAATCATATTACAATATATAAATGTTTCAAAGTAACACACTGTATACCTTGGACTTTTACACAATGTTACATGTCAAATTTATTAAAAAGAAAAGAAAAGAAAGTATTGGCTGCTATTTGGTAAACTCAACAGTGCATCCCATCCACTGAGCTAGGTGCTTTATGTTCCTCCCAGGCTGACATTACTATCCCCACTTTACAGATGAGAATGCAGAGGCTCAAAGAAGTTAAGAAACCGCAGACCACACAGGGTAATTTGGAAAAGCCAGAGTCAAACCCAGCTCTGTTTCTTTGCACTCACCACACTGTTTTGTAACAGTTTACCTCTGCATATAATTTTACAGCTTAACAACTTTGTTGATATATAGAGAAGGCTTTGTAATATCATTAAAAGAGAGAAGCTACATTTTAGAAAAGCAAGTATAGTGCAAATAGGCATCCCTCAAAGGTCCTCATGGTGCTTCGAATAAGAGAAATGAATGAGCTCTTACACATCACCTAGACCAATTCATTCCCCACATCTCTCTGTGTTGTACTTTGAGTTCTGATAGCACCTTTACCAAATGGCTAACACTTTTCTGCTTAATGCTCAGTGTAAGAGAAGCCAGCCTCTTCTTTAATCCTTTTTGTTACAATGTCCAGTTCACCTGTAACACCACATAGTTCACAACCTGGTCCTGTATCCTCTTTTATCCCCTAATTAATTTTAGGCTCCCCAGAATTCTGCCCTTAAGACCTATTAGCCCAGGCCTAGAATTTAATGCTTTTTTGCTTACTTCTCCAAATCCTTGGCCCAAAAACAGTGCATTATGTGTAAAGGGAATCATGAGGCACACTTGTAAGGTCAAAAAAAACCTTTTCCTCCAAAGCATGCCAAGCAATATGCCAGATGCTTAGGCACCCAAGTGTTTGGCATCCCAGCTGCCATCCACTTATGTAGTTTGGTTCTATTTCCTGCATAGGGCTGGATGCTACCTTCAGAGCGGCCAGGGAAGCCCACATACGATGAGGGTTAGAAAATCTAAAATCTAAGCAGTTTATAGATTCATCCATATCATTTTTTATGACAGATTTATGGTCAAAAGCATAGAAATATATAACTCAAATCCTTCCTTCTGTAATTTTAGACTCTTCCTTTTAATTCTAGCTCCAGAAGAGAGAATAAAAAATACCAGTCCCTTTTCTTCCCCCCACAGCTTCATTTCTTTCCTATGACAGTATTTCACTCATATGTTCTTACATTCGGGAAAGCAATATAGAAACAAAGATAAATGAGATTTGGGCCTGCTCCTCTGAGAGCTAATAATCAGAGAAGGAAGGAGGCCTGTGCACCAAATATGACAGTATAATGAGGTGAGGGCCCTGCCTGCTTTGGCCTTTGGGCTTTGAAAGCAGTCCCTTTGATGGAGAATGGAAAACTCAATAGAGTGTGAGTCACTCTTACTGTTACCTTTAAGGGAAGGAAGTCCTATCCATTTGACCTGTCTTCAGGCACCACACAGATGAGTATTAACAATGACCATCATCACTGCATTAAACATTTTTCATCTCTGGTATAAGCAGGGCTAGGACTAGGGTGAGGCAAGTGAAGTACCACATCAGGCACAAAATTTAAGGGGGCACCAAAAAACTCTGCAATTAAGATAATATTTTAATGCAGCATTTTAGAAAATAATGCAAAAGAATCCATAATAAATAAAAGGATCAGGTAGGTATTGGTCTCAGGTACTCTGGAATTACATAGGTATCCAAGGTTGTATCTTTTGTCTTTGAGTGGCATAGTTTAGTTGAGGTGATCTAAAAATGACAGTATAAAACAAGCAGAGTGCCTGCTTTATTTTCACTCTTTTGATTGTAAGCAAGTGATCTGACCTAAGCTCCAGTGAAGGAATACAGTGGGAGGTGGTCGTTGATTTTCATTATACATCTAATGTCATATGGGAGCCAGCAGAGAAATTCGATGACATGAGCCCTAATAATAAGTCCCTTAAAGAGTGAACAGACTGTTTTCTAGATTCAAGGAACCTCTAGACACTTTAGCAACAAAATTTGGGAAGCTTCGCTGTGGTTCACTATAATTAGTGGACACAGCCACAGCTGTCCTCTACATGTCTGCGTCTCTCCCTCATGCTGCCAGCTGATCATTTCTTCTTCTGCTCCTTGATTCACATTCAGTAGCAGAATCCAATTGGCCTACCCTTTTTTTTTCCCTCCCCAGCCCAACCCTATAGGTCCTACAGGTCATAGTCTCAGAATAGAGTCCCAATCCTGGTCTAAACTGCTTTGGCTGAGCAGGGGACTGAATTGGCTTGGAGTCCATGGGACAAATGGGAAGAGGCAGTTGCAGACAGGGTGGTTTTCCTTAGGAGAGGGTATGATGCAGCACCTCCCTCCACACTATCCTTGCGGATTAGTAACTGAAAATGCCAAGGAAGCTGAACAAATAGCAAGTGCTAATGGAGTTCGGAGAAGAGAGGTCACCAAGGGCCAGGGTGTGCTAATTATATGCTATAAGAGCCTGCAATTATAAACCCATAGATATGCAAATAAATGCTGATGGCTGAACACTAGAGACTACAAAGCCATTTATCTATGGCCCCTGATAAGTGGAGGGCAAAATAAATGATTTGTTTATAAATTCACTTAGAGATTACACTCATAATCTTTAACTCCTTTCCCCCCTTTCTGGGGGCATCTACATAAAGAAGAGAGACAGGAGGCACCTCAGACTGGATTTCCATATTCATTACCTCCTGACCCAGGCGACTCTGGAGGTTTATAGTAGGATAAACAGGCTCTTTCAGTTTGTGACTGGCTGATTCACACTGCCTAAAGTCATTTCCCCGTGGCACTTCTTTACTGAATAAATGTGAAGTGATGGTGGCATCTGTTCCTGCCACCCAGATCCCAGTGACAACTCATAAATTGGCATTTCTTGTCTGTCTGGCGGAGAGGTCACAGAGAATATCACTGCAGGGAAATACTAAGAATGCTGACTTCTGGCATTAGGACTTCTGGAACTCAAGCCTGAGCTATGTCTGTGCCTGGAGCCCATGGAGTGACTCAGAGGAACCGTGGGCGGGCTTGCAGGTGCACGAAACCTGGCCCTCCAGAGGGGGTGAACCATGCACACCTAGTACTTAAAGCGAGTAGTTTCTGACACCATTGGGGTTTCTGTCCTCTGGATAACCCCTGAGAATTGATGATGTCCTAAAATTTTAAATGGAGTTTTAAGATTCAGCAGAATTTTGGGCTTCCTTGAAAGAGCCAGAAATTTTTCATTGCTCTCAATGAAGAATAGTTAAAAAAAAAAAATCCATTTATTCCAAGAAATGTTTCTCAAGTACCTACTACATGCTATTTCCTATTCTCAGACTGTAGCTTGTTGTAGTACTTACTGGGTATTGTGCTATGGCCTATATAGTACGTAACACACAATAGAATCCTAGGACCGTAGTGAATCTAGCAGGCAGAAATCTTCAAATATCAACTCCATTTTTATGCCACTTGGAAGGACACTCTCACTGATATTTTTAATTTAGTTGTTTGTTTGCAAGAGGACATGGTGAATATTGCAAAAACGTTCTGTCAAGTTTATCAAGTGTTCTGTTATGTTTTGGTGTTTTTCATCTACCTGTCTTCTGAGATAGCAAGTGTTCTCACAATTCAGCTGAATTTGAAATGTCCACTCAATAGTCAGTGACTGTACAAAATAACTTGTAAATAAATAAAGGATGAAAGACTGAATGATAGGTATAAATGAGCCTACAGTTTCAATAGGTGTATTTCTGCTTTGATCAGACTTTGAATCATGAGTGATTAAGCCTAGGCACAAAATCAATCCACCATGAAAAAGTTTTGAAAGTGACTGTAGGCAAAGATATAAGGTCCCTCTTCTAAAATTCAAGTTATCTAAGCCTGCCCCCAACACCAGATCTACTAAAACAAATGAGTCATGAAATAATATTATGTCCATAAAATGATTCCAAAGGATATAGGCAGAGGTCTTAAGTTCAACACTGGACAATGGACAGGGCCTAATTTTTATTGTCTTGAATTTATTGTAGTGTTCAGAGAGTTTTTTCCTCTTCGTTTAATTGAGTACAATCCAAGTAGGATTTTTTTCCTTAATATACATATTAGCCAGGTTTGATTCTGATAATTTGTTTCAAAATATAGTCCTACTGAAGTAAAAGGACTAGGAGAAAATTGGTAACATCATTTTCTTGGTCTGTCAAATCAACAGCAGCCTGAGAAAATTAAATCAGCCCTCCTAGGCAGAAAGCATGATGTTAACTGAAATGACATCATCATGAGAATATTTTATGACCTAAAAGAAGTCATCAATTCCCTTATTCTTAAGCCCTGTGCTGGCAGTTTAAATCAGTTACCATTATATATATATAATATTTTTAATCAAGATGCAGTGAGTTCTCTATGAACAGTCACAGGCTCTCAACAAAGCCAGACAATAGTGTTCTTTATCTTTTTCTATGTATACAAAATGTGTCAGATGGACCTCTAACATAATTAAATGTATTAGCCCCTTTTGGTAGCCCCTATCTGTAGTTATTTCTTTGTATTCAATTATCAGTCTTACATCTTGCAGTAGTCTATCTGTTAATATTAAGCCTCATTTACAAAAAAAAAAAGACACTAGCATAAACATACTTTATCTCTCATCAAAAAAATCCAGAGGTAGAAAGTTCACAAGTGGCGTAGTTTCACTCCTTATCATCAGTGACACAGTGACCATTATGGTCCCCTATCTGTATTGTTTCTTTTTATTCTCAAGGTTGCTTCATGGTCCAAGATGACCAATGAAGCTCCAGCCATTATATCCAGGTCCCAGGTAAGCAAAGGGAGGAAATGGGAAAGAGCAAAATCACAGGGGTCCTAGCTAAGTCAGCTCCCCTTTAAGCAGCCATCAGAGGAGTCCCACAAAACCTTT
This sequence comes from Eumetopias jubatus, assembly GCF_037043125.1. Classification (NCBI taxonomy): domain Eukaryota; kingdom Metazoa; phylum Chordata; class Mammalia; order Carnivora; family Otariidae; genus Eumetopias; species Eumetopias jubatus. The sequence continues at coordinate 64,955,339 of NW_028274819.1, read as the reverse complement.
GTGCTCCAGTTACATTGGGCTGAACGTTTTCAGTGGGCCACATCTACCTACAAAGGAGACTGAGAAATAAAGTTCTACAAGAGATATTGAGAAATATAGTTTTACTACAGGAAAAGTGACTAGTGGAAAATTGGCTTCCTCTTAATAAGTAAAAAAGGAGTAAATGGATGTTTGGGAGGCGATCCATCTCTGGCCATTTCTGCCACGGCAGCTCAATCATAGAGCAGAAAAATGTGGAAAATAATATTAGGTCCTCCTGTGATCACTTATGCAGAAAAATTCCCATAGAGCTCACACATTCCTCCTCATATCTTATTTAATTGATACTTATGTATCTCATTAATACAAAGCCCTTTTCAAGCTGAGTTTTTGTGTGGATAACCCCGTTTTCAGGGCAGACAAAATGGTGATCTCCCAAGCCAATTTTCTTTATCAGATTGGCATCATGGGTCTTTCTGTCTCCAAAACCATGGAAATACACATCAATCTTCCTAAAGCTGAGTCTATTAACAAAGCAAAAACAGATCCCCCCAAAAAAGAAATCAAGAACAGTATCAAATCTGACAGTTTTAAAAGATGTATTTCAGTGGATAACTGAAAGCATCTTTCCTTTACATCACTTCACACAGTGTGAATTACTTAGAAAAACTGATAAAAACACTTTTGTAAAATGATCTTACAGCTGCCTTTTTTAAGGGCTGCTGTTTATCATTATGAATTGTGTGTATTCTAGATAATTGACAAACAGAAATTGACAAACTTACTTGGTTTTTTTCTGAAAAGGGAGCACTTGTCTGAACAAGAATATATGCTAGCTTCCGTAAAGTGAGGGGAAAAAAATTGGCTATTTGAAGAAACTTTAAAAATCTTCTTGTCAGTGTTATTTTATTAGCCACTGGGATAAAACAAGCCAACTCCATTATCAAGCACCTCATCTTACCACTGAGATAGTTATTTGGATGACGAAATAAGCCTCTGGATTCCTCCCGTCCACTCCTCAGCCCCTCTACTGTGTTGTAGAAAGCAAACAGATCAAGGCATCTTTCACTATGTTATGGAAGGCTTTGTGTTAGGGAAGAAACTAATTCTCTAGATAGTGTGTCTAAGCCATGACTGGCCCACGGTAATACTATAATTTAGGTAAAGTTTGTTTTTAATGCTTTGCTTATCCTCTTTTCTCCCCTGCTCTGTTCAAGAAGCATTGACTGAGCAACACTGGGGACCACTTTGGGAGCTACAGAAACACGGCACTATGCCTTCACTGAGCTCGCCACCTACACTTCCTGTATCTTTGCTCAGGGATATGGCCGCCACTTGCGGCCCCTGATGTCTCCTGGACTGAAGGGGTGCTCTCTCCCTCACCTGGGTCTGGTCATTGCCCTATTTCCTGACCTTTTCCTTATCTTCCCACCGAGACTGCCAGAGAGTTCTTCCATTTGAATTTGGGTCTTTCAATTCTTGCCTTAAATGGAAGACACTGGTAGCAAGTTCAGACCATGTGTTAAAAGAGTGGGTACAGAGTTGTGAGATTTTTTTTTTTTTTTAAATAACCAAGGACTTTGTAGTACATGCATGTTTGGCAAAAGTTATAACTGAAATTTACTAGGCATGTTTATAACAACTAAAAGATGTTGCTGTTTTAGATAATGTTTTAGTATCTCTAGATTAATTCATTTAATAGAAATTTTACTGAAGTGATTATCCTCCTGGTAGAAAACTCTCTGAAACTAATTGTTGGGTGGCGATTTATAAATAAATATAAAGGGGAATCACTGAGATCATATAAGCAATTAGACTTCTCGGTAAGGCCAACACTCCCAAAAAATTGCTACACAAATGTGTGAAGTTTTGTCAGTGTATTCATTCACATGTGAATACAACAAATATTTATGGGATGTGGACTGACTCTAAGTGGTTAACAAAATAAATGTAATTTCTGTCCTCAGAAAATTTATGGCAGAGTGAGAGTGGTAATTATAAATTAAGCAAAACAAGCAAGATGATTTCATGCTCAGAAAAAAATATTATGAAGTATGGACAGGGTGCTGTGAAAAATAACAGGATGGCCTGGCTAAAGGGGTCAGGGAAGGTCTCATCTCTTTCATTTAAGATGAGACTAAAGTTGAAAAAGGAACCATGTCAGAAGATCCCAAAGTTTGGCACTTAAAACAACATTATCCAAAAAGGTATGGCGTTTATAAGATGACTATGACTCCACTGAGGTGTCAGGCATCTGAATTTTCACCATTCCCAGTATCAGCCAAAGTTCTCATTTCTAGCCAGAGGTAGTATTTCTTAAAAAGACTATTTCTTCAAGCCTCACAAAGCCTAAGACATTGTTTTGGGTGTTACTTTTGCATATGGTGAAATGCAACTAGTTGCACAGGTGTTGGGTGTGTTCGCTAACCGTGCATCTCTCTCTCTTCCTCTTGTGTCACCAGGCCTCCGGAACCTGTTTACAGCACTGTGAACAAACTGTGTGATAAGCCTGCTTCTCCCAGGCACTATTCCCCTGTTGAGTGTGACAAAAGCTTCCTTCTCTCAGCTCCCTACCCCCACTACCACCTAGGCCTGCTCCCTGACTCTGAGATGACCAGGTACTGCATGCGCTTCCTTGCTTCATCTTCTCGAATTGCATGTGCTTCCACAAGGATGAATGGGTAGAATCCACCTCTGCTCACTTCTCTTGTACTTGACATCTTCCTCAGTGGAGAGATGTTCTGCTTCTTTGGTGCAATGGGAGAAATTAAGAACATTGCCTTTTTGTTTCTCTTCCTAGTGTGATCACAGAGCACTCAGACATGATCACATGATTTTCCAAATGTTCTTGGTTCCCATGCATTTTTAATAAGGTATTAATTATATTTTTCCAGAAGAATTAATCTTGGAATTTAATTAGCACTATTTCCCTCGTACAGAAGGATAAAAGAGCATGTACTCAGTACATTTTTGAATAATATTTAATAATCACTACTATTCTGCAGGTATAAGAGAGCCTAAGAAGTAGGTACTATTATTGCCATTTAATATTTTAATCAAAATATTAAATTAATACCACTACTTAGTTGACTCCTTAAGGTATTAAACAACTTGCCCAAAACTACAGCATTAGCTGGTTCTATCTAACCACAAAGAATTTTAACCTTTATGGTATGTTATTACAGTAGGTTTTTACCATGTTCTCTTTATGTAGTTACTCCCATTTTATTTAAGAAAACAAGGCTTCAAAGAAATTAAGGCATTGCCCTTGGTATGATATCGCCAATAAATGCCAAGTTCAGATTTGACTTAGAATGTTTTGAGTCTTTCCACAACTCTGTAAACAAATCATTCTAGGACTAAAGATTGAATATGATTCTGTATCAGTATTCTGAAGTATATGTATGCTAAATAATAAAACCTCATCTTTACACAATAGCAAAAGTCACAGAGAGAGGAGAGCAATAAAAGGAGAATGTAGTGTTCCATAAGGTAGTTCCAGTTCCGTTTAAACCAGGAGATCTCAATCATGATGTTCCTATATATAATGAGGTGCTTATCTGGTTATGTTTTCAGATAGAATACCTTCATATGTTTCCATAATACTGTTAAGGTCAAGAAAATATAGATTTTAAAATGATTCAAGGTGGAAATGGTTATATCAAAAGGGTCTCCTTAGAACATCATCTCTGTTTTTCTTTCATATTTTCAAAGAAATAATTAAAAGTCAATTATTGACCTTTCTAGAGGAGTTAAATAACAAATTTTAATTGTACATAACATTTCTAGAAATACATGAGAAAACATATTTTTGGCCATGTAATCAGCTGGGGCATTTTCACTAATTTGCAACAATTAAAGCCTAATAGCATTTTAGAATGCTTCATAAATATTAATTAATGTTTTATATTTTTAACAAATCATAAAAGCTACTTCTTGATACAGCAGACTATTCAATTTTGAAGCTAAGAAGGCAAAATTACCATAGCCATAGGGAAGCAGAAGGTGCACACACACCTACAATAATGACTTCCTGGTATTCAGGCATCTATAATCAGCTACTCAAAGTCACCTAACACTTACTGAGCTCTCCTCTGTGCCGGGCATTTTGTTAAGTACTTCTTATGAATATCTTGTAACCTTGACAGTCACCTTATGAAGTAGATGTTATCGATATCTTCATTTTACAAGTAAGGAAATTGAGGCTTAGCAGTTACCTGACAGGCCCCAGATCATCCACTAGTAAGTGGCAGGGCTGGGACTCAAACCCAGGGGACCATTAGCCCCTGCATCAGTAGAGGCATGATGACAGAGACGTCTTTGCTTGCTGGAAAAATTCTCCAACCATTTCATTTTTTCTCTTCTTTCTCTATTTTTATCCTACCTTCTCATCTCCCTTCAGGCTCAATGTCAAAAACCCATGCTCTTTTTTTAATGAACCTAAAAGTTGCATTCCTTGCATCCTGCTAGAGATTTTGATGCATCTCTCTCTTAAAACTCACCAATAAGCAGTGGTAGAATCTACCTCCTGTGTGGATTTACCAGATACAATTCTTTTGCAGTTTACTTTCTGTAATTTGTATTATGAAGACCATGGGGTTTCTTTTTTGTTGTTGTTGTTTTTCCCAAGTTAAAAAAATACATATGGTATAATGTTGAATATGTCTGTTTCAGATTAACACCTTCAGCAATCCTGATATACCCCAGTCCCCAACTCTCACCCTCCATCACCCGATTGGGAATTCTATTTTCTAGTCTAATTCTGTCCCTTTCTTTTTTTTTCTTCCTATTTTATCCCTCACTTCAAAAAAAAGTCACATATACACATATACATACGCATATATACACACATTTTAGTGACATTGTGACAATACACTGATACTGAAGTTCTTGATTGCACCCCACTTTTCTCCCCTTCCACACTTTCTCAGCTCAGTAAATGGCACATTCATCTACCTCATTCCTCAAGCCAAAACTTGAGAATCATACTTAACACCTGTTCTCTCTCACACCCATCATTCAGTCTGTCTGCAAGTCCTATTGATTCTACCTCCAAAATGTATCTCCAATCTATTTATTCCCCTCTACTTCTATTTTTAGCACTTGAACTCAAGCCTCCCTTATCTCCCACCTACAGTAGCCTCCTAAATGGTCTCACCACTTCCATTGTTGTCCTCCTGATTTATTCTCAGTGCAGCCAAGGTGATCTGTTAAAAATACAGATCACATCTCTCTCTTCTTTTGCATTAGTATAAAATGCAGAGTCACTAATATAGCATCCAAGCTATGCATGACCTAGCCCCTGCCTGCCTCTTAAACACCTCATTTCACTCCTCCCTTTGCTGATCACACTATTCACATTCACAAAATGCACTAAACCTCTACCTATTTCAAATGCGTCACACATGCTCTTTCCCCAAACTGAAAAGCTCTTACTACACTTTGCCTGGTTAACTTCTGGTCATCTTAGATGAAAGCTTAAATTGCACTTCCTCAGAGAAGCTCCCTGAAAGAAAATCTGGTCCCCTATTATATTGTCTCTCTTTTTTTTTTCCATAAGACTCAAGCAATTTATAATTATATATTTATTTATATGATTTTTAAAATGAAACTCCTGTCTCACACTCGATGCTGTAAGCTCACCAGGTGGAATTGTGTCTGCTCTGTGCACTGCTAAACCCCTAACACTTAGCATAGTTTCTGGCACAATAGCAGCTCAAAACTCTTGAGTAACTAGATAAACATGGAAATAAGATCTGCAGACCAGCAGACAGATCCTTGTTCAGGAACACATGATGGCTAAAACTGTGCTTTATTCAGGTCTTATGGGTACGTAAAATAGCCCTAGGAGTGGATGAATCTGTACACTGAAACAAAGAACAGCAGACTAGAGCTCACTTCTTCTACTGCATTTTCACCTTATATTATCTCAATAGTCAGTACATTATCATTTCATTAGGTAACTGTCCATTATTCATGAAAACTGAGTAATTCCTTTCAGAGATTTATTTCCTCTGCAATGGAAAATACCACTCCGAGCAGATATTTCTTGAAATGCAGCTGATAGATAATTCAGGGGTAAAGTTCAACGGTTCTAGTTCCATTTATAACACTGTCACTTGCTTTTTCCACTGTGACCTTAAATAATCTATAGAACTTAGAGGTACCCGAAAACTTAGAATTAGATGGACAAGCCCTTATTCAACTCTGTAATGATCAAGAACTCAAGTCACTGTCTTCATGAGTGTAATGCATACTTCTAATAAAATACAAATATTGGGGATCTTCTGCCCTCAACAGGATATTACAAGAATATATCTTTCATTTCATCCAACCAAGATTTATCAAGCACTGATAAAGTGCAAGGTACCATACTAGGGAAACTTTTTACAAAGGTATAAACTAAAAAAGCCCATCCAAAGTGTTGAAAAAATGCCTCACCTTTAAGTTGCAATATGTGATTATATATATTATATAATACATATGGTGTTACATATAATAAATAATATATAAATATATATTTATATATGTGTGTGTGAGAATATATATATTCTATAGAGATATATATCTCTATATATCTATATATCTCTCTATATATATTATATAGAGATATATATCTCTATATAAGTTCTAGAAAACTTCCCCCAGTCTATTTCAGAAGCATGCACCTACTGATAGGACAGTTACTGTCTCAGATTAGAATATAAACCAGCTCTGTGAAAGTTAGCATGTGAAACCACCTTTACATGTGCACCAGCTTAATCCCTAATCAGCATTCAGAGGAATGGAAGCCAGTCAGCAGAAGCAAGGAGAGCCAATCGTCTCTATTCTGTGCCTTTCAGTCAGAATACCCAAATTTTCAGCACTTTGATTTGATAGCAAACATCCAGGAGTGAATTAATTGTATACACAATTACTTCTGTTACATCATCTAGAAGGAAACAGAGTTGAAAGTTTTTCTTAGGAAAGCTCTTTAAATTACTCGGCAAAGTGTCAGCTCTTAAGGCTGCAGATTATATTTAGAGTAATTGACTTTTCAGAACTTACAAAAGCAAGAAATGGGCAGAGCCTGGAATCAAACTAAAATTTGGAGCTCTATGAAACACAAATGGGAGTGCTGTGGGGCTTCTGCTTATCCAGTACTTTCTCTTAAAAAAAAAATGTTTTTGATGTTGTAATTGGTTTTTCTACTTTGGGAGAATGGTAAGTTGTTCAGCTTTTGATATTCCTAGGGCAAGGAGAATCATATTTTTGTCTCTTTTCTCAACACGTATGGCATGTTTTCATTCATCCTTTTTACATAGGTGGTCCTAATTATTGTTATTTGGTAGTTGATAAACAGAGACTGAGATAAACCAGATGAAGACTAAAGTATGTCGGCAGCTTTGGGGCAGGAAATGGCCTTTGAGGCCATATATGATCAAAAAACATCTTTACTCATTGCAGAGTATATATTCATGGGATTTCTACTAGGTTCCAGGCATTATCATGGATGCTGGGGATTCAAAGGTGAATAAGATACCATCCATCCTTTCCCTTAAACAGTTCAAAGACATGTAAATGAAGAAGTCATTACTGCGCATTGTGACGTATATATGCTAAAGGCTCTCCATTTCTCTAGTACCTAATCTCAAGGTAACTGAAACCCAACTAGTATAAAGTAGCCATAGGGGCAAGCCTGATCTTAGACTGTCCCTTCTGCAGAAGGTGAGCATTTATACAGGAATGTTCTCCAGTCACACCTTGTTTCATCAATTCCTAATATTTGTAAGAAGTTTTTTTTTTTTTAGTTTTTTTTAATTTATTTGACAGAGAGAGACACAGCAAGAGAGGGAACACAAGCAGGGGGAGGGGGAGAGGGAGAAGCAGGCTTCCGGCCGAGCAGGGAACCCCATGTAGGACCGGATCCCAGGACTCTGGGATCATGACCTGAGCTGAAGACAGACTCTTAATGACTGAGCCACCCAGGCCCCCTGTAAGAAGTTATTTATGGGAAACTTACCATTACCTTTTCACAGGTCCATTTGCTAGTCTAGCTTCTAACTACTCTCTACAGAGCTTGGAATTCATGTATAATTCACTCCCTTTGTAGAAGTCATAAAGCTGGTGGCCTCAAACCATCCCCAACCTTGGAACATAGAGCAAGATCTTTATCTCACAAGACCTCAGCCATATGTAACGGTGGCCTATCTTTGGCAAGCTCTCTCTCTCTCCTTGTAAAACAATAGCAAATTTATATGGGCCTTTAATGTTTTAACTGTCTCAAAGTCTGTAAATCCAAAATCAGATATAACTTCTAGACATAATAATGCTATAATAGAAGTTCATGTGAGTCTCTAAAGGTAAGCAGGGGAAGAATCATCTAACTGCTTCTGTTTTTCTTAAAGTTCTCAGAGAGACATTGACCTCCTCAGTCAGTGAGGGAAGAAATGTGTTCGAAGTCAAAGAAGTGTAGCTCAGAGTTAATCCCCACAGTGTGTGAAAGCATAGTACACTCTGGGAATCACAGCATTTCTATGTGGCTAAGAGTTATTGGGTGGGTAATGAAGTTGGAGTCACAGGCTGCTGCAGATCTTAGAGGACCTTACTTGCCAAGCAGAAGATTTTGGAATTTATCCTGCAAGCAGTGAGGAGCCATTGAAGAGGTTTCAAGGTGAGCAAAGACATAATTTGATTTGTGTTTTTAGAAAGATCACTCAGCTGTGTAGAAAGAGTTTCAAGGCCAGCAAATCCACTACAGCTGAAATCATGAAGAACTAAACTGAAGCTGTAGAGATAGACATAAATGGATTCAGAATTATTTATCAAATGAAATGGGTGGTACTTAGTGATTATTTCAAGGACAAGAATTTTCTGGCTTGGATTATTCACGAGCTGATTATATCACCTCCTCTCAGCACTCTTGTCCACAGTAAATGCATTTTTTTCCACAATAAATGCATTTAAACATAAAACTCTATAGAAGGAAACTCAATAGAAGGCAGTGCTAGAAAGTCTCTTCTTTGAGGTAGTGGCAACCTGATGTCATTGAGGAGCTGGGTATTATGTCCAGACTGTCTAGGTTTGAGGTCTTCCTTTGACCATACTAAGCACATACTAAGCACTTGGATTTAGCTAACCCCTTCATCTTTCTCAGAGCCTCCATTCACTCATCAGAAAAGGGGGGAGATAATCCTATCTGTGCTTTTCCTTCCTAGGATTATTGTGAGGATCAAGGGAAATGGAGCAAATGAATTTTCATCTAGGCACTCTCCACATTAGTCATTATTAATTGTTTCCATATGCTCATTCTACTTTAAAGCCTTGAGCTCATGTGTATTTATTTTTAGTGCTATCACAAATCAGGTGAAAAATATTTGTCAGCCTAGGTAAATCCCCTGAGACCCTAAGAAAGCTGTACATGCTGATTCTTTCTGTCATTCTTAGCAGCAGCCCTCCTTGTCACCATGGGCAAAGTCACATATTTCTCCTTTTACTAATACATGTTTAGGCACCCGGTAAAATGTGGCATATTTCTTAAGCTGTGACTTCACACTCCTATGAGATAATTCTTTCTATCTACTTTTGTTCCAGTCTCTCCCGCATGTGCCTTTTTAGGAATGTAGACAAAATAACAGCGACTCTCTGGAACACAAATTAGTAGCTAGACACTTTACAAATATACCTTATTGTTTCTAAGAATCCCAACAACCTTGCAAAGTGTGGGTTTTGATCTAGCACGCAGAGGGGACACGACTATAACCAGGACACACCCACCCCCAAGCTTCCGCTCCCGCGGAGCCTTACTCCCTCTGTGCGCGTGCGCACCATGTCTTCCCTCTCAGTCCTCCGCGCCCCCATCCACTCTGTGGACCTGAAAAGGAATTTAAGCCCCGTTCACACAATTTAATCCGGGAAATAGCACCATTAGAAAAAAAGAAAGACACTTAACAAATCATTGACCTTCTTAGTACTTAAAAGGCTGATAAAATCTTGAAGAATTCTTAATTTCATTTTTAATTAAAACCTGGAGTGAAAACCCTCTGGGACGTGGCTCATAAGGCACAGCCCCTCCTTTCCTGTTTACCCAGCAGCTTCTTCAAAGACTTTCGCTGCCTTTTTGAAGTAGGTGATCACTAAGCCCAATTTGAATTAAGGAAAATAAGGAGAGATTAATGACTCCCACAAAGTCACAGACGCTACTCTTGCCACATTACTCTTTATAGCTTCTTTCCACAAAGTGATATATATGCAAGGATTCACAATGAGAAAAAAACACCCCTTGCTTTGACATTAAAGCATTCTGTGTATAGATACTTTTAAAAAAACATATCCCATTTATTGTGGCCCTTCACTCTTTTTTTTTTTTTTTTTAGGGAGATGTTCTTTCATTAAGAATTCAAAAAACATTTTTTACAGCCCATTTGAAATTACATTGTAAGTGTAAAGGAGGAAGGAAGGCAGAGCTCACCCTGTTCCAAAAGCTCTCATTTACCCTTCATGACACACCCGGTCAGTTGAGAGCAGGAGGCTCGGAAGAGCTGGAAAATGAGCCTAGATTTGTCTGATTCCAAAATTCCCATTCTGTGGTATTCAAATAACTCTGTCATGAAACAACCTAATTTGCTTAAAAGAAAAAAAGCCTGATTATTTATGTGAAATGTTATGAATATTTCCCTTTGGTTTTAGTATATATTTTTTGTGTTTGGGGAGCAATCTTTAGTAACCATTATATTATTGAGTAGCAATAAGAGATTGAAGAATAAGCATAATTTTAAAAGCAGTCCTCTCTGGAGGGAAAGTAGTTGTGAGAAAATGCTATGCAAAATCACTATAGCAACAGATTATAGGAACTCAGAAAGAATCAAGACAGTAACATTAAGCCATAACACCGACAGCATAGATGTTAATTAAAACCACTAACGTAGTGAGTGCTTTTATGTGCCAGGCACTGTTCCAAACTTTTATGTACTAACTCATTTTATCTTCATAACAACCTATGAGGTAGGTGTGATTATTCCAATTTTATAGAAAAATTATGGTACATATTTTAACAAATGGAAACAATGGGATGAGACAGTTGAAATTGAGCACATTGGGATTTATATACTTAGAATATTAATTTTATTAGACAAGACTTTTTGCTTGTCTCATTTGCTTTTGTATTCCCTGTGCCAAAAATGGTTCCTGGCATGTAGTACAATAGTAATATGGTGATAATGATAATGAAGAAAACAATCATTATTATTTATATAATCTTACTACCTGCCAGGATGCACTTCATACATATTAGCTCATTAAACCCCACAGCAATTCTGGAAAGTATGTGTTACTAAATCTCCATTTTGCAAGTGAAGAAACTTGGTCTAGAGAGATTGAGTGACCTAAGGTCACAGTTAGGATTTGAATCTAAGCAGGCTGGCACCAAAATCAAGGCTTAAAAATGTACTCAATAGTTGTTGAATGTTGTACTCATTGCACGTAACATTCCTCAAGGATTAAATTCTGTTTGAGAAAAAAGTACACCTCATTTAATATAGTCAGATTTCAGTAGATTCTGTTTGAGAAAAAAGTAAACCTCATTAAATACAGTCAAATTTCAATAGATAGGTAAGGTAGATGAGTATATGGTTAAGAATGTGGACAGTCAAATCAGAGTAGTAGGGTTTGCATCCTGCCTCCTCAACTCCCTGGTTGTGCAAACGGGAACAAATGACAACTACTGTGAGCTTATGTATCCTCATCTATGTAATAATAATAATTGTAGTATCCTTCTCATGGAGTTGCTATAAGGATTTAATGAAGTTATATGTAAAGTGCTAAAAGCAATGCCTGATAAATATGAAGAGCCCCATTAGCATTACTGTCGTTATGTGTGTGTATGTATTAAACACATAGACATATTTTGTGACCCTAAATAGATATCTGAGGCTGAAGGGGGAATGAATTCTTCTTAAAAGGCTGTTCTCATTCGAAGACTGATGGTAAATCCTGTGAATTATAAAGGGAGATGAATTTTAGGATTGACAGCATGGGAGGAGGGGCTATGCAAGACTACTTATATTTATATAGAGACCTAAGTATTTTAGAATGCAGAATTTTGTTTTGATTAAGGGATCAAAATTTACCTCTCAGAGCAGAGAAAGTAAATCTTCCATTTCAACTCTTTAATTCAGTTTTGTAGACCTTAAGCTCATGTGAAGTTTAAAGGATCTCTTGAACAGTGTATTTTAAGTCAGCAGGGATGTGTGTTCCAAATTGAATACTAAAACCTAAAATCACTTTCCTTCAGAGAAAATGAATACATTCAAGGGTAAAGAGGAATTTTATGGTTTGCTTTAAAAGGGGGAGGATATACTGAGCCTCTCTAATCAAGCCAGAGCCTTTGTCCAAATTTTAAAAATTCTCCCCTTCTTTTGGAGAAAGGACAAAATGTTCCAGGACCCAAGTGTGACATGATAAACAGCTCCTTGCTCCTTGCCACTTCCAAGTGTTTTCCTGAACAACCTGACCAACAGAAGGGATTGGCCTAGACTGAGGATCGGGATGGGGATAAGAAATGAAAATCTTATTTCTCTTTGATATTTCTGTCTCTCTTAGATTCATTCTAATGTTCTCCTTCCTTTCTTATGCCTTTGGCATAATTACAAGGATCTCATCCTGTCTAATCTTTATAGGTCCCAGCACTTTACATGTAACTTCATTAAATCCTTACAGCAACTCCGTGAGAAGGATACTACAAATGTCACTCAAACTACAAATATGTATTAAATGCCTATTATATGGTTGGTACTTCTGGGGATAGACAATCCAGACATAGTCACACCCCACTCTCAGGAGATTTAGGGACCACTGGGCCCAGAGGGTTTTTTTGTGTATATAACTGACAGCCACTAATAATGCTTAACAACAACAACAACAACAAAAAAAAACCTAAAAAGTTATTTTGGATTGCATTTTTCAAATATATGTGAATTTTACTTTGCCTTGGGCCTTATTTATTTTGGAGTCATTCTGATGTCTCCTAGATATCACAGATATAGGTTTGTATTCATAGGTTTTCAGGCATTCAAACCTTTTTCAAGTGAAATCTGAAGGTCAAGTGACAGTCCAAATTTCCTTCCAGCTCTCCCCACTCCCATATGATAGGTTACTTGATGAGTTCTTACTGTCTTGATATCACTGGAATCTACGTTCCTTGTAAGTAAGCCTAAGGCTGCACTGGAAGGGGCTGTGAGTAAAAAAAAAAAAAAAAAGTCTGACCAGATTCCCATCAGTACAAGTGCCAGAATTCTGAGACTCTCCTTCCCTTCTTTGCACAATCTTTTGGTGACTGCTAAGTTGTCCTGGATAGTCGTTTCCTTAGTTTTACAATACAGCCTTTTCCCATTGTTCCCCCTTAGGACACCCTTCACTTAAAACAAATTTAGTCTTCTCACCTTTGTCCCTGTCTCTACCCCTTAAAATGATGTTATTTCAGATGTATATCTCTGTTTCCACCGTGGTCCACATTGGCACTTTCTGCCTAGGCCAGACTTGGAGAAGCTTGGTAGTGTTTGGCAGGGACGGTTGCCATCCATGTTTCTGCTCCTATCTTCCATAGCACCTCGTTTCCTGTCCCAGCCAGATTCCCTGCCCTGATTTGCATATTGGAGTTTTCTTCTGGGATTCTTGTGGCCCATAAAAACAGCCTGTAATCCAGACCCTCCCCAGCAGAGAAACAAAAAAGACAGACTTTTCTTGGTTGCGGAACATTAATATTCAGTTTCTGGAGCATCACATCTTTTTCAGAAGATGATCTACTTTTTAAAACCCCAAAGTTAGAAAAAAATTGTAACAGGAGGGATGGGAATAGTGACTGTGGGAAATTGGGACAGTGGGGAAGAGGTGGATGTCTTGTCCGATGATGCTTCACACACCTGCTGACATCTAATTGGTCAAGGCTTCCTTAAACTTCTGGTCAAAGACCTGTAAATCACAACTCCACATTACTAGCTATCTTTCCTGAGTCCTCATCTAAGCATATAGCATTGGTTTCTTTCCTCCCTTTTCTCTAAACTATTTTTTAGTGTATCCCATGTCCTTGATTCACCCCTCAATGAGACCTCTCTCATGGAGTATCAAGGGGTCCCCTCTGTTTCCCTGGTCAACAAAGTGGAAATCCATATGTGCTCAAGACTCAGGCTCTTTCTAACCCCACATCTGCCCTCTCAAGTTGTTGGAATCTTCAGACCCTTCCTTTCTTCTTGTTAGGCCCAAAGTCAGCAATAAAAAGGACCTTGCAAATAATCTTTCATTCTTCTTTATGTACTTCCATCCCATAATGGCCAAGGGAATAATGAACCTCAAGAACAGTCCAAGTCAATTCACAAATTTTCCTTTAGTAATAACTCTGTGTAACATGAAAACAAGATGTCCCTCTGTCACTTCCTTATGGGTAAAAACCATGTTGTATGTTGTCCATGTGGCACATGAGAACTTCATAGACATTGAGTAGAATGACAAGTGGTGGGTGCCCACCTAGAACGGTGACTTACTTCTCAAAGGGAATTTACATTTAGTGAATTTCACTCTTCTCCAGACTGAAGGCATTGTATGGAAAAGTTGGTAGTTGGAGAAGAATCCTTCTCTCTGGATCATATTTCACCTTTATTCTCTTAGGAGAAGGTGATGCATGCATTTTTTTTTTTTTCTGAGATTTCTGCATTAGGCCACAGAAACAGATTTCCTCTTGTGCCCTGCACAAGGTAATGTCTACTTTTGGTTAAAGTCTGTTTCATTTGTACTCTACATATGTCAATTCCAGATGCTCTTGAGAAGTCACATCATATGCGAATTCCTCAAACATGTCTTAGAGGGGTTGGATCATTGAAATGTACACTGCTAGACTTTCAGAAATGGGATCAAGGTCCATAGTAAGCAAACCTCTCAGCAACTCTGACCCTGTGAAAGGTAATAAAACAAAAATCAATTCAACAAACTTAGAAGATGGAAAAGGAACAGATTAAGACTTGCAAAAGGACTTTATTTTCAGCACCAGACACTCTGAACATTTGCTTAGCATGCTAAATAAATGTCAGTTCTTGGCAAAGTGAGGGTAGTTGCCATTCTCTTCCTCTAATGTTCCCTCTACCAATTCTAAAGAAAAAGAAATTGAAAGCAACACGTATTGCAAATAAGCCCAAAGCTAATAGTATATCCTCGGGGCACTAAGTATCATTAAACCGTAGAATGCTTTATTGAACAGGGTTAGAGAAGATTGCATCCAAATACTTAAGGTTTTTTGAGAAAGTAAGTCCAGCAAAATTAAGAGACTTACCCAAGGTCTCAGAGTCATACACATAGTTTGTGGCAAGTATAAGACTTTGATGAGGAGTCACTGCTTTTTCTCCCATGCTAACTTGTAATTTTAACACAATCTTCCAGAACGTTTCATGCTCAGAAATATTACATACATAGACCAAGCCTGGAAGGAAATAGAACTGTAACTTCAGGATAACAGTATTTACCTTAGGGAAGTGTGATTGGAACAAGGAAAGAAATGTGTTATCTTTTATTTCATACAATTTTAAATTGTTTTCATTGTTTATAATAAACATGTTCAAGTTCTGTTAGTAAAAATTAAAGAATCCACCATTCAGACTCAGCAGTTCCACTGCTAGGTGTAAACCCAAGAGAAATGAAAACACATGACCACACAAAACTTGTATACAATGTTCATAGCAGCATTATTCATAATAACCAGAAGGTGGAAACAGTCCAAATGCATAAATCACATGTATCCATACAATGTAATATTATTCAACCAGAAAAAGGAATAAAGTAGTGACATATGCTACAGCGTGTATGAACTGTGAAAACATGTAAAATGAAAAAAAAAATCATAAAGGAGCACATATTGTATGATTCCATTTATATAAAGTGACCACAGCAGGCACACCTATAGAACCAGAAAGTAGATTAGTGATTTCTGAGAGCCAGATAGGGAGGTGGCAGGAACTGAGAGTGACTGATAGGGGTATGGGATTCCTTTTGGGGGTTATGAAATGTTTTGTTTGTTTGTTTTTATAAAATGTCTTAAAATTAGCTTGTAATGACGGTTGAACAGCTCTGTTAATATGCCAAATGCTACTGAACAATGTACTTTAAATGGGTGAATTTATGGTATGTGAATTATATCCCAATAGTGCTGTTAAAATTCCCATTTAACAGTTAAATAATTCATATAGCAACACAAAACTAAGATTATGTCCTTATGACATCAAGTATTCAGACAAAAATAACAAAAAACATGCTTAAAAATTTAGATGATTTTCCTACCCTACGACAGATAACTCAGTAAATTATTCAGGGGATTTAGAGGTCTGCAGACTTTTCACATTTTTAATAGGGATATAGCTCTCATTTACTAAAGATCAATTTTGTTAGGTATTTTGCAAATGTAATCACTAATCCTCACAATAAATCTGCAAAGTAGATATTTTTATCACTACTTTACTGATGAAACTAATAGCTGACAGAGCTGACATTTGAACCCAGTTCCTTTTGTTTTTACTATACCGCAGCCATCATCCCATTATATAAAAAATAATCCTTAAAACTCTCCTTCCCAGCTAGAAGAATTGTCTACATTCTCTCCCTTCCTTTCATCCATTAACTCTTTGGGCCTCTGCAGCCAAGTTTCACCCCAGCCCTCCACTGAAATTATTTTCACCAAGGTCCCCAAAATTCTCTGTTTCTAAATCCAATGGAAACTTCTTAGTCCTTATCAACTTGTAACTTCTGTACACTTTCTCTGTTGCTTGCTTCTTTGTGAAACCTGTATAATTATTATTCTTCTACATCCCATTTCCAGACTCGTGGCTCTTTTTGAATTTCCAACTTCTCTCGTCCATCTCCTTAGACATCTCTTCTCTTCATCCCTTGTCTGTCCACTCCACCAACGATGCCTTCTCTTTCTATTCTGTATGCCCTCCCTGATACAATACCTCCACATCCACAGATGGGTCTCCCAATATGGGCTTGAGTCTCCCATCTCTATATCTGCAGCTAGATCTTTTTCTGACTCCAGAGTCACACATCTACAAAGCTGCTGGACATCTATCCTCACATGCCCCAAGGCATATCAAAAACCACACTTGTCATCTTAAACTTTTAGATTGTTGTCTGCAGTTATATCCACTGTATAATGACCATTAATAGTATTTAAGAGCATGTGCTTGGGTTCTAATTCTGGTTCTACTCCTCACTGGCTGTATGATCTCTCTATGCCTTAGTTTTCTTATCCATAACACAGGAATAAAAGAAGTATTTATCTCACAGAGTTGTTATGAGGAATTATGAGCTTACACATGAAAAGTGACTACCATGTGGTAAACTTAGTACTTCTATGGTTCTAGCACCAAAACATTTTCCTAGATTTCTCCTACTGAATCACCTTAAGTTGATCTCTAAGTGTTCTATCAATATATCAGGGGATTCAAAAATCCCCTGAATAATTTACTGAGTTATCTGTCATAGGGTAGGAAAATCATCCAAATTTTTAAGCGTGTTTTTTGTTATTTTTGTCTGAATACTTATATCTTGAATTCTTGAATAATTCCTCTGCAGTCTTTCCCTATTGCCTCCACTCTAGATCGATCTAGAATCATTGCTCATCTGAATTACCAACTGGTCGTGCTCACTTCGGCAGCACATATACTAAAATTGAATTACCAACTGGTCTCCACCACAGGCTCCCTGCACTTTCCATCTCTTCACCATACTATAACCCATGTGGAGCCTTCGGTAATACACATCTGATTTGTCCCTGCCCTGACTAATCCTCTAACATGCCTACCTTTCATTCACATCCATTCCTTTTGCAGTCCTAGGGAAAAAAAAAAAAGCACTCTCTCCCTATCTTCAGGTCCTGACTCATGTTTCTCCCATTCTTAAACTCGTCCTCTCTAAATAAGCATGCATAGCATTCGCCTGGCCATCTCAATGCCGGCTCCCACTCATAGATCTCTTCACCTGGGGAACTAGCAGGCCCAGGAAACACATCCTGTGTGATATCCCTGGAAACCTCTCCCTGATGTGCTCAGCCTGGGTAAGGGGCCTTCCTCCATCCTTCTAAAGCTGTAGAATTCAGCCTAGTGTATTACTTGTTAGTATTATTTGATTTCCTTATCTGTCCCATTAGCGAGACTGAGCCCCTTGAGCTCAGGCACCATGTTTTAATCATTTCTGTATTTTTGGTGCCCAGCAATGTACCTGGCAAGTATTAACTCTTGATTTTAAGAAAAGACAATAAAAATTATTTAAATCATTATTTATGTATCCAGTAAATATTTAGAGAGCCCTATATTTAATGAGCCTGTGACAGGCTCTGTGCTGTGCATTGGGAATACAAAACAAATTAGACATAACTCCTTCCCAAAGGGACTCAGTCTTATAGAAGGGCCCACAACAGACAGGAAAACAATAGAATCTCATACAGTAGATGCTATATAGAAGGCATATGTTGAGAGGGTATCAAGAAAGGAGAGTGTTAATTTATTAACATGATTAAAATGGTAGAGAAATTAAGGAATGTACATATCCACAAATACACATGCACACACACACACATATTAGTTACACTAATATATATAATCCTGTCTGAGTCTATAGGATACTAACCAACGGGGTCAGTGATTACATTTAATTTGAAATGAAATAGGTCTTTCTTGAATATACCCATAGCCCTCTCTGCCTTACTCTTTTTTTCTTTTTAAGATTTTATTTGAGAGAGAGAGCGCGTGCACACACTTTTGTGGTGCAGGGGGGTAGAGGGAGAAGGAGAAGCAGACTCCCTGCTGAGCAGCCCCCTCCCCCATGGGCTTGATCCCAGGACCCTGAGATCATGACCTGAGCTGAAGGCAGATACGTAACTTGACTGAGCCACCCAGGTGCCCCTCTGCCTTACTCTTTCCACTACTTAAGTTGCCTTGTTAAGCTATTGCCTAACCATTGACGAAGCCGTAGACATACAATAAAACATTTTATTCTACATAATTCCGGTACTTCTGGATGTTCTTGAATTCAGAGCTTTCTCAAACACATAGACTGGTGCTGGTTCATGGTCTAATTTCTACTGTCTGGAGCAAAATGTAAGAAAAGAAGGACTTTGCAATGCACACATCAGTATTAGATTACCCTCTACCCTGCCTTGGCAAGGATCCTTCCTAAGAGTATGATCCTCCTCTAACTGCAGTGTTAAATATATTTTATTTTATGTAAACCATGGTGATAATAGATGTTAGCTTTGCATTCTTCTCCTTAATTTGAGAAACTAAGAGGTGGGTTTGTCTCCAGAATTGTGTATTTAAATTTTTCCTGTCACCGTGTGCTTTTGGTACAGGTCCCAGTGGCCCTCTCAAATCAGCTAGCACTCTTTGTGCTGTGCCTTTGTTTGGTATCCCCATCGACAACCTGTAGTAGACTCTGTATTTAAATATCTGATTGGTTCCAACTTGCAGTTTTGACTGTGGACTCTCTCTTTCCAAAAGCCTTCACATCTAGGCTTTGTAGCCTACAGGCCTGCCACCTTGAAGGCCCAAACAAGATAGTTCTTAAATATGACAACCCAGTCATAAATTTGATAATTGCCATACATAGAAGTCATCATCAGCAGTGTTGCTTTAATGTACATTTTGGAGTTTTATGATCTGTCATTGACAACTTTGTACATCTCTCAGTTTAACAAAGTGAAATTCATATAATTCAATGACAGTTTTTTTTTTTTTTAAGTATAGCTGTGGTGCACAGTTGCCTTCATCTGCTGTCAGCACCCCTCCCCAGCAAGTCACATTATATAAATGCAAAATATGGTTGCCATTTTTGCTTTTGTGTTTTGTTTGTTGTTTTAATAATTCTTCTTTCTACTACTCTAAACTGCTTGTATTATAACCTTTGGGATAGAAATTAACAAGTTCTCTATAGAATTTTCAAAACACCAAAATAAGGAAACACATTTTATTTATTTTTTTTAAAGATTTTATTTATTTATTCGAGAGAGAGAGAATGAGAGATAGAGAGCACGAGAGGGAAGAGGGTCAGAGGGAGAAGACGACTCCCCGCCAAGCAGGGAGCCCTATGTGGGACTCGATCCCAAGACTCCAGGATCATGACCTGAGCTGAAGGCAGTTGCTTAACCAACTGAGCCACCCAGGCACCCAGAAACACATTTTATAATTGCACTGTCCAAAGAAACCTTTTGCTTTTCTCTTAGAGACAGGCGTAAAAGGTGTCATTTTATTCCCTAAGGTTTTTTGCTCTAAATTGATCTCTCAGTATTTTAGTTGATTCATTACAAAATGCTAGCCTTATGAAAAAACACTGTTTTTTGCAGCTTTGATTCTGCTAGATAGAAAAGTAAAGTGATTTAATAGCTCTATATCATTAAATATTATGAGGCTAACATGTTGGGAAGTGCAGTTGACAATAACAGTGGCAGCAGAGGCCAACAGTAACACATGGAGAGGATAATTGTGCTGTAAAACCAGCATTCTTAAATGTCACCCATTAGCACTGTGTATGCAGAGGAGCTGGTCTGAAATAGAAAGGAAAAATCCCATATATTTAAAAAAAATGAAAGAAAAAACCTTAGTTCACAAGACACGCACTCGAAGACAAGATGCTAAGGAGTAGAAAATTGTAGGTTTAGCTTCTTAATTCTGCTCAGATGAAGCTGGAACCTGGAGACAAAAATAACCATGGTCAAAGCAATATCACATTATAAAAGAATTATCTTTTTTCTCACCATCTTTGTTTTGAGTTATCATTGATTGACTTCTCAATGCAGGCAGCTCTCTCTGCTGAGTTTCTTCCTCTACCCATCCTACACTGAGCTGCTTTCTCCATTCCTCTTGGATGTTCCAAATTCTTTTTACCGAAATCTAGCCCAAGGATTTACCACTTCCACGAATCTTTCCCTGAAAATTCCCACCTATGTGACTCCCTACCTTCTCTGAAGTTATGTCATCCCCCACTGTAGGTCAGATTATCACCACTTGATTCAAAATTGTTTTGTGTTATTCACAATCATTCATTTCTGTACTCTTGTCTCACTATATTGTGAACCTCTTGAATATAGAGGCCTTTAGTATTAATTTTTAGTGGTTCTGAAACTCTAGAATCGTGGCAAACATAGGGACTCCAATACTCAGTGTTTTATTTTCAGCAATCTTTGCTGCAGTGATGGCTGGCAGGAGGATCAATGGCACCTGGAATGGATTGTCAGAGTATCTGTGTGAAAATCAGAATTTGCTGTTAAGTTAACATCATTGTACTTTTTTCCTGAATAGTCTTTTGTTGCACAAATTGAAACAGCAAGGAAAACACATTCCCCACAGTACTGCTAGGACCTGTCCAGGTAAATATCTCATAGGACCTTGACCCCTTTTAGTAGGAGAAAAATTAAACCTTTGTGAAATCACTATTAACCAAATATTTTCTTAGTTCCAAAGTTGTTGGCTTTGAGGTTGCCATGTTCACTTTGACAACTCTAAAACCTTTCTGCCTTAAAACCAGACTTCTCTTCTTGTGTCACAGCCTAGTATGTGTATGCTTTTCAATGCACATTGACTGCTCAAATAGTCCATTATAGCACAACAGCTGCAGTCCTCCCACAGGTTTGACACCTTTTCAGTCCAACTCTCCGATGCAGCATGCATTCCACTTCATGCTGTCGACTTACTCTGTTGGGTTTATTACTGAACTGTTTGTTTAATTTAATGACTAAAAAAGGATTCAGATAAAATTCTTTGTCCCATTTTTAGAGCCTAACATAATTAGTCACATCTCCCACATCTTCAGATAGCAAATTTAATTAGAATCTCCAGTGGATCACTTTCTAGGGCAGGAACAGGACATGGAGACATTGAGGTTGCTTCCCTGGAACAGAAGAGTCTTCCCAGGCTTACTTGGTACTGACCTGTATCCAATATTTCGGAGGAAGGTTGGACTAGGAGATAAGCCTGTGATATATTCAAAACCCTGTGCAATATTATCTCCAGGGATCAAAGTCCTTTTTCCTCAACTAGTAATCTTTTGATGAAACATAAAAATTAATGACCCTTGTACTTTCTCAGTTGGTCCAGCATTGGTCTCTCCTTGCTCAGATATTTAATATCTCCTTGTTTCTTTTCATCATAAATTTGAAATTTAAAATTGACATCAATAAATTTGAAAACTTAGTTGAGCTTTTCTTTGTTTTACAGCAAGCCATAATTTAGAAAAATTTTCTTTTCACTTTTTGCTTCCCCATAATATGACCCTATAACTTTTTCCAAAAGGACTCTGCTTTCTTGCTATTCACCAGAATGAATGTAAGTGAAGCCTTGGGCAGTCGTTCACATTGTTAATCTCAGTGCTACCAGTCTTGATCGGGATGGTACTCAGTTTACTGCCAGGAGTTATTATACTCATTCCTCTAATTAATTGCTATTCCTGAGTACCTTGCAGCTGGATAGAATCGTAGGGGGTTAGCACTAAAAGGAGTCCAAGAAATTGTTTCAATGTTCCCCATTACATAAATGGGAGAATAGTTCCAGGAAGGGGAAAATGGCTTGCCTAAGGTTGTGTAACAACCTAGTAATAAATGTCCTACTAGAAGAAAAGTCTTGTTTTTACTCTACTTGTCACTCAAATACTCTACACTGGACCTTCTTGAATATTATGTGAACTAAAGCCCTGTATTTTCTTTACTTCCCTGATGTTGATAACTTGGATGAGGCCAGAAAGTAAAGTCTACAAAGCCTGGGAACCTGCATTTTGGGTCCCTTCTTCTGGCCAGTGGCCTACTCCCAACAGTTGTGTGCAGTAATCTTTCATTCAACAAACTGCACAAACATTTACTGTGCTAGGGATGGCTCAGTTAAGTGATTATGGGAAGATAAAAAAAGGACACTATCACTGACCTCCAGGACAAATGCTAATGGTAAGTATGAGGCAGAGGAAAATATACTCTGGTTTTTGTTTTTTTGGTTTTTATGTGTGTGTGTTCATATGTGCATGTTATTGGGGAAGCAGAGAATTATAGAAGAGAGACAGACATATAACCCATACATGGTGCTGTAGGAGGTTTTAAGGAGAGAGATCTCAGGTAGTTAGAAGTTCAAGAACAGTTTATGTGAAAAAGTTAACATAGTGGGGAGACAAAGTTGGTGTCCAAGGATAATGAAAAAAAAAAAGTGAGATGACTTGAATAAAAGGAGTGGAGATGAGAAAGCACAGATGAACTTATTCATTCATTCATTCATTCATTCATTTCATGATCATTTGTTCATTACTGTTCTTTGCCAGAAGGTAATAGATGTTGGGATACATAGAATAAAATGTGTTTCCTGAACTTAGGGAATTTGCATTCTAGACCAAACTTCTCAAACTTTAATGGGAATAAGAATTATCATTCCCAATGAGTTCCAGGTAGATGCTATTGCTGCCTGAACCATACTTTAAGTGTCAGCAAACTTGCTTATAGAGAGACCATTATAATCTAATATGACAGTTGCCCTAATGGAGGAGTTGCTGGCAGCAGTTTGTCTCATTGGGCTTCAAGAGTGGACCATGTGCATGGCCCTAGTAGATGAGTCTGGAACCATACATAAAATGAAGGGCCTTGAATGCAGGAGCAGGAAGGAATTCAAAATTTGCTTATGAACTTCTTACCACTGCTCCTGAGCATGGTTTTCTTTCTTTTAGCAATAGTTATAGGTGGTATGAATAATATTAATGATAAAAATGGATAACTATTGGGCACTTATAATGGGCCAGCACTATACTAAACATGTTACATTATTAGTTCATTTCATCCTCACAAGCATCCTATGAAATAGGTGCTCTTATCCTTCTTTTTGAGAATTAGAGAGGATATCCAGGTATTTAGAAGTAATTCTTATCTACTCCAGGGCAGCTCTCATCCCATTTAATTCAGTGTAAAACAAAGAAAGGCCCCATGATCATACATTCTGTATTCTATCCTGTATTACTTGTGAATCTTGTATGTGCTTTTGTTATCACACTAAATAATAATTTGTTTGCCTATGTCCCCCACCATGCTGTGTTTTATTCATGGTTTGTTTGTTTTTTTTTTTTTCCCCAAGTGTCTAGGATGTAGTAGGTGTTTGGTGAATGGCTATATTTTCAACTTCTTTTCTGGAATGATTCTCCTACTTTCTTTCATGCCTCCTTTCTGAAGCTGTTTCTCTCACATTAAATGTTCTCTCACAGTCTCTACATCAAAAATCACAGTCCAGGATCTTCAGATGCCATCTCCTCTATGTAGCCCTTTCTGATTCTCCCTCTGCAGACCTTGAGGGAGACAGGCTCTTCCTTCCTGGCAATCTCATAGCATTTTCCCTGTGTCTCTGCTATTGCACATTGAATTTTCCACCTTGTACATGTAATTATTTGTGCACTCATCTTATGTCACCACTAGACTTTAACACCCCTTGTAGGAGTGATAAAATCCCTGGAGCACCTTGGTGGCTCAGTCAGTTAAGTGTCCAACTCTTGATTTCGGCTTCGGTCCTGATCTCAGGGTCGTGGGACTGAGCCCTGAGTCGGGCTCTGCGCTGGGCATGGAGCCTGCTTAAGATTCTCTCTCTCCCTCTGCCCCTCCCCTGAACTAGGGTGCTCTCTCTCTCTCCCTCCATTAAAAAAAAAAAAGAAAAGAAAAGAAAGAAAGACTGATAAACCCTGACAGTGCAGTTATTAAGTGGTTAAAATTTGGAGCCAGACTGAACTGGAATTTTGTTTGTTTTTGAGGCTAGTTCTGATTTGGTTTGGTTGGCTTTGGTTTCTCTTTGGTTGTTATAGCATTTCTGCTCATTGACTCAATGCTGTTGGACAAGTTTCTTAACCTCAGTGAGATTCGTGTGGGAAGTGGGGAAAATAATGGCTCCCTCTAAGACTATCCGGAGGATTGAGGAGCAATATGCAAAGTGCCTGGCATTGCCTACATAGTAAGCACTTTGTACATGGAAACCATTGTAATCATTTGTGTTACCCACACCACACTACTCCAAAAGTAGAAGCCAATAATATGTTTGAATGAATGAATGTTCAGCTTTTATTATGAGGCTCACACCCTCTATAATATTGTAAGCAGTTGTATTACATTTTTCCTCTACTCCACTCTCTCCCAAATTGTATACGTGATATCAAACATTGTCATCTAATACAGCAACCTTCCCTTGAGCAACCTGGAAACTTGAATTCACTTCTAACAAAATACAGCTATTCATGAGACTATTTCCAATTTCTATTTTGTGAGCTCTTAAAATGTAAAACAACATAATTTTATTAAAATTGCTTCTTTAAAAGAGAAATTTGCGTATCAGAATTTATTTGGCCCACCTACCCCATCTATCATACAGCTGCATAAGAGAATGTTGGTAATGTACAAATGGCTTATGGCAAAGATGAACTAGACCATTAACATGTAAAAAGCAACAAACCCTCAAAAGATGATAATGAAAGCTCAATGGGGCATTTAAGACATTTAGAAATGCTTCAGAATCAATTAGGATAAAATATTTCAAATTATGCAGCTCTCAATAAGTGGCCCATAAAAGGTGTACATGACCAGGAATATCCATGGTAAACATGTCTGCTTGTTACTACATTCTTTATTACCCACTCTACACTATGTTTTCTGCAATTCTGCCTGCATTCCATGGAGTCTGAAAATGCCTCTGAAATTTCTTATGGATACAAGGCCCTCGAGTTTCACTTATTTTAGTAATACAGCTTCACTATTATTACATTAAAGGCAAAATAGCTGCATTATACGATATTTTAGAAATGATAAAATCAATGCTGTGTAAGCAAAATTTTAGATTATTTGCAGTCCCTCATTGTATACAATTCACTAATTCATTCATTCATTCAGCGCATACATTGAGCATCTGTCATAGAAAAGCTTTGGAGAACAAAGTAGACCTCATCCCTCTGCCCATGGGAATGTGTCAGGTGGAAGCCAGACATTACATAAGCAATCACAGGGTCCCTGAATTAATCATACAATTAGCATCAAAGGTGGTGAGTGCTACAAAGGAAAAGAGCAGAGTACCATGAGGAAGTAAGACTGGAGTGAGGGCCAAGAGTAAGCCTTTTTTAAAGAAGTTCCATTTAAGCAGAGACCCAAAGGATAGGGTAAGAATTAGATCAAGAAAAGGAAGTTGCATTACAGGTAGACTTGGGTGATTGGTGACCCCTTGGTTCTTCTGAACAGATGAAACTACATATCAATTTTGTCACATATTAAACAGTAATACCAAGACATCAGTTATTAAGGGATAATATTTACCCCTTAGCATTGTTGTAAAGATTATATGACCTGTAACATGCATGTAACATGCTTAGTAAAATATTTGGCACTCATTGAGTATTAGCCATTGTTACTGCTATTGTTGTTGTTACTAGCAATTTTATCCTAAATGCAATGGGATGCCATTGCAAGCAGTTTACACAGATTTAAGCAAGGGAATAAATGTCAAGAAATGTGAAAGATCTGAGATTTTTTCCTTATTTGCAATCTAACCAGTTAGATTATGGATCCTGCTGCACCATCATGGATACTGACAGAAATGTGAGACTCATGGATAGGAGATTTTATTACTCATAATAATAGTTGTAGCCAAAGTATCAGCAGAGAATCGTCTCCCAAGAATTATGTAATCACGGGTGCCTGGGTGACTCAGTTGGTTAAACGTCTGCCTTCAGGTCAGGTCATGATCTCAGGGTCCTGGGATCAAGCCCCACATCGGACTCCCTGCTCAGCAGGGAGTCTGTTTCTCCCTCTGCCCTTCCCCCCTTCCTCATGTTCTCTCTCTCTCTCATAATAAAATCTTTAAAAAAAAAAAAAAAGAATTAAAGGGCGCCTGGGTGGCTCAGTCATTAAGCGTCTGCCTTCGGCTCAGGTCATGATCCCAGGGTCCTGGGATCAAGTCCCACATCGGGCTCCCTGCTCAGCGGGAAGCCTGCTTCTCCCTCTCCCACTCCCCCTGCTTGTGTTCCTGCTCTCACTGTCTCTCTCTGTCAAACAAATAAATAAAATCTTTTAAAAAAATAAAAATAAAAGAATTATGTAATCATATCTGATTTTTTTTTCCTTTTCAGAGAGAGAGAGAGAGAGAGAGCATATGTGCATCCAGTGGAGGGGGGGCGGGGTGAAGAGGGAGAGGGAGAAAGAGAATCCTAAGCGCAGAGCCTGATGCCGGGCTTGATCTCATGAACCCAAGATCATGACCTAAGCCAAAATCAAGAGTCAGACGCTTAACCAACTGAGCCACCCAGGCGCCCCAGATCTGATTTTTTACAAAATCATTCTGGCAGCTGTTGAATGTACAAGTATTCACACAATTTTATATCTGTTACTTCATTTTTTACATCATAAGCATTTTTTTCAAACTGCCATATCATGTTTTTAACACTAATGTTTAGCAATTACACAATACATCAATAATATGATCCATAATAATTTAGTTATTCTCCTAGTGTAGGAGGTTTAGTTTGCTTCTAATTTTTGGCAATTATCAAGGAACATTTATTTCAAGACATGGAATGGTTGAAAATGTAAAGCAAATACATTTCTGTGCTGAAGTGACAATATAGATGACAGGAAGTATTTGAAAAGGCTGGGAACTGACATTGCCAATTGGCCTAAGCCTGCAGTTTCCAATAAGGGATGGTGCTAATAATGGAACATCTTCAGCCTGATTGCAAAGGTTTATAATCTGTGTCAATAAAATGTTCAATATGTACATAAAGTGGATTTTACTTCTACCAGAAACATTTTCTGAGACTGAGAATCAATGAATACTATTTATAAAACCATAAAAACTTTCTCCTATGAAATTTTAGCCAGAGAGGGGGTCAGGGAAAAGAGTATTACATTAGATGAAGCTTTGTGCATCTCCACCTCCAAATAGTTTCCATATAAAATAGACTCAGTGGGCTTTTTCCAACACATTTCAAAAATCAATTTTTAGATTAGTATTCATATTTTTAATTATTAGAAAGTAATCTTTGTATTTTTAATCAGAAAGATTACTATATAGCATTAGTTTGAATGCTAGATCATCAAATTTAAAACTCTTGTTTACCGCTAAGGAAACTCATTAAAAAGATGAATGAATTGCCCATGGACATAAAATTAAATCAGTTCCCATTATTAAGTATCTTCTGTGTTAAAGGAGCTGGGTTAGCACTGTGAGAACTAAGAAGCTGATGGCACATTTCCCATCTAGAAACAGCTCCTATTACAGTGGGTGAAGTAGAGATACAGTTTGCATTGTGGAAAGTGCTATGACAATGGTAACAACTGCAAGGGAGAGTAAGAAATGTGTATGAATCATCCTGACTGGGAGGGCATGGAACAGCCTCATGAAGATGGGGCCCTTGAGTCATAGCATCTCAGGGACGTCACAGCTCATCTTGTGTATTACCTATTTGGAGCTCTAAGACCTTCTTCAGTGTCTCTTCTAGTCCCCCGAACCCCTTTTTGTTATCCTCAGGGACAGGAAACTCAATCTCTTCATTGCAGTCCAATCTGCCTTGCAGTACTCCTGGTGATTAGAAAGGGCTTCTTTTGTTGTTGTTGTTGTTTAAAGATTTTATTTATTTATTTGAGAGAGAGCGAGCAAGAGGACGGGGGGCGGGGAGGGTCAGAGGGAGAAGCAGACTCCCACTGAGCAGGGAGCCTGATATGGGGCTTGATCCCGGGACTCCAGGATCATGACCCGAGCTGAAGGCAGTCGCTTAACTGACTGAGCCACACAGGCAGTCCTAGAAAGGGCTTCTTTGGAATGCATTTCTCTTTGACTCTTCATAACTTTGCCTATTGGCTTCAGTGCTACCCCTGGGGCCATTCAGGTGAAGTGCACTGCCCATTCCACATGAGGGGATTGCACAGGTTTTTAAATTGTTCAGAGACTTCTCTTTGCCAGGTTAAACGTTGCTAATGCCTTCTACAGCTCCTCATGTGGCATGTTTTAAAAACACTTATCCTGGTTCTTTTCAAATTGAATAGTTCATTTTGTTTCTGTTTCTTTTAATGTATCCCAAGATCAGTTTTTATATCTATATAACATTCTTGATTCATTGCATGCTTATTATTAAATGAACCTTTTAGAATGTTTTTTTTCTTTTTTCTTTTTTTAATTTTTTTAAAGATTTTATTTATTTGTCTGAGAGAGAGAATGAGAGAGAGAGAGCACATGAGACGGGGAAGGGTCAGAGGAAGAAGCAGACTCCCCGCCGAGCAGGGACCTCGATGCGGGACTCGGTCCCGGGACTCCAGGATCATGACCTGAGCCGAAGGCTCAGTTGCCCAACCAACTGAGCCACCCAGGCGCCCTAGAATTTTATTTTCTAATGCAGGCTGGTGATTTTTGGTAGGTACTACAGAATGAAGATAGTACCTATGGCAAAAAATAGGAGATGAGAGGAATAACTTCCAGGATGAGGGGAACCATATATAAATGTCTAGTGACATGAAAGAACATGGTATGTTTGACAAATGGTGAGTAGCCCAGAGTTAATATATCATAGAGTATGCAGAAGAAGATGGGGCTAAAAAGGAGCTAATTTTTAATTACATCATTGAATTAGTGTTTTGCAAAATTACTTTGATAGAAGCTCAAAGAATGAATTGGATAGGAAAACCTTAGAGTGGGAAGTTACTTAATAGTAATAAAAATAATATTTAGCTATTAGTTGAGTATTTACTATATCCTGCATAATGTATTCTACATAAATAACCTTTGATGTCACAAAATTCTATGAAGTACAGTTATTCCCATTTTATGGATAAAGACACTGAGGCTTAGTTAGGTGGACTTACCAAGGTAGCAGCTTTTCAGTGGTGGAGCCTCAGTCAAACCCAGGTCTTCTGACTTTGTACTTTGCTACACAATAATGATGGCAGGTGTACTCTGACCAATGTAAATATTCTAGAGGTAGAACCAGTATCAATTCACAACTCAGGAAATGATGGGGAGAGAAGAATACAGCACAGCTGAGCTTTTCCAGCCTGGGAGAGTAAGAGGCTAGGACAGTGGCCTGAAACAAGAGCAAACAGCACCAATTAGCACCAGAATAGTCACTCTGTAGGAAGTGAAACTGGCGACTGCAGCCAGGAGTGCAAAGTTCCTGAGGGAAGTCTGAGGCATGATGGATATGCCTTGGCTGACAATTTTCCCTGACCCAGAGTTGGCAATAAGAGTCAGCCATGTATTCAAAAACTATTACATTTGGCACTCCTTTATCAAACGATTCAACTTGAAAGTACCCTCATTCGTTGTGTGTAAAAACCACTCCACTCAGCGCATAAATTCAACCATCTGACAATTGGCAATGGAAGCTATGCTGCTTAATGCTCATCTATACGAGCAGAAATGCTCTCTCATGTATTTATGAGACTCGGTAAGGTTATTAAAATAAAAATTTAGACTATATTATCCATGTTGTACTATATTCATGTATTTTCTCACATATATAGAGATATGAAAAAAGTTGGTAGATAAATTAGCAAAATTGATAAGACCTTGTTAATAGTTTGTAAATATTTCAGAGATAGATGTTAACATCAAGGAAAGACAAGATTTATTTAGCCACAGTAGATGTGGTTAAGTCATGTTACAAGAATGTAGAAGTAATTGGAGAAAATTAGGTCAGAGAAAATTGAAGTTGATTATTGGAAAAAATATTCTTGCCTGTGAAATTTCTTTTTTAAAACTGTATCTTATGGAAAGTGGTAGTAAGAAAAAAAATGAAAAGAGAAGACTTTCCTTCATTTAATTTGATCAATATTAGCACAAGTTCCTGAAAGTTTTTAAAAGAAAACTTTACCATCAGTAGGCTTAGAATGAATGATACAGAACATCATTAAGACTTTATGAGTCTGCATAAAACAAAATCATAGTTTACCATTTTGGGTACAAAATCTTAACTGAAGCTCTGTAGCCTGACAAAACCACTCATGTATAACTTTCTTGAGAAGATAGACATTTATATTTTCATGAAAGTAAAAGAGATTTTTATATTTATATATGCAGTGTATATGTATACATATATACACATACATGTATGTGTATGTATAGATGTATGTATACAAATATGTTTATAAATGCATATAAGTATATATAATTTACAATTTGTGATTATAATTCCACCAAAAATTTCCAAATTTAAACACAAATCTCCACTATTTCTTATAATTCCTGAAGAGTATTTACAACTGCAAATTCTGAGGGCAGTCATCATTCAACTACTCATCCTTCTCAAAGCCCTTTGTATAAGCAATATTTGTAGTAGTTAAAAGCAGACTTTGAACCTTGAGAGACTGAAGGAGAATCTTATCTCTTACTAGTTTTTGTAGCTGGAGAGAAAGCATTTACCTCTGTGAGCCTCAGTTTCTTCGTCTGCAAAATGCTGGCAAAGCAACCTTCAAGAGGATCAAATGAGATAATGTATGCAAAGCAATTAGCAAAGTGCCTTAGACATAGTAAGTTCTAAATAAATAGCTATTTTCGTTATTATTTTGTTTTTTACCCCCTATGTACTCCCACTATGTGAGTGTAAGCTGAATGAGGAAGGGGTTTTTTTTTTTTATTATATTCTGTGCTTTACCTCTAGGTCTTAGAGAGTACTCAGCACATACTAGGCATGCAGTATATTTGTGAAATAAATCAATGGGTAAACAATGTAATGAATAATTTGGCCTCTACATCCAAGATGACCTAGAGAAACAAGTTACTTCTTTTGCTCTTTCTAATGATAAGTAATATTTTAATATTCAAGTAATTTTTAAAGGCTGATTTGGAGAATAGAGACTCAAAGAAATAAGAGTTTAGGGGTGCCTGGGTGGCTCAGTCGTTAAACATCTACCTTTGGCTCAGGTTATAATCCCAGAGTCCTGGAATCAAGCCCAGTATTGGGCTCCCTGCTCTGCGGGAAGCCTGCTTTTCCCTCCCCCACTCCCCCTGCTTGTGTTCCCTCTCTCGCTGTGTCTCTCTCTGTCAAAAACATAAATAAAAATCTTTAAAAAACAAGAAATAGAAGTTTAATGCAACAATTAACATTTTAACTGTAAGTGTTTTTTATTGAAAACACAGTTTGGGGCCTGATAGTTTCACTTAAATATCAGTTTACAATCAGAAGTAGTTAAAGGAATTGAAAAACAAAAACATTATTTCCTTAAGGATACTTTATAGCCTTCCCTTTAAATCTATGCTTTGGTAGTTTTGTTTTTTCATTTTCTTGTTTGTCAGTTTCTTCCCATGCCACGAAGCTCCAAATACAATAATGGTAAATCATCTGTGGCCCAAATATAGAGAATAAACTGTATGTCAGCAGCTAAAATCACCACATACTGGTGGATATCCCATCATACTGAACTTAGTTAGCCCTAGCGGCCTGTGGTTTATGAAGCCTCTAAGGAAATGGCTTCTCTGATTTTAGGTCAGAGAGGAAAGCACAACTAAACATGAATGTCATTGTCAGGTGGCCTCCCTTCTATATAAGTTGATGCTTTCTGCTTGTGTGGGATCAGATGAAAAATTTGGTAAATGTCTTAAAAATGCAACAAGTCCTTAATGACACATCATTTAAAAAAAAATAATCTTGGGCTGTACTTTTCAAGCTTTGTAGTTTGCCCTATTTTTTTCACAATTTCATGAGGTCTATTTTATATATCATAAACTGTATGCATTTCAAGTATATAACTCAATAAATTTTAATAACTTTATCCAGTCATATAACCAGCAGCATAAATCAGTTTTAGAACATTTTCATGCCCCCAGTAAGATCCCTCATGCCCATTTATAATTAGTTCCCATTCTCATCCCAGCCCAAGACAACTACTAATCTATTTTCTGTCTATACATTTGCCTTTTCTGATTAACTTTTGTATTTTTTAGTATGTCTTAATCCATGAAAAACTACCAGTAGCTGGAGGAGGTAGTAGTATTACTTGCTTATGGAATAAAACTATTTTCTTCATTTTTCTTTTGTAACCAAAGAAAATATGACCATTCCATCTGTTACAAAACTAACTTTAAAATGGCATTTGACTGTAATCCTAGTGAGCGTCCCCATGTGGGCTGTAGGGTTCTGTGATTGTGTGTACAGCTGCATTAATGACTTTCAGCATTGTGTAAGCAGACCTGACCAGGGACCATAGTAAACCCTGCCACGGCTGATCGCTTAAATCCTGTATCTCTATAATTTTTATGACTGCCATTTCAACTCAATGTTTCCAATAAGGCGCAAGTTTCTTGGAGCAGAGTAGAATTCTTTTATTGTCATTTTCATATATTAAACTCCACTACATATTTTATTCCAAAGTTAAGATTTACCACTGTGTTCTTTAAGTGGTAATAGATTCCTTCCTTATGTGCATTGTCCATTTTCTTGAATTTAAGATGGTCTACTAAAAAGTATATTTTCATTTTCTACCTTGTCAGAGGTGTTCTCTACATAGAAAAATCCCAGGTATGTTTATTTGGTGTCATTAAATGCAACCACAAATGTTTTTGCTTGACATAATTGAATATTTTTGCTTTGGGATCCCAGTGGAAACAGCATAACAAGGATTCCAGTTAGCATGGAATGAGGGGGGTACAGTGGTTAATTCACCATGGTTCCTGACTTTAGGGAGCTCATAGGTTAGCTAGGAAAACAACCATTTTTTAAAATAGTGTTTTACTATCATGTGGGGAATGCCTTGATAAGTGTATGCCCGGGTGCAGGGGAAACAAAGCTGAGAGGTTAGAAAAGGTTTCCAGTCTGGCTGTGCATGAGACTGAGTCCCAAAGAATAAATAGTAACAGTCTGGGCAAAGAACAGAAGCAGGGACTGTGGCTCTTGAAATCATTTAGGATGATTTCTTTGTAGTTGTACTTAGTTATCAAATGTCATGTTTAAAGGGCCCTGTACAACCTTTAAATACAGAGAACATTAACAGAGGGGAGGGAGGTGGGAGGTAGGGGGATGGGCAAAATGAGTGAAGGGGAGTGGGAGATGCAGGCTTCCAGTTACAGAATGAATAAGTCATGGGAATAAAATGTACAGCATGAGAAATATAATCACTGACATTGTAATACTGTTACACAGTATTGGTCATACACAGTGTGGTCACAGATAGTAGCTACACTTATGGTAAGGATAGCATAATGTGTAAACTTCTCGAATCACTATTTTGTACACTTGAAACTCCTGCAACACTGTGTGTCAACTATACTCAAATAAATAAATAAGTATCCCTGTACAAAGAAAATGGCTGAAGTTTTCTCAAAGTAAAAGACATTTGGAAATGTCCCCTGGGTTTTTTTTGGGGTTTTTTTTATTTTTTTATTTTCTTTATTATTATGTTAATCATCATACATTACATCATTAGTTTTTGATGTAGTGGCCCCTTGTTTTGAAGTTCCCCTTACCTAATAAATATTTCCACTGCTGTGTTAAAATGGACTTAATAGCATGGACTTAATGTACTTAATAGCATAGCATATCCTAGTGCAGGTATGTTTGCATTATTTATAACTTATTCCTAAAATGATCCTGTTAGGGTATTTAAAATTTGAACCCCAAAAGAAAAATACAAAAAATTCAAAGAGAATGCTTTCTCAGAATTTTAGGGTAAGCAAAAGCACACACAAAAAAATCTTTAAAAAATAAACTGTCATTTCCCCTTTTGTAAACTTCTAGACTAGAGTAAGATCTCCTCTGTTATAGTGTTCAGTGTATTTTTGCTTCTTTTTTTTTTTTTTTTTTTTTGGTTAGTTGATCACTTACCCACCTTCCCATGCAAACTATCAGATCCTTAATGATAGGAACCGGTCTTCCTTCCTGTATGTATCTCTCATAGTGCCTAACATAGTAATGACTTTTAGTAAACAGAAATGTTGATGACTGAATGTGAGATGAAAACAATTGTGACAAGAAAACAATAAGGAGAATAATTTAGTAAATATGAAGTGGTATTTTAGTGAACTGTGTTATGGGTTGTTGCCTGGCCCATATACGGTGCACAGTAAATGTTCGTTGAATGAGTGTACAAATTAATGAAGCTATGCCTTGATAAAAATCTAAGGTATATGAAAGGAATTGGAGCACATACAAACCAATGACATGCTCACAGAAGACATATAATGAAATTGGGGAACACAGAAAGCAGGGTTTGACTGGATGGTCCCTCTGAAATAAAGTCAACACATTGTTCTTAGGTATTTCAAAGAACCAAGACAGGAAAAAAAAATGAAGTCTAAGAAAACAAGATACACAGCATTAGGTGGTATTGAAATAATGACCTTTGATTTAAATCATGGCATTAAAGAATCCTGAATGAGTTCATGAGTTTACGCTATCCAAATAGAGCTAGGCTAAGTGTGAGTTTATACACATATACACACAGACACACAGTCATACATACACACACACACACACACACACACACACATATATAGTTCCTACTCATGGAAGCAATACTCTTAAAAGGAAAGTTTGTCAATGAACACAATAATCACAAAATGGGTAATTTCAGTGAGTGATAAATAGAAGTGCTATGAAAGAAAGTAGTGTAAGAGGGGATGAGAGTGGGGTGCCTTTAGCTGCAAGTCCAGGGTAGACCTCTGGGGAGGTAGCCTTCTAGTCATACCCTGAATGAGAGAAAAGACCTGGGGCATAGCAAGTGGTTAATGCCTATGCCCTTAGAGAGGAACTAGTGAGGATATCTGAGTTAAGAAGAAGGCCAGGATGGCTGGGTCTTGGGGAACGACGGACAGAGTGGCAAGCAGTGAGCACCGAAAGATGCTCACAGCCCTGAAGGTGACTGTGAATTTTATCTCAGTTGGAGGGGGAAGTCTCTGGGAAGTTTTCTATAAGCAGGGGAACCACATGATCTGATTTCATGCTTTAGAACAGTCTCCTCACAGTTTGCTATGAAAAGTGGCTGTTAGAAGGACAGGAGAAAAATCAGTTAGAAGGCTGTTGCAACACTCAAACAAGAGAAGGTGTTGTTTCCGTTAGGGTGGCAGCACTGGGGAGGTGGGAGTCATTTTTGGTAGAAAAGAGCTTGTTAGTGAATTGGTTGTGGATTATGATAGTTGCAAGTGAAGAATCAATGAAAGTGCCTAGATTTTTGTACTGAACGACCAGTGGAGAATGCTGTTGTTCATTTAAAAACTGAGAGAAAATGAATTCAGGTGATCAAATGAGTAGATCAGTGTCCTTTCTGGCAGATTATATTATAAATACTTGAAAATTGTTTTCTTCATTACATGAGGCATAACACTTTGCATATTGTGGGTACTAATGATTGTGTATTGTCTGATAAGGTGATTAGGAAATTGAGGTATGAAGAAGGTCTGAGCCTTCCAGTATGTTGCACTATACTAAAACTTCTGGCTTCTTAAAAAGAGATTATTTTTTTAAATTCTTTGCAAATGTTAAGAAACGTGAAGAAGGAAACTAGCCTACATTTAAAATTTTTCCTTTATACTAACTTTTCAAATCCTCTCACTTGGATCTTCATGGAATTGTAACTTGCATGCGATTTAGTTGCTAAGAGAGTCATTTTCAATAATGAGGATAAATACTATGTTTCTTTCATTTGGAAGCTTGTCATTAAGATTCAAAGACAAAGCATTTTAGTGTTTTGGTACTTTGCTTACATTGATATTTTACATTTGATATTTTCTTTACATTGGTAGTACAGTGGGTGTGAATGCTACATATTGTCAAGCTTTTCATAGCCACAAAGACCAAAGGAAAAAAAAAAAAAAAAGATTGCTTTGTGTTATAAAACTCATCCCTGAGGAAAACAAGAATTTGTTTAAACAGAAAGAGTTTGCTGCTGGCACCTAGTTTCACCTCACTGGACCAAATTAAAAGTCTACACTAAGAGATTAAGAAAGCACTGTACTTTTTTTTGTTGGATTTTATGTCCAGATTTTTAGTTCTGGTAATGAGTGACAGCTTAGCTGGACAAACTACCACATGACTACCTTGAACATATTCCACCAAAGGAGGATACCAGAGAAGGAGGCAGTTCTTACCTTGGGAGTAGGAATAGTGAAGAAAGGAGGGAAATGAACAATTAGCCTTTTACTTTTACATTCCACTTGTTAATACATTGATGGTGATGACTTCTCTGTGGTGGCCATTGTGAGGAAGCTTTGGTGTTCATACTAGTCTTCTTAAGACCGGCTTCCTCTTAAAGCTCTTGGCTGTCTCTAACCCTTCTCCAGCTGTTTTATATACCTTGAGATTACAGAGGGCTCTTTCTAAACTGCAGAAGTGACTTTATTTTAATATTGCTTAAAATTTCTCATGACCTCCTCTTTGCCTACAGAATATAATCCAAACCCCAGGGGCCAGTTTCCCCTCTGTTTCATATTTAAGCTTTGTAATGTCTTTGCCAACTGTCAACCAAACTCTCCTTCTTGAAATTCTCTCTCTGCTCCCATTCTTAGCTGCCATTACCTCATATTCTCTTGGTTTTCCTCCTACTTCTCCACTCACTTCTTCCTAGTCTCTTTCCAGGTTTCTCTTGCTCTACACATGTCCTAAGTTTGGTTGTCTGCAGGGCTCCCAAATTTTCAGTCTTTTTTAATCACAGTATTTCTAGGAATATCCATGGGTTCAAATGTACTTTAAATGTTGACTCCAAAACGTACTTCTTTACAATGGACCTGTCTACTAAGGTTGAACTCTAATGTCTACCTATCTTATGAAATATCTCTACCTTGATGGCACACAAGTTCCCCAAACTCACCACATACAACATTAAAATAATTATATTCCCCCCAAATCTGTTATTCCCATACTACTTTTTCAGTATAAAGTACCACTTTTGATCCAACAACCCCAACCTGATACATGGAAGTTGTCCTAGACTCCTCACTCACCCACCACACACAACTGCCAAATCCTATAGATCCCATTTCCTCAATGTTTCTTAGCTCTAACCTTATTTTCCTTCCTTAGGCCCTTTGGTTAGTTCAAGTTCAGGTCACAAGTTTTAGACACCTTATGACCAAATGATACTGCCTCCCTGGAAAGTAATTTCCATTTACTATTCCCCATGCTTCACACATGACAAAATTTCTCTCACATATATTGCTCTATTTCCCCTCCAGAGCCATCTGTGAGAAGGCACTATTATTTACATCATACTGATGACAGAAATATCGATAGGAATGTTTGGGTTTTAAGATTGTTGAGAACCTAACTAAGAAAAGGATAAGAAATCCCTAACCCAAGACTATCAACTCCCAAGCTCATGCTCCTTTCCCCATCACAGTACTGTTTCCCATCTATGCCCCATAAAATAGATGGGGAGAGCAAGAACAATTGTTTCCTCAGATTGAAGAAAAAAATTGAAACAAGGCAAGTGAGATGACTTATCTAAGGCCTTTGAGCTCTACTTAGGAGTACAGTGGGAAAACCTACATTTCTGATTTCTAGACTTCTGTTCTTTTTTCCATACAACTCTGCTTCCCAGGTATTGTCAAAGAATAAAAAGAAATGTGTTATCCTGAAAAATATGTTTCTTGTATGAAATAAAGCGATACCCAGGGTCATATCAACTAATGCCTAAAATCACAACAGGTATACAAAAATCTCCCCATTCCAGGTTCTCTAATTGCTGGTGCATTCTGTAGTCCTTGTCTATATTTTATGTAAAATTCCAGATTAAAATATGTTTTCCTTTTTGAAGTTGCTGTGTTGGTGGAACTAGCTGTGGCTTGATTTAAGCTCCTATATGTTCAATTTTTTACTTTCCTTGTGAAGAACAGTCTGTGTGGAAAGGAGCTTTTGATACATGTTCATACATTACCTCCTGAGATGCAGCTTGCATACTACAGAAGCCAAGAAGAATGATATGCAGTCTGCCATCCAAAAACAAAATGAATAAAGGCAGGAATATGCCTGCTGTATTAAAATACTACATTTTTCTCCTGCTGTTTCAGGCTTTGAGACCAGTTACATATTGGTTCAGTCCTGAGGGGAAAATACTGAGATCAGCATTTGAAGTATACCTTCAGAGTCTTACACTACTTAACAGTGATAATCAGGAGTTTGAGACTGGCCAGTGTTTGGGCCAGTCATATTTATTATTGAATTTCTATCACGGAGAAGAATATGAAGGAGTCACAGTGGCACAGGACAGAGAAAACCATGGGCTAGGAACTGGATCTGTGGTTTGATCTCACCTTAACCACATTCTTGTCATACATTGTAACCTCTCTAGGTCTCCCCTGTAAGAAGACTGTGAGGTCTCCCATGATACTCTTTAAGGATAAGGAGAAAACTAAAATCTAGGTGATAATCCTGTTAGGCATTCGTAAGATAGAATTTCTCATCACCCACACAACCAATACTGATTATTGGTTTGTTAGTCAAAAGTTTGGACACACCAGTCATCATTTGGAAGGAAAAAGAAAAGATACTTGTATGCTGTAATTATGTCACCTTAATTTTTTTTTTTAATTTTAGAGCACTCATGATCACATGAGTGGGGGTAGAGATGGGTGGAAGCAGCAGAGGGAGAGAGAGGGAATCTTAAACAGGCTCCATGCCCAGCACGGAGCCCAAGGCAGGGCTCAGTCTCACGACCCTGGGATCATGACCTGAGCCAATATCAAGAGCCGGTTGCTCAACCAACTGAGCCAGCTAGGTGCCCCTCACCTTAAATTTTAAAAATATAACTGTATGGTGGCACAATCAAATCAGTGGTTTAGTGGTATTTAAAAGAAGAAGTAGAATTTCTCCTAATAGACTTCCTCCAATTTTTTTTGAGTCACCACATTATTACTGACTTGATTGAAGCTGTTCACCATAAAGTAAAACCATATTTCTAGCATCTTTGACTATGGCATGAGAAATTTGGGGCCCTGAATTTGATCCAAATTTTTTTCATATTTAGATCCATCTGTTTGTCCCAGGATGCATGCTTTCTTCATTGTCCGTAATTTCAATTTTCAACAGATCTTCTTCATTAGTCCAGTGTTCTATACTGTCTTTCTATAAATCATCACAACTTGTCTGATATCACTTTGTTTGATATCACTTATCAAATTTGTCTGATATCACTTATCAAATTGTGTTCTTCATCGTTTTTTACATGTGAGGGTCAAGATTTTCTCTACTATCGTCAACCTCTGGCCACATTTTTTATGATGTTATTTTCCAGCATCTAAATTGTCCATTAATTGCTTTAAAATGTTTGGTATACCAAGTTGATTTGGAAGGCCAAAAATCTGGGGCCCATTTTTATGAAGTTCTACTTCATTTTTCTTGCATAAAGCACAGCCTTAATTCATTATCCATGCCTTTCAATTTGGATTTCTTTAAATTAGAATGAAAATCAAAAGTACACTAAGTGAAAAATTATCATTTTATAATTATTTTCTGACTTTTATATGTGTCTGTCTCATACCTAATTTGGCAGCAATGTTTTGAACTACATATAATTATTAAGTCTTTCTAGATCAGTAATTTTTTTTTCAGGTAACATGTCTTTTTAAAATTTTTTCTTGAAGTATAGTTAACATACAACATTATAGTATTTTCAGGTGTACAATATAATGATTCAACAATTCTATACATTTTTCAGTACTCATCAGATAAATGTACTCTTCACCCATATCCCCCAACTGCCTCCTGTTTGGCAATTACCAGTGCATTCTCTCTCTTTAAGAGTCTTCTTTTGTCTCTTTTTTTGTTTATTCATTTCTTTTGTTTCTTAAATTCCACATATGAATGAACTCATATGGTATTTGTCTTCCTCTGACTGATTTATTTCACTTAGCATTATATCCTCTAGTCTAACTATATTGATGCAAATTGCAAGTTCTCATTTTTTAATGGCCGAGTAATATTCCATTGTGTGTGTGTACATATACCCCACATTTATCCATTCATCTATCAATGGACGCTTGGGTCATTTCCATATCTTGGCTGTTGTAAATAATGCTGCAAAAAAATAGGGGTGTATATATCTTTTTGAATGAGTGTTTTCATTTTCTTTAGGTAAATACCCAGTAGTAGAGTTACTGGACCAAATGGTACTTCTATTTTTAATTTTTAAGAACCTCCATACCGTTTTCTACCACTTTATATTCCCACCAACAGTGCATGAATGTTCCTTTTTCTCCATGTTTCCATGCTAATACTTGCCATTTCTTGTGTTTTTTTATTTTAGCCGTTCTGACAGGTGTACAATAATACCTCATTATGGTTTTGATTTGCATTTCCCTGATGATTAGTAACATTGAACATCTTTTTATGTGTCTGTTGGCCATCTGTATGTCTCCTTGGAAAAATGTCTATTCAAGTCCTCTGACCATCTTTAATTAGATTATTTGTTTTTTATGTGTTGAGTTTTATACGTTCTTTATATGTTTTGGATATTACCCCTTACGAGATTTATCATTTGCAGATATTTTTTTCTCGTTTACTGGATTGCCTTCATTGTTTTGTTTCCTTTGCTGTGCAAAAGCTTTGATGTTTTGAACTGCATATGATTATTAAGTCTTTCTAGATCAGTAAATTTATTCTTGATAGAAACAAGTCTTTTTACACATTCATATTTCAGTTTTGTAACATTAAATTACCTGATTGTAAAATGAGTATAATAAGAATAAACAAATTTGAGAACAGTTACAACTGAATCTTAGTAAACTTACAAGTCATATGGAAGGAATGAGAATATATGGGCCATGAGCATTTCAATTGCTGTAAACATTGGTCAGCTTGTCACTGGGGATGGAGAGCACTGGTTAATCTGTAAAAAGATGTTGACTGGGGAGCCTGGGTGGCTCAGTTGTTAAGCATCTGCCTTTGGCTCGGGTCATGATCACAGTCCTGGGATCAAGCCCCACATTGGGCTCTCTGCTCAGCAGGAAGCCTGCTTCTCCCTCTCCCACTCCTCCTGCTTATGTTCCCTCTCTTGCTGTCTCTCTCTCTGTCAAATAAATAAATAAAATCTTAAAAAAAAAAAGATGTTGATTAAGAGAGCTCAGTAGTTAGGACACCTAGGTGGCTCAGTCAGTTGAGCGTCTGCCTTTGGCTCAGGTCATGATCTTCGGGCCCTGAGATGGAGTCCTGCATTGGGCTCTTTGCTCAGTCAGGAGCCTGGTTCTCCCTCTTCCTGCTGCTCCCCCTGCTTGTGCACTCTCTCTCTTCTCTCTCTCTGACAAATAAATAAATAAAATAAAATAAAAACAGAGCTAGTAGTAAAACTTGTGGAATGAAGAGTTAAACTGAAGAAGGATCGGTGATGATTTGCTAACAATGCATGGTCCTTGTCTCTTATTGTAATTAATAATTTGCATGAAAATGTAAAAGGCATTTTATCATATTTGAAGATGATAGAAAACTACATGAAAAAGTGAAGTTCTGTAATGGTTAGCACATCTTAGATACTCAATACATATTTATTGAGTTGAATTGATGACCTAATGTGAGCTCAGCTATAAAACTAGATCAAAATTAATACCATTAAATTTGACAGTGCTAGATATTATTTAATTATATTGAGTTTCCAAAAACCCAATATGCAAGTACATGATAAAATTGATTTCAAATTATTTGATGTCAAAAATATATGAGATGTTAGCTTGACCTTAAATTTAACAATATAATTAGGCAAACTTTAAAACTCCATGTTATCTTGGGCTCCTCTGGAAGGAGTATGGAATACAGGTGGAAGACAGTCAGCATCTCCTGGCACTCAGGCCTAGTTTAAACATACCTGGATCTCTGAATTCATTTCTGGGTTATATAATTTAAGTAAAAGTCAGAAGAAAATTGGGGTGCCTGGCTGGCTCAGTCTGTAGAGTGTATGACTCTTGATCTCGGGGTTGTGGGTTTGAGCCCCACATTGGGTGTAGAGATTACTTAAAAATAAAATCCTTTAAAAAAAAAAGAAAAAGGGGCACGTGGGTGGCTCAGTTAGTTAAGCATCTGACTCTTGATTTCGGCTCAGGTCATGATCTCAAGGTCATGAGATAGAGTCCTGCGTCAGGCTGTGTCCTCAGTTGGGAGTCCACTTTTCTCTCTCTCTCTCCCTTCACCCCTCCCCCTGCTTGCTCTCTCTCTCTCTCTCTCTCTCTCTCAAATAAATAAATAAATCTTTTAAAAAGTAAAAATAGGGACACCTGGGTGGCTCAGTTGGTTAAGCATCTGCCTTTGGCTCAGGTCATGATCCCAGGGCCCTGGGATTGAGTCCCAGATCGGGCTCCCTGCTCAGTGGAGAACCTTCTTCTGCCTCTGCCTGTTGTTCCACTGGCTCGTGGTCTCTCTCTCTCTCTCTCTGACAAATAAATAAAATCTTAAATAAATAAATAAATAATAAATAAAAAGGAAAAAAGAAAATGTAAGAGTATAGAAAGAAATATAGCTAGGAATCTTAATACCATCTGAAAAAGAATCAGAAGTGTTAAGAATGTTTATTAGAAAGAGTAGAAGATGCAAGAATATCTGTCCTTCGGTGGCTATTATGGACGTATCAGTGTTACACCAAGAGAAAGAAGAACTTTTCAATAGGAACAATAACTGTTCCACTGTAGATCATATTCCCCACATGTGTCATAGGCACATTAAGCTAAGCTTGTACAAAATCAAACTCAATTACATTCCTAGTGCCATTGTCCAAGTTTAGGCATTTATTAATTTTCTTTCTCATGATGATATCCCATTGGTCTCCCTGCTTATAGATTCCCTCCTCTTCCTTCCACTGTTCAGAGTATTTTTAGGTTTACCCTTCTGAATCATAAATAGCACCATATTGATCC
Source organism: Eumetopias jubatus (assembly GCF_037043125.1). Classification (NCBI taxonomy): domain Eukaryota; kingdom Metazoa; phylum Chordata; class Mammalia; order Carnivora; family Otariidae; genus Eumetopias; species Eumetopias jubatus. The sequence continues at coordinate 64,911,552 of NW_028274819.1, read as the reverse complement.
CCAACTTTAGAGAGCTCACCACTGCCATCAAGGTAAAGTCCACACCTCTTGGCATGGTATTCATTGCCCCTCTTGACCCATCCCAAGTCAGCTTTATGACCTCATCCCTGGCTGTTCTGCTCTGGCCAAGCCAAACCCTCAAGGTTTCCAGGGCACAACACATACTTTTGACCTTCCATGATTTTGATCATACTCTTCTAGCTTCTCAGAAAGTCCTTTCCCTTCTACACCATTTAAAATATGTATACACCCTTCCAGATCCAGCTTAGATGTTTGTCTATCAAATATACCTAGAGATTTATTGAAAAATGTTATCTATATGAAAAGAGCCCACATGGTTTATTTGATTTTACTGGCTTTATTATCAGGTATTTATTGAGTACTATACTATTAAGGAATCAAAGAGTCATCTCAAGCACCTAACATGATCCTTGGTACATAGTAAATTCCCAATGAGCATTTGTTAGATGTAACCAGAAGATATAAATAATTATATGAGACAATTCATGTTAAGTATCAGTGAGGCAACAGGAGAGATATTTAGCTTCATGCGAGAAGGTAATAGTGTTGGTTATGTTGCATTTGAGGTACTGGCTGGATACCCAAGAAGATATACACTCTTCTTTTTAAGAATAATGGCAACTTAATGCATGTATATGAAGACAAGGAAAGTAGAAAAAGAGAAGAAATAAATATTAAGAGAGATCAGATAAATGATAGATACAGGTATTCAAGTGAAGAGTTAAAAATGACAGGGAGAGATGAAAGTTCTTCAGAAATGTGGGTGAAGAATGAGACAGAATATTGAAAACACATCAGGAGGTATTTTAGTTGGATGGGACTTCACAAGGCACATTAAATAAGTTTATTATTATCAGCTTGTTAATAAAAGACCCAAAAACCTTTTTGTGTTCTCCACAAAATGACAAAGTTTAATGCTACAGCATTTTGGAAAGACCAGTTACCCTGTCTCTTATTGCTTTAGAGTTGGAGAAAATTAAAAAGCCATTTATGACCACCATCTAGGTCCTTTGTGTTGCATATGTAATGAAACAGTTTCAATTCAGATGCTCAACAAAATTTTAATTTCACACAGCAGTGGGATTGCATCTTTCAGCACCATTCAAATGTCATTTTCTTAGGCAATAACCAGAGTCTTTTACTTGGAAAATCAGAGTTCCTGGAAAAGAGATTCTACTGTTCTCTGGCTCAGTTTTATTCAATGATTGCATGATTTTTAGAAAGGCAATAAGGCTGTTACCTCTCTCTAAATCTTAAAAAGTCTTGGTAAGATTTATCTCCACAGTTGCCTGATTTGCCACTTCAGCCAAGCTGCCTACGTACAGAGTGGCACCACAGGTTTCTACCACATGACAGGACTTCGTCCCCATTGTCAGTGCTGTGACATGCTGCTGAGCCTTCTCATCCTACTCACCCACTGTTCACTGTCACTCAAATGCTTATCGATATCCAGGGCTCATTAATAAGGTGGTGTGGATAGGACAGAGAAGTCCCTCTTTTTTTTATTTTTTATTGTTATGTTAATCACCATACAGTACATCATTAGTTTTTGATGTAGTGTTCCATGATTCATTGTTTGTGTATAACACCCAGTGCTCCATGCAATACATGCCCTCTTTAATACCCATCCTCTTTTAAATTATCTTCATAAAAAAAATGATCTTCAAAAGCCACTCACATGCAAGTTGGACAGATACGGTGAAAATAATGGGTGCTATTTTATTCAAAACAAAACAAAACTGTCAGTGAAATTCAGCATTTCCTAACAAAATGTGTGGGATCCTCTCTCTGAACTAATCACAGAGCTTTGCTTTCACCTTTCTGTAAGGCAACATGATTTGTCTCAAAGAAACAAGTACTTTAGAGCCAGCAAATATGGGTTCTACTCTTGCTACCTACTAGCTGTGAGACCTTGGTCTTTAATTTCCTTCAAAAGTGGGCATAATGACTAGCTCTCAGAGTTGTTACAAAGTTTGAAAGAGACAGGGCGTGGAGCCTTACAGATAGATGGAACTCAGCCCATGGTCTTCATCATTCAGAAAGGCATTTATGAAGCATATTCTGTGGATCAGCGCTGAGCTGAGAATGTGCACATGGATAAGCCTCACTCCTTGCTCTGAAAACATGCATGACTTAGCAGGGGAAAAAAAAGGCGTGTAAATAAATGGTGGTGATTCTCAGTTCTGGTGCTATTTGGGATGTGTGGAAAAGATGGGATGGTGCACCAAACAGCGTGTCAACTGCCCTGGGGTGATGAGGGAGGCATATCATATACTGCTTCACAGAATAGACTCTAACAGTGTCTAGAAAAATGATAGAAGGAGAATGATGGCCATTTGTTGATAAGATTGGGGATTTTTTTTAAGACAAAGATATTCTGAGCACTTAGCTCTCCAATATTAAAAGCTTGAAGTTTTAGCTGTGCCTTCCTCCCATGCTGCTTCCTGCAGTTTTTTCAGAATTCCATCTGGCTTGTCTCTGCCTGAGGAGCTGAAAGGGCCAGGCACGGGTTCCTTGTAATTTGTCAGTCATGATAGAACTAGCAACACACTGTCTACACAGTCAGTAATACAGAATGCACAGAACCGGCTTGGTTCCGGGGGAAAGATGTTAGGTGTTTTTAAAAAATACCAGTTATTGGGACGCCTGGGTGGCTCAGTCGTTAAGTGTCTGCCTTCGGCTCAGGTCACGATCCCAGGGTCCTGGGATCAAGTCCCACATCGGGCTCCTTGCTCAGTGAGGAGCCTGCTTCTCCCTCTCCCTCTGCTGCTCCCCGTGCTTGTGCTCTCTCTCTCTGACAAATAAATAAATAAAAATCTTTAAAAAAAAATACCAGTTTATTATCACCATCTGGTAGCTCCTAATACCTACTACAAGTGTTCCCCATTCAAGTCCTGCTTACACATTGCTATCAAGGAAAAACAAAAATTCCCTTGTGTCTATAGGTCTTGACTTATCAAATAATTCACTGTATTTGTCTTAGTAAAGTAAAAGGGTAATTACATGTTATGAAAGGCTCTGGTTGTTCAAAATTTACACATTCGGAGAAACTGGCTGACTTTGCTTGTGTAATATATGAGGAGTCAAATTCTGGGAGCACTTCAAGGTATCTTCCACATTTAATTTAAGTGTCAGTAAAACTTTAAGAGGGACGTTACTGGAATAATTTAGGGTAGAATAATAGTAATTAGTTTAAGGTAGTGATAAGTAAAGAGAGATTGCTGAATTTTTCTTTTTTTTAATTATATGGGCTAGGCTAATGGTGAGGAAGCTATCAGGAATTCCAGTTACTCATTCATCTTGGTTAGCAGGCATCATTGATCTTTACCCAAAAGGACTGTTGGTACTTTCTAAACCAGTGTAATATATATGGCAAAGGAAAGGATTAAACAGTTTAAACAAAAGAAACACAATTAACAAGTAAGCATATAGAAAAAAATGGTCATTTTAGTAAAAAGAAGAAATACTCATAAATCTGAAGTATCGTTTTGTACCTGTTATCAATTTTTTAAATTATAATGTTAGTGACTATAAGATTGTGGTGAAACTGGCATATATATATTTTATATTATTTAAAAAGATATTAATGGAATATATATTATAATATATTGGAGGCAATAAAATGATACAAAGCTTTTGAAAAGTAATTAATAACATAAATCAAGAACCTAGTGAATGTTTCCATTTGGGGAATATAGTAAAAGGAAATTGTCAAATAAGAAAAAGTAATTTATAACAATATATTCATGCAACATTGTTTATAATATTAAAACAGTAGAAATAACCCAAATATCTAACCACAAAAGAATAAATATATCTTCAGAGGAAAAAACATTATATAACATGAAAATAATAATTATGGAGACCCTATAAGAAATGTTTAAATTATAATATAATAAGCAAATGCAGGATATAAAGCTATATATGGTCTGTGTGTATATAAAACTATATGAAGCAGATGTGGACATATAGAGAGTCAATAACATAGCATAGAAGTACACACACTTGGCAACAAGATAGGCTTTAGTTTGAATTCTGGCTCCATATTTGCAAGCTATTGATTTCTGATAAGTCGTTTAAGTTTTGTGTGCTTTGTTTTTTTATATATAAAATGTGGCTACTCATACATACCTACAGGACAGCTGCAATAATTAAATTAGATAATTCTGTAACATCTGAGACAAGGTAATGGAATTATATGTGATTTTTTTAACTTTCTCTTATTTTGATTTTCATTAATTTATAATGTTTTTACAATAGAAAATATATTTTAATTTGATACTGATCACCAAATTTATATTATACTCCCAAATACACACCTTGTGGCACTGACTATATAACTAAAAGAAATGATCTAAGTAATTATTCTTATTTAGTGCTATGTTAAAATACACATTCTGCTAAATCATATTATTTATTTAACAAATACTTATGTAGCTTTTACCATGTAATAGACACCGTTTTAAACATTGTATTCACTGAATCCTTATAAAAATCCCAGGAGGAAAGTACTATTGCTATCCTGATCTCACAGGTGAGAAACTGACACACAGAGAGATGTAGTTCACTTGAGCAAGGTCACATTGGTCCATTTGGTGGAGCTGGGATTTTAACTCAAGCATCTGGCTACATGGCCCAGCTCCTGAATGCTAGGCTGTTTTTCAACTGTCAGTCAAAACATGTTCAGGGAACATATATCATGCTCGACACTATGAAGGATGCCAGGAAACATAGGGCACAATCCTTAATTTCAACAACATTCTCTAGTTTTTAGCTACAATGCCCAAATTCTCCCTCAACCTCAGATAAATGTCATCCATGTCACAACTAAATGCTATTCACAGAGGGATACCACTTATCATCCATAATGACTGAATTTCTGGATGAAAATCTGGAGCCTACATCTTGGCTCTCTGTGACAATGTCAGTGTTTTCAGAAGTATGTGCTGAGAAGTTGTGGAATTGTGTGAAGGTGTCTAATGTTCTGCAAACATCTGACTCGGGTTTCTCTTTATTCATATATTTGTGTATATACACCTTCATAACGTGTGTGTGTGTGTTTATAACTAATATTACAATTAAGATATTACATCAATACAACAAACTAAAATTACACACTGAAACACATTTTATCATACATTTTAACACATAGGAAATCTACAAAGCATTACTTTTTGCTGCTGGATTGTTACTGTACATATCTCAGAGGAACCTCTATCTCTAATTGAAGAGTATTCTGAGAATGCAAAACACATTCTTACAGATCTGAGAAATTGTCACCATTTGGGAGATGATATAACATGATGGTTAAGAATAATGTCTCTAGAATCAGACAGTTTAGATGCTATCTCAAGCACAAGTATTTACCACATGACTTGGGACACGTTTCTAAACCTCTCCATACCTTAGTTCCTTCACCTGTTAATGGGACAGGGTGTACCTCATAGGATTGAGAGAAGTAAACAAATAAATGTAGAAAAGGAATTCAGGCAATATGAGTGCAAAATGAATGATAAACATTATAATTTTTATTGCAACTGCTTATCTATAAAATCAGTCTTATTACCATGCAACAAACAAAATATGGATTTACATTAAATTCTAAGGTTGGCATGCAACCAGAGGTCTCATTTTTCAAGTTTTTGTGTTCATCCAACAGCTGAATTGTTATTAATTTTACAAGTGAGTGTTGCAAATGTGAACTAATATGAAAGCTTATACTAATTAAATACTTCTCCAATTTTCAAATCCACTGTTTAAAAATGTGTTATAAAAATGTTCTTCACTTAAAAAGTAATACACTGCATCATAATGAAATTATGAAAATTACCTCTTCCAAATATTTTTCTTTTCATGTCTTTCTGTCATTTCAAGGTTACTTTTGAATAATACATGCTGAAATCAAATTATAAGGAAATATTACCCCCTTATCCGGTAGAGTACCAGATTTTGGTGGATGATTCTACATCTCACCAAAGAACATTTTAGCTCCATTGGATTTCTTTCAAGATTTGTTCTTTTCTTGACAATAGGACTGATGACAATGTGCAAAGACATTTTAAATAAATGACCTGTGTTTGTTTTTTCTTTCTCTTGTTGCAGTCATTCTCAACACAGCACCGCAACCCGCCAGCCTTCAGTGACCCTCCAACGGGCCATCTCCCTGGAAGGGTAAGATGAGAATAATATGGAGCCTTCTCTTACACTAAACTGGAGCCTCATCACTAGGGCATGCAGAAATTTCCTTCCTTCCTTCCTTCCTTCCCTTTTTTCCTCTCTTCCTTCCTTCTCTTAACAAATAATCTGTAAAGCTTATGTTATGTGCCAAGTACTGTGCTAGGTACTTCATTTAACAAGTCAAATGAGATCTATTCTTTACCTTCAGAGGGCTCATTGTCTATTGGGAGTGGCAGAAATACAGACACATATTTGCATCCGGTGTAAGCATCACAAAGGAGATGCATGTAAGGGATTAATGGAAGATCCTGGAAGGACACCTGGCTGAGAATGGGCATCAAAGAAGGAGGGGGGAGCAGGTCAGGATGGTTTCAGAGAAGACATAACTGTCAAGCTGAGAACTGAAGCACCTATGGATAATTGCCTGGCAGACACTGGAAGGAAGGGTACTCTGAGCAGAAGAAAGGGCATGTGCAAAAACATGAACACATGAGCAAGCATGAGGTGGCATAAGGCCATTAGGTGACTCAGAGATTGGCCTAGGGTATGTGAAGCAGTGGGGCAGGAGATAAGAATGGAGATGTTGGGGGTGCCTGGGTGGCTCAATAGGTCATGGGTCCAACTCTTAATTTTGGTTCAGGTCATGGTCTCTGGATTGTGAGATCCAGCCCAGTGTCAGGCTCTGCACTCAGTGGGGAGTCTTTTGGAGATTCTCTCTCTCCCTCTCCCTCTGCCCCTCCCCCTGCTCGTACTCTCTCTTGCTTGTTCTCTCTGTCTAAAATAAATAAATCTTAAAAAAAAAAAAGAATGGAGATATTGGTTGGGCAGGCTTACATGTAGAGGACTTAGTATTTTGTATTTCTGAATTCCCCAATCAGATAAAAGCTGGAGTGGTTGGGGGGGAAGGGGTTAATATTTCCCTCCACTTGTTTTATAATTATAGCTGGTTGAATTGAGAACATTTAATTGATTAATGTATAAAAATTAAATCATTTTACTTCTCCAATATCTGTTACCAATTTTGTTTCAACCTTATTTCTCAATGACACGTAGGCTTCCTTAATGGCATTTCAATTTAAATCTCTAACTTTATTATTTATTAGTCCTTTCTATTTTAAAATTTTATATTTTATTCAGACCTCTGTCCCTCCTTCTAACATAATTAGGACTTGGGTTCCACCAGAGTGTTCTGGAGTTGACAGGGGTATGGTCCGCTCTATCTCTGATATCACCCCTCTAGATGGTCCTTTCTCTTAGATTTCTCCTCTGGTAGTATTGGGGCAAAAAAAAAAAAAAGGAAACAGGAATTGGCACTTCCTCACCATTCTACTGTGGCTGTCCCCTTTCTCTTGGTTAACTCTGGTGATGTAGCCTGAATGGGTGGATAACCAAACATGCACCAATGTCGGGAGACTCCCACAGCTCCTCCAGCCAAGTGATACCCTGGGAGACCAGCTGTTTCTTCAACAGAACACCTGGCAATAGCACACTGTACCTTCCCACATACTCACCACTACCTGAACCATAGCAGTCCCTCCCATGACCGGAGTCCCCATTTCTCATCTGTCCTCAGCAGCTTCAAACCTGAGGCTTGCAGGCCAAACAGCAGCCATCTTTCCTCCCCTCAGGTAGAGCTTACCAGGGACAGTCCTTACCTCTTTTCTCCCTGGCTGACCTTCTTGTCTTCTCTCCCCATGGTTCTTTTCCATCCTGGGTGGCAACAGGGCAAAGCAACAAACTCCATGGCTTAATGGAGATCCACCTTGGAGAGAGATGTTAGTCTTTACTTCATGGAAGAGCATAAATATTATAAATAGTTTTCATGGAGTGCCCTTTCTTGCCTTCAGCTAAGGAAACCCCTTGCATGTCCCCAGACCCATAAGAAAGTGAGCAAAAGGAATGTGGCCTCTCCGTGGGCACTGCACTCTCCGCCCTCAAAAGGACAGTTCCTTCCCCTGGTAGCCCTCCTCTTCTGTTTGTGATGGTAAAGAACATCAAACCACTTTGGTTCCTCTAGTAAACAAACAAAAACAGAGAGATAGGAATGGTAGGCTAAATATGAATAATAGCTAAATAGCTCTGGAGAATTAAGCAGCTTTTTTCTCAATAGGACAGTGTCTTCTTTGTAACATTTGTTCTAGTCCATAAAAAAACAAAAAAGGCATAAGAAGTTCTCAATCAGTAAGTCACAGAATTTGGTTCTGTAGTAATATTTAAGTTGGTCTAGATTCTGGATCATAGCCAGACTCCCTGAGTTTAAGTCTGGACTCAGGAACTTACTAGCTGTGTGACAGCAAGTTGCTTGTGTTTTTGTATAAAACATACAATTATGTATGTTTTTATACAAACGTACGTTTGTTTTATATGCCTTAATTTCCTCATCTGTAAAATGTACATACTTAGTATTTCCTTACAGAGTTTTTCTTGAGAATGAAAGTTATATATATTATTTTTTATAATAGTACTGGCATTATATGTGTTTGCTATAGTATAGTATAATGTTCATTGCTGTTGTTCTTATACATAACATATACTTAATTTATCAGGCAGGAGAGTTCTGCATTTATATTAAATAAGGATTCGTTAAAACAGTCAGGGATCGGTGTCGTCACTGTACTTTGGAGAGGCATATTCCTATATACACAGGTAATAATCATTTGTGGAAGCAATTCAAATCATTGAGTTTGCTTCATTGCTGAGTGAATATATCTATATATATATATCTATATACACACACACACACATATATATATGTATTCTAATTACCAAGATTATACTTAAATGCTCATTAAACACATTAAAGAATAGTGTAAGCCTTTTCTACATAGCGGCTTATCCTCAGCTCCAAAGGGAAGAATATAGGTATATGTCTCTCAGAAAGTTTAAGACAAAGACACTATGTAAACACAAGAGGAAATAGTCTCCCCAGCCTGTGAACATTCTCCAGTTGCACTTAAGAATGTTCATCAGTCATCACCTGCAGTGCAGGTGTGTGTGGCCTTGTGATTGAACCCTCCATACCACCCCTGCTGATTTCCTCTTTCTGGAAAATGCCATAGTTTAGAAAAACTATTCCACAAAACTTGCTGGTCACATTCTCCAAAGGATCGTGATCAGTTTTAAATTCTGCCTGTTATATCAGACATGTGGAACAGGCAAAGGAAAGGACGTCCAGAGTTAACAAAGAGCTGGGACAGCATTCTATCAAGAAAACATTGACAGGGTTAGGATTCTATGATTTGAAGAAAGGAGCTCGTCATTAAAGAGATTACATTCAAAATGTGCAACTTGTTGGAATAAAAATAGTTCAAATTCATGGATATTCCTTCAAGGGAAGAGAAAAGAAACTAACATTTATTAAGTGCTTATCAGCTACCTGGTGTGTTCTCATTCCCTCTCTCTCCTCATCCATCTATCTTCTATAATTTCATTTCAAAATAGTCATGTAAAATAGGCATCCTTTTTTCTGAATCTTGATTCTCAGAGGAGGTAAGTAATTTTCCCAAGGACACCTACCTAGAAAGCACAGTTTTGATTTGAAACCAAATTAAATTCTTCTGTACAACAATGCAGCGTGAAAAGGCTTTATTGAGCTGGAGAGCACTGGTCACACCATTCATAAACCACATTCAGGATAAGTTAGACACAGTGAAGAACTTCCTGGGACTTCCATTTCAAAATGATAAAGAACTAGAACTGACTCGAAGCCTAGAAATCATTAAACAGAGCTAATAACCCACCATTTGGAGTAGATCTGGAGATCCATGTACATGCTAGGTAGCTGAGGTATTTGTGATAGAGGTGAGGGTATAGGGACTGAGCTGCCCATTGGTCTCTACTTAACCTTCCTTGTTCCTTATGAAGACTTCCCTTGGCAGAGCACAGAATGACTGTCAGTCCACATATTGGTCATTAACACAGAGAAGATTTCCTCCAGCTAGTCTAAATAAAAGCATTTTCTTCTAAAGCTATTTCCAAATCTTTTCTTTCCTCTTACTCACAAAAGCTTATTAGCAGTTTGCCAATACATTTTTTTTAGCCTTTTACACTGTTTTCCACTTGAGTGCAATGACATCTGTGATAACCACAATCACTAATTCTAATTCTCTGCTGAGATGAGACCAAAAATGCAAAGGCCTTCCCCTGACCTTATAATACAAAGTTGACTCCTTTTCTAAAATCAGAAATGATTGGGCACCTGGTTGGCTCAGTCAGTTAAGCATCTGCCTTCGGCTCAGGTCATGATTCCAAGGTCCTAGGATCGAGTCCTGCATTGGGCTCCCTGCTCAGTGGGGAGTCTGCTTCTCCCTCTTCCCCTCCACCCTTCTCGTGATCTCTCTCTCTCTCTCAAATAAATAAATAAAATCTTTAAAAAAATGGTATTCTCAGTGATGCTCCATTGTTTTAACTGATACAAAACATTTTGCCTCTATTTAACAAGCGAATCATGCACCATGAAAAATATTGTGTTCCTTGCAGTCATGGAAGAAAACTGACTCTGGAATCAAAGAATTGGTTTTGAATCCTGGCCTCTCTGCCATCTGTTGTTGTCTGTCTTAAACAGGACCCCTCCCCTCTCTCTAAGCATGAATTTTCTCCTTAGCCAAGAGCAAGACTAGCACAGGACTCACTAGCTTCCTGCAGAAGTAGCAGGTACATATTAGACCCTCAATAAGTACTAGCCGAATATATACTTAGTCCAAGTGTCCTGAGAAAACAAAACTTTTATAGCCTAGATTAGTTTGAAGACCCACATTGAACACTTGCTATTGTGTGTGTGTGTGTGTGTGTGTGTGTGTGTGTATAAAACATTTCTGGATATAAAATAAAATCTTGGAGGTAGAAATAATTTTGCATTGCAGGAATATTTAGAAGGGGATACCTCAGTAATTCTCTGTAAGGTTCAGAACACTAAAATTCATGCTATATGTGCCCAGCTGGCCCACAAATAGAGAGATAATGTGGCATACAATCATTGTCACTGAGCACATAGTGGGAAAGTAATTTTTCACTTTGCATAGGCCAATGGGTCTTTAGCAGATTCCCATTAAGGTGTTATACCGCTGAGTGGAGGCAATAAGCTGAAATTGGAAATTTCATTGTTTCAAAACTTATCTTCCTAATGCTTTCATGAAAAGCAACTGCTTAGGATATTTTTTAAATGAATGTAGTTTAAAAGTCCTTATGTTTATGTATTTTTCACCTAAGTTGCTATTTATTTGACATAAAATAAGTGGGACTATTTCAGATTTCCAGTTAATTTGATCATGAAGACAACAAAACTGTCCAATTGAGCCTCCACCTAGAGTTACTGCTGTTTTTTAAATCAATATGTGAGTCATCTTTAACTATGCCAGGCATAAGGAGGCAGAATAACATCCCCATTCACAGTGTGATCTCCTTGCTTCAGGTTCAGGTTGACAGATACAGCTCTCCACCCCTTCTTCTCTTCTTCCTCCTGGGACCCCATTAAAAGGACATTGAAAGAATAAAAAAAGGACAGTCCCGTAATGGTAAAGGAAGTGGGAGAGGCATCAAAACCCAAAAGATTCCATCACACTTCTGGATGACAGAAAGCAGATGGACCAAACAGAACAAAGCAACCCCAGCCTTCGATCACCCGCAGAGGCAGGGCTGGTGTGTTCTACGTAAATGCCGTCTCCTAGGTTCCAGGGACGCCACCCACAAAAAGGCCCACCACAGTGCAGCAGTGTTGCAGGCAGGGGCCTTGGGCTCAGGAGGTAGCAGAACTGCCTGGCAGAGCCCAGGAAATTCAGAGACTTCAGAATAGTGACAACAGATGGGACTGAGCGCAGAGTCTGAGAATAGGACTGAGGATGCCCCCACTCAGCATACACACGCCTGACACAGCAGCTGCCAGGCAGGGACTTACCACCAGTCAGAAAATGAAGGCTCTTCTCTAAAGAAATAGAATTTCTTCTGAGGAACCTAGATAAGCTAGTTTGCACGTTGCCCACACGGCAGAGCCAGATACACGGACAGTTTTCAGGTTTGCTTACCTAACCGGAAGCCTGTCAGTGGAAAAGCCTTGCCCTGATCTGCAGCATCCCCTGCAGCCTTTCTACTAATTCATTCTTGAATATGCACAGCCAGCCACAAGTTACCAAATAGTTTAACAAAACCCACAAAATAATGAAAACAAGATTTAAAAAACACACATGCACAGAGAAAAACTATACTCATGGAAACAGAAGTAATTCTGGGAACAAAATAGAATTTAAAGAAAGGCTCTCTTATAAGCATATTTTTAACAACATGGAGGTAACCATGAGAATTAAAACCAAAATGGTTAAAAGCAATTGTCTCTGGGAAACCAGGTAGGCTTCTGGTGTGTGTGTGTTTGGGGCGGGGTGGGGGGGGGGGGGGAGGGTGACACAAATTGAACTTTGAGGAATGTATTTGGAGCAAGGCAGAGGTTAAAAAAAGGGAAATCATGTGCCAAAACCTAAAGTACTTGGCTAACACTGTGAAGAGGAAGTCTCTTCAGCGCCAAGGTAGCGTCCTTTCATCCACTAGGGGGCGTACACTTGTTTTTTGTTTTTTTTTTTTAAGATTTTATTTATTTATTTGAGAGAATGAGAGATAGAGAGCACGAGAGAGAAGAGAGTCAGAGGGAGAAGCAGACTCCCTGCTGAGCAGGGAGCCCGACGTGGGACTCGATCCCGGGACTCCAGGATCATGACCTGGGCCGAAGGCAGTCGCTTAACCGACTGAGCCACCCAGGCGCCCCATATACTTGGTTTTTATCTTCCCTTACAAGATCGTTTGAGCAACATCCTGGAAGCAGATTTCTACTAACTGGCATTTTCACCTCAGTGAAATAGCTGCCCTGGAGACTGTTGAGCATCCTCCACAAGTAGCACTTAACAAGAAACTAGAGAGCTATCTTCAGTGATATTACAGAAGGAATTCTTTAGAGTGGATGGTTTGTCTAATTGGCCCTAACTAAATATCTCTCCCAAATAGAGAAGTCTCTGAGTATCCAAAGAACTTGGATAGTTGTATCTGTAAACAGATAGATCTAGGGGAAAACCCATCCTCTCAGGCTAACTGTTCTGTGTTGATATCATTGTCGTTCTTTCTTAGTGGGACAGGGCCTGTCTTGATGGCAATAGCCGTGAACCTTTGTTTGACACCAGAGACCCCCTCTCCACACCCTAAGACCTCTGGACTCTTGAGACCATGGCACCACTGGGGCCAGGGGACCTCTGGTGTTCCCATGAAGGGTCTGAACAGGTGTGCTGTCCAAGGAAACAGAACTCTGGGAACAGACCTTGGCTGGAATCATTGGCTCTCTTGTTCTTTACCCAACTCCTTTTGCCTTGATGGGAAAAGCTTTTTTATAGCTAATGTGCTTCAGATTTTTCAGGATGATGCTGACTTAAAATAGTCTTCTTAGTCTAAATGCCCAGATATTCAGTTCCAAAACACATGGTCACTGTAGAAAGTGAAGCATTATTGACCTGAGAAACAGGAAATCTGGGTTCTAGGTTCAAGTCTGCCACCTCTTACTGGGTGATTTTGAGCAGACCTCAGTTACCTCATACACAAAGCGATAAGGTTGAGTTAAATCATTGGTGTCTTAGATTCCCTCCAACTCTAACATTGTATAGTTTAATGAGTTTTGAAGAAGAAAAGTTTGGCTTCTAAACTTCTAGGAATATTTCCAAATGTGAAACCTAAAGGACCATTGTGCTCTAGACAGCTAGCCCTCAGGGGCTGTGGCTTGAGTCATCTCTACCCACACACTCACAGACCCAGCCACCCTTCAGGATTCATAATCAGTATGAATGTTCAACTTCCTTCCTTACCCTGAAGTCTGTCCAACACATTTCCTTACCCTGATCCTCAAAAGCAGTGCTAAGCAGTATTTCTGAGAGTAACAGAGGGGGGGCTGGTATGCTGAACTACTTTCAGACTTGAAAGAGAAGCTTTATTCAGGTTGTTACTTGCTGGAGTCACTGGTCAAAAATATGAACCTTTGTTAACCACAGAAATGTAAGTGACCTCACCAAAACAGGGGGCCAATTTGGGTTAAGTGGAGAGGATTTTTGTGTATCTTTAGAATGTATTAAGAAATATATATAGTTATGGCCCTCTTCTTTAATTTGCTCTCCTGCTAGCTAAAGAGTTTATTTAGGAAGAATACAGGAAAATTAAAAAGACAACCCACTAGGTGATTTTTAGAAATGCTTAGGAAAAAATCAAATTTCCTCCTGTCTCTCCCAAAAATATTTTTGCTTGTGATTTATAGTGCAATAAAGACAACTCGTCTCTTGGGTGAGAAAGCTCTGGATGAGAGTCCCAGCCTTTCTTTTGTTGCTAGGTCACCTTCTGAGGGACCCTAGCTGCTTGGAAGGAAGAAGGGAGTTTACAGACCCCTCCTTTCATCTCCAGAGGGAAAAGGGACCTTCAGAGCTTAAACCTCAGAGGACACGTTAGGAATCAATCAGAACAGCAGATAATTCCAGAACGTATGTTTCCTGTAGTTCACACCATGTGTTTGCTTTTCATTTCTCCTCATGTCCCTGCAATTTCCACCTGTACTCCTAGTGGAGCGGTCAAGCTTATTTTCCTTAGCCCCATTTCCATTGGCCTACTGCTTCTTTTTTCCATTTCCTTACTCGATAAGACATCCTTCCCTAGGCCTTGTAATCTTTCTTCCTTAGATGTGTAGAGCTGAAAGTATAAAAGGTGTCATCACAGCAAACTTTTAAGGATTGCCAAAAATTTATCGGTGTTGAAAACATGCTGAGGTTGCCAAGAACCAGGGCATAGGTAAGGGTGGCCATTCATGGGGTCCTAATTATCTCCCAGGGCCTGGGTTTCCAACGCCCTCTGCTGTTGAAAGAACAACTGTGGGAGAAACAAGCACGAAACAAAACCAAAAATGTCCACTTTCTTGTATACGACAGAAGTTTTCAAATTTGGAATTTCAAGTAAAACATCCACATAGATTTGGGAAGTTGACAAGGAGGATCTAGATGTATATTTTTTTTAGCTAAAGACTTTTATAAACATTAATCACCATTATCATTATTATTCCATCAGAGAAAGGCTTCCTTAGAACAATGAAATGGGAAAGACACAACATAGGGACGCCTGGGTGGCACAGTCAGTTAAGCGCCTGACTCTTGATTTTGGCTCAGGCCATGATCTCAGGGTCCTGAGATCGTACTGTGCATCAGGCTCTGCGCTCACCATGGAGTCTGCTTGGGATTCTATCTCCCTTTCCCTCTGCCCCCCACCCTACCACTGCACAGGCTTGTGCGTGCTCTCTCTCTCTCTAACATAAATAAAGGAAAGACATAAAATAAAGAATATATAGCACTCTATCATAAAAGCAGGTGGCTTAGATACATGGATAGCAAAGTCCAAACAGGATATTTTCTATATTCAAATGCTAGAAATATAACATTAAATATTTCTTATTTTTTTAAGATTTTATTTATTTATTTGACAGAGAGAGACACAGCGAGAGAGGGAACAGAAGCAGGGAGAGAGGGAGAAGCAGGCTTCCTGCCGAGCAGGGAGCCCAATGTGGGGCTCGATCCCAGGACCCTGGGATCATGACCTGAGCTGAAGGCAGATGCTTAATGACTGAGCCACCCAGGCGCCCCTAAATATTTCCTATTTAATAGCAGCTGATATAAGTGCTTTCTGTGGATCTCATCTGGTTCTGACAACAATTATTATTATTGTTTATGGGCACATTATCCCGCTTTATGGGTGGGGACAGTGAGGCTTAAAGAAGTTAAAGGTGCTGCCCGAGGTCACACAGATACTAAGTGGCAGACTTGGGATACTAAAGCCACATTTTTAAATCACCACCTTTTCCTGCCCTCTCAGAATTACATGTGTTTTGTTATTACAAATTGGCCAGTTTGGAGGCCCAAGTAAGATGTTGAAATGCAGTATGGAGCTCAGTATGATTCCTGGGGTTTTGGAGGTTTTTGTCATTATAGTTATTGTCAAAAATCCAGTTTTCATATAAGAACATTAACAAAAATAGCACAAGCACCTAACAGTGATTTCACTGTGCTAAATTAGAAGAAGTGGAGGAATAATATTTCCATCCTGTTGGCATCTGTTTTACCCAGCATGACTAAGGAAGAAAGCCGGGAGGGACAGGGTAGGAGTCTGGTTATCAAGAGCTGCTGGGCCATCCTGTTTGATGGCCTTGGACAGGAAGGATGTTCATTGCCAAGCAGCTGGAATTTGTCTTAGAGGGATACCATAGAATCTACTGGGGAATTTAGTTTGTTGGGGTTTTTTATATAAATAATTCTTATTTTCTGTGTGTAGTTCAATGCCAGTATGATTACTTATCCCTGCATGTCTTCCTTGGAAACCCTTTTAGTTTTTAATAAAGTGTTTTAATAAAGTGCTCGAAGTAAGTTGTGAATAAACTTCCTCCTTATTATTATATAATTAAACATACTCAAAACAGTGTGCTGCAGAATGTTCAACTAGAAAATTGCCCCTCTCCATCAATACTCTTAATTATTAATGCTAATGAAGGCGCCTGGGTGGCTCAGATGGTTAAGCGTCTGCCTTCGGCTCAGGTCATGATCCCAGGGTCCTGGGATCGAGTCCCGCATTGGGCTCCCCTGCTTCTCCCCCTGCTTCTCTCTCTCTCTCTCTCTCTCTCTCTCTCTGTCTCTCATGAATAAATAAATTAAAAAAATCTTTAAAAAAATTATTAATGCTAATGATAATATGATCACCCATGATGTTGATTGAGATGGCGTTGAAGAGCTAGTTAACGTACTGAATGAACCAAGGAGGAATTTTTTAAAAAGCACCCAGTCATAGGTTTGTCAGGCTAGTAAAAATGAATGCAGGAAACCATGACAGGATTTATCTGCCCAAAGTGACAGAAAGACTTATCGGCCACAAATCTCCTTGTTGTAATCCTGGCACCACCTTATATTTGCCCCATTATCCCTCTTTGAATACTGCCCTTTTTCTTGTATCTTTCTAGTATTAAGGCTGCTCTTACTGACTTGCGTGGGTTTGTGCCCAATCAATAAAATTAATTGGGAATATAATGATGAGCCTTGCAGACACCATCCCTGCCCCCAGTCTGGCAGGGAGAAGCAGATATTAATCAAATAATCACCCAAACAAATGTAACTCTGTGACTATGCCAAGTACTGTGAAAAAGTGGCCTGTGACGCCCAGAGTGCCTGTAATAGGGGATCTGTAGTAGGGGACTGAGAGGTTAGGGAGGTCATAGAAGGCTCTCATCTGAACAGTGAGTAGGCCTTAAGTAGGCAAAGAGAAATTGCCATCATTAATGGCTGCACAAGCAGTGATGACAAATCTGTCTGGATGTATTTCTGAGCTGAGCACTGACTAGAGCAACGTGAAATCAGTAGGGCTTGCCATTTAGAAATTTATAATGAGGAGGCTGATTAATGGTTGACTTTCTCCTCCAGAGAGACCATATGATGGAGACTTCCAGTTGCTTTATCAGAACCGTATGATCTGCAGAGATGTGGTTTTCTGAATCCCATCTCTGATCATTCTGCTGTTCCACTGGTTTTTGTGTGATGCATTTGTCTGCATATCTTCCTGTGTGCCAAAACTTTGAGATCCTTCCTTGCCACCGCTGCTTCCTATGCTTCTCTTCTTCTACCTCCTGTCCTTGGCCCCTCCTACTCTCTTTTTCCTTCTCCCTTCCCTCCTCTCCATAAACTGCCCCCACCTCTTCCTTTTCTTTTGATTCTGCATTCATTTCTTTTTCTTTTTTTGTTTCTCTCTCCTTTTGCTATTCACCCTGAAGGTACAAGGCTTATGTTTATACAGTGTATTATAATTTACAAAGAAATCTCAGGGACATTATTCTGTTTGACCCCCGTAACAATTTCATAAGAATCATTTATCCTGTTTGCAGATGTGTCACAAGGTAGGTGACTTCCTTGAGATTGTGTGTCTGGGAAAGAGAGGAGCTCTGACCACAAACCAGATGCCTACCCAGCCCCACACTGTCATCACTAGACCACCCTACCTCAACAACACAAATGTCAAAGGCATCTCAACCATATCTTTTAGTCTTTTTGACAGAGGAGGCTCTTCATTGTCCTGTCTTTATTATTCACAAAAATGAGTCTAGACAGAAGTTGTGGTCGGAGAGGTTTTCTGTTTGCTCATCCATCACATGAGTAGGAACAGCCTCAGTCTCATCCGATAAATATTTACTGGACATTGCATTTGACCTTGAATTGAACTTGTTGTAAAGAATGATTTTCATTATATTTTTTTTACCTTGCCTGGCTGTGATCTGGGAGGTGGCAGGGCTGTGGAAAACAGGGATTGAAAAAGATTGCTTTGAGTATCATTTATCAGCCTTCATTAGATTACTCATCTTGAGACATCCATCTTTATAGGTCCAACTGAATCTGGTGTTTTTCTCTGCATATATTGCTAATCCCTCAGAGACCCTCAAATTTCATTAGGATTTTTGTTTCCTTCCTCTTCCTGTCCAATTATAAAGAGTTTAAAGAAAGAGCACATCCATATCCTATGCCACAGGCCAGATGCCCCTCTATTACCAGGAAAGCAGCCAGTGGTCTTTCTCCTTTATTTAATCTCTCTGCTGATTTCCAGTCCTGTAAATGTTTACTCTCCTGAAGTATGCTTTTAAGATGTCGGTCAGCAACATTTATTGATTGATGGCTCACGGTTGGTAAAGGCTCTTGCTGGTTGCATGGAAAGTCAGACTACTCAGGGACAGTTGTGCAGGAGACAAGCACCACCCATCCATTCATTCAATCAGTCATTGATTTGATTGAGTCACCTTTTATTCATTCTTTCATTCAACTAAGTATTTCCTGAATGCCCAGTATGTACCAGGCACTGTAGTTAGGCATTTAAGATAATGAAGAAGGAAACAGCCCAATTCCTGCTCTTGAGGAGCACAGAGTCTAGTGGGGCTAACACAACATTGAAAATTGGAATAATTTGCTGAGCTTGTATCTTTGTGGTTTCAGAACAAAAGAACAAGCAGCTGATTTGGGGAAATGAGGAACCCTTGTTTGGATGTGGTTTCAGTAATTTTTATCAAGGGACTACCAAACCCAAGGGAAAAGGTTACTGTCTTCAAATTGAGGAAGTTCCATGCTCACGTGGGCTGGTGTCAAGAGTTGGGAATTTATTTTAAGCACAGGTCTATAAAAACTACACAGAAGTGTAGAAGGGAGCCATGCTTTTCACAGCCTAATCATTCTGCAAATGGAGAATTCTCCTGTGGTCAAGCATTATTATGCATATTTATGGGAAATCGCATTTCAGTATCAATGTTGCATGATATTTAAATGTGTAAACATTGTACCCTGAAATGCTTGCATGTCCTCCATTTCCTCTCCTTGGTATAGCAGGCTGGTGTAATTTAAAGAACATGGCCTTTTGATTTATCTCTACTTTTATGTAAATACTGACTCTTACTAGTTTCATCACCTTGAGATGTTCCTGAACTTGTTGAGCCTGTTTCTTTAACTTGTAAAGTAAAAATCAATAACTACTTCATGAGATTGTTTTGAGAATTTATTTTTTTAAATATGTAAACATCTTAGCACAGTTCTTATCAAGAACTAGGTACTGAGTAGGAGGTAATTTTCTCTTTTCTCTCTCCCTATATCCCATCTGCCCCGTTTCTTTCTGATGGGCTAGAACCTCTTCCCTCACACCGGGAATCAATTGAAAGTGTCTCCATTCATTGTTCGTTTAACAAACGTTTCCTGTGTACCTCTCTTGTGCGCTCAGGGAGATAGAGTCAGCGGTGTGGAAGACAGCATAGCACAGGGTAGAAAAACAAAGGAAGAGGAGAGAGCAGGCCCTATTCAGAAAGAGACACCGTAAGTCCTAACACCCTTCTAGATCCAAAGAAAAGCAGTTCTTAATGGCAGGCTTTCAGAAAGTTTAGCAGATGAGAAAGGAATATTTGCGGGTAAAATGTCACCTCATCCCACCTCCTTATTTTGCACAAGTCCAGAGCTGATGTGCGTGTGTATTAGTTCACATAACTGCACACACAGCTGCTCTTTCCATGCACCTGAGTCTCCAGTGGTTTCCATTACATTCAGGGGGTTTATAGGCAACTAAGACATATCCCCAGGATCCCTTCTTGATCGCCCCTGTAACAGACCAAATCTCTGCCAGACGACTTAATGCTTGGAGTTTTCTCCTTGTTTTATGTAGAAGTTTCTCTCCTCTACTAGGCTCAAAACTCCCAAGGTTGCTTCTAGGTCCCATCCTATTACATAATTAGGAAGCAGTCTCCAAACAGAGACTATGTTTAACAAATGATGATTTGTTAAATTTCCTGCTCCTGTGATCTGAGGAATAGGGAATTCACTCTCCCTGAGTGACTGATTTTTCTCCACTTCCAATCCTTATTTTACTAGAAGAGATAAGCCAACTGATCATTATTCTTTTTCACTCTGTGTAGTTGTGTATGAAAGCAGAAGCCGCGAAGGCTTTTATAGACAATCAGACATATGAATGCTGCCACCACCACTTTTAGCTGGTCGATATTTAGATAAGAAACTTAACTTTACAAACCTCAGTTTTGTTATCTTCAAATGAGGAAACTAATACCTGACCTACAGGGACACCATAAGGATTAAATAGTCTTAGCTCTTAATAAATGTCGGTGATTATAATTAAAATTAAAGCTTATCTCACTAACCAAAATATAAATTTGTGTTAAATTGTGTTGTTCAGATATGAAGAACACCAAGGCTGATGGTCGTTGTTTCACTCCCTCTTACCAAATTTTTTGTGTAACTCTTGGCATATTTAAGTGGGTTGAATGTTTACAAAGCTATAGGAGTGCCAGGTCACTACCTATCTGTCTGTCTATCTAATTAACTAACTAAGCCGTTTATCAACACCTCTCACCTTTGGCAGGAAAGAACCATGGCTGTCAAAAGTTGAGCCTTCTGTGTTTGTGGAGAGTGGCCTTGCAATATTCTCCAAGTTTTAATTTATTTTGGGTACATTCTCAATTTGAGGGAAAAAAGTTAATATGAGAAATAAAGTTGCCAATTATCTAAGATATTACCATATGGGGGAATTATGGGGAAATTTTGGGGAAATTTCCATATGGGGAAATTATCTGAATCCCAAGAGAGGCAGGAGATTTTCCAAGAATTTAGGCTGTTCCTCTCTTTCCGGAGGACAATAAGGATGAACGAGAGTCTTCCTCTGGTTATTCTTTCCTCACTTCATACCTTCTCAGTACTTATCCTTCATCTGAGACTTAAATAAGTTACATTAAGCTTTCTAGAAATGTGTGACATTAGTGCTAAGATGTAAGGATTGTGGCTTACATAACACATCCAAACACCAAGACACCCAGGTCAAATTGAGCTGTGATTGCGGTACCGTGTGGATCATATGTAGGGCTTGTGAGTGAGGCAACTATAATACCCTACTGTTGATGCAGACATTCCAGGATGAAGGAGACAGATTCACTCAGAGTTTTTTGTTGTTGTCATTGTTGTTTTGTTTGTTTTTATAGGGCTTCTTTTGCCTGGAGAGGGAATGATTACTGGGAGATAGAAGTGATTTTTGGGAGAAATTGTGGGAAGAGATATGAAATATTAGAAGCATCTTGTCCTGTATGGTGCTGACCCTGTGACATACTCATGAAGCCATTTCTTGTCTGACAGAATTTCTTTCATATCACCATCAGTCATGGCCCAAGCTGTAGACTGGCCTTTTGGAGAATAGAACTTACACTCTGCAGATCGATGCACGACGTGTTTTTGGTGGCCATCTCCACTCCTAGACCAAGTTCTCCCATTCCTTTGCTACTCTCCCTTTGTTTTTAGTTCCCAGTGTTACAGCTTTGTTTTGGGTTTGTTTGGTTGTTTGTTTGTTTTTTTAATCAAAACCAGCTTCTTAAGATCACCTTACTTGCCCTGAAATATAGGTGCCTGCTAGGTTTTCATTCCACAGTCATTTATTGAGTTCTTTGTGCCAGGTACTTTACCAGGTACTGGGGACATGAGAACAGATGAAAGGGAGTTCATATTTATTAGACACTTTCTAGATGTCAGACACTAACTCACAAAGTGAATATTGACCCTCCGGAATCTCAGCCAAGTGGAAAAAGCAAGCATACAATAAATTATTATCATTGTAGAAGATTACAACTTTTCTTACTGACTTAATAATTGCCACTTTATTCTTCTAATCTACCACTATAGTGGAAACTCCTGGGAGGCAGAAACTGTCCACTTTATGGTTATGATCCTAACCCCAGTAGAGCTCCCCTGAAACATAGTGGACTCTTAACAGATAACTGTAAAATAAGATGATTAGAACAGTCCATATACGAGTCCAGTGCAGTGCAATTCTATAGGAGCTAGTGTTAGAGCTGAGGAAAACAGAGGTTTAAAGTCATGAAGAAAGAAATGGACCTCCCTAAACATACAAAAGGAAGGAGCCAGAAAGCTACGGGCAGAGAACTGTAGATACAAAGATGAAAGGAGGGAAGGAGTCAGATGTTTGAGTAAAAACTAGCAATTCAAAGAAAACCAAAGAGTTATGATATGATTGAAATTTAGAGTATTTTTGAGAGTGTGCCAAGAGGTGAGGCTACAAATGTTTTTCAAGGAAGGAAATGTTGAAGATTCTTTTAAAATCACTTTGTGTTAATGTAAGTGTCCACATTTGGCTTTCAGATTTCACCATGGCTAAAGGAACTAGTTAATGAATGACTTTAAGAATGTCATACTAAGAAGGTTTTGAACCAATCTCTACTTCTAAGTGCAGGTGTCTAGGAAGAAGTAGGTTGGTGAAAGAAATGAAATTTCTCAGTTTGAAAAGCCAGGATGTAGAAGCAATGATCTTCCACTTCTTTTCCTGATGAGGAAAAAAGAGTGATAAATAAATAAATAAATAAATAAATAAATAAATAAATAAATAGAATCAGAACATCCATCAGGGCTCAACTCATTGTTATATAAAGCTTTCCCTGGAATTAGCATAAAACAGAACTTGAAGCAGGGAAAAGCTACAGGGACATTTGTACAAGCCAACATTTGCAATAGGCACAGAGAAGAGAACAGCTGAATGTTTCTTTTAAGAGAAATTTTCTTTAAGCTTTTATTTATTTGAGAGAGAGAGAGCACAAGCCGGGGGAGCAGCAGAGGGAGAGGGAGAAGCAGACTCCCCGCTGAGCAGGGAGCCCAGTGCAGGGCTGGATCCCAGGACCTAGGACCATGACCTGAGCCAAAGGCAGACGCTTAACCAACTGAGCCACCCAGGTGCCCCAAGAGAAGAATTTTTAAGGGTCCAGCTACAGCCAATGGTTAGTGAGGTGTTTGTATTTCCTTACATATTATTTGTGAAAATGAATTTCAGTAGTATTTAATGATGCTCACATTAGTGGTTTTGCCTGTTTTTTCTATAGTAATTCTTACATAGATATCTTAAGTATGGGGAAACTCTTGAAATTCTGTTGAGGTTTTTGGGAAGCCTTGTCATTTGAATACCCAGGTCACTGCAGGCACCTGCTGATAGCTACTCTTTCCTAATAGTACTAGCCTTTTACTTCAAATCCATTTTCTAAAGTGACAACAGTCATGAGGGTTGGGTCAACCTCACTGATCCTCTTGTCTCCCTCAACAGGTTGTGCTCATATCAGTCTGGATTTTGATTCACGGAGTTCCTACCAGAGTGTATTAGGTTCGTAGAGCTGTCATGACAAATTAGGACAAACTGAGTGGATTAAAACAACAGAAGTTTATTGTCTTTCAGTTTCAGAGGCTGAAAGTCTGAAATTACAGTCTTGACAGAGCTATGCTTCCTCTAGAACCTATAGGGGAATCCTTCCTTACCTCTTTCCTAGCTTCTGGCAGTTTGTTAGCAATGTTGGCTGTTCCTTGGTTTACAGCTCACACATAACTCCTATCTCTGTTTCCATCTTTACCTAGTATTCTCCCTGTGTGTCTCTTTTTACCACAAGACCAGTCAGCCCGGGGAAATGGCCAACCCTACTCCAGTATGACCTCATCTTAACTAATATCTCTGCAACCACTCTATTTCCAAATAATACCACATTCTGAGGTACTAACAAGATTTTAACATCTTTTGGGGGAAGGGGACACAATTCAACCCATAACACAGAGTGTAAACTTCTCAAGGACAGAGATTGTATCTTTGGTAGTTTTGTGAATGCAGGGTCCAGCTACTGTCCGGCCCACTGGCTGCTGGGTATATTTTCATTAAATAAATGAAGGGAAGTGCAAATACTCTATTCTCCTACAAACTGAGAATTGAGTCTCTGTTTACCCTATCCAAGAGCATCTTCCTGATCTGGACTCTGCCACCACTTCAGCCCTGCTAGAACCCTATGTCCCAGTCAAGCAAAAATACTTGCTTTTCTCCAAACACTACATATTACCTCACTTCCTTCATCTATACTTTTCCTTATGGCTCCTACTCCCCCATCTCTATGTCAAATCAGGGCTCTCTGTCTGTTATAAAACTTACCCCGGTTGTTTGCAGTTGAATGAATGATATAATAATTAGTTGTTTTTATATACTTCCCTGTCCCACTAAAAGGAGAGCTCCATGAAGTCAGGAACTGAATTGTGTTCATAATTATATTCCCAGCACCAAGCACAACACCAGGAGTGGATTTACCTTGAAACTCTAGGGTTCCTCAATTTCATGGGCCACTTCAAGCCCTGTACCTCATGCCAGGCACTCCACTCTACTGGGTACTGGGGACACAAATGCCAGGGAAAAGGGAATTCATATTTATTAAGCACTTTTTAGATATCAGACACTAGCACTTTAGGTGACTAAGAAACTTAAGAAGTATAATTTATACATGGAATATTACATTCTTTTTTTCAACATGGGCCCCCAAATTGTAAAGCCTTAAGACCACATTAAACCTGTGTCTGCCCTTGCATGGCACCTATCATGCTAAGCAATGTAATTCTGGCCATATTTTCATGTGTAACTTAAACGTTATCTCCTTCATCAGACAGTCCCTAGATCCCATCCAGAAACCATATATCTCCAGACCCTCATAGGACCTTTTATATACCTCTTATTAATTATTATTTTTATATAGTTTTGTATATTTTTCTTTAGTTTTGTATATTCTAATGTTAAGGATGCAAAAACTAAGGCTCACCAAGATGAAGTAAATTGATAGGTCTTATAAACTAATAAACGGAGATCCACGTTTCGATTTTAAGTGTGTGTCTGGGTGCCTAAGTGTCTCAGTCGGTTAAGCGTCTGCCTTCGACTCAGGTCATGATCCCAGGGTCCTGGGATAGAGCCCTGTACTGGGCTTCCTGCTCAGTGGGGAGTCTGCTTCTCCCTCTCCCTCTCCCTCTGCCTGCCACTCGCCCTGCTTGTGCTCATGCATGCTCTTTCTCTCTCTCTCTGTCAAATAAATAAATAAAACCTTTTTTAAAAATTAAGAGTGTCTGAAGCCAAGGACAGGCTTTTAATCACTCCAGAGGAATAAATCATTCTTTAGGTTAAATAAAGTATATTTCCTGTGCTTAAAGAATTCCCACTTTGACAGGGTGCCTGGATGGCTCAGTCGTTAAGCGTCTGCCTTTGGCTCAGGTCATGATCCCAGGGTCCTGGGATCGAGCCCTGTATCAGGCTCCCTGCTCCATGGGAAGCCTGCTTCTCCCTCACCTACTCCCCCTGCTTGTGTTCCCTCTCTCACTGTGTCCCTCTCTGTCAAATAAAAAATAAAATCTTTAAAAAAAAAAAAGAATTCCCACTTTGTGAAGGAGTCGGACATACATTCTTTTTAATTATGAATACTATAATGCCCCTCAAACAAAATGCTCTTGGAACATCCCCCAAGTGATGGCTAAATGTGCCTGAGAGAGTTGTTGAAGGATAAGCCATTCAGTTAGGGATGAACATTGCAAACAAAGAAAGAACACATGAAAGGCACAAAAGGTCCCAGCCATCAGAAGCACACAGGAAGTTCTGTGTGAGAGGATAGCAGGAGCTATAAGGAACATGTTGAACTGAGGTTGAAAGTGTCCATGGAGCCCAAATCATGAAGGCCTCACGTGTCATGCAAAAGAACCTAAGGAAGATTTTATCCTTCAGGTAGTAGAGAAGCAAGGGGAGCTTTGAAGAAGGAGGGTGAAATTATTATATATATAATATTAATTAATATGTATTATTTTATATATCAATATATAATAATTATATTGTTATAATTATATTATATATTGTGTATTACAATTATATATATATATTATTAATATATATAAATATATATTAATTTCCCTGAGAACAGTCTGAAGGAGAAAGGGCATGGGTAAGAAACTACTAGGTGGAGCCTGGTTGGGAATCCCTGGCTGGGCTGGGTGTGAGAATCCAGAGACCTGAATCAAAGCAACAATGCAAGGATGGTTTGAGAGGCACTTATTGGATAACTAGAAGTGCTAGACGAGCAGTAAGGAGGCAAGTTTCTGATTGCAAGATGGGACAGACGATGTTAACTGAGATAAGGAATAAAAGAGAAGAAAAATTCTAGGGAAGATAATGAATTCATTCTTAGTTAAATAAGTTGGGAGTACAGGAAACTGTGGTCTGGGCTGGAGATATGGATTAGTGAATTCACTAATGATTCACTAATCATAAAGAAGGGGAAGGATAAGACCACCCATTTGTTAATTTGTTCAACAAATACTGAGGCTCTAATATATGCCAGGCACAATGCTAGGTGGTAGAGACACAAGGTGTTGTTGCTCTAGTAGTGATTACATTCCAGTAGGAGATAGGCAACAAGCAAACAACATAACTTCATTGTATGATAAGTATCATGAGGAAGACCTACAGAAGGCTAGGAAAGAAAATAAGAGTGGATGGAGTGGTCAGATCATACCACTTAAACTGGACCTGAAGGAAGAAAAGTTGCTCTGCAAGGAAGAGCTAGAGGGAAAGAGTGAGAGAAGGCAGGCAAAGATACAGTTTTTGGAAATATCATCTCTGAACAGCAAGTAGTTAAGAGGAGCCCTTCAAGGAAACTAGGGAGTAATGGAGAGGTAAGAGATTAAAAAAAAAAAAAAAGCTTAGTTATCTTTGACTAGAAAATGAGATTCTAGAACTGTGCTGTCTACAACAGTAGCCACTAGACACATGCAGCTATTTAAATATAAATTTCTTAGAATTAAATGAAGTGAAAAATTAAGTTTCTCTGTCATACCAGCCACATTTCAAGTGCCTAAAAACACATGTGGCCAGAGGCTATAATATTGGACAACACAAACAAGTAAATTTCCTTATCATCGAGAATTCCATTGACAGTTCTGACCTAGAGTAAAAATCTTATAGTGTCAAAAGCTGAAGAGAGGTCAAGTTGGAGAAGACCTAAAAGTACAGCCATTTCTGTCCTCTCTACTCTCTTCGAGGTGACTACTAAATATACATTGAACAATCACAAATGGAATTGTGGTTTTAGAAGTGGGAAACTCCCATTTCTGATTTTCTTTAAGCAAATATATGTACCGCTAGAATTGGAAGGGATCATAGCAGTTCTGATTTGCCATCCTCATCATTCCCTCGCTCATAGAATATAGGAACTGTTGTTCTGGGGTGCCTGGGTGACTCAATTGGTTAAACATCCTACTCCTGATTTCAGCTGAGGTCATGATCTCAGGGTCATGAGATTGAGCCCCGTGTTGGGCTCCAAGCTGAGGGTGGAGCCTGCTTGGGATTCTTTCTCTCCTTCTCCCTGTCCTTCTGCCCCTCCCTACTCACATGCTCACTCACCCTCTCTAAAGAAGAAAGAAAGGAAGAAAGAAAGGAAGAAAGAAAGAAAGAAAGGAAGAAAGAAAGAAAGAAAGAAAGAAAGAAAGAAAGAAAGAAAGAAAGAAAGAAAGAAAGAAAGAAAGAAAGAAAGAAAGAAAAAGAAAAAGAAACTGTTATTCAGGAAGGCTGTTTTTCAAGGACAACCAGGGATTAATGTTGGAGTCAGGACTGGGAAACAAGTTTCAGTCTAAAACTTTGCTACAATAATGTGGATGTATCCAAATTAGAAATGAGAGAAAACCTATAAAACTTGAAGAGTTTTGTTTTAATTAATCCAAACCATTTTCCCCATATCCTACTAACTGAAGAGGGTTTGAGCATTTAGTTATTAATTGGAATTTCATAATACCATAGAGCTCTAGCTCAAAAGATAATTTTAAAAATCTTTCATAAAATATGCTTTGCCTTTAGGAAGAATATTCAGGATCCTCCACCCCTGCCAATCCTATTATCAAATTAGTTTTGCTTATACTCTGGATTTCATAATGTTTTCAAACAATATTCCACCAGTCATGAAAGCTTGAGGACAAATGATGTAACTATAAAAAAACCTCAGTTCAGTGGTCATAGTTTTTTTTTAATTTAATGAGATTGCTAAAATGATTCCTTTTATAATTAATTGCTCTTTAAAAATTCAAAATGTTGAGGGGAGGGCACCTGAATGGCTCAGTTAGTTGGGTGCCCAACTCTTAGTTTCGGCTTGGGTCACAGTCTTGGTCATGGGATTGAGCCCCTCATTGGGCTCCATGGTCAACAAGGAGTCTGCTTCGCTCTCTCCCTCTGCCGTCCCCCTGCTCATGCTCTCTCTCTTTCTCTTTCTCTCTCTCTAATAAATAAGTCTTTTAAAAAAATAAAGTAAAAATGCAGGGTGCCTGGGTGGCTTAATCAGTTAAGCATGGGACTCTTGATCTCAGCTCAGGTCTTGATTTCAGGGTCATGAGTTCAAGCCTTATGTTGGGTCCACCCTGGGCATGTAGCCTACTTTAAAAAAAAAATTCAAAATGCAACAGGAAGCAGAAACAAATATCTGTCATTATGGATAGTATATATAACTTAATGGGGAAGTTTTCAGCCAAAATATTATGAAGTAAATCAAGAGGGATAATCTGTTTTCTTTTGCTTTGGAGATGAGATGATCCTTAGAAGATATGATTATAAAAAGTGAGAACATATGTGAGAGCAAAATTTAATTACTTCCTTATTTGTCCTTCTGAGAAATTTAGACAAAAGCAAATTGAAATGAAACATGATTATTAGATTATCATATGTGTTATGTGAATAAGCAAAAACTCCAAATATTTCAAAATCAAATTAATCAAGATTAGATTGATACTAATCTATAGTTGATTTATGTTTGTGAGAAGAAAATTATTTAATTTGTCTGTTTGATTCCTTTTACCAAGAATGTTACATGCAATCTCAGATGTGTAACTAATTACAAGATTTTCTCCAGAGAGAAGCACTTACAGAGAGTTTTGCAAAGGCTACAGACTAGAGGTAGGCAGTTCAACCCAAGGCCATGGTCACAGCCTCAACTAAAGCCCCTCCCTTTGTAGCAGGGATGTCTTTAGAGACCGTTAGAATGTTTAATTAAGTCCCTTACAGGCAAACCTGGGAGGTTGTAGAGATAGCACCACATGACATGAACACTTTTAGTTACTATATTTATGGAGTCTCCCCTCGGTGCAGAAACATTCAATATTTTCACATTATCCAAGTGCAAAGTCTGAATTCCTTAGCGTGGCATTCATGTTCCTTTCCAACCTGCTCCAGTCTTCTCATTTTCTTTGACACAGACTCTGCTCTCCATGCAAGCTGTGATACTCCCTGTTCTCCAAACACATCTTTCATTTTTTCCCCTCTGGCCCTGGGCTTATGCCATCTACTGAAATGCCATCTGCTTTCCTTTCCACCTCACTAATTTCTACCCATCCATCAAGGTCTAGCTCAGATTCTATCTTCTCCATGACTTCATCTTTTTTCTTTAATGCAGAGATTTCTCATTATCCATAGCACTCATTTGGTACTTAACATATGTAGCCTTGCATTTGTTGATTTATTATTTTTATGTGTGACTATTTGTTTTCCAAAGGTCATAACTGGTAGAGGAAAAGGAAGTGAGTTAGCATTTAGTGAGCATTTGCTATGTGATCCTAGTACTTTATATCTTATGTCAATTTATCCTCACTATGCCATAAAGTAGATATTACTCACAATTCACAGCTAAAAAAAATAAGATATCAAAAAATTCCAAAAAGTTTATGTAACTATTAACTGATAGGACTATTGTTCAAACCTAGATCTATCTAGGCCCAATGCCCATAGTCTTTCCCAGTATCACAGAATGCTATACTATCCCCATCTAATAGAGTTCTTCTATCTCACCAACTATGAACTATGGTATATTTAATATACTTTCAATATCTTTGTGGTGGCCATTTTGCTGAAGTCAGGCTACGGTCTAATACCATAAAGTTTAGAGCATAGAGCCTCCCCTATAATGTGAGATTTCTTGTGTATTATCTTCACGTCATGCCCTCACCGTAGCAGTTCAACAAAACCCCTTTATCTTTGTGTATCTATATGATGTCCAATAATCTGCTTGACTGATAATTGACCAAGTTAATTATTTGAAGGTAAAGCCTACATTGTGTTAGTCTAAAAAGCTAGATCATTTAAATAGAAGACATCAGTCATAATCAACCAGCAGCTTTAAAGTCTTCTGTGGTTGACCTCCCTGCCACACTTTGCTATGCTCCCTCTTCATGCATATACTAATACACGTCTTCCCATCCTGCTGAAAAGTCTCTTTGATCTCCTGTCACTCTCCTTTTTCTTAATATTGCTTATATGAATATAGTTACATTTATAGAGAAATAAAGAAGAGAGGGCACAGGGATCCTAGCTGTCTCTTTATGCATGATCTCAGAGAATAACAGTCCCTTATTGGATTATCATGCTACTGGATCTGGGCCTTCAGTCTGTATGGGCTCTGAACCTGTTTTTGTCATTGTATTCAGAGGTGATCAAGCTTATACGGTATTATTCCAAGTTACTAATGTACAATAGGAAATACATCTGCTCAAGATACTAGAATGTGCTAATTAGCCCATTTACTCCCCTTAGGAAAAGCACTATAGAAAACCATATTTTAATGAGCATGTGGTTTGGTGAGCCTAGACTCTGAGAGAGGGAAATCAGCCAGCCAGATGACCTTGATGATTAGTGTCATTGAGCTAGGATGGCCACGTGAACCCATCTTGTGGGTACCCCAAACAATCAGCATATTCATATATATCAGTGAGCTGGAGCTGGAGCTGGAGCTGAAGAATGCCTCTAATGCACAATGCTGGAGATATATTGCCGAGTCTTTTCCCCTAGCACCCAGGAAGATTTTTTTCTCTCTTCTCCTCCTAATTTATTCAGTTTTAAGAATTCTATTCATATATGACTTTTTCCACATTCAGACATGCTTTGATTAGTTCTCTGGGTTCTTTCTTCTTGCTTTGAGCTAAGGTTAGATCGGTTTAGTGAATTCTGTTGCTATAATATAACTTCTTCCACATTCAGACATGCCTTGATTAGTTCCTTTCTTCTTGCTTTGATCCAAGGTCAGGTCAGCTATGTGTCCTTGACATCCTTGAGGTGATATGCTTTTGTGCTTTATCCTTTTGTTTAGGATGTAGCCTTCCAGGGTCCTGATTTTGTTCTGGGGTCTCTGATCTAACCCCCGCCTCTGGGTGTCCACACAGTCCTATTCTCTATGCTACCATCAACTTTGAGCACTGGAACACTAGCTCTTTGGAAACCTATCCAAGCTCTTCAGTCTGCTGCTGGTCTTTGTATTTGCTTCCTTCTCTTGTATTCCCACTCCATTTTGGCCTCTGAGGATTTCTCTTATCTACTTGCCAGCTTAGCCAGTCATTTAAAGGTATTTTATAAGTATTCTATTCAGAATTTTTAGCTTCTTTATAATGAAGGGGGATTTCAGGACTTTTAATCTGACAGATGGCTGGAAATAGAATCTCAATGTGCACTTTTCTCTAATACTTTTCTGCCTCCTAAGTGCTTTTAGCTCATTATCCTATCTGAATTTTACCACTTCTCCATAGGACAAGCATTGTTTTCTGCCAAGTTATGACCCTAGTAAGGAACCTGCTCCACAGAGGGTATGTCTAGGTTCCCACAAATCCCTAGATAGGTGGTACTAAAATTCAATATCATTTCTCCCAGTGTCTTGCTCACTCTTTCTTTATTCATGGAATATATTTTGTGTGTGTGTGTCTCTTACAGGCTCCACCTCTACTATTTCCCCAAATCACAAAAATTAGTAAACCATGTCTTTATCCTTCAGAACCATACAGATGCACAGTATAGACAGATAAACAAGGTAATTTTAGAACAGTAAGGGTAACAGCAGTAGGATGGTCAATGAAAGGACAATGTGGTTCCAAAAAAATGAGAAGTGGTCAGTGTATCTAGAGGAGAGGGTGGATAGGGTAGCAGAGAGAAAGAGATAGCATGTGGCTTCCGTTCTGAAGGCCAAGTAGAAGTTTATTAGCTGAGGATAGCAAAAAGAAGACATTTTTCTAGCCAAAAGAACAGCTTAGACAAAGTTGATGAGACAGGGAACAATCTGGTATGGTGAGCTGTGGTTGGCAACTTTGTATGGCTGGAACGTATACGACTGGAACATTCACTAACACTGAAGTTAGGGATCGGGGAAATAGATGGTCAAATGATGGAGGGTTTGGAATGCCATGTTTAGAAGTTTAGACTTTATCCTGAGGGCATATAGATCCCTGGAAGGTTTTTGAGCAAGAAGGTAGCATGGTCAGATTTGTAATTTCCAAGGATGACTGGAAACATTTTCATAGCTTACTTCCCACTACACCATCCAGCCTCTCACCATAGATGTTTGGGAGTTAACCGAAGTGATTCACAGACATCAGAGGTTCAGGGCTCAAGGTACATCCCACTAATGGCCACAAGAAAGCCTTCAGGTTTAAGTAGTCACTTCCTTTTTTGAATCCTAAACCCCCTTAAACTGTCTGGTTTAAGGAGGAAAAAAAATAGCCCATAGCACCCTGCTCCCCTCTCCTGAAAACATCCTAGCTGGTTTCAAGCATCCTCTGAGACGGACCTGAACAAGATTACACTGCGGATGATCTGCCACAGCTGGAAGAAAGTCAGGCTGGAATCTTTCCAATTG
The DNA here is from genome assembly GCF_037043125.1 of Eumetopias jubatus. Lineage (NCBI taxonomy): Eukaryota > Metazoa > Chordata > Mammalia > Carnivora > Otariidae > Eumetopias > Eumetopias jubatus. Next base: position 64,878,302 of record NW_028274819.1, on the reverse strand, counting down.
TTCAGCATTCAGAGGTTTCATAATAATAAAGGCTTTTTACATAACATTAAAAGAAAAATAAAGTTGCATAAATTAATGTAGCATATTTGATCCAGGTATTGATAAAAGGACAAAATCTTTTTATTTTTTTTTTAAGATTTTATTTATTTATTTGACAGAGAGAGAGAGAGCAAGAGAGGGAACACAAGCAGGGGGAGTGAGAGAGGGAGAAGCAGACTCCCGGCTGAGCGGGGAGCCCAATGCAGTGCTCGATCCCAGGACCCTGGGATCACGACCTGAGCCGAAAGCAGACGCTTAATGACTGAGCCACTCAGGCGCCCCCAAAATCTTTTTAGAAGATCAGTTGCTCTTTCTCTTGGATGCTTTAGCTTACTGCACATGTTTCTGGCCTAGTACCTGTCCCTTCCTGGTCTTTTATAACTGTGTGTTAACATGTGGCTCCTCCCACCCCAGGCTCCTTAAGCTTTGTATTCACAGTGCCTGACACAAAGTAGGTACTCTGTAGATGTTTGTTTGTTGAAAGGTTGGATGGATAATTAAGTACATATTTTTAAGTGGATATATCAGTTTAAAAAAAAAAACAACTGATACTATGAGTCAGCAGATTTTCTCTTCTGTAGACTCCACACCTAAAATCTAAAATGAAAACTGAAATTAGTAGATAGCACCTACTCTGTAGCATAGTTTAGGTACAAAAAGCAAATGGCATGGTCCCTGCTCTCAAATTGACCAACTCTAGCTGGAGAGGTAGACAAGCAAACCAACCCAGTGTAAGAAGTGTTATGATAGATACATGGAGAGAATGCTAGGGGAGGCCGAGAGAGCATCAGGGATAGCTTCCAGAAGATCATGATCCCCAAGCTCAATCCTGAATAAGGAATCAGTGTTAGGATTTTGTTCCACTGACCATCTATAATGATGGATAATAATGACTATTAATGGGTGCCTAGGGCATCTGAGTTCTGGATGGTGAATGACATAGTAAATTAGAGTCCAAATCACTTCAGTGTGAAAAGTATTGCAGTTCCTTATATATTGTTAGTGTGCTCTCATTTATTCATTCATCAGGTACTTATTGAGCACTTGTCTAGGTGTATTAGGGATGCCTAGAAATGTAAACTATGATACCATATCTTCAAGAGATTACAATCTCTCTGGAAGCCACAATGTCCTCACACATGAAACAGTTCATGGAAATGTAGGGCATTATATTCACAGACCCAGAGTCATTGGCACAGGCAGTAAACATGCAGAAATGAGAGCCGAGGCTCAAAATGAAGAAGGTGATCTTTGAACACATCTAATATAAAAGGGAAAAAAATAAGACAAAACGGAAACAAGATAAAAGAAAAAGATATCCCAGAATGAGAGAACTTGAAAAGAGAAGGACAGAGGTAGAGTTTAATATGGAATACAAATCAACTTAAAGTTACAGAGAATTACCATGAGCCAAGTACCATACGGAGCATCATAGAGGAGAAAACATGAAGCAGACATTGAATGTGCCATCAAACTATGAATGGTGCGAAATGCCATTGGTAGCCCACACCTGGAGCTACAACAGAAACGTGTTTGATTTGACCTGCACCGTACTTCTATTTTTTTTATCATTATCAACACAAAATTCTAGAAATTTGCATCAAAATCTAGATTCTTCACTTATGTTTATAAATTAGAGAATCTGGCAATACTAGTCAGTGTTTCTGCTTGGAGCAATTGTCCAGAGTTAAACAGAAATAGCCCTTTAGATGGAATGTATTCCCCAATTTGTTACAGTCTCTACTCGGCCTGCTGCATTCTTTTGTGTTTCCTCTCCTATCCCTGTGGACTTTAGATTTTGCCATCTCTGGTTAAAATCTAGCAAAAAAAAAAAAAAAAAAGACATTTACATAAATAACTATAATATGAAATAGAGGGTAAAGGGGGATCTAAAGCAGCACTGTGGGAGTTTGTTCATTCATTTATTCCTTCGTTCATCCATCCAGTAACTATTTCCCGAGTTCCTGCTACTTATCAGGCATCTTGCTACTGCTAAGGTAGTGCTGGTGCTTAAGTTCCTGTAGCTCATATTCTATTGAGCAATCACTATATAGTGTGATAAATGCCATGGTAGAGTTATGTGTCCGTAGTTTACATTAGGGTTCAATCTTGATGTTGCCCATTCTGTGAGTTTGGACAGATGTATAATGACATCTATCCATCCTTACAGTATTCTACGGAGTAGTTTCACTACCCTAAAATACCCTGTATTCCCCATTTTTATGCCCTTCTCCACACAACCCCTGGCAACACTGATCTTTGTACCATCTCCATAGTTACCCCTTTTCCAGAATGTTACATAGGAGGGACTGGCTTTCCAGACTGCCTTCTTTCATTAGTAATATGCATTTAAGATTCCTCCATGTCTTTTCATGGCTTGATACCTTATTTATTTTCAGTGTTGAATAAAATCCCATGTACTACGGTATCTATTCACCTACTGAAGGGCATGATGTGTCCATGTAGGTTCATCAATTGTAACAAATGTACTACTCTGGTAGGGGATTTTGATAGTGAGGGAGTCAATTCATGTGTGGGGGCAGGAGGTATATGAAAAATTTCTGTACCTTCTCATTTTGCTGTGAATGTAAAACTGCTCTTAAAAAAGTATCTTAGAAGAGAGAGGGGCATCTGGGTGGCAGAGTCGGTTGAGTGTCTGACTCTTGATCTCAGCTCAGGGCTTGATCTCAGGGTTGTGAGTTCAAGCCCTGTTTTGGGCTCCATGCTGGTGTGGAGCCTAGTTAATAAAAAAGAGAAAGAGAGACTGGTTCTGGTGTTTACTACCTTTGTGAACATAACCTGTCTCTCTAAATCTCAACTAGCTTTAGACAAGTTGACTTATGTAAGCATCAGTGTAATAGAACTTCCAACTTGTAATTCTTCACAAGGTTTTGATCCCCTAACAGAAAAAAAAGGACATGAAAACACTTTAAAATCTATAGTTGAATGTACTGGGTTATTAGTATAAGAAGTTTAAATTAGGGGTGCCTGGCTTGCTCAGTCAGAAGAGCATAAGACTCTTGATCTCAGGATCATGAGTTTGAGCCTCACATTGGATATAGAGATTACTAAAATAAATAAATAAATAAATAAAACTTTAAAAAGAAAAAAGTTTAAATTAGAAAAAGTACATCATTAAAGTGTGCTTAGGGAGGGGTGCCTTGGTAGCTCAGTTGGTTGGGCATCTGCCTTTGGCTCAGGTCTTGATCTCGGGGTCCTGAGATTGAGCCCCACATCAGGCTCCCTGCTCGCAGGGAACAAGCTTCTTCCTCTCCTCCCTGCTCATGCACTCTTTCACTATCTCTCTCTCTCTCAAATAAATAAATAAAATCTTTAAAGTGTGCTTAGGGTCATTTTTCCCCATTATTAAAATAAGCATCAAAAAATAAGCATCCTAACTCACTGTGATATAAAAAATTCTATTTTAAAAAAGATATTTTAAACTTATAAGTTGACAAAATGCCAAATAGTTTTATTTAAAAGACTTGTCCAGGTAAAATAAATAAAATCTACTGTCACTCAAGAATTACGTGTATTATGTTCAGGGGTCACTAACAAAATTCCCCCAGATGGTAATGGTAGAGATGTTTCATAATGATCTTTTAAAGCTTGATTTTTTTTCTGCAGAGAGTCCCTTTGCATATTAAACATGTAAGAGTAATCCTTACTGTCAAGGAATCATGTTCTCTCCTATTTTACTATTAAAATACCAGGTTCTCTCCATGGATCTTTCATTTTTTTCATTTTTGATAAAACCATGAGTACAAAAAATATTTTACTTTCCTCTTAGCTTTGCAAGAAGTGTAAATGTGATGCAATGGACAGATTTTTTGTCCGAGAACCTCGAGAGAGAGAGGTGAGAGACTGGCAAACTGGAGAATGAATGCCCCATCTAGAGAGGGCCACATCTAGTAAGCCAACTGTCGCTATAAAACAAGGTTAAGAGCCAGTGTTCATAGAATGTCTGATTTTTTATATAAAGTCATAAATCTGTATTTTATGCAAATTTTCCCAATTTTAAACATGGACAAATTCAAAAAATTGTAAACACTAGATCAAATGAAGCCTTTAGCTTTCTGATTTGCAGTCTCTGGAATATATCATAGTCTAGACTCTGGGATTTTGAGTCAGAAAATCTGTGTCTTAATCCTGCCTTCGCTACTTATTAAACTCAGTAAAAACTTGGGTAAGCAATCTAATTTCACTAATCAAAAAAGTTTTCATAACAATTTGTTCATTAGGTTATTTTTTTTCAGGATATTATTATAAGAATTTTCCAAACATAAAAAATTTAAAGATTTTTAAAATGAAAATTTATGTGCTTGCCATCTAGATTGCACTTTTAATGTATTACTACGCATGCTCTATAAAACTCCTATCCATCTATCCAGTCATCAATCTGTCTTCCTTTTTGGCTTAGTTTCAAAAGAGTTGCAGACATCTCTGTGAATCCATCATTGGATTGTCTTGAGGAATAAATGGAAAGCATCAAAAAATTTCAAGCACATCTAGCACATAGATAAGCATTAGAATTGTAATAGCCCCTTCCCTCCATCTGTGTTTACTATGTATAGTTTGAAAGTCACTGGACCTACTAAGAGTATGTGTTTTAGACTAAAGGAAGAGGGATATTTCTACAATAACTTTTTCATCAAAATCCTGTTGGCCCTTACCTTCAAAATGTATCCAGAACCTGGACTTCTGGTTGCAGCCAAAAATAGAGTATCCCCATTTCTCTCTAATCCTCCCTCTTATTAATACACACACACACACACACACACACACACACAGAACTTTACACATGATAATCATGGGAAGACTATACAAACTGGAAATAAGACTGGCTCAGAGAGGAATGACACTGTGGTGAGTTCCCTGAATTTTCTTTCTACTTCCTGTGTATCCTGGATGGAGCCCTGGAGACACCTACACCCTGGCATCTCTGTCAACAGGAACAGACTAAAAAAGCCTCAAGAAAAGCCTGCAACCTGTAACCCAAGAATTGGCAAAAGGGTAGACTAATAGAATGGGGAAACTTTTTTTAATTTTTTATTGTTATGTTAATCAACATACATTACATCATTAGTTTTTGATGTAGTGTTCCGTGATTCATTGTTTGGGCATAACACCCAGTGCTCCATGCAGGACATGCCCTCTTTAATACCCATCACCAGGCTAACCCATCCTCCCACCCCCTCCCCTCTAGAACCCTCAGTTTGTTTTTCAGAATCCATCGTCTCTTGTGGTTCGTCTCCCCCCTCCGATTTCCCCAACGTTTTGATAATACTGTTCCAACTCTAGCCAAACACCAAAGGAAAAACTATCCCCTCACTGCAGTGCCAGTGGACTGGGCAGATAGCTAGACTTCCGGCCCCACCAAAGGAAACCTGGAGAGCAATTCTAAGATGGCCCTAGACTTCCTCCACTGGGCTGGTGTCAGTGGGCCAAATAAGAGCTGAACTTTCACCCCTATCCAGCAGTAAAGAGGTAGAACAAGGTGGCATGAGATGATGCTAGCTGACACTCCGCTCTCCAGTGGGGAGCTGAACTTGCACCTTCACCGAGCAGCAACAAGCTGGAATAAGGTGATGCTAGTTAGCTTTCCATTTCCCTACTCCTGGTACTGGTGGAGACCAGCCAGGAGCTGAACTGCTACTGCTGGCCCGTGGCAATGAGGTAGAAGGAGGAAGAGGGAAGCAGTGCTAGTTGACAGACCACTTTCCCCCTAGGGTAGTCAGCAGGGCGGAGGGGGCAGCTGAACTTCTAGCCCTACCTAGAGGCAAGGAGTCAGAACAAAATGGTTCAAGGCAGTGCTAGTCAGCACCCCATTTTCACTCCCTCGTTGGTGTCAGTGGACCTATAGGGAGCTAAGCTTCTACCTGTACTAAGTGGCAATGAGGTAGAGTGAGTAGAATACTAGTTAGTACCCCACTTTCCTCCCTGGTGTCACCAGGGATAAGTAGGGAGCTGAATATCCACCTCATTTGGATCTGCAGGCTATACCTAAACTGATCTACAACCTACAAAAAACTACAATTAAGTAGGATATAGCATTTTACACTGTAATACCCAAATGTCCAGTATATAATAAAATCACTTCTCATAGCAAGAACCAGGAAGATCTCAACTTGAATGAGAAAAGATAACCAACAGATAACAACACTGAGATAACACAGGTATTAGAATTATTTGACAAGAATTTTAAAGTACTCATCATGCTTCAGTGATTACACATACACTTAAATAAATGGGAAAAGAAATGAAAGTCTCAGCAAAGGAAAAAGGGATATAAAGAAGAACCAAATGGAATGTTAAAACTGAAAAATACAAAAACCAAAGTAAAAAACTCATTGAGTGGGTTCAAGAACAGAATAAATAAGACAGAAGGAAGAATCACTGAATGTGCAGATAGAAAAACAAATTACTCAGTCTGGACAGAGAGAAGACTTACTGGAAATGTACCCACTGCCTACCACTTCCTTTAATACCATCCTCAGCCAAGCCACTATTTTGCCTGCATATAGCAACTAGACGCATAACTCATATCACTTTTTCGAACTTGGCCCCTTGGATCTTTTTTATACCAAAGGAACCATTTAAAAACATAAATTAGATCAAATAATCTTCTTCTCAGTGGTTCCCCATTTTGTCAGAGTAAAAATCAGTGTTTTTACACAAGGCCCTTCAGGATTTGTCCCCTGTTGTCTCTTTGCCTGTGGTAGGCAAAATTCTAAGATGGCCCCATGATTTCTACCCCATGATGTTACTCCCACAGTTAAACTACCTTACATGGAAAAAAGAATTTGCAAATGTACTTAAGGTTACTAATCACTTGATCTTAAGGTAGGGAGATTATCTGGGTAGGCCTAACCTAATCACAGAAACCATTGAAAAGCAAAAAGTTAGATCTATCTTAGTTGTGGAAGAGCAAGCCACAGAAATTCCAAATGAGAAAATTCCAATTCAGTGTGTCATTGCCAGCTTGAACATAGAGGTAGCCACATAACAAGGAATGTGAGTAGCCTCTAGAACCTGAGAGAGGCCCCCAACTGGCAGCCAGCAAGGAAACAGGGTGCTCAGTCTTTGTGATAGTTAATTATATTATGTCATCTTGACTGGGTCACAGGGCACCCAGGTATTTAGTTAAATGGGGCAAGGATGTTTGTTTTGTGTATAAACTTTCTAAGTACTTGGAACAATTCCTGGTATGGTAGTGCTTATGAAGTATTTGTAGAATAAAATAAAGGAACTCTATGTCAAGTTGCCTCTGACTTAATGCATTGCATTGTAGTATTTTTAGTCCAAGCTATATGTGCATTTTACAGCCTTCCTCAAAACTAGGCTAAACATAGATATATAACACATAGCTTTGTACATGGGAATGTGATAATGAATAATAGACTCTGTGCAGTCATTAGTATAAAAATATATTGGATCACTCTTTGCCATTCTTACATCATTAAGTGCAAGAAAATATGAGAGAAACTTTAATGACTGAAACTGGGATACTTCTGAGAGGAGGGTGGGTGATACGAAAGGTGCCTTAGTCAAACCCAAGGCTTACAGAATACATTTTTTAAAACTACTTATAAGAAAAATAGAACTAGATGACTTCTAAGATACCTTAAAATTCTATATTCTATAGTTATCTAGCCTCTACACAAACTCAATTAACTAATGGCTCAAGATTTTATCTCTGATCTTTTTATTGATGACCCTGAAATCTGCATTTGCAGTCCTCCTTGTGGATTCATATTCCTAACCTTTTGTCTCCAACAGCTTCCGAATGCCACGTGGATCATGCACCATTATCCGGAATGGAGCATGTCAAAATCATACTCATCCTTGTGGTCCTGGATCCTAGCTCCCATTCCTTTTGCCAGTTACTTAGATATTTATCCCTCTCTCCTCTACTACCTGAGTCAGTCTCTGGACCCACTGTTTCTCCTTTCAGATTTCCTCTCTCATGTCGCCCTTTGTTTTCATTATCACTGCTGCAACCCTTGTTCATACTCTCACTTCCTCAAATCTGTATTATTTTAGTCAACATCCTAACCGATCTTCCTACCTCGCATCATATCTGCACTCTCCTCTCCAGCAATCCTACATACGACCATTTGTTAATGCTCCTGAAATGGATTTAAATATTCTCAATGCCTCAAAATCTTCCAATGGGTCTCACTACTATGGAGTAAATTTTAATTAACAGTCAAACAAACATGTAAGATATTTCATTATCTGGCCTATTCAGTCTCGTCTCTTGTCCCCCAAATTCTCTTCCTTTTCTTGGACACATCCATCCTACTGAGCACCACTGCAGTGCTCAGTAGAAGAGCAAGCGAGTGGGGAGAGTGAAGTGGGTGAAGGTGGTTGAAAGATACAACCTTCTAGTTTTAAAATAAGTAAGTCCTTGGGACATGGTATTCAACATGGTGCATAATAATGCCTTGTATATTTGAATGTTGCTGAGAGTCGATCTTAAAAGTTCTCATCACAAGAAAAAAATTGTAACTATGTGTGGTGGAGGATGTTAACTACACTCATTCTGATGATCATTTCACAATGTATACACCTATTGAATCCTTACATTGTACACCTGAAGCTAAATAATGTTCTATGTCAATTATGTCTCAATTTAAAAAAATACAAGAACAGATATTTTAAATAAAGGAAAAGTGGAAGTGAGGCCAGTTTAAGAAAATATTTTGGAATTAAGGAATGACTTTGCATGGTACTTTAGCATTTGTTATAGTGAGAAATGCACTATATAACTGCCCCAATATTAGCATTTTTCTTGGAGTGCTACTGTGTCATATTTTGGGAAGCCATTTTATCAGTAGTGAATTGCTGGTTTCATATATCTCAATGAAAGTAAAAGCGATCTAAATCTTGAATGGGTCACCCTGTGAGCTCTGTTTTCTACTTGTTTCTTCAGGGAGCCGCGCAAGGTGGTCCTGCACAAAGGCTCCACTGGTCTGGGCTTTAACATCGTAGGCGGGGAAGACGGAGAAGGTATTTTTGTATCCTTCATTCTGGCTGGTGGACCGGCAGACCTGAGTGGGGAGCTCCAGAGAGGAGACCAGATCCTCTCCGTGAGTATTTCTTCTTAATCTTTATTCCTCCATATCTGACACCATTTGAGAAAAAGTCACTTTCAATTTTGACTCCAGAAGCACCTTAATTAAAAAGGAAAAATGGAGGAGAGCATTATGGCTTCCAGTACATGTTGTGGTTTAAATGGTGTTGAAGTGCTTGGTGCTTGTAACTCAGTTCCCTCAGATACAGGTAAAAGTGCTAGTGTTTTCATGTAGACGTTATGACACGTATAATGCATCCAATAGAGCATTGAGAATCATGCTTTTTAAGGTATTATTTATTTTTAATGCAGATTTTTTTTCCAAATCCGTGACTATACTCTAAAAACAGCACCTTTATAGCATATAGTTTGTTGCATATAACTATATAAGAAAATACATGAAATACGCAGTCGGATGCCACTGATAAGTGGTAGCAGCAGCACCATTTACCTAAATGCAAGAATTACCAGCAACAAGTTATTAAGCACTTACTATTCAAGCATTTTATAGAAGTAATTTTTGATTCTCACAATCACCATGAAAGCTAATGCCCCATGTTGAGAGGAAAAAAATACGGTTCAGAGAGGTTAAGTCAGTGTTTACCTAACTAGAGAGAATAAGAGCTGGGATTTAAATATTCAGGGCTTTTTTTTTTTTTTTTTTAAGATTATATGTTTAAGTAATCTCTACATCCAACATGGGGCTCAAACTTACAACCCGGAGATCAAGAGCCACATGCTCTACTGACTGAGCTAGCCAGTACCCCCTAAATGTTCAATTTTAATGCCCATCATACCTGCCCTCTCTCTTCTCTCCTTCCTTCCCTTCCCCCGTCCTCCCTTCCATCTGTCTTCCCTCCTTTTGTTTCCTTTCTTTTATTGAAATATTTATTGCCTGCTTCTTTCCAATAGGTCAAGCTTTCTTTCTGGTATAAACTCTGTGACAGGTAGTTAAAAACATTGTGAGTGTTCATGACCATACTGAAATTTTGGTAATCATGCAAATAATGGGAAATAATCTAAGGAGCCTAGTTCTTATGGCTGAGTTTATGGCTCATAACTCAATGAAGCACTTACTTTGTGGTTTTCATTGTGTACTTAGAAAAACTTGTCTTTGTTTTATAGTTGTGATTTATAACTAGAATTTTTGAAGTGACCTTATCTTTGTTAGCTATCATGCCATCCCCACCTTTCCCTCACACACACGATACCTGGGTAATATAGTCAATTGACCTGAGCAAAGTGTCCAGTGGTCTGAATGGACAGCCTTGCCTTATCCATTCCGGTAGTTCTCTGCTATTAAGAGTACTTAATAGTCCTCTGCTTATTCCTTAGCTAGCAGATGTCTGGATGGATTGAGTATGGGAGAAATAGGGTCAGGTCCCATGGTAGGACCTTGTTTTGTCATCCAAGAGCTGGATGTCACCCCTTTGACTACTCCCCTCTGCATACTTGTCTACACTTAAATGATACATATCTTCCTGGACTTACAATGGGGTTATATCCTGATAAGCCCCATGTAAGCTGAAAATATTGTAGTCAAAAATGCATTTAGTAAACATGCTCAGAACACTTAAATTAGCCTACTTTTGGGCAAAATCACCTAAAACAAAGCCTACTTTATAATATTTTATAAGGGTTGGGCACCTGGGTGGCTCAGTCATTAAGCGTCTGCCTTCGGCTCAGGTCATGATCTCAGGGTCCTGGGATCGAGTCCCACATCGGGCTCCCTGCTCCGCGGGAAGCCTGCTTCTTCCTCTCCCACTCCCCCTGCTTGTGTTCCTGCTCTCGCTGTGTCTCTCTGTCAAATAAATAAATAAAATCTTAAAAAAATATATTTTATAAGGGTTGCCTATCTCATATGATTTATTGAATACTGTACTGAAAGTGAAAATAATGATTATATATGGGTGCAGAGTGGTTATAAGTGTATCAGTTGTTTACCTTGGTGATGGCATAGCTGAGTGGGAATTGACACTCACTGCCCAGTATCACAAGAGTGTGTACAACATAGAGTCCGTAGAATATTATAATAGTCTCTGATGTTCAGAAACCCTATCCTTTCTTATGTATAACATTTGCAAAGACAGTTCAATGATAAAAATATTATCTGCTTTTTGCAATTGACGAGGAAGAGGGAACGTTTCTCTTTTTTAGTTTGCAAGAAGTTATTTAAACTGTAGCTAGAAATTGGCTAGTTTCAAGGATCAGTATTGGAATTTCATGGTTAATACTGAAAGAAAAGAATAAACAGGCTCGAAACACTCAAACATTACAATATGGAAGGACAGCAGAAGAACAGAATTATTAACAATGGAATATAGAGGATATGATATTTTGCATCTACAGCTTACACTAGATATATAAGGACAAGCTATACCTTCCTGGAAAACACAAGAACAAAAACTCTAAATAGCAATCAAGACTTAAATGCAAATTCTATTACTAGATCGTGTAAGATTATTTTGTAAATAACTTATGCTGTATACAGAGGACAGATATCTAGTAAGTTCAGAAAAGAGAACTAGAATCCCCAGAGAGAGGAGCTGGGCGTAGGTCCCTGTCCTCAATTGGTCTTAAGAGACTTGAATAAGAGATAATTAACCCTCTAATCAGGGGCAGAATGCCCATGCCTGCATTCCAGAATGATTCTTCTACACAGACTATACAAACTTTAGAGATAATTTATTTTATTAATGACTTACTATGTCACAGATTTTGTACTAGGACTTGAGATCTCAAAGAATAAGATAAATATCCTGTACTTAAAATATTCACAACCTAAAGGCAAATATATCAATATATCTATTATATGTGAAAAACATCTGGTTTACCAGTGTGTATTGGGAGTCTCTTCATAGGTAGTGTTTTCCCAAACTTATTTGACCACCAAACCCTCACATGAGAAGCACTTCACAGGACAACACTAGTAGGAAATGCTTGAGTCCCACCCTTGACTCTTTTCCTAACGAGGTCGCCATACTCCTCTATAAAGAAAAACAACCAGCCTTTTGCTATATTTAAGATTATGGGCGCCATCTAGTGTTCATGCATTGTCTAAACATGGCAACCTGAGGATGGAGGGTCGCGAAGCTCCGTTGTAGGGCTTTATTAGCCTCCCCTGCCCCCTCCCCGCCAGAACTAAAGAACTAAAGTAGCTAGGAAGCTGAAAGATAAAGAAATCATCACCATAAGCTACATTATATACACGTACTGTGAGTGATATTTTCTCTCTAACTTCTCCTTTATGTATTCTATTTCTCGGGCATTTGTTGTAGAAGTCTTATCCAATAATTGAACCAAATTCTTGAGGTATTGGTGGAGGATAATTTAGGACATTCAGCGTGCAATCACATTAACTAGTGCAATAGCCTCCTCAGGCATTCTTCCTGCAGAGGAAAAGATAAAAATTCTCCTGTTATTGTTTGTTTCAGTGCTTTGTTATGAAAAATGTGGAGCGGAGCGTGTAGAGGCGATAGCCCTGCGAAGAGATTCTTTTCTGTGTCACCAAGCAATTGTAGTTTTTCATTCCTTAGGAACCTCAGAAAGAGCACCCCAGCTGACCTTGCTAACTCCACAGCTCACCCCTGATGGACTTTAAGTATTAAACTGTGTTCCAAGATGCATGGCTGGGAATAGTGAAAGGCTGCAGTTATTGAGGTGAAGGTACAATAGATAATTGTGCATTTTTACATTGAAATTGAAATTGTATTGTGGATTTAGAAAGAGTAAAAATGAGTCACAGATCACCTGGATGTTTCATTAATTCTCAGATTACCTTGCTATCTTCATGTTCAGAGCCTATTTGCCAGATCCTTATTGTTATGTTGTTCCAATAGAATGTGAGCACTGTATACACTATTCGTCTTCCTGGGGTATGGATAAAGTCACCCTTCTCTTGTTACCTCAAATGACAACTCTGCATCGTCACTTCTGACGTTATGCCTGAAATCCAGCCCTCCTCCTGCCCTCCCCCAAAAGTCCCAAATTATCTCTTTGATTCCCTGAGGTGATCCTCTTAAGAGCTTACAAAACCCATCCCTTTCAGTGACCATGCAGCATGAGCCATGTCCTTCCTCTCTGGCTCTGACCCCCAGCCCCATGGAGGAGCCTTGCTTTCATAGTTTTCAGTGCTCGAGGGCTTCTGCTTAAGGGACTATTTCTCAATATTCCTAAAACCAGCACTCCCCAACATACCAGAGAGGCTCTGAGGTCTGCGTGCCTGTGGGGACAGGAGCAATCTCCCCAGCTCTGTGCTGTTGTCCCTTTATCTCAAAAGCACAACAGCTTAGACTAGAAGTCTCACAAAGCCTCTCACCTAAGCAGAGCCTTTAGCTTCTCTCCTCTCCTCTTCAACACTTGGAGTCACCCAAATTCCAGCAAAACCTTCCCCCTCCCCTAGCATTTCCTTGGCTGACCTCTACCCACTCCCACCTTCCCCCACCAAGAGACAGACAACAAGAGTCAGAGACAAAAATGAGCTTAAACACAGCAGTATGTATTTCCAAACAGGAACAACTCAACATCTGCTTTTGGGTTAAGGGGGATTTCACAGCTTCCCCTAAGAAGATGGGTAGATATCTGTCCTCTGTATACAGCTTTGTAACCAATGGTCCATCTTATAATTTTGCTCAAGGAAAACAGCATTTGCTGATGGGAATTATGAACATTTTTGGTACATTAAACAACAATGCATTTTTTGTGCATCCCTACCCTGCCCTCCTGCTCTCTCTCATTAAGGTATCAGGAACTTTGGGGTCCTCTCTCAGCCAGGGCACCCTATTAAACACCTTCAAAGTAAAATCTAACCAAGCAGAATTGATGATATTTTTGAAAAGATGAAGACTTCTTGCCCCAACCCTGACCAGTTAAATTCAGATTTCTGGCCCAGAGAGCATTCAAAGCCTGCCCCAGAATTCGTGTGCCTGTTCCAGGCATCTGCTGAATCCCACATTCTCTACACTCACTGGCTCTTTGGTCTCTGGCTTTTGTCTCTCCGTTGTGGAACTCACTCAGACTTCTCTCCACCTTACTGGACTTGTCTTCATGCCCACCTCCGGGCCCCACAGCTCCCCTGCTCAGGGGCCACCTCAAGTAAAAACAGTGTGGCCATTGAAAAGGCTCTAGGGGAGAGACTTTTCCTCAGGCTTGGCTTCAGAGCCCCACCATCCAGGCTGACCCCTGACCCATCTGCCAAAGGGTAAGGATTAGCAGGGCATAGCTATGTCTCCCAAATCCTTTATTCCTATAGATATCCCGGGATGCACAGACATCCCCCATCCCATATCAACTTTCAACCTTTGGGAAGAGCGAGCCTTTTAAAAGCCTATCTGACCATGTCATTTCTCCCCTTTTCTTAAAATTTTTTGGTGACCTTCTGTCTTAAGATAAAGTCCAAAATTCTTAACATAGCCCACAAGGTTTTGTAGGACCTGGCTCCTGCCTGCCTCCCTGGCTGCATATACACCACTTCCCCTACTCTCATATATGTCTCAGCCACCCTGGCTTTTTTTTCTCCTCCAATCGGGGGTACTACTCAAAATATTTAGCAACTTGGCACATACGATTTAGCACCAGCCCATACAGTGCATGGCCATAGGGCCCCAGCTACAGGATTGGATAGAAGTGGAGTCCCTGGGCAGCCAGGGTTGTGGGTCACTTGAGAGGACTCAGGGCAGGAATTACTTATTGGAGATCCACATGGAAGAGTTTCACTGCTCTAACGAAAGGAATAGCCACGTTGATGGGTGCAAACTCCCACCAGGCACCTGTGCATGTACTAAATTTCCTCTGCAAAGGAATTCAGAGTGAGCAAGGGCCTTCTATGATCTAAAGGGCTCCAGACAATTCACGCATTGCCCCAGACTCCACTTAGGAAGCATCTCCATTGTCTGACATAGAATCTGTCTAGTGAATGCTACCCATCAAATGAATAAACCCGATAAAATTTATGGGCATGGTAGCAAGATGAAATTAACATTGCTATTTTCTGATACATTTCTTAAGTACTGCTTACGGTTATTAACAATCTCTATATCACAACTTGTAGAGATGCAGTAAGAATAGTATCGGGAAACATGCACTTAAAGTCAGATTTCTAAGAGATAACCCACAGAACAACTATTTCATGACTCAGCTTTATGCAGCCTTCAAAAGTCTGAACTTCAGTGATACCAGTTCCAATTTTTCTCCAAGAAATAGTTCTACAATGCATTCTATATTATACTAGATCTGTGAAATGCTCCATGAAAAAAGGCTCATGATCAAATGAAGGATCTGAGAAGTCCTATAGCAAATAAAGAAGTGCTATTAAAGCATTTTTTTCTAACTTCATTTGACTAAAGAATCTTTTTTCCCCTGGAATATGAATTACTATCCAATGGAATATACTTTTAGAAATTCTGCCTTAAACTAATCTCCGGTAGAACTCATGCAAGTGTTTTATTTGGGAGAAGTAACATTTCCACAGTGAAACATTATTTGCAGAGTTCAGAGGTGCAGTAGGGAGACTGTAACCCAAATACCTAAGACTAAGACTAAAGAGGAAATCTGGAAAGATCCTCATCAGACAGAAATATAAATGAGGAAGGGGTTTGTGGAGCATTAGATAAAGGATATTCTTTACATAGAACTTATTAACCTATTCACAAACATTTACTAAGCATCTACTAAGTGCCAAAAACTACAAGGCTTTAAAAATCCAACATGAAAAATACAGCTATGTCCTTAGTGAACATTCAGGCTCATGTGGGGAGACACACACATAAATAGATTATTTCTAATATAACACAGGAAGTACTGATGGTAAGTTCTGGGGAAGCACATGAGCACAAAGAGGCTATCATTAGCCAGCCCTGGGAATGCGAGAAGGCTTTCCATAGGAGATGCTTCCCAACAAAGAAAAAGCAAGAACAGTGGAGAATTAGGGATAAAATGCCTAATATTTATTGAGTAACTGCTTAGTACCAAGTAACGTAACGTACTGTGATTTGACCAAATTCTAGCAACAACCTTGTTGGGTTGAAGGCTCAGAGACATGAAATGATTTGCCCAAGATCACACAGCTAATCAGCAATGACAGGGGTATTTGAACCTCTGTTGTTTTTGATTTCAAAGTTACGCTTTTTCTGTAATGGCAGACTTCAGAAAGCAAATTGAATTTGTCGATTTGCTTATGTCTGAGGCTGTCCATACTTTAAGTCCATTTAGTGAGAAAAGCATAAATGCCTGAAATAGTAGAGCATTTACAAGGAGATATATGAGCCACCACAGAAGTCATTTTACATATAGATTCTAAAATTGAGGTGATTTAAAGCAACATCTAAATTCTCTGAAGCTTCCCTTGAGGGCAAGGACTAACTATGTCTGATTCATCTCTGCGTCCCATTGCTTAACAGAAACCCAGCTACTGGGCAAATGTTCAATGAATGAATGAATGAGAGACTCATCCTTGCCCACTTCTCGGAAGGCAGCTGGGAACCCCAGGGCTCCTCTCAGTTGTATTTATCCCGACTCATGGCCCATATAGGGCCCCTTCTGTCCTGAAGATTCAGAATATCTTAAAACGTTTAGCTTTCTGGCCAGTGGAATGTATTTTCCAAATCAGACAGATCCTTTCCTAATAGACAAATAGGAATTCCAACAGATCAGAAAATATTAAATAAATATTCTTTTACATGCTAAATGTGATGTTTAATTTTATGTTTTTTAAAGATTTTATTTATTTCAGAGAGTGAGCCAGAGAGAGAGGAAAAAAGAGAGCACAAGCAGGGGGAGCATCAGAGGAAGAGGGACAAGCAGACTCCCCACTGAGTGGACCCCATGATCATGACCTGAGCCAAAGGCACATGCTTAACTGATGTTTAATTTTAAAATGTGTTTATAATATATACTCTTCTTCCAAAAAGATGTTTAGATGATTAAGAGTTCCTATATAAGCCTCAAGGGGTAAACATTTGATCCTAAGCCTTCTCCACATAAGCTGACCCCTGATAAAGGGAAAACCTGGCACAGATCTCAGGTTGTAAAAAGGAGTGATCCTCAACTGAAAGTGGGCTGATTTTTAGCTCCCATTTGCTTTTGCCTCTGACTAATTTAATCTCTAATCCCTTCCATTTGCCTCACCATTTCTATGTACCAAGCCCCTTGCTGTGAACATTATGTCATTTGATCCGCGTAACATTTCTCCAGGATAGGTTAGAAAGGGATCATTTGCCATTTTATACAGAGAGAGACTGAAAAGTTTAGTGATCTTCTAACCCAAAGCCAACGGGACACCAGGGGTAGACCTCCTTCCATCACAACCAGCTTCCTCACCTGTAATGCTAACTACTTTAGGAATGTGCCTGATGGGAGCGTGGTTGGTGAATTTATGTGCTGGAGTTCTGGACTCCGGACAACAGACTTCTGGGTGCTTAAATGAAAAAAGAATTTGTTAGAGAAATAACAAACAGCTCCTTGGATCTTCAGCCAGGCTGGGGAACCAGGGTCAGAGGCCAGGGAGGAAATCCCTGTAGAAGGACAGTCTGTTAGAGATGCTATCCTTGGGGCACCTGGGTGGCTCCGTCGGTTAAGCGTCTGCCTTTGGCTCAGGTCATGATCCAGGAGTCCTGGGATCAAACCCCACATCGGGCTCCCCTCTGAGCAGGGAGTCTGCTTCTCCCTCTGCCCTTCACCTCTCTCCTGTGCACTCTCTGTCTCTCTCTCAAATAATAAATAAAATCTTTTTTTTTTTAAGATGCTATCCTTGAGGCCGTCACCACTGGCCAACTACCAACCAGGCCACACTGCTGGAGGTGCTGTATTTAGTATTCATCCCCATTTGTGGCACAGAGCTCCTAAAACCCTTGGAATTTCCTAAGTGATGAGGGCATTGAATAAAATAATATATTTAAGCCATTAGCACAGTGCCTAATGAGAACTAATTATTCATTCATGCATTCATTCATTTATGCAACAGTTTATTCAGGAGTCATTATGTGCCAGGCATTATTAAGAATATAAGAGTTAAAAACAAAAAAAGGAAACAGACAAATTGCTGCCTCATGGTGCTTGCATTCTAGTGGGAAAAGCAAACAATATATATTTTTTAAGTGATGGATAAGTAAATTATAGAATCTATTAGAAGGTATGGAAAACCAGTGGAGCAGTGTAAGGCGAATTTGGAGTGCAGAGAGAGGAGCTGAAGTTTAAATAAGGTCACGTCAGGGTGGGCCTCATTGAGAAGGTGACATGTTAGCAGAGACTTGAAGGAAGGGAAAGTGGGCCATGCAGGTGTCTGGGGGTAGTTCCAGAGTGGGAACAGGCAGCATCAAGTCTGGGTAAAGTGCATGCCCAGTGTATTGAGGAAGCCACTCTGGGGTGGTGTGGGGAGAGGAGTAGGAGGTGAGAACGAGGAGTAGAGGGCAGGTCACAGAGAGCACAGCCTCGCAGGCCTCTGTAACGGCTTGACATTCACTCTGAGAAAATGAAGAGCCATGGAGGATTATAAGCAGGAAAGTGACATGATATGAATTCACTTACCTTTTAAGAGGATCTCTCTGGCTGCTATGTTGACAGTGGGCCAAGGGACAAGGATGGAAGCAGGAGGCAAGCTTGTGGAGTCTACATGAATAATCAGCATGAGAGACAGTGGAGGAATGGACACCTGTGGTATTAGTGGAGGAAGTGAGGAGCGATGCTGGGTTTGTTTAGAAGGGAGAGTTAACAGGAAACACACTGAGGGTTGCTGGAGTGGTGGGGGGTGGGAGGGATGGGGTGGCTGCGTGATAGACATTGGGGAGGGTATGTGCTATGGTGAGCGCTGTGAATTGTGCAAGACTGTTGAATCACAGATCTGTACTTCTGAAACAAATAATGCAACATATGTTAAGAAAAAAGAAAAAAAAAGAAGATAGCAGGAGGGGAAGAATGAAGGGGAGTAAGTCAGATGGGGAGACGAACCATGAGAGACGATGGACTCTGAAAAACAAACAGGGTTCTAGAGGGGAGGGGGGTGGAGGGATGGGTAAGCCTGGTGATGGGTATTAAAGAGGGCACATTCTGCATGGAGCACTGGGTGTTATGCACAAACAATGAATCATGGAACATTACATCAAGAACTAATGATGTAATATATGGTGATTAACATAACAATAAAAATTAAAAAAAAAAAAAAGAAGGGCGAGTTAACATCTCCTGAGAGATTGGATGTGGGGAAAAAGGAAGCCGTAGAGGATGGCTGCAAGGTTTTCTGCCTGAACATGAGCGAAGCAGAGAGGCTACGGGTTGAGATGGAGACACTCCTCTTGGTGGAGCAGGGAACAAACGGAGCCTGTTGGAGAAGAGGAGGGACCAGCAAAGTGAGAGGAGTCAGGTAGGACCCGGGAGCTAAGAAGAGAAAGTTTTTCCAGGGACTGGGACCAACTATTTAAATGCTGTTTGGTCAGGCACATAAGATGGAAACTGAAAATTACCTGCTGAATTTAACAACATGGAACTTACTGATTCAAATAACAAAGCAGTGTGTGTAGTATAATTGGGTGAGAAGCCATACGGAGCAGATTTCTGAGGGAATGGGAGGAGAGGAGTTAATGGCCATGATTGCAGGTATCTCCTCTGAGTTTTGCTGAGAAGGGGAATGGAATGGGATGGCCACTAGGGGGTAGAGTTTGTTTGGTTTTTATAACTTTTTACGTGGATGGAAATAGTGTTTGGGTGTTGATGTAGAGAGGGGGAAATTAGTGGTTTATTTATCAGTTCACCTAAATATATGTATATTGAGTGGAAGAAATGGAAAACACATTATATACATGACAACAATTCTTATTTAATTCTTTCATTTATTAAATACCTCCTATTGATCCATTGTGTTTATTGCTGTATTCCTAGCTCCTAAACAGGTCCTGGCACTTCCTAGGTGCTGAATGCGAGAGCATAATTCAAGTATTATGCCAGGTGCTGTAAGGAAGAGGGAGGTGAACCAGACATTGATCCCACCTTCGTGGGGTGCTAACCTAGTAGAGATGTAGAACATGAGCATGGTTACAGTGCAGATGTGATAGAAAGGAACAACCACATTGTTTTAGCATTCTCATCCTACTATTTTGTTGTTTAAAATAAATAATAAATTCCTTGATACCAAGTATCACCTTCATCATCATCATCCTCCTCATCACCACCACCAGCACTCATTTCCCCGCATAGAGCGACCATTCTCAATAACTGACACATGAAAGGAGAGTTAGCGAGCACCCATCAGCAGCGCTCTGCCCTTGTATAAGCTATTTCCCTTTCTACTAACCCAGATTCCCAAGGGAGGCTTTGGCCTTTGCTCTGCTTCCTAACTTCTGCCCCCGTTCTAAGCAACTGCAGGACTTAAAGCCACAGCAGTCATGAGTCATGAGGTATGAACTTCCAACTAGTGTGTAGGTTGGGGGACCCACCTAACTCACACAAGCAAATGAGAAGAGAGACACATGCAGAATGGGAATAGTTTCCTTCTGAGACCCACATGAAGATCATGATGACATGGCAAGCTTTAAGAACAAAGTCAAATAGTAGGATCTTTGCCCTCCAGACTAGTGGCAGATAAGAGCAGGGAAAAGGAAGACAAATCCTTAAATAAGACCATATTAAGGGGCATAAGGAACTAGGAGAGTATACAGGGGTAATAAAGACAATCTTGGGAAAGAGAAAGGAATAAGAACAGACAGATGCCACAATAGTTCTAGATGCTACAAATTGTTCCCCTGCAGAAAATCCTACCTTATATCATCTCATGGAAATTCCCATGGCCGTGGGGTGTGGGGTGTTCATGCTCTGAAATTACAATGTTTCAAAACTGAAAGCTGAGAACTGCTAAAAGCAAAATTCCTAACATATAGTAGATGGTTAGTACATTTTTTAAATTAAATTATAAAAACATATGAGGAAAAAAGGAATAAGGATTATATTTGAAGCCATAGACTGTTATAAATGATTTTATTTTTATTTTTTTTAAAGATTGTATTTCTTTGAGAGAGACAGCAAAAGAGAGAACATGAGCAGGGTGAAGGGCTGAGGGAGAAGCAGACTCCCCGCTGAGCAGGAAGCCCGATGGGGGGCTCCATCCCAGGACCCTGGGATCATGACCTGAGCCGAAGGCAGATGCTTAACCAACTGAGCCACCCAGGCGCCCATAAATGCTTTTAATTATTAAGATGAACTGCAGACAGAGACGTATGATAGAGACTGGTTTGGTGAAAACTAACCAGACGAAGCACCTGAGGTAATTGCCAGGTGAACTAGTTATTATAGTCAAGAGCTTCAAGAGTTCAGAGGAGGGAGAAATTTATTGAACAGGGCTAGGAGGCCAAATTAAAGGACATACAAAAGACCCCCCAAGCCTTAAGTGGGGCTCAGGAACACAGGGAGATGGCCTCTCCCCTTCTCCCCATCCTTGCGTCCTCACAGTTCAGTAATGTCCCATGTTTTCCTTTTGGTCTTGGTTTGTTTTCATAAATATTTCCTCAACAGAGTTCCTTGAGGATAGAGATGTGTCTTGACCATAACTGCGTCCCAGGGCCTAACCCAATGCACACGGAGGTGTTAGTGAGTGGTGAGTAAGTTAGTGAATGAAAAGAACTTGAAGAAACCTTCCCTAGGGAAAGAAAAACCCTTTGAAGGTTTTGTTCCAAATTGTTCCCTGAAATGCACAGATGACTTTTTTTTTTTTTAAGTTGTCAGTGTCATCTATGATCCAGCACATTGCCTCTGTTTTCCATTTTAAGTGTTTGGGAGAGAAAATAAAGCTGAAAAGGTTACAAGAAAATGACTGAAGTATGGGTCAGTGGATGGTCTCCCAAGGGTAGCAGAAGCAGCTCTCTCTGGACTGCATATTTATTGTGTTTTTGGAATGTCAGGACCCACTTGCATATCAGTAAACCAGTAAGAAAGAAAATACCCCTTCCTCAGTCCCCAGGCCCCTGTTATTATCTGCTCCGGGAGAGATGATCTCCAGGGTTTCTTTTCACTGGAAACATCTTCTCTCTTGTCCCCAAAGCCCTCAAGACAAGATAAATCACTCTGAAGACAGGCACTAAGGTCTGGTCTCTTCCATCAGAACCGTATTTATCTTGTTGCTTATGTAAAATGCATTTGCTTAGGTATCATCAATCTAGCGGTGCTGCATAACAAGGATAATAATTGATTGTTTCTGAATACTTTCTGGTTTACAGAGCAATTTTATGTTTTAATTTTCAAAGCAAACTTGCAACAGGCAGGGGATGCACCATTATTATAATTCCTACTTTTCATGAAGAATTTAAGCCATGTAGAAGTTAAATAGTGCATCCAAAGTGGTTAAATTAAATGGGAACCTGAAAACTTAGTTGCTCTTTTTTTTATACGTTTCCCAGATATTTTCATATACTGTGGCATACAAACCTAGTACTCTACAGTAAATAGCACGTTTTGACTGAAGCTATTTCTTTTGTTTGTTTGTTTGTTTGGGTTTTTTTTTTTTTAAGATTTTATTTATTTATGTGACAGAGAGAGATACAGCAAGAGAGGGAATACCAGCAGCGGGGAGTGGGAGAGGGAGAAGCAGGCTTCCTGCTGAGCAGGGAGCCTGATGCGGGGCTTGATTCTGGGACCCCGGGACCATGACCTGAGCAGAAGGCGAAGGCAGATGCCTAACGACTGAGCCACCCAGGCGCCCCGAGGCTTTTTCTTGAGAATCCACAAGATGGCAGTAAAAGATTTTGCATAGAACTGTGTACACTGGTGGTATCTGACCTGTTTGCTGGGATTTTGTACTGATTGTATTTGATTACAGTTTTAAAACTGGTTATCATAATGCCAGATTTTTAAAATACAATTCAAGGAATATAAATTGAATTAAAACCTGAAAGTAGAATGTATGGCTTTGTTGCTTTTTTTAATATTGAGGGAGTCCCATTTTTACAAGTAACAAAGCACTGAGAATCAGCCAGGAGCTCTAGGAAGACAAAATTGCTTGAGAAAGCTCAAAATGAGAAATGTTGTCCCTTTCTTAACAGGGATTGATCAGTGATTCTACTGCTTGAAGAAAGAGAGGGATCAGTGAAGGGCCAGTAGTTAATCTTCCATATAATTTAATTGTTTGTTATTTCTCTATGTTCAAATCTACCTGGGGGAAAACTTTCCTGATGGACCATGCTGGAAATGATCCTGTGATCCAAACTACAAAAACATTTCTTGCCTATATCTCTCATATTTTGTGTGCAACATAATCACTAAATTATGGCTGGGTTTTTTTTTTCATATATTTTTATTCTACTGACACATTTATGGTAGAATTAAGGAAGGTATAAATTACATTTTTCTTTCAATTTTTGATCTGCCTTTATATTCAGCGTACCCATGCATGAGTTAGTTGTCTCTGGAATTGCGAACATCACAGAAAAGCACACTCCTTCTCAATCTAACATAAATGGGTGTTTATTAGCATCCCCTTTGTGTGTAGTAGGCTGTATATAAGGCTCAAAAAGATGGCAGTGGTTTACCTCAAACCTGTAAAAAAAAATTTTTAATTAAGCATCAGATATCTTTCTCTGGCGGGCACTTTCCCATGCTACACAGATTTTTCCCTGTCTGTCCTGACCTCTCTTCTCTAATCTCTTACTACCTCCAAAGTCATGGTCATTCTTTATGAAAAAAAAGAGTACAATTATTATTTTTGCCTTTTGTAAGAGACTCTCCTTTCACTTCAGATGGCTCATCATTCTATTTTCTAAAATCCGATTCTTCCCTGTGGAAAAAATCTAATACAAGCTATTAAGATAATCTATCCTTCATTCCCTTACTAACATCTATTTAAACCTTCTGTTAGGAAATGAGATCTCCCACTCTGTTCATTTATCCACCCACCTGTGCCTACAGCAAACTTGATAGGGGCTTTCAGTGACCACAGTACCTTGTTATATAGGATGTAGTGATGACTAAGCCATGTGTCATGTCCTCAAGATGCTTGTAGTCTAGGAGAAGAAATGAGTCAGTTCACATAGAGTTGTGTCATAAGAAAAGTACAGAGAGGCCAGGGAGTTCCTTCACAGAGGCAAAAACCTGACTGGTGGTCTGGGCTGGATTGGCGCTCTAATTAGTCATAAGAAGACCCTCCCAGATCCTTCTGCAAGTCTAAGATAAACCACCTTTTTATCAGACCACAAAGGAAGAGCATGCAGTCCAGTGCAGAGGTGAAAAGCCAGGTGCTTAGGAATTCTGAATGCTCTGAACGCATGAGACATGAGATAGAGGACACTAGGCAGGCCTCTGAATCCCAGACTGAGGAATTTGAGATCAAGGAAAAGCAGTTTCCAGGTACAGTCACTCAGTGCAATCTGAGGACCTCCCCGTCCTCCCCTCCCCCCCTAAAGTGAAACCAGGGAAACTAATGACCTTTGAAGGCCCTTCCAGCTCCAACATTCTAGGAATGTATGTGTTTGAGGGCACTTTGGGTTTGAAAAAGGACACACTGAAAGTTTCTTAAACAATTGCTTTATAATTAATAACTAGAATTTTCCCTTTAAATAATGAGCTTGAAAAAAATAAGTGAAGACATGAGTTCATGCTTTGTCAGAGTCCACTGGTTATAAATTAATCGTGAGAATAAAGGCTAAACTCCCCAATATAACTTTTAGAAAATTTTGTCCGGCCTCATCTCTAAAACCTTCCTTTCTCTATTAGCTAAACTCCTTTAGCATCGTGTCCTTCCTTGGAATTCGTTCCCACCCCACATCCTTCTGAATAACTTCTGTTCATCCCTCATGTCCCAGGTTACTTGTTACACTCTCAGAACACCTTCCAATGGCTTCTCTCTCACATCCTGCCCAGCCTCCCCAACACACAGAAACACGACCAGGTTAGAGTTTCTCAATGCACACATATACCCGGTTCTTCCCCTATCGCGGTTACCATGCTAGTTTGCAATGATGTATTTAATACTCCATTTTTCTCACTAGAATGTAAGCTGGGAAAATGTCTGTCTTTGCTTCTAAATATTTACTGAGTGAGTAAAGTTAGGTTATTACTTGAAGGCAGCAGATTTTTTGTGGAGACAATGAAATGATGCATAACCACTAATGCACGACGTAGTGCATTAGTCACCCTGTAGGCTGACTCTTAACGTGTTACCAAATGATGGGAAGGTATGTAACATAACAGTATAACTGTTTATGAAATTGTGCCTAATATCTCAAAAATAAAAATGTCAAAAATGTAGTTCTGTCTTCTATTTAACAACCACTAGAGGGCAGTGAAAGCAAACGTTGAACATCTTTTAAAGGGTAAACAGAATTGTAATTTTTTTTTTCTGATTAAAATCTAGATAGATGATCTTATGTTTGGGGTAGTTTATAGGACCTCTAGGCTGTAGTTTCTGTGATTATAGGTTTAACAGTTATAATTACCTTTCTGGTGTGGTATTAAAACCTAGCTTATCTGTGATAATAATATCCCCTTACATTTGGTGCATAATCGCATTTGAACTTCCCGCAAAACTAGCAAGGAATATATTCTTGTCCATTTTCCAATGGAAAAACAGGTTCTGAGGTATTAAATAAGTATCCATAAGAAAGCAAACTACCGGCACTAGACCTGTAAATACTGTTTCTGCTTACATACAAAACTCCTTGCCCAGGCAGACAGTCTAGGAAAACACAGTTCCCAAAATTAATTGCACCAGTTTAGAATAGAGATATCTGGTAGCAGCTCCTTAGAAGAAGATCTTTTGGTTTTAGGTGACCACAGGTAGCCATCTGATGTTGCTGCCACAGTATCTACCTAGAAGCCAATCACGGCAATGTAGTGCTGGTGCCTAGGAGCTTCTGGACTCCACACTGGTTAGGACCTTCCTAGGGACATATGTTGCATTCTAGCTGCTGCATTTTTTTTTTTAAGATTTTATTTATTTGAGAGAGAAAGAGAAAGAGAGAGAGCACATGCAGGGGGAGATGCAGAGGGAGAGGGAGAAGCAGGCACCCCACTGAGCAGGAAGC